>NC_136471.1:39119308-39805974 GCF_902686455.1 Sciurus vulgaris | reverse complement strand
GTAGGTGGCATTAAATTAAGGCTAGTGAGATGGGTAGATTATCATGGACTCTCTGGGTCTTTATAACAAGGGTCCTAAAAACAGGAAGGCAGGAGGGTCAAAGTAAAATGTAATAGAGATGCAAAGACTTGAGTCACAAACTGGAATAATATGTTTTGCAGATGGTAGAAGGGGCCATGTGCTAAGGAAAGTAGGTAGTTTCTAGAAACTATAAAAGGCAAGGAAAACAATTCTCCATTAGAACTTCTAAAAGGAACCACCTCAATTTTAGACTATTTAAACTGATTTTAGATATATGACGGAAAGAGAATAAATTATGTGTGTGTGTGTGCAGTGCTGGGGGGTACAACCTAGGGCCTCATGCATATAAGGTAAGCACTCTACCACTGAAGCTATACCCCCAGATTATTTGTGTTGTTTTGAACCCTGAGTTTGTGGTAATTTGTTACAGAAGCAATAGGGTAATAATACACCAACTTAGAATTCTGTATCAGTTGAACAATCAGATAAGAAATTGGAACACGATGTTTTCACACATCTAAGATCTCAAAATATTTACCATCTTTTTTTATGAATTTACTAGAGGATATTTATTTACCAAAATAAGAGTTTAAATCAAAAGTGAAGGAAACAATGGGTCCAGAAAGCAAGACCAAGTGAGAGAGGCAAAAAGGATTTTCAGTGCAGGAGTGAGGAGGAATCACTTGGCAGCTATTCCAAGGATTAAATCAGTTCAAGGATCATAGCACAAACCTGTAATCCCAGTGATTTGAGAGCCTGAGGCAGGAAGAAAGAATGTTTGAGGTCAGTCTCATCAATTTAGGGAGGCCCTGTCTCAAAATATAAAATAAAAAGAACCATGGATGAAGTTGGTGGTTGAGCACCCTGAATTCAATCCCCAGTACCAAAAAAAGTGACATTCTTTGCCTACTGCAAGGCCAGAAACCCTGTAAAGGAATCCTGCAGACAAAGTACCAAGCCACTTTTGTGGGGGGGGGGGTTGTGGGGGACAGTGGCTTTAGTTAATCTATTCATCTATTTCTTTTTGTGGTACTGGGAATTGAACCCAGGGACACTCTATGACTGAGTCACATCCCCAGCCCTTTATTTAATTTAATTTATTTACTTTGGCACTGGGGATTGAACCCAGGGTCACTTTACCACCAAGCTACATCCTCATCTGTTTTTGCTTTTTATTCGGAGATGGGATCTTGCTAAATTTCCAAGGCTGGCCTTTGACTTGGAATCTTCCTGTCTCAGCCTCCCCAGTTGCTAGGATTATAGACAAGTGCCACTGAGCCTAGCATAATAAGAATATTCTAACAGGTTTAAAATTTGGGAGGGATAAAGTAGGGAGAAACGTAAATGATTTAATTTTGTTTACAAAAGTATACTTAATTAAATTGTTGTAAGATATGTAACTTAAAAGAAAAAATATTTTCTTTTTTAAAATTAGGAAACAAAATGTAAAAGAACCAGCAATATTTTAAACAAAATGTCTTTAAAAAATTGTAACTCTTTTTCAGTTCACTTTCATTAATTAGTTCATGTTCTGCTTAATGAAGCTATTGGTTTTATGATTCCAGTTTTTCATTAACATTTTCTTAATTTTTACCCAGTTCAATGGTACTCTAGAGTCATCAGAGACCTACGTTCAAAAGTACTCGTCGAAGTCATCTTCCGTGAATTTCTTTGATGGCAGTAACAATTTAGACTGCGGCTGGTTGTAACACGAAAACAACATAATAAATACTCATAGGTGACAAAAACTTAAAATGGCCATAGTTAAAAATCTGGTGAGAGTTCATAACAATTGACAAGGAAATTTGGTTATTCCTCTGGTATTTAGAAGTATAATATCAAATTATGACTGGTAAATATGCCAAGACATATTAGGTTTCTAGTAATCATACAATTTGGGAATACATAATAATAACAACACATTTATACAAAGAAAGTGAAACATCACTTCTTGTGAAAATGCTCCCAAAGCATTTTAATGTATCAAACAAACCAAGTTAAATATGTCTCCTTTGACTTCCAGGGACCATCTGGAATGTCCCAAGTTGGTCTGAGGTCAAAAAGACCTAATTTAGATTTTGATATGGGAGAGTTTATCAAATATAAATGGTTTTAAAACATGTGATAAAAAAAAATGATCACAAGCTGGATGTGGTGGTCCTGTGTCTGTAGTCTCACCTGCTTTGGAGGGTAAGGCAGGAGGATGGCCGAGAGTTTGGAGCTAGCCTGAGCAACAGAGTAAGACCCTACTTCTTAAAAATGGGATCACAGGTTACTGTAAAATAATAGTTACTCTTTAACCAGAGTGACAATTAAAGGCTTTAAAAATAAGTACAGATGTGAGGGAACAGAAAAAAGAACAAAAAGAAACAAAAATCTTCAACTCTTTTTTAAGAGAGAGAAAACTGTTGTCTCAAGCAAAGGACATAATGATAGACAGCAGGAGGCACACAGAATCTGTCTCTTCCCACTTTTTTTGCAATTTACTGAAAAGCTGGAAAAAATTTTGTTACTTTTTATCAATACTATAGAAAAATCTTGCATAAAGGAAAGAACCAAATTTTAGTTTTGTCTCAGTGTACTTTTTATATTAATGTCTAATGCTTATTAGAAAAACATTTTTAGTCAACTTAAACACATACAATTCCTCTTAGAAGATTTATCTTTTATAAACTTGTTAGAACATTTTATAATTCTTTTATAACTTTAAATAACTTCCAAACTAGGCCTGGGGATCTATCTAGCTCAGTGGTGGTATTGTGCATGCCTAGCATACCCAAGGCCTGGTAAAAAACTTTAAAACTCTCTAAGTTAGATAAAATTACTTTTCCTTTAACAAAATCCATGTCTTGATATTCTAAATTTTTTTTATAAAAAGATATTTGTCTTGGATACTTTGCATACAGGGTTGTTACCTTGATTTTCAGTAATTTAATCAATATACTAATTATAGTTTTAACTATTTTTTTTGCAGGGGGGTAGTAGGGATTGAACTCAGGGGCATTCAACCACAGAGTCACATCCCTGGCCCTTTTTATATTTTATTTAGAGACAGTGTCTCACCGAGTTGCCTAACCCCTCCCGGTTGCTGAGGCTGGCTTTGACCTCACTATCCTCCTGCCTTAGCCTCCAGAGCAGCTGGGATTACAGGCGTGGGCCACCATACCTGGCTAGTTTTAACAGTTGTGGACTAGCATTCTATAGATTAATATAATTTTATAATTCTTTTTTATAAATAGTTTTCCACAACATATACTTTTTTTTATTTCTAATAGAACCAAACAAATTTAGTTCTTTTGTAAAATGAAGTCAAAAGTTGATAAACTCAAACCTACATTGAGCAATTAGTGTTTTAATTATTTGGAAATGATTACATATTTGATGAATATCCATCATTTAATATAGTTTAACAAAACTCTAAAGGTGAATTTATCAAAGAGATCTGTGAAAACTATTAAAGTATATATATTTCAAATAATTTATTGTTAAAAGTATAGTTAAGTCTTCTCTTATTTATGTATACTTAACTTTTTAATTTGTATACCAAACTCACAATTTTTAAGATCATAAACACCTACTATTTAATGTTAATAGATATGTTAATATGTAACTAGACCAATAATATTTTTATTTACCAAAGTTTACTAAAATAGCATACTTTAAAATATTTGGGTTAATGATTTGAGAGCTGTCAATTTGATACCATGTAGACAATATGCAAATACTTGTATAAACATAAGCATACATGTTGATAACATACCACCTACATGTGCACATGAATACATAAAAATACAAAAATAAAAATTTTGTAGTTTTCATTTTAAAAATTCAGTCATGAAACAGATGAAAAAGTCAGTAATTTTTAAAGCAATTTGATCCAACAAGAAAATAGAGCGTGCGCTATCTATCTATCTATCTATCTATCTCTCTCTCTATATATATATACATATATATGTATATATAGCCTAAATACCAAATTCTAATTAAATTGAATTGAGCATAGACTTATTAAGAAAAAAACTAATCAGGTTTAATCTGGGACAGATACCAAAAACTTCAGGCATTTTTTTCTCTTTTATTTCCCTTTCTCTCTCTCTCTAAATCATTCTCCCTAAAGATTGCTTTTAAAGGAAGTAATTTTTTAAGGAAGACTGAAAGTGAAGGTTGTGGTATACTGCTCAGTACTAGAACACTTAACTTTTGTAGCATAGGAAGGCCCTGGCTTCCATCCTCAGCACCACAAAATAAAACAAAGTGGAAGAGAATTTATATCTTTAAGGCAGAAAAATATTGTAAGTTTTCATAAAAAATAGTCTTGGGAGATATTATTTGCCTATTAAGTCGTAATTTAGTTTTTTTTTTCTTTTATAAGGGCAGGACAGTATCCTTTCCAATATTCTGATTTTGTACAGTACCTGCAGGCTTTCTGAGATAAATAGGTGACTTTAGTTCTTAGAGATACATATTTTATTTATTTATTTTTATGTGGTGCTGAGGATTGAACCCAGGACCTCACACATGCTAGGCAAATGCTCTACCACTGAGCTACAACCCCAGCCCTAGAGATACATATTTGTCTTTGTAATGAGTCAGGGTTTTTTTTTTCAGTTTTTAAGACAAAGACTGTTGCTTGTAATTCCTCTAAGAACTGTGTTATAGCCTGAGTATATCAAGGGTCTTGCTTGTCCATATAAAAATTGCATTATCTTTAATTTGTTCTTTAATATTAGGGAGCAGATTATTAGCTAAGATGGAAACCAAAAATATTTCTTTATTCTGGATTTAGAGTGGTTTGTCTTTGAAATGTCTCAATACAGTGTTTCATTTGAGTTTGTAGTTCCATTTTAGCTTTGGAGCAAGAGTAAAGCAAATAATTGTGGTCACCATATATTAACCAAAGCTTTAAACCAAAGGCATACCTACATAAATGACTTAACTACATAAATTCACAGGAGAGCCCCCAGCAAATAAAAAATGAAAGTCTAGGGCTGGGGGGCTAGCTCAGTTGGTAGAGTGCTTGCCTTGTAAGCATAAGGCCCTGGGTTCAATCCCCAGCACTGCAAAAAAATAAAATAAAAAATAAAAACCAAAGTCTATACAAAGGGATAAAGAAAAACACCATTTATCCAAATCCAAGGCACTTCCTATGTATCTTAACAAAAGGAAGTTTTAGTCCATACAAATGGGTTTGGTCTTTTACCACTGACTCACTTCCCTAGCCCCTTCTTTCTTCTTTTTTTTAAAGGACAGCAATTTTTTTACAACTTTATTTTTTTAATGTGGCAATGAGGATTAAACCCAGTGCCTCACACATGCTAGGCAAGAGCTTCACCACAGAGCCACAACCACAATGCTTTTTCTTTTCATTTTAAATTTTATTTTGAGACATGGTCTTGCTAAGTTGCTTAGGGCCTCCCTAAGGTGCTAAGGCTAGCTTTGAACTTGCAATCCTCCTGCCTCAACCTCCTCAGTCTCTGGGATTACAGGTGAGTGCCACTGCACCTGGCCACATTATAACCAGTGTGTCTTTTTAAAGGAAGAAAGTTAAACAAACTGTCCTTACAAAATAGAGCAAAAGCTGTCTGTGGGAGAAGAAGGGATTATGAATGGGTACCCTTAAGTCAAAAGTCATACAAATGATTTGAACAATTTAAATTAATATTTTTTTCCTGAGCCAAAGGAAATTTAGTAAGAGATGTATGATTTTTTTTAGTGCTTGCTTCAGTAGCACATACATTAAAATTGGAACCAAAGGGATTTATGATTTGTTTGGGGATTGAACCAAACAAATGCTAGGGATTGAACCCAGAGTCTTGGGCAGCAAGTACTCTACCACTGGGGTACAGAGCCCCCCCCAACCCAGACCCTGGCCCCTTTTTGTATTTTATTTTGAGATAGAGTAGTGCTAATTTTCCCAGGTTTCTTGAACTTGCCACCCTCCTGCTTCAGTTTCCCCAGTAGCTGTGATTACAAGAGTGCACCACCACGCTGGGTTTATGTCTTTTATTTACTTAGGTTGAACCCGGGGCACTTCACCACTGAGCTGTACCCCAAGTCGTTTTAATTTTTTTAAATTAAATTGTGGGAGACAGGCCTCTAACGTGATCCTTCTGCCTCAGCCTCTGTATTAGCTGGGATCACAGGTGTGCCACTGTCCTAGCCCTCCGGTTTATGTGTTTTAAAAGTACATTTTTAAAGATATGGTAATATTTGCCTAGAAAAGCTGAAGTGCCTTTCTCCCTTTTCCCTGAATGGAAAGGGTAGGCAAGAGCAAAAGTGCACATTCACTGTAACCATATTGACCAAAGTTTCATTGCCAGATAATCCCATGTGTGGATCCCATACAAGGATGCCAACTCGATGCTTAAGAACAGTGTTCGGATTTTTCTCAACTTCCATTTTTTTGAAAGAATAAATTACACTCGGCAATTTCTCAAATTATGGTGAGGGTCTGGTGAGCCTACATGTCAACAGTTTAGAACCGAGACTGGCACGTAGACCGTTAAGTCTTTGGCCCCACCCCCCTGGTGACATCGCTCCAGTCTAACCGCCGACGTGAGGCCTTTACGGACTTCCGCCATTTGCAAAGAATGCTGCGGCCGCGTGGCTCTGCTACGTCACATCCGGCCTTTGCGATTCGGGATTTCGAACCCGCGCGATGAAGTGTCTGTTTGTTACCGTAGGGACCACCAGCTTTGACGACCTCATTGCTTGTGTGTCGGCGCACGACAGCTTACAAGTGAGTCGGGGAGGCGGGCCGGCGGGGGCTCGCCTCGCCTCGCCTGGCCTCGCTTCGCCTCGCTTCGTCTCGCTTCGCTTGTCGCTAGCCGCCTTTAGCTTTACTACTAGCCTTCGTAACCTTGCCTGACCGAAACGTTTGGAAAGAAACCTCCGCAGCTTTACCTCAGGTGCCTCCGCCCCTTTGCTGGCTCCTCCCAGTGTCCTTCTGGGCCCTCCCCCACCGCTCCAGCACCTCGGCGTCCTGGGTCTGCGGTTTCCTCTCTCCCGCCGCCTTCCCCTGCCGCTCCTCCTCCGCTCCGTCTCCTTTCCCCAGCTCTCCCCCTTCGGGTCGCCTCTGCCCCGCTTCCCAGCGGCTGTGCCTCTTGGAACCGAGGCTCTCGCCGCCCCGGGAACCCGGGAGTCCCCCTGCCTCGGGTTTCCCGGCCGCCTGTGGGTCCGGTGGTCGGCGGCAGCGTGCGGGCTTCCCGGTTGAGCGGCCCTCGTCCCGCTCACCGAGTCTTTTCCTCCAGGCGCCCTCCGGGACCGCGTCCCTGGCCACGCGGCGTGTCCGTTGCGCGTCTTCTCTTGGCTCGGTGTCCTCAGTGCCCAAGCAGTGAGGCAGAACCTGGCTGTTCCTTGGACCCCCTAGTTTGGTGCCTTTTTCAAAGTTTTCCCGTTCGTATTTATCGGGACCAGCTCGGTGAGCTGGCAGTTAGATTTATTAGGGCGACTGAGGTTCCTTGTTGGTCTCAGGACGGGGAGAGCTCGGCAGCGCGGGAGCGAGTCTGAACACCGACCTCAGGAATTGTTGTTACTGCTCTTACAGTAGCCAATTTAAAAGGCCCGCGTTTTCTTATTTCCTGTTTTAGATCATCAAGAGCCTTGGTTACAACCGACTTATCCTCCAAATCGGTAGAGGAACGGTGGTACCGGAACCGTTCAGTACTGAGTCATTTACTCTGGATGTTTACAGGTACAAGGAGTCCTTGAAAGAAGACCTGCAGAAAGCAGATCTTGTTATTAGTCACGCAGGTAAAGTGTCTTAGAATCTCAGGATTCAGTCTTTGGTAAACCGTCATTAAGTAACTGATGTGAACATTTTCCTGGCAAAGTTAAAACCACTAAATGAATTGTTACACAAAATAAATTCACCATAGCCCTGTTGGATATGATTACTTGATACAATAATTGAGAACTTCAGCGCAGAGAGTATAGTGTTTCTGGGTGCAAAAAGGATGGGAAATTGGTCACTGTAGTACAATTTCACAGTAACAATTCCTAAGCACAAAGGGGCAAAATAATTTATCCATTGACATGTGCTATGAATTATCAACCTAAAATTAGTACTAGGGCTTAGATCTGAGGGAGTGTTCAGCCTGCTCATTGGTTGGATTGGTTTTGGAGAAATTGGCTTTGAAAAAATTTTTTTCATTTTTATTGAGTGTGAAATGCAGTTAAAATATTCTTTTTTCCCCATATTTTTATTAGTACATTATAGTTGTACATGATGGTGGGATTTGTTGTTACAGATTTGTAAATGCCCACAATATAACAACAAAAAATACTCTTTAACAAGCACTTTGTGTAAGTCATTTTCAGGTCTTTAGAGAACCATCTTGATATCATTAATGAGACTTCCAGTACCTTTAAGAGAATTGCTTTTGGGTAGCAATATAGTTTTGACTGCTGTGAGGAAGGTTTTTTTTATTTATTTTTATTTATTTATTTATTCATTCATTCATTTATTTATTTTGTGGTGCTGGGGATTAAACCCAGGGCCTTGTGCTTGTGAGGCAAGCACTCTACCAACTGAGCTATCTCCCCAGCCCAGAAGGTTGGTTTTAAAAAGTCTAGTTTGAGAAGAGGAAAGTCATTAGAAATAGACATTACTGACATATAGGTAATTAAAAATCCATTGCATAATAGCTGACAATTTTTGGCATGGCTCCAGATCTTTTTCTTTTTTTCTTTTTCTTTTGACACTCTGTCTCCCTACGTTGCTTAGGGCCTTGCTAAATTGCTGAAGCTGGCCTCCAATTTGTGATCCTCCTATCTGAGCCTCTTGAGTCTCTGACATTACAAGTGTGTGCCACCGCACCTGGCTTGGTGTCTGTTGTTAACTACTGCCCTGGCATAGGATATACCTATATCCCATGTACATTTATTCACTCACATCTAGATGATTTTAGATTTCAAAGTTGAATTGTTCTCTTTGCCACCATCTCCTTAGAGCATTAATATCCAGGATATAGAAATACCTCAAAAAACTTAATACTAGAAAAACACCCCAATAAATAAATGGGCAAAAGAGCTAAACAGATACTTAAAAAGAAGAAATATGAATGGTCAACAAAAGAGAAATGCAAATTAAAAGTATACTGAGGTTCCATCTCATTCCAGTCAGAGTGGCAATTATCAAGAATACAAGTAACAATGTTGGTGAGGACGTGGGGAAAGAGGTACAATCATACATTGTTGGTGGGACTATAATTAGTATAACCACTCTGGAAAGCAGTGTAGAGATTCCTCAAAAAACTAGGAATGGAACCACCATATGACCCAAGTATCCCGCTCCTTGGTTTATATCCAAGGGGATTAAAAATCAGCATTCTACAGTGATTCAGCCACATCAATGTTTATAGCAGCACAATTCACAATAGCTAAGCTATGGAACCACCTTAGGTGCCCTTCAACAGATAAATGGATAAAGAAAATTATGTATACACAGTGGAGTATTAGTTATAAATAAAAATGACTTTGTGGGTAAGTGGAACTGGAGACTATCATGCTGAGTGAAATAAGCCAGTCCCCAAAAGTCAAAAGTTAAATGTTTTCTCTGATACACCAGAGCTATCCAAAATAAGGGGGGAAGGTATTAAAAAATAGAAGATCAGAGGAGTAGACAAAGGGGAATGAAAGGAGGGGAGGAGAGATGGGATAGGAAAAGTCAGTGGGATGAATCTTACCTAACTTTCCTATGTACATTTATGAATATATCACAGTGAGTCTCACCATTATGTACATGCACAAGACACCAATTAAAGAGAAAAATGGAATGAAACAGGAGGTGGAAGGAAGGGAGGGGAACAAGAAAAATTAGTTTAAAAAGTTGAATTCCTAATACTGTATATATACATATTCATAGAGGTCTAGCCTTGACTGTCTTGGGGATGGCACTTCACAGGTAAACGGTACTCAGAGTTTTTCTTTATTGCTGCCTGTCACTATTTTAGGCTTGCTTTTACTGCTTGTGGTTAAATAGAAGTGAAGTACAGTTATCCCTTGGTGTCCACCATCGATTGGTTCCAGGACTCCTGAGGATACCAAAATCTGGAATGCTTATGTCCCTTATATAAAATGACCTATTACATGTAACTTGTGTGCATCCTCCCATATACCTTAGGTCTTCCTTTACATTACTTATTACCTAACACAAAGTAAAAGTCATATAAGTAGTTGTTAGGCTATATTTAAGGGAGTAATTATTAAGTCTACATGTTCTTCTATTAATCAAGTCTATGCAGAACCTGAAGATACAGAGGGTCTACTGTATAGTTTCACATGCAGTGTGTTGAACTTGAATCCTACTTGGATTCAAGGCCACTCCAGGATGTACAGCTAGAGAGCAGGTAATAGCACTAAATCAGGCCATACTATCATCAGCAGTAATAAAATGTATTTTAATTTTTTAATTTTTATTTTTTATTAAATTTTTTATTTTTACAGACTGCATACTGCATTTTGATTCATTGTACACAAATGGTGTACAACTTTTCATTTCTATGGTTGTACACAATGTAGATTCACACCATTCCTGTAACCATATGTATACATAGGGTAATACTGTCTCATTCTACTGTATTTCTGTCCCCCACTCCCTCCCACCCCATTTTCCTCTACACCATCCAAAGCTCCTTCATTCTCCCCCCCACCCAATAAAATGTATTTTTAAAATTCAGGTTTATAACAGTAACTGTTAAATATGTGTTTGTCGTTTTTAAGATATAATTGAAAGGTCTGGTTTAATGATCTGTCAGTTTAAGTTATTCAGCTTGAGTTCTAACCACAAAGCTTGGTAGAGCACCTTGACTTTTTAAAAATCATATTGACAAATTTTATTTTTGTAGGTGCAGGAAGCTGTTTGGAGACTCTGGAAAAAGGCAAGCCACTTGTGGTAGTTATAAATGAAAAGTTAATGAATAACCATCAACTGGAATTGGCAAGGCAGCTACACAAAGAGGGGCATCTTTTCTATTGCACCTGCAGGTATACTAGGGGCTAATTATTTTATCTCTTACCTAATTCTTTCCTTAGCTGTTCTTACTTAACCCATCTGTCTCTCTTGCCTCTTACCTTCTCACACTTACCAAACATACTTTGATTTTCTTACCTATAAAACCCTCTCATTTGTTTCTCCCTTGGACTTTGGTCTGTGTTGTATTTTCTTCTGTATCTGTGGCCATTTCTTTACATGTAAATATTTGAGAATGTATGAGTATGTGCTCATACTGGTGTGTGAGTTTTTGCGAATCTAATTTTTAGTTCATTTAAATTTTCAGCATTTAGGGAAGACATTTGCTTATTTCAGTTAAGATTTTGACTTTACTCAGTTCACTGGAATCCCTAAATTAAAAGTACTTGTTTATTTATTCAGTTGCATCTAATATGTAATGGGCACAGTTTTAAATGCTAGGAATACAGGTGATAAACAGATAAAAGTTCATGCTCTCATGGTACTTAAATTCTAGTGGTGGAATTTCACATGATGAAATACGCTACTTGGGAAGTAAGACAGGGTGATGCCATAGTTAGGCCAAAACCTAATTAGGTAGAATCCTCAGATAAGACTTGACAAAGTACATGACATTTGAGGTGATACCTGAGTACAGGGATGAGCCAGGCATGGGAAGCTATAGACATCAAGGAACAGCAATTGCAGAAGCCCTAAGTTAGGAACTTGGGAGACTGCTGTGCTTGAGAAACAGGGAAGGTTAGTGTGGCAGGAATATAGTGAACAAGGGAGAGAGTAGTACGATGCTGGGAGGGGAAAGTTTATGTAAGAGTTCTGATTCTATTCTATGTTTAGTGAGAAACTATTGGAACTTTTAAGCAGAGGAATTACTTTATGGTGAGAAGTATTATTTTCTAGAAGTATATTAGAATTCAATAAGAACTGATCAACATCTGTAGGGGTGTCAGGCTAGCTCAGGGGCAGTTAAGGGCCGTGGAGTCAAGACCCCCAGACTCCAGGAGTTGGGTAGAATCAGGCTTGTGGCGAGCAGCCTGCAAACTTGTTTATTGCGGGAATAGGTACACATTTTATAAGTTTCTTGCCCAATCACAATGTGCCATGGGGGATCAGACCGCCAGGCCCCTATACAGGTTCCCTTGGTAACACTAGGTCAACTTGGGGCAGTTGTTTACTTTCCTAGGTAGGAGAAATGGAATGCTCTGCAAGTTTACACACTTGAGACATTAACTGCTGTGAGCCAAGAACTAGGATTTCTCCCAACAAACATCAAATAGAAGGATGAAGAAAATTGCTGATTTGTTTTCTGTTAGTTCTTCCTTGACACTAGAAGCTTGCTAAAGGGCCAGGTCAGTAATTCTCAATTGTTTGACTTTCAAACCTACCCTAATTGGAAGTATTAAAATATCTTTTATAGTATATTATATTTTTATAGTAAATTGATGTTGGTTTTAAAATAAAGAACTCTAGAAGAAATTAGCTAGAACATAAAAACCTTTTAATTTTCCTGTTTCTGTATGTTAGGCACTCAGTGAATACTTAAATCCATTCATTAAATGTTCATTGAGATTCCTGCTCTCATTGGGAGGAGACAGATTGATTGATTGTTTTGGAAATAAAATTGTTGTTGTCATCACACCTTTAATGATGGGGAGGAAGGATGACATCAGAGTGCCAGAAAACTTCTAGAACCAATAAATGAATGCAGCAAAGTAGCAGGATATAAAATCAACACTCGTAAATCTATTTATTTCTGTTCATAAGTGATGAATCCTCTGAGATTAGGAAAACTACCCCATTCACAATAGCCTCCAAAAAAAAAAAATACGTGGGAATCAATCTAACAAAAGAGGTGAAAGACCTCTACAATGAAAACTACAGAACACTAAAGAAAGAAATTAAAGAAAACCTTAGAAGATAGATAGATCTCCCATGTTCTTGGGTAGGCAGAATTAATATTGTCCAAATGGCCATACCACAAAAGTGCTATGCAGATTCAATGCAATTCCAATTAAAATCCCAATGATGTACCTCATAGAAATAGAGAAAGCAATTATGAAATTCATTTAGAAGAAGCTTAAGACAACCCAGAATAGCCAAAGCATTCCTTAGCAGGAAGAGTGAAACAAGAGGTATCACAATACCATACCTTAAACTATACTACAGAGCAATAGTATCAAAAACAGCATGGTATTGACACCAAAATAGACAGGCTTTGTAATATAGACGCCTATCAGAAGACAAGCTAGATAATCAAAATTATGTATGCCTCAGGTAATGGGCACAGTTTTTCCTTGGGTATTTGATATTGTTAGGGATTAGCATCATTGCTTTTTGGATTAGCATGTTTTCCCCAGCCCTTATATTCCCCCCCTTTTTAATTCTAATTAGTTAAACATGACTAGAATGCATTTTGACACATCATACATGGGTTAGAATTATTTTTTTAAAGAGAAATAAATTTTCATCTTCCTAACTGGTTTATGCAAGTCAGTGTTCTTAGATGCTTTTAATGAATATTTTCATTGAAAATGTTAAATCAGCTTTGATTTTATGTTGGTTTATACGTTATAAAAGGAAAAGCACTGATTTCATGAACACATCCTGACATTTTACTCAGATTGAGAAGGAAACTATACAAGTCTTCTATTATAAAATTTTAGAAGTCTTTCTTATATTAATTTCAGGAAATTCCCAAACATGAAAGCATTAAGAATACTTCTCCAAACCTAGGCTGGGTGGTGGTATGTTTGTTCTAATTTAGGTGGCTGATAAACATACATTTCTGAGGTAATAGTTGTATGTTGTTGTTCAGATCCTTATTGCTAACATGCATGCTGATTGTATATTGCTTAATTATATATTAACGATAGTAAATTGCCTGTAAAAAATGTTGTATCACAATCTTCATGCGTGGTCTAGCTTAGCTTTTTGTCTGGCAGCTATTACTTTTGGTATCATTTATTCTGTTTTCATATATTGTTTATTTCATTTTACATTACCACAATCCTAAGAAGTATTATAAACCTATGTGAACGCATTTTTCATGATGTAACAGTTCTGAAATATTTCGGTTGACCTAAGAGACAAAGTATCTATTGAATTTGTGCTGACATTTTGTACTACTCTTTGTATTATGATAATAATCTTAGTATGTATACCTATTAAAGTACATTAAGTTTTACATGAACAGTTTAAGAGGCATATTCTTGGAAGTTTAGATTCACATGTACAGTTTGAGGATTGTTGTGTCCTTGGAAGTTAGATTCAGTCATCAAGTGGGCAGCAGATGAATTACGGAATTTTCTCCCGTTACCTAATATTTTTCTTCTTTTGTTTTAGCACGCTTCCGGGGCTGTTACAGTCAATGGACTTATCAACACTGAAATGTTATCCTCCTGGCCAGCCAGAAAAATTTTCTGCATTTTTGGATAAAGTTGTTGGATTACAAAAATAAACATTAAACTTTCAGCACTTTAAAAACATAAAAACACCCATAAATCCAACCCGTGGAATGTGAATACGTCAAATTAAATACATAAAACATTTACAGAATAATATAAATTAATAAACTTCCTACATTTATAGAATATATAGGAAATTTTGTGGTAAACATTGCATTTGGGTTCAAATCCTAATTGCAATTTAGATTTCCCTAGTCTTTGTTATATAGTGAGCATTCACAGGTTTTTGTCCTACAATCTCAAATGCATTTGGAATTGTGGTTAAAAAAAGTGAATGAAATTTGGAGACTGACAAAAACCATAAATATAGTTTGGTGTTCCTTTGAGTAAAAACTGAAACAGTAACAAGTCACAAAATTTTTTTGCAAGAAAATCAGCATCTTTAGCTTCATAATATAAGGAAACAAAAAATTCTGGGTTGTCCTCTGTGAAATATAAAGCTCAATAATTGCCTTAAAAAGATGATTAAGTTACTTATTGTGCTTGGAGAAACTACATTTATTGTGATGAATAGAGTAAAATGGATGTATTCACTTTATTCCCCTCTAAAATGTGATAAAATCATCTTGTCCAATGTCAAAGTTTTAAAGAATTGAGAAGAATAAAAAAGAACTTAGTAGGATTTACTGTTAATTTTTAAGGATACCCTCTCACAGTAGTAACTAAAATTTTACTATAATATAGATGTGAACAATTTATGTGCTTATAAAATTAGTTTTACAAATGAATAGTAAATGATCCTATAATATAATGACTTTAATATATGGTTTTAAAATTCATATTAGAACTCGAGATAGGTATATTGTGAAATTCTTTTCTGATTTGAGAAAGTGGTCTTGAGGTCTTTTAAGATACATTAGATCATTCCTAAGTAACCATAATTCTCTGATAGATCAGATAGTTTACCCCTGAAAACAGAACATTCAATATACAGATATTCCTATTAAATTACTCTGACAAAATGTTCAAAGTTCCAAGCATTTTACTTGGGATGCATTAATAATGTTTTTTGTAGATTTATTTTCTTGATTATTTTTCTTTGGCTAATAAAATCTTACTAATGGTAGAAGGTGGTGGCTGAGAAGTACTCTGGGTAGCAGGAGGAAGCCAGCTTCAATTAAAATATTGCTGAGAATAATCTAAAAAGTGAGTAATCCACATATATATAGTTGAGAATTCACAGCACCATAATTGTATATTAATGTATAATGTTTTAGAAAAGGTCTTATTCAAATACAGGGACTGAATCTTACTGTTTTCTGGGCCCTCTTAAAGATGTTTTTCTTGTTCAAGAAAAAGTTGTTGGCATAAAGCTTATGTTGGTCACTCAGTCGTACAGTTATTTTATGGCAGGAAGTACTAACCGTAGAGAATCAGGAATGAAAGTGTCTACTCAAGTATCAGATAACCAAAGAAACATTGGGCCCCCAAATCTCTTTCCTGCAGTAAGGAACAATCTAGATTCCATTATTTCATTTAATAGAGGCATAAGCCAGTGCTGTCCATTGTGTACAGTAACATCTCTGACTACACTTTTGTGGAATTTTATGTTGTGGGGTTTTAAATCAAAGGTTGCTTTAGAATCCTAATTTGGTAGGAATCCTCAAGATTATCTAGTTCATTCCCATGGTTTCTCATGTCTCATGGTTGAGACAAGAGGTCAGAGATTCATTTGCCTAGTAGCAGTTCCTTGACCCTGTCCTGTGCTCTTTCTACTATACCATAATATGTTTTAAGCTTTTTGTTTATAGTTTGCTCATTATTTAGTTTCATTCCCTTTGAGGAAGGTTTATTTCCAGAAGTTCTTTATTTGTTTAGGAACTTAGCAACCTATGATTCTTGAGTTTTTGGAATCTACCGAAGTCCTCTTTATAGGATTGATGCTAGATTGAATTAAAACTTTAAGATGATTGGAGACAGAAGAAAATTCCATCTCCATTAACTGCAAATGAGGAAACGGGCATATGATAAATTTCCGAGTTTACATCATATTTGTTTTGGGAAAAAAATTTCTATTTGACGTATTTCTCAAAGTTCCCTTTCACTACTTGATAGATTCAGGTTCTTAAGAGTCAGTGAAAAAGTGGAATGCAGTTAATTTAGCAGTTTTCTGAGACGTATTTATATTTCCGGGGATAAGGAAACAAAGAGTTTATTGGGAAATTCATACCATGGATAGGTTCAGAGGTGAAAGGTAATAGAAAGTTTATGGTGATGGAGAAGGTGAAGTGATGTTTTGGATGACCTTGGGAATTAGGAATTTTAGATTATGACATTTGTAATTGTGAGGAAGGAGCTGGAAGGATCCCAATGAACTTGATGTAGGGTTCTGTAAGAATCACTATCGGAAAGTACTGTCAGGTGTTTTGACTTGAGACCAGTCAGCTCTACTGTGTATGCTTTTAAAGGTAAATCTCATAGAAAGGATGATGTAAAAAGATTGTGACTAAAGTCAGAAATGATGCAGTAATATAGGTATATTTTTTGGCTTTTATTATGGTGTAAACAATCCCATTGATTTTATAATATTAATTTGCAGAGATGACTGAGTCTACATACAGTTTGAAAGGTGTGTGGACAGATTGTATGGAATTTATTTTTGGAAAGATTTGGAATGGGTGATTATGATAGCCATGTGGTGATCAGTTTTTGTTCTATAAAATTGTACCATATTTTACATTGGGAGTAGGGAATGAATTTAACAGTTAACACTTTGTGAGTACTTAGTACATATCAGGCACTATTCAGAACACTTAATACTTATGAACTCATTTAGTTTTTCCAGTAACACTGTGAAATAGTTGATATTGCCCCATTTTGCAAATGAGGAAATTGAGCTCAGGAGTTTCATGCCATTTAAATGTGTAAGAGATAGAAGGAGGTCTGGAAATTGTAATTGAAGTACCGCATTCTGGTATATTTCCTTCATTTGTGGGGATAAATGAAGACAATATTTGGGACAAAATATTTGAATTCAGATGACTCTTCCCAGAAAACTCAGATTGTGTGTTGGCTACAGATACATATATGACCTGTTCGAGTTTTTACATTGCTACTTTATAGCACACTGCTGACTATTTATAGAGAAATTTTTCCTAGTTTATGCGATGGCAAGTTTTGGGTTTTTTTTCCTTAAATGTTTGGTTTTATGTTCTTTTTTTGATCCTCTTTGCTTCGCAGTTTTTTTCTTGGTATTTTCACCACTCCTAGAGTCTCTACTACTGTTGCATCTTCTATGTATATCTTCCAACTTTGATTAGGGTTCTTGAATGGTTTCCAGTTTCCTATTTGTTAATTCTGTAAGCACTTGAAACATAACGTAGTCCAAACTAAAGTCTTATTTCTCCTTTTCGTATTTCTGAGATCTTTATCTTCATTAGTAGTACCCTATTTAGTCAGTCCTCCAGGCTGTAACTCAAACTTCCACCCTTTTGTAGCTAATTCATCCAACATTGTTTTACTTCCTAAATATCTCAAGCTCATTTATTTGTATATTTAGTCTTTTAATATAAATACATATTGTGAATCTACTTCTGTATCAGTTGGATTCAATACATGATTCCTGCTCTGGAGGAGCTTTTAAATAGTCTAGTTGGGGAGGAACTATGTCTTACACATTCTTGAGTCCTTGTCCTGAAATAGACTAGGCTCCATTAATGTTAAATGTACTTCTGAAATTTAGTACTCTTTTCTGATATAAAGTAGGATTTGATATTGGTTCTGGGGAACAGTCATCTAACATTTATTTCCTATTGACTTGGCTCTTAAGTATCTCTCTCTTGTTCAGAAGATGTGACCATCACAATGTATTGTGAAGTTCACAGGACCAAATATTTATAGGAATAGCATTCTAAATATCATTTGTTGATCCTGTGAATTATTCTGATGGAATTTATCAAATAATAGTACTTATTGGGGATTTATGGCGAAACATTTAAAAATCAAGTATATAAAAATTAGTAGCTAGTATTTTCCAGTAAGAGATTATGTGGAGAAAGATTTAGAATACCACTAAATGATATGTAATTTTTAAATTGCTAATTCCTTACATGAATATTCTGGAGTGATGTTTATATTCTTTTAATCCTTAGAATTTTGTAAGTGGGTAAGCAAAAAGTAGACAAAAACTTCAAACAGGAATGCAAAATATATGCTTTTCAACACTGATACTGATTTTTGGAAAACGTTTTGAAGGGCATTATTATGCCAATATGTATGTATAGATAGATAGACTCAGTTTTTCGTGTCTAGATTTTTATTTTAATAAATTTTTACCACAGCCTTGCCAAAATTATTTTGATTTACACTCTCATATCTTTGGACATGAGTTTTTTCTTGGCTGCTGCAGTTTTATTTTCTGAGGCAGTGGTTTTTACATTTTATTTGA
Source organism: Sciurus vulgaris (assembly GCF_902686455.1). NCBI lineage: Eukaryota > Metazoa > Chordata > Mammalia > Rodentia > Sciuridae > Sciurus > Sciurus vulgaris. The sequence continues at coordinate 39,787,133 of NC_136471.1, read as the reverse complement.
TTGAGAAACCCTTTAAAATACAACCATTGCTTCTCTCTGTACTTATATACCACTTTTCTCTCTTTACTAATATATAACTTTGTAATTTAGGAAAATTGCAGGAACTAGGTTAAAAATTCCCAGACTGAAGCCAACTTCAGTGATATTATTCCTTAGGCATTGCTTTTTTTTTTTTTTTTTTTTTTTATTTAGGCATTGTTGATAGTGTTTTGGTAGTAGCTGCCAAACTCCTTTATAATTAAACTCTTCCAATTAAATACATCCATGTTTAGTAATTTCTAGTTTCTATAATGTAACATGAGCCACAAATTTCTCATTTAAAACATACCAAGTGGCATATTTTGAAATTAATAGTCTCAACTATTACCTCACTGTCTGTATCCCATAATGTCTTGTGTAGCACTATTTCTGGTTGGTAAGAAGGATTAAATGGAATATGTTTTATTCATAGTAATTATTTTAGGATATATATTAGACTCTTGGGAAGGTGACCCATGAAGCATTGTATTTACTTATTTACTGACAAGTGTGCTTCTGTAAGTACTTGTTTTCTGAACTCTGTCATTGTTGGAATAACATCTGTCAGAAGGTGTATGTTGCATCTTTTTCATTGTTCATTTCTACTTTTGTACAGGATAACATACTGGTTATTTTCCACTGCCAGCGTGAAGTGGGTAGCTAATACATTCTCCAAATTTATAAGTGAAAAACATTCCTAAATCCTGTGTCTAAGAAATTTTCGGTATCTCAGTTTTCCCACTTGCGAATTAATAAAACTAACTTCCCTTGTAGGTGATTTCTAAGACATCAGTGTGTGATATGTTTGAAAGTTAAAAAGTTTTCTCTTGTTTTTTGTTTTAAGAAGTAGTACTAGGCTTAGAGATGTTTTCCAAGACTCAAAGTAAGTAATCCTAAATGATACAGAAAGCAGGGTCTTCATTATAATCCATTTTAGAATTTATGTTCAGTAACTAGTTGGGGTTATAGTTAGAAAATTTAGATTTATACAGAAATTTAACTGAATGCGTCTTTCCAAATGCTTCAAAGAAAAGGTTCTAATCTGTATTTCTCCCTGCCTCCAAACCCCTGTGGACTGATCTTAAGGCAAACAGAAACCAACCCTCAATGTTTCAGTATCAGTGTTATATATTTTTAACTAAAGTATTATTCTCCTTTTTTTTCAAATTTTTATTATAATGCTTCAGGTGAAAATGGGGAAGAGGAGGAAATGAATGCAAGTGGTCTGTTTTGCATTTCTGAACAGGGATCCCTGTGCTAGGAAATCCATTCTTATTTTTTTCTTTATTTTCTCCCTAAAACTTGAGAAGGGTATTTGCTGAGCAGGGCTATGAAGCTATGTTTTAGTGTTCCCTTCCTTCAAATCCTCCTTTACTGTTTGAAAGTCCACCATGAAAAGTGACAAGCTGTAGTTCAAGGGTACTGATTTTTTTTTAAAATTACTTTTATATATATTTTTAGTTATTGAAGGACCTTTATTTTATTCATTTATTTATATGCAGTGCTGAGAGTCAAACCTGGTGCCTCACACATGCTGGGCAAGCACTGTACCACTGAGCTACAACCCCAACCGAAGGGTGCTGATTTTTTGTTTGTTTTATATCTGGAATTCAGTCTGAGGTACTCTTACCCACTGAGTTATATCCCTAGTCCTTTTTTAAGACAGGGTCTAGCTAAGTTGCTGAGGCTGGCCTTGGAACTGTCCCAGCTTCCCATTTGCTGGGATCACAGGCATGTGCCACCATGCTGTTCTTCAAGGGTGTTAAAAAATGTTTAAAAAAATGTTTACCATTGCCATTTCAGTAATGAATTGTAAGAGGTTCTACAGGGTTGTTTTCCTCAGTTCACCCCATGTTATTGGGTATTAAAATAATAGAATTAAGTTATTTAGGACTAAGTTTTTAAATTGCCTTTCCATTAGGATTTGTTACACCTATAGCTTGTACATCACAGATAATATTTCTAGGTATATACCTTAGTTGAGTCTTGGAATGTTACTTTGGAGTTAAAACCATTAGTCTTCATGTGTTGTACTACAAAGAGTTTCCCTATTTGATCATTGAAAGAAGAAATAAACAGTTCTAGAGAAATTAAACCATAAGTCACATTTTCTAGCTAAATTGCAATATAAAAAGTAGTAATAAAACTAAAGTACCCCTTTATCATGATCGGTCAGATATATTAATTTTCTCTGACAGAAGAATTTTTTGACAAAAGAATAATTTGGCAAATTGCTTTGTTGGATGGCAGCTAATAGCAGTTATTAATTAGATACTTAAGTGCTAAACACTGAACTTGAAGATCTTTTGTAATTATTCCATAACCTTAGGTTTAGATCACAGAAAATGTCTAAAGCAACATTTCTCAAACTTTGAAATTTAACTAGTGATCTATGGAGGAAAACTTGGGAAAGGCCAGCTCAAGAATATTACTCTAAGCATTCCTTAGAGCTATTAATATTGCTCATGGAAATTTTGAATCTCAAAGATAGGATTATGGTATGCACTATTTATTGAAATTTTGTCTTTGAAGCTTTATTTTTAGGAGCAGTTATTAATGAATTGTGGGATGTATCAGTTCTAGAGCAGTGGTTCTCAAAGTGCATTCCCAGACCAACAGCATCAGCATCCTCTAGAAACTTGTTAGAAATGCAAATTATTGGGGGCTGGGGAGATAGCTCAGTCCGTAGAGTGCTTGCCTTGTAAGCACAAGGCCCTGGGTTCGATCCCCAGCACCCCCCCCCCCCAAAAAAAAAAAGAAATGCAAATTATTGGGATCCATGCCACATCTGCTGAATTAGAACTTCTGGGAGAGAGGCAGTATGTTTTAAAAAGCCCTCCACTTGAGATATACAGGATTGAAGTAGCTTGCTGTGGAAAATGGCCAGTTGGGATTACAAGTGCTATAGATGTTTCAAAGAATAATATTAAACACCCTGAAAATTGCTTTCTATTATATATACAAGATGAAATGTAACATTTTCCCACAGGTCTTTTTAAAATAAAATCCTGTTGTATCCAGTTTCACAATGTAATCTGTCCATAACCACCTTGAGCCCTTGTTCACATTTTTTTTCTGTGAAGTGTGATTCTTTGTATTAATTGGTGCAAACATCAGAACATTATAGTTTTAGTTCTGGTGCTATTATTGATTAGATGCAAATATTGAACAAATCTTATAGTAGTTATTCAAAAACTGCTTATCTGTAAAAATAAGTCTTAACGGTTGTAAAATTTTGTTTATTTAAGTTTATTATGCAATTCTATTCTTTACTAACAATGAAATGTTTAAATTTTTAAGTTAAGGTAATGCATGTAAATAGTTTAAAATATTAACTAGTTCTACAGTCTTGTATCCCACTTTTTGCCATCTGAATCTTGCTTCTTGTAAGTGATCATATTATGTTTTATAAATAGTATGTTGAAATTGGTTTTAATTTTCATTTTAAAAATTTGAATATCACTTATAGGCTTCCAACGTAGGAGACTTGAAAAATTGATATTCTCAATAGATCATAATTATATAGATTTATATATACAATTCTATGGTATGATGTTTAATACATGTACATGTGTATCAGTGATTAAATTAACATATTTCAACTCTTACCTATAATTTTACGATGAGACATTTAAGATTTACTCAGTTATATTAAAATATATAATATATTATTGACTATAATACTCTGCTGTACAATAGATCTGAAAATATGTGTCCTGTCTGCCTGTAACTTTGTACCCTTTCATCAGCTGCCATTTTCCTACAAACCCCCACCTCTTCTAGCCTCTGGTAACCATTGTTTTACTCTGTACTTAGAGTTCGGCTTTTTCAGATTCCATATATAAATCATGTAGTATTGGTTTTTCTATGTCTGGCTTATTTCACATAGCATAATATCCTCCAGGTTCATCCATGTTATCACAAATGACAGGATTTCTTTTTTAAGACTGAATAGTATTCCAGTGTGTATACAGCATTTCTTAATTCATTCATCTAATGATGGACATATAGATTGAATTCATATCTTGGTTACTGTGAATAATTCTTAAATAAATATGAACATTCAGATAATCCTTCTGCACCGATTTCCTTTTCTTTGGATATATATACCCAGAAATGGGATTACTGGATTATATGGTGGTAGTTTTTGTTCATTTGTTTTTCGTACTGGGGATTGAATCTAGGGGTGCTTAACCACTGAGCCACATCCCTAGCCCCTTTTTATTTTATTTCTTTATGAGACTGGGCCTCTGGCTTTGAACTTGAGATTCTCCTGCCTCAGACTCCCAATCATTCATCTTTTTGATAAGAGTCATTCTAACAGGTGTGAAGTGATACTTCATTGTGGCATCACTCTTTTAATTTATATTTTTCTGATGATTAATGATGCTGAGCATTTTTAATGTAATTTTACCATTTGTATGCCTTCATTTGAGAAATATCTGTTTAGGTCACTTGCTTATTTTAAAAATACAGTTATTTGTTTCTTGATAGTGTTTGATTTCCTTATGTACATTGGATATTCACCCCTAATCAGACTTGTGGTTCAAGATATTTTCTCCTTTTCTGTGGGTTGCCTCTTCATTTTGTTGATTGTTTCCTTTGCTTTGCAGAAACCTTTTTAGTTGATGCATACCTGTCTATTTCTACCTTTGCCTGTGCTTTTAAGGTCATTAAAAAATGTTGCCCAGACCAATGTCATGGTGCTTTTCTCCTGTTTCCTTCTAGTAGATTTATAGTTTCAAGTTTTATATTTAAATATTTAATCCATTTGGAGTTGATATTTGTAGATGCTATAAGTATCCCTTTTTATTCTAATAAATCTGAATAGCCAGTTTTCTTAATACCATTTATTGAAGAGCCTATCCTTTTCCCTTTGTGTATTCTTTGTACCTCTGTTGAAATCAGTTGACTATAAATGTATGGAATCATTTCTGGGCTTTCTACCCAGTTTCACTGGTCATTGTATCTGATTTTATGCCACTAGCATGCTGTTTTGATTATAATCATTTTGTTTTGAAATCAGGAAGTAATATGTTACTAGATTTGTTCTTTTTGTTCAAGATTGTTTTGGCTCTTCATGGTCTTGTGGTTCTATACAAATTTACGGATTGTCTTCTGTATTTCTGTGAAAAGTGTCATTGGAATTTTGATAGGAATTGCATTGAATTTGGAGATCACTTTGGGCAGTACAGACATTTTTACAGTTTTCTTCCAATTCATGAACACAGGATATCTTTCCATTTATTTGTGTTTTCTTCAGTTTCTTGGTAAATGACTATTCTGCTTAGAACTGTGTCACTCTTTTTTTTTTTTCTTTTCGGTACTTGGAATTGAATCCAGGGGCACTCACCACTCAGCTACATTACCCAGCTATTTTTTAAATCTTCGGTTTCTTTCATCAGCGTTTTGTAGTTTTCAGTACAAAAGATCTTTCACTTAAATTTATAGGTAGAGGTTGGATTGTAGCTCAGTGGTAGAATGCTTGCCTAGCATTCTCAAGACATTGTGTTTGATCCCTAGCACTATGGATTTTTTTCCTTTTTTTTTTTTTTCAGGGCCTTGCGCGGTGCAAGGCAAGCACTCTGCCACTGAGCTAAATCCTGACCCCAGATCCCTAGCACTATGAAAAGGAATTTACACACAAGTATTTTGTTTTTGTTATTGTAAATAGGATTGTCTTAATTGCTTTTTTGGATAATTCTTTATTAGTTTATCAAAATGCTACTGATTTTTTTCCATATTTTTAATCGCATTATAATGATATACAGTGGTGGAATTCATTGTTAAATATTTGTACATGCACACAATATAAAATATAACTTGGCTGTTATCATTCCTTAGTATTTTCCCTTTCCCTGTATCGAAGATCTACCTTTGATTTCATGAGATCCTCCACCATCTTTCTTTTCCTTTTTCCTCTCTAGCTTCCACTTGAGAGAAAATATACAACCCTTGACTTTGAGTTTGATTTATTTTGTTTAACATAATGTTCGTAAGGTCCATCCCTTTTCCTGCAAATAACAATTTCATTATGCTTTATGGCTGAATAAAACTATTAGTTATAGATACCACATTTTCTTTATCTGTTTATCCATTGGCAAACACCTACACATGCTCCATAGTTTGGCTATTGTGAATTGTGTTGCTGTAAACATGGGTATGCATGTATTGCTACAGTATGCTAATTATTTAGGATAAATACTGAGGAGTGGTATAGCTGGATCATGTGGTGTTTCCATTCCTAGTCTTTTGATTTCCATAGTGGTTGTATTTATAGTCCCACCAACAGTGTAAGAGTATTCCTTTTTCTATACATCCTCTCCAGCATTTATTATTGTTTGTATTTTGGCCGCCATTATAACTGAAGTGAGATGAAATCTTAGTGTTGTTTTGATTTGAAATGCTACTGAGTTTTAAAATTTATTTTTTAGTTGTAGATGGACACAATACCTTTATTTTATTTATGTGGTGCGGAGGATTGAACCCAGTGTCACACACATGCTAGGCAAGTGCTCTGCCACTGAGCCACAAACCCAGCCCCTGCTACTAATTTTTTATGTTGATTTTATGTTCTGCAGTTTTATCATATTACTAGTTCTAACAGTTTTTCATTGGAATCTTTAGGGTTTTCTATATATAATATCATGTCATCAGCAAATAGAAACAGTTTCACTTTTTCCTAAATTGATTTTCATTATTGAGAATGGTCTTAGCTATGGATTTGTCATTCATGGCCTTTATGTGTTAAAATACATATCTTTATACCTATTCCGTTCAGGTTTAAGCATGAAGAAGTATTCGGTTTTAAGTACCTTTTCTTTATATTTTGAGATAGTCATAGTTTTTACCCTTTATTGTTATGTTTATATTTATATTATATTTATATTGTCATATTTATTGATTTCTATGTGTTGAACCATACTTGCATTTCAGGGATAAATCTCATGATAGAATATAACAATAAGTCATCAGGTCCTAGTCTTTTCTTCGATGTGAGACTTTTTATTACTGAGTCTATCTCTACACATTATTGGTGTCTTCAGATTTTCTATTTTTTCACGATATAGTCTTAGTAGGTTGTCTAGAAATTTCTCCTAGACTCCAATTTGTTGACACAAAATTGTTCATGCTAGCTTTTTATGATCCTCTATATTTCTGTAGTATCTGGTGTACCGTCTCTTGCTTCTGTCTTTTATTGATTTCAGTTGTCTTTTTTCCCTAGTCAGTTTAGCTAAGGGTTGTCTGTTTTATCTTTTTTATTTAAAAAAGAAACTGTTAGTTTCATTGAATTTTTTTCCTACTATTTTTTTAGTTACAATTTCATAAGTTTCTGCTGCTCTGAACTTGAATTTTTCCTTCTAACTTTGAACTTGATTTGTTCTTTTTCTACTTCCTTGATGTATATAACACATTAGATTATTTATTTGAATATTTGAGATCTTTCTCCTCTTATTTTTTGGCAATACTGGATCAACCCATGACTTCACACATGCTTGGCAAGTGCTCCACCACTGAGCTCCATCCCCAGCACATTTTATTTTGAATCAGGGTCTTGCCCAGATTGACCTTGAACTTTCAATCCTCCTGCCTAGCCTCCTGAGTAGCTGGGATAACAGGTATGCACCAGCACAGCCTCCCTTTTTTAAAAAGTTAATTTGTGGGACTGGGGATATATATAGCTCAATTGGTAGAGTGCTTGCTTCGTATGTACAAGGCCCTGGGTTCAATCACCAGCACCCCCCAAAAAATTAATTTGTGCATTATAATTATAGATAAGTGAGATTCATTATGTCATATTTGTACATGCACATAACATAATTTGATCAATATCATTCCCCAGTACTTTTCTTTTCCCTCCGCTCCTCCTTCCCCTTATCTACTTACTCTATTGATCTTCCTTCTGTTATTAATATTTTTAAGCAGTGCATTATAATTATATATCAAAGCAGGATTCTTGTGGTATATTCATACACAGACATAGCATAATTTGGTACATTTCATTCCCAGTACTTCTCGAGACTGCTCCCTCCCCCCCAGTTGCTGCCTTCTGCTCTGTTGGTCTTCTGTTTTTGAGACCCTCCCTTTTTCTATTCCTTTTTTTTTTCCTCTCCAGCTTTTCATATGAGAGAAAATTTTTGACCCTTGACACTCTTGAATCTGGCTTATTTTACTTAGCATGGTGGTCACCAATGACGTTGATTTACCACCAATGAAAATTTCATGCTTCTTTCTGGCCAAGTAAAACTCCATTTTATATATAGAAAAATGGATTCTATACATCACCTTTTCTTTATTCATTTGCTTGTTGATCAGTACCAAGGCTGGTTCCATAACTTAGTGATTGTGAATTATGCTGCTATAAACATTGGTATGCATGTATCATTATAGTATGCTGATTTCAGTTCTTTTGGACAAAGACCAAGGAATGGTATAGCTGGATCATATGGTGGTTCCATTTCTAGTCTTTTGAGTCATCTTCATACTGCTTTCTAAAGTAATTATGCCCATCTGTAGTCCCATCAACAATGTATAAGTGTACCTTTTTCCCCATGTCCTTGCCAGCATTTATTGTTCTTTGTATTCTTTTTTAAAACTTTTTTTTAGTTGTAGATGGGCACAATACCTTTATTTTGTTTGTGTATATATGGTGCTGAGGATGGAACCTAGTGCCTCACACATGCTAGGCAAGCGCTCTACCACTTAACTACAACCCCAGCTCATGTTCTTTATATTCTTTTTTTTTTTTGGTACTGGGAATTAAACTCAGGGGCACTTGACCACTGAGCCATGTCCCCAGTTCTGTTTTGTATTTTATTTAGAAACAGGGTCTCACTGAATTGTTTAGTGCCTCAACATTGCTGAGTATGGCTTTGAATTCGGGATTCTTCTACCTCAGCTTCCTGAGCCACTGGGATTACAGGCTTGTGCCATTGCACCCAGCTTCTCTACATTCTTACCAATACTTGCCATTATCTATCTTTTGAATACAGCCATCCTAGAAGGTGTGAGGTAGAAATACACTGTGGTTTTGATGTGCATTTCCCTAATGACTAATGATATTGAGCATATTTTCATGTACTAATCAGCCAGTATATATGGAAATGCAGCTCAGTGGTAGAGTGCTTGCCTGTTGTGCAGTATACCCTGGGTTTGAACTCAGGCACAGCAGCAGGGAAAGTGCATGTGTATACATTGATTGATAAGCAAATGAAAAGATGTTCAACATAATTAGCCATGGGGGAATGCAAATCAAAGTGAAAACCTACCTCCTACTTAGGATGGCTGTAATCAAAAGAAGGATAACAGTAAGTGTTGGTAAGAATGTAGAGATGTTAGAATGCTCATACACATTTCATTACTAGCGAAAATGTAAAATGGTGCAGCTGTTATGGAAAACCTTGACAGTTCCTCAAGGAACTGTCCATTAATATGATCTAGCAACTCAACTCCTAGATACTTACCCAAGAGATTTGAAAGCATGTCCAAATAAACCCTTGTATGTGAATGTTTACAGGAGTATATTCATAAATGCCAAAAGTGGAAACAATCCCAATTTAAAATTTTTTTGTAGTTGTAGATGAACAGAATGCCTTTATTTTATTTATTTTTATGTGGTGCTAAGGATTGAACCTAGTGCCTCACACATGCTAGGCAAGCGCTCTGCCATTGAGCTACCACCCCAACCCCAACAATCCCAATTTGTATTAACTGGTGAATAAATTATTGTTTATGCAATGGATAGAAATACTGACACATACATTACTACATGGGTGAACCTTGAAAATGTTAATGCTAAGTGGAAGAATTTAGTCACACAAGATTATTGTATGATTACATTTATTTGAAATGCCCAGAATAGGTAAATCTGTACATCAGAAAGTAGATTAGTGGTTGATGGGAATAGGAAGACTGGATGTTGGTGACAGTAGAATGTGCAGTTTCGTTTTGGGATAATAATGTTCTAAAATTGCGATGATGGATGATGCAAAAGTGATTATATGAAAAACCATTGAATTGTACACTTTTGAAGTAGGTGACGTGTGGTATGTGACATTCCAAAACTGTTAAAAAATCCACTCATTTTAACAGTACAATTCACTAATTTTAATGAATATAGTATTTGTGCAAATGTCACCATAGTTTTAGAAGATTTTTATCGTTGTAGAGGGATGCAGTGGCTCAGGAGGCTGAGGCAGGAGGATCACAAGTTTGAAGCCAGCCTCAGCAACTTAGCGAGGCCCTGTCTCAATTTTTTATCTCAAAAAAAAAAAAAAAAAAAAAAGAGGGACTGTGGATATGGCTCAGTGATTAAGCCCTCTGGTTCAATCTCTGGTTTAAAAAAATTTTTTATCACTTTAAAAAAAAATGCCTTTGTGCATCTTTTAGTCAATGCCTATTTCCACTCCGGCCCCACTCTCCTGCTAATCTGCCTCTTATCTCTATAGATAGACCCTTTTGGCCGTATTTCCATATTGGAATCATGCATATGCTTTTTGCAACTGGCTTCTATATAGGGCCAGTTTCTCTACATCCTTGCTAATATTTGTTATTGTATTACATTATAGCTGTCATAGTAGGTGTAGTGATGTCTCATTGTGATTTTAATTTGCATTTTCCTTTTTTTTGGCATTGGGGATTGAACTCAGGGGCCCTTAACAACTGAGTCACATCCCCAGTTCTTTTTAATATTTTATTTAGAGACAGGGTCTTGCCAGATTGCTTAGGGCCTTGGTAAGTTGCTGAGGCTGGCTTTGAACTTGAGGTCCTCCTGCCTCAACCTCCCAAGTCACTGGGATTACAGGTGTGTACCATTATGTCCAGATGCATTTTTGTAATGGCTAATAATGCTGAACATCTTATATGCTTATTAGCTATTTCTGTATATTTGGTGAAACATGTATTTGTAACTTGCACACTGAAATATTGGATTGTTTTCTTGTTGAGTTTTGGAAATTCTTTCTTAAAATTTTTTTTTTTAGTTATAATGGACACAATACCTTTATTTATTTTTATGTGGTGCTAAGGTTTGAACCTAGTGCCTCATATGTGCTAGGCAAGTGCTCTACCACTGAGCTGCAACCCCAGCCCAGGGAATTCTTTATATATTTTTCATACAAGTTTTTTGTTTAGATTTGTGATATACAAATTATTTCTTCCAATTTTGGGCTTGTATTCTCACTCTCCTAACAGTGTCATTTGCCAAGCAAATGTTTTTAATTTTGATGAATTCCAGTCTTTTATGCTATATTTAAGAACTCTGCCTAACATGTGGTCTCCTGTGTTTTCTTGTAAAAGTGCTTTTTAAGAAATTTAATGTTACACACTGATTCTGAGCACTTGGTTTAAATGTCAAAGCATAGAAGAGAGTATACAGGGGAGGTATCTTTGCAACCTTTCCCTTGCTGCTTTCACCATTCCTGAGAACCAGTTAGCCTTCAGTTACACTTAAAAGATATATTTTACATTTAGTTCTGTGATACATTTTTAGTCAATTATCTACAAGGTGTGAGGTACAGTTCTAGGGTCATATTTTTTATATGAATGATCAATTAATCTGGTACTAGTTAGTGAAAATACTCCTTATGTATTGAATTTCCCTTGCACCATTGTCAAAAATCAGTTGATCGTATTTGTTTGAGTCTACTTTTGAGTGCTTCCTATGTATGCTATTTTATTCCCTTTTCCTTGTAACTCTTTGTCATCTTATTCCTAAATTTTCCTGGTCTATTTTTTCAGTTTTCTTTTATTTCTGATTCTCTTTCTCCCTCTCCAATTTTCCTTTCCTCCATTCTCTTCCTGAAAAAGAAGTATATGAATTGTATTTGTTGAAGTTTTATACATCTTATTTTTAGTTTAAAAAGCAATAGATAAGAATAATTTGTATTTTTCTTTATTTGTAAGATGTGCAAAAGAGGATTTAGCTTTTTAATTTTAAGTCTTCATTTTTCTTGGCAAATTAGTGGTATTAAAGCAAGATCCATTGTTCAAACAGTATGCTTCAGAACTTTTGTAAAAGGCATTACTTCCCCTGTGTTAGGGTTTCTTCAAGAATGTAACAAGGTAATTTCAAATTGGCATGCTAAGGGAAGTCAAGATATTAGTTGATTTTTCTACCGTGCTAATGTTTTTCATTCCTAAATTACAAGTGGTTATTGATGTTTTCCTGTAGGGAGCAGTCTTGATCACTTCTGGATCCACAAGAAAAACCATTTTGAAACTAGTTTAATGTTTCATTTTCTGCAAAGCTAGTATTTGACTTTTTTTTTTTTGCTTTGCTGGGGCTTGGACTCAGGGCCCTCCCACATGCTAGGCATGTGCTCTACCTCTGAGCTATATTTCTGGCCCTTGACCTAATAAATTTTTCGTTTTTGAGGTGCTGGGGATTGAACCCAGGGCATCATGCATGCTTGGCAAGTACTGTACCCCTGAGCTATAAACACAGCCCCTAAATTATTTTTTAGCACTTAAGAAAAGCAAGAAAGGAGTTGGGTTTTGGCACTTAAAGAAAAATGAGATACCTGATAGTGGAATCAAATAACACAAATAAATAGTCCTACCTTTTGACTCTTAATATTTCACTTTTCTCAGAATCCAGAGTGGTTTTTCTGGAAAGTAATAATACATTGAAACACATCTATACTGTCCAACATCTCTTATATTATTACCACAACATTCTAAATGCATTAAAGTAGAAAGTTTGTGGGGGAAGTATTTTCATGCTATTCAATTTAAAATTTTCTTTCCTTCTTTCAGAAACATTTGCATTTTGCCTTTTATTACTGCTATACATAAGTTGGAGGCACCCATCAAGAATTATATCAGGGTTTTCTAGCATAGCTAGTAGATTTAGTTTCTGTGATAAAGCAGAGTTTTTATTGTCTGGAGTTAAATGAGATTACTTCAACCCCATACCTAAAATATCCAGATAATTGCTTTGTTGCTTTGTACTGTGCCCCTTACCCCTGTGGAGGAAGGACAGGTAGGGGTGTCTCTGTTTTTCTTTTAAAGTTACTTTTAATGCAGAAGTTTAGTAGTTAAATTTCAGATTCCAATCCCCACATTTCCCTGAAACTATGAAGGGAGCAGGGAATTTTGGGCAGAGACTAGTTGAAAATTCAGCTAGAGATCTTAATGTGGACCGGTTGCATCCTACACACCTGAGTTTTATTGTAGTTCCCTTTGCATCCTCGTGCAGCATTTGCCCCGAATTAAGCTGCAAACTCGGTTTCCTTCTGCATACTTTTCTCAACTGATTTGGTTAATCCCACCCTTCCGCCATGCATCTTTTCCCTCCCATGTTTCCTTCTCAAGTTCCCACTTCTTTAGCACACTGGCCTTTCCTCTTCTTTTCACAGGGTCCCAGCTTATCCAGAAGAAGCCCAGCACTTGACTTCTACTCCTAAGAAGGTCCAAGATTCTGCAGTGCAGACTCCAACTGCCTTCTTATGCCTAGACTTTGAGTTGTTTTCTGGATACCTGCATAAGCAAGCCCTTGTCACTGCTTCGGATTTCTACCTACGTCCTGCTTTGTCCTTCTCGCCACAGTTCTATTCCTTCTCTTCCCTCACTACCTTGGGCACAATGCATAAAGGATGGAAAAAGTACTCCGGTCAGAAGTCTTTAAGTGAGGCATCAATGGATGAATATTTAGGCAGCTTAGGACTGTTCCGAAAGCTGACTGCCAAGGATGCCTCTTGCCTCTTTCGGGCTATTTCAGAACAGGTAAAAGGAAAAGAAATATGTGTTGCCTTATGCTGAATTTGTTTTTGAGACGTGACCTGGTCCTGTAGCTAGACCTGTAGCCTACCAAAAGAAACAAAAACATATTTTCTGTTTCTTAGTGAAAATATTCAGGTGGTTTGCTCCTTATTAGTGCAAGACAGTGCAAAGTTGTGTGTCTTTGCTCATTAGTCGAAATATATCATTGTACCTTTGCTACCTTTTCTGTTTTTTAAATGCCCATTTATAATGTAGGAGGGATAAAATAATGGGTCAGAGAAAATTTTGAAATGTATCTTGATCATTCCTAAGCATCCCCTACTTCCTCTATGGTCTATGCTTAATAAAAAAATTGCATTTAAGAAGTAGAAAGGGGAAGGAGGCATGAAAGAATCATTTCCAGTTTCACTAAAGATTAAAATATTTTTTAATACAATGAGGACCAAATTTCCCTATTTTCTACATATGTTCTGAATAAGGGAAGCTTAATTGTCCAGTCCATAGTCTTAATTTAGAAGCTTATATTTCAAATGACTTTTGGCAGTAAACTAGCCTTTCTCTTTTTTTTTTTTTTTTAGTTGTTTTGTAGCCAGGTCCATCATTTGCAAGTGAGGAGGGCTTGTGTTTCATATATGAAGGAAAATCAACAAAATTTTGAGTCTGTAAGTAGACTATATACCTGGGGGAGAATTGTTGGTAATGTATTCAGCAGGTGGGATAAAAGAATTCTGAGCACTTACATATAAAAATTAAATCATGCAATCTCCTTTTGTTTCAATAGCAAATATGTAATTCCTGAATGGTTTTTCACAAGCTATCATGTTACCTCCTAGAATTAGGTTGTTTTGTATTCTAAAAATAAAAAACTTTTCTATTTTTTTTCTATTTTGTCCTCCTCCCATACCAAAAAAACTCCCAAACCCTAAAAAGTTAAAACTTGACTGATGTTTTGTGTTATCCATACTACTGTTTTTTTGATTAATTCATAAAGTGTCTTAATATTTTTAAATCCATATTTTAATTTGCTTAATAATCTTCAGCCCCTCAATTTGAAGTGTCTTGTAAAATGTAATTGTAAGGAAATTAATTTTAACATTTTTTTCATGTAACAAATTGTAATTGGAGCACTGCCACTAAGTATTGATTTTAAGTGAAAGTTTTAGAGGGCATCTTTGTATACATTGAAGTATTTGAATTTTTGTTAAAGATGGTTTTACCAAGATATGATTTGAAGTGTGCCTTTGTGGCTTTTTATTTATCTTATACTTCTATCTCTTTAGGTACTATTTGTTTTCTTTTGACTATTATGTTATGGGTATTTGCCTGCCTGCTGTTTGAGGTTTACACTTAATTTTCTCAACAGGTTTTCAGAAAAGTTTAAAATACTGTAAAGCCTTCTTTTAAAGCTTGTTACCTTGGAGTAGATTATAGTCTTCTCCACACCTGGTAGAGGATTGTTCCTGACATTGAACTGGAAAACCATGGTGTAAAGCAGTGCATGAAGTATTTTTATATATTTACATCACCTGGGGATCTTGTTAAAATACAGATTGATTCATTAGGTCTGAGCTGAGGCCTGAGATTTCTACATTTTTAAGAAGCTCCCAATGATACTAGCTGTTGGTTACTAGACTACATTTTGAGTAGCAAAGATGTGTGCAAAATTTTAAAACAGCTGATGTGAATCTCAAAGTTATTACACTGAGAGAAGCCATAGCCTTCCCCCAAGAAAGGTTTATACAAATATGTTTATCTTTATTTAAAAAGCTAGATGAAATACTAGCCAATCTATATAGGCAGAAAACAGATCAGTGGTTGCAGATCATTTGTATAGGAGCATAAGGAAACTTGTGGAGAATGATAGATATTCATTATTTCAGTTTGTGATGGTTTCATGGGTGAATACAAAAGTCAAAATTTTGTACTATTTAAATTGTGTATTGTATGTCAGTTATATCTCAACTTTAAAAAATAAAAAGGAAAATAAAAGATTGCTTTTTAAAATCTGGTGATGTATATACATGGAACTAGAAGTCTATTTGAGTATAATTCAGTTTCATTTTTAGGTATATTAAGTTTAGTATTTTAGTTTTCTCAATCCTGTATAGTCACGTAACTCCCAATACAATCACAATATGTAGTGGTTCCATCACATATTCCCTTGTCACTGTGCTTTTTTGAAATTACTGAAATTCTCTTTGAAGTTCCTCATTTAACTTTGTAAACACATGTCTCCTGTCACATTTGAGATCCTTATAGTTACTGGCCTTCCTTGATTTATGTGAATTATCAAGTTATTTTAAGTTGGCATTTCAAAATATACTTGAAGGCATACCATTTGATAAAATGCACTGGTATGTGGGTAAGGCAGGACCAATTCCTAAGATACTTTCCTAGTCTAGCTTTTTTCCCCTTATAAATAACTTTATGTGCAGATCTTCTTGAGGTGCTGTGTAAACTAGAAATTTAATACTATAAATATTAAGCTGAACAAAAAACCCATTGGAGGATAATATTGCAGAATATGATCAGATTTCAGTAATGCTATGTATTTGGTTAAGTCAAGTTTGTTTTATTTTTGAAGTATGTGGAGGGATCTTTTGAGAAATACCTGGAACGGTTGGGAGATCCCAAGGTAAGATCAAATATGGGGATTTAATATTTTCCAAGTTATTTGGAATCATAACGTAAACATTCAGCTGTGTCACTATAGCCAAACCCAAAATATTTTCTTAAATATCTAGCTGTGTTGAATCAAATAGTGCAGAAGTTTAGAACTGGCAGGTGAATGTATTGTTCTGTGTTGAATATTGAGAATTGTGTGTTAACAGTCTAATTATCCGTAGTCTAGTGAGAGTACACAACTGACTGGGGAACAGGATAGTGTTGATAAACATTAAAATCTTTTCATTTTAATGGGGGAGGGGGTTGGTAATTTAATATTACTAAGAGGTCATTATTTCTCCTGTTTTGAAGTTGTCTTCCTTTTGTGCAGGAATGAAATCTATAAACACATACTTTATTTAGAATTAATTTTTGTGACAAAATTAATTCCATTATTCTGTTCCCAAAACATCATTTACTAAATACTGATACCTTTGTATTCTTACACTAGTTTCATTTTTATTCTACCTTTTAAATCTTTCATTAACTTGTCATTATTAATATCTAAGAAGGGTTTTAGGTCCATTTTTTTCAGTACAAGTTTGTGTTAATGAGTAACAGTCTAATCTTCAAAGTTATGTTGTGTTCTACAGATTATCTAAAACAATGCTAAACAGTTAAATGCTGAATTTGCAAAAACTTCTTAGCTACAATAATGTTTTTAAAACTGTGTACTGTTTATGTTTAGGAAAGTGCTGGCCAGCTGGAAATAAGAGCTCTTTCTCTAATTTATAAGTAAGTTGTATCCCCCTTTTCTATTTTTTCTATTCAGCCTTTTATTTTGAGATACAGGTTCACATGCAGTTGTATACAGAGCATAACAAAACAAAGTTTTTAATGAAAAACAAAGAGAAAAATGTCCTATACCCTTTCCCCAATTTCCCTAAGTGGTGACATCTTGAAAAAACTATAGTACAGCATCATAACCATAATATTGACATTAAGGCAGTCAAGATACAGAATACTTTTCTACCACCACAAGGATCCCTCATGTTAATGTTCTATATAACTACTCTTACATCCCTTCTTATCCTATCCCCTCCATAGTCCCTTCTCTTTCTCTAATTTTGTCATTTCAAGAATGGGGTTTTTTTCTTTATGTATTTTTATTAGAGCATTATAGTTATACATAGTAGTTGGGATCACTTTGACAAAATCATACATCCATGGAATTTGATTTACTCCAGTTTAGTCCCCTTTTCCTGTTCCTTCACACAATACCCTTATTTTATGTATTAATTTTTATGTGGTGCTGAGGATTGTACCCAGTGCCTCATACATGCAGGCAAGTACTCCAGCACTGAGCCACAACCCCAGCCCCCCTCATTTATTTTTGATTGGTGCTTTCTAAGTATATATAAAGGTGGAATTCTCTATAACATACATGCACTTAGGGTTAAATTCATTGTGCATTTCCTCCCCTTTTTCTTCCCTCTGTCTTGATCTCCTCCTCCTACTCTTGATCTTCCTTATATCTTTATGAAGGCTGATAGCCCTACCTTTTCTCTTATTTTGCTTTAGTTTCTGTATAAGAGAAAACATTCAACCCTTGATTTTTTTTTTTGTGGGGGGGGGAGGTCTGGCTTATTTCACTTAACATGATATTCTCCATTTCCATCCATTTACCATCAGATGCCATAATTTCATTCTTTATTGCTGAGTAGAACTCCAGTGTGTGTGTGAATCACATTTTCTTAATCCATTCAATTATTGTGACATATCCCCTTTTATATGTATATGAGTATATCATATCTTAAAGTTCCTCTAGGATTGGGGAAATTTGAGATTTGATGATGATAATAGAATGAAGAGATATAAGCAAAGTCATTTTGGTATAGCTTTTGAGTAGAGAATCTTACAAATCCTCTCCTTAGCTCTAGCATTTCTGTATATTTGAATGGAAGAATAAAAGACTTTAAAACTCCTGGTATTTCCTATAGGAAATCAGAATATTTGTCTTAGAAGATTTCTTGGATATTTAGCTTTGTGCCTGTTTTTCATGCATTCTCAGTGGGGCGGTAATGTTCTCAGTAGCCTAGAAATTGATTTTGGTAGAAGCAGAAAAAAAAAATCTTAGCCATTCCAATGGTTTGTGGTCTTTCAAAGAATCACAGTATATAAACAGGTGCACAGTACTTTTGTTCTATTAAATTTTTGAGGGGAAGTTGACAAAAATCTTAAAAGTTTCTTTAAATGGTAATGGAAAAGTTGAGAATCACCATTCTATTGCTTTGGAAGTTTTGTTTTGGTTTTTAGAACTACAAAAGAAAAATGGCATTTAAGAAAGCTGTAGGATTTTAAAAACAAGCTATATAATGTAGGTTAGTTGCTAGTGGAAATCCTGTTCACTTGTCTGATCTGTGTAATACTTCTTCAGAGTTCTTGGGATGATAATATGGTATATACTTCTGTAGAGTCAATTCTCTTATGAGGAGTTGTTCAAGTGTGTTTTGTGGTCTGCTCATTTCTAATTAAATCCAGAAAAAATATAGACAAGGCATTGGACAAGTAGTTAATTGTCACATTAAAATCAGAAATCAGCTTTTAAATTGGTCTGCTTCCTATTTTTATATCTTTTGAGCTAAGAATGATTCTTGAAAATTTTTAACTGATTAAAAATCAAAAGAATGTTTCAGTTTCAAGTCACGTGGAAATTATATGAAATTCAAATTTGTATCCGTAAATGTAGCCTATTGGAACAGTCATGCTTATTCATGTATGCATTGCCTATGGCTAATTGCATGCTATAAAAGCAAAGTTGAATAAAGCACATGGCATGGGAAAACTGAAATGTTTATTATTTGACCTTTAACTCCAAATTTCTTGTTTTAAAATTTTTTTTAGTTGTCAATGGACCTGTGTATGTGGTGCTGAGAATTGAACCCAGTGCCTCACACATGCTAGGCAAGCACTTTATCGCCGAGCCACAACCCCAGCCCAAATATCTTAACCCCCACTTTTTTCCCCAGTACTGAGCAAAGAATCCTGGGACACTCTTACCACTGAGAGACGTCCTTAGCCCCTCTTTTTTATTTATTTATTTTTTGTTTCAAGGATTTGTTGTTCAAGGTTTGTTACAATTAACAGGTAGTACAATTACTAGTCCACAATAAGGGCCAAATAGATGTCAGTTCCCCTATGCAGTTTGCAGTGGAACAGTCTCGACAGCTTATCACATTAGCCACCATAGTTATAAGCACTCTTTTTTTTTTTTATTAAAAATTTTTATTTTTACAGACACATTTTGATTTCATTGTATACAAATGGGATACAACTTTTCATTTCTATGGTTGTACACAATGTATATTCACGCCATTCATGTAATCATACATATATACTGTGTTTCATTCTGTTTTTCCATCCCCACCTCCTCCCACCCCTTTTTCCTCTACACTATCCAAAGTTCCTTCATTCTTCTCTTCCCCCCATCATCCCCCCCTCATTATATATTGTCATGCACTTATCAGAGAAAACATTCAGCCTTTGGTTTTTTGGGCTTGGCCTATTTCACTTAGCATGATATTTTCCAACTTCATCCATTCATCAGCAAATGCCATAATTTTATTATTTATGGCTGAGTAATAGTCTATTGTGTATATATGTCTCAGTTCTTTATCCATTTATCAATTGAAGGGCATCTAGGTTGATTCCACAATCTAGCTATTGTGAATTGAGCTGCTGTGAACATTGATGTGGCTGCATCACTGTAGTATGCTGATTTTAAGTCCATTTTTGTTTTGTTTTGTGCTGGGGATGGAACCCAGGGCATCAAGCTTGCCAGGCAAGCACTTTGCCACAGAGCCACATCCCCAGCATACCCTCAACCCTTTTTATGTTGACACCAGATCTGCTAAATTGCCAAGGTTAGCCTCAAACTTGGGATCCTCCTCCCTCAGCTTCCAGAGTAGCTGGGACTACAGGTGTGAGCCACCATGCCTGGCTTAACTCCACTTTTTAAGTAAAGGAGAGCCCCCCCCCCAATTCACATACATACAATTGATAATTTGTTTTCTTTACTGCCTTCTCACCAAAATTAAGCTATATTTAGGAAAATCCATAGGACCTTAGGGGTGATTAGCTGTTTACCTTGTATTAACATCATTTCACTTCTTTGGATTATTTTAAAGCCAAAAAAAAAAAGCTGAACATGTGGATTATTTTATATGAATAAGGTAGGCAGTTGAAAAGCACAAATCCTTGTTCTTATAACTACCTCTTTTATATACTAAGTTATCTTTTTCTACCCACCTTTGTTTTCTACCCATATAGTCGAGATTTCATTCTTTATCGCCATCCTGGAAAGCCACCCACTTGTATCACGGATAATGGTTATGAAGAAAAGGTAAGAAGATAAGTAACTGTTGATTCAAAACAAATTGAATAATGCTGTTGGCTTATGATATATTAAGAAATAATATTTTTATACCTAATGAAAAAAATATAGTGTACATGGGAAAATTGTATGCTATCAGCCTTTTCCTTGCCAGTCATCCCCAGTAGTCTTAGGTACCCCTCTAAACTGCTCTGTTCTTCTCACTCCTAAAAATGGAAACCATTAAAACTCCTAACTGGTTCCTTATGGATCACAGAAGGTGGCTCAATTCCGAAGCTAGTCATTCAGTGTCTTAAAGGTACCAAACCTAATTTCCAATTTCATTGTCTTCCATGCTTAGTTATACCATTCTTCCAGATAGTTTAGCCTTCATACTTTCTTTCCCTTTATACCTCAAGTGTAAGTTCCTCTAAAACTTTCCCAAGTCTCCTAAAGTTACTTCCTCCATTTTTGTTCCCCTAGCCATTTCACCAACATTTATAGTATTATTTGTATTCATACTATTTCTCTCGTATAGTCTGAAAGTTTGTTGAGGGTAGAGACAAGGTTCTACTGCTAAGTAAAGTACATGGAAAATAGCAGGAGGTGGTTTCGTTTGAGAACACTCAACATATAAGTTTTTCAGCCTATAGTAGCTTTTCTTCCAAGAAGTTTTTAGGAAAAATTTTTTATCCTATTTGATCAGTGGGTATAGGACTACCCAATATTTGAGTTCATTTCACTCCATGAAGCACAATTCATGCAACATATTAAGATGATGGCAAGATAAGACTAGACACTGGAAGAGTTTTTCGGATACTTTTACAGTAATCTAGGCAAAAGACCTGAACTAAGTGGTATTAGGAGTAGAGAAGAATAGTGGGAGATAACTTTGAAAGTAAATATAAAGTGGGACATTAACTATTTTACCAGTGGCTATCATCTAATTTGTTCAGCAAACTTTAAGCCCCTAGTGTATAACAAATACTTTTTTGCCTTTTAAGGATACTAAAATGACTGTAATGAAGGCTTTGTCTTCCAAGGGTTTAAAGGACTATGAAGACAGACATGGAAATAGTTAATTACAATGAAGCGATAGAGTTTTGTAATAAATGTAAAAGGGCACAAAATAAAAAAGACCTTCTGTCTGCTGGAGGGATTTAGAAAGCTTCATGTTGAACTCAATCAGAAAATGATTCCATCAAAAGTGAAGGACAGGGCTGGGACTGTAGCTCAGTGACAGAGCGCTTGCCCAGCATGTGTGAGGCACTGGGTTCAATCCTCAGCACCACATAAAAACAAATAAAGGTATTGTGTCCATCTACAACAACAATGAAGTGAAGGACAGGCTATTCAGAGGAAACCCTATATGCAAAAGCATGGAGGAAGTAGGAGACCCTTTGGGACTTCAGTAGTTGTCTGGAGGGGGCAATGCTGAAAAGATAGGTTAGATTTATGTATTTAGGGGTAGAGTAAGCCATGCCAAATAATTTGTCTCTCTATTCTACAAAATAGTTGATTCAAGCTTTTTTTCCAATACAGCTTTTCAAGTCCTGAAGATTTTCAAACATTTAAATAAGTTGAAAGAATTTTACAGTGAACATCCATATACCTACCATGCCCTAAAATCTGTTGACATTTCATTATCCTCATTCTATCATATATCCATCTCTCTCTGCATTCACCAATCCATCTTACTTTTTTGATCATTTTAAAAATTTCGTTTTAGTTATACATGGCAGTAGAAGGTATTTTGACATTTCATATATACATGGAATATAACTTCCCATTCTTGTGGTTGTATTGTACATGATGTGGAGTTCACTGGTTGTGTATTCATATATGAACATGGGAAAGCTGTGTCCAATTCATTCTGTCTTTCCCATTCCTATTCCCCCCCTTCCCGCATTGCCCCCCATCCAATCTGGTGAACCAACAACCTCTGTCCCCACCTCCCCGCATTGTGATCAGCACCCGCATAGCAGAGAGAACATTAGCCTATGTTTTTTTTGGGTTTGGCTTATTTCACTTAGCATGATAGTCTCGAGTTCGATCCATTTAGTGACAAATGCCTTATAATTTCACTCTTCTTTATTGGCTGAGTAATATTTTTGGATCATTTTAGAGTAAATTTGAGACATCGCTACTTTTAACCCTAAGCACTTATTGAAAGTTTTTCGGGGGAGGTGTGACATAATCAGAGTTGTTTAAGGAAGGAGTATTAGCTTTTGTATTTTAGCAATTGTGTAGAGCATTGCCTGAGGGGAGATTTGTATATTTAGATCTTTACCAGGGATCTTTAAGCCTTCAGTTAAGTTTCTCCCAGCATTTTACTCTGAAAAATCTTCATACAGAGAAAAGATGACTCATATAGTGAACATCTATAAATCTACCAATTAGTTCCTACAATTATATAGTTCCATTTTAAGACTCTTATATGTCTCACAGAGATAGTAAGCTAATTAAGGAGAAATGTCACAAATTAGAAACCATAAGAAAACAAAAATATCAGACATTTTTTTGGTACTTGGGATTGAACCTGGGGCACTAAACCACTGAGCCACATCCCTGGTCTCACTAAGTTGCTGAGGCTGGCATTTTGAACTTGTGATCCTTCTGTCTTAGCCTCCCCAGCCACTATGATTACAGATGTGTGCCACTGTGCCCGGCAAACATCAGATTTTTAAAGTATGTACAACCAAAGAATATCATGTGTAAGGCTCAGATACACGTGTACAAGAGTTACTTATTAGCAATTCGATATTCACACGCACAGGATAGTATATACGTGTGTGTGTGTGTGTGTGTGTCATTTGTGAATTTTAAAATAGGTGTGTCCATATTAAAGTATGGAAAAGTATGTTTTTGCTGTGTGACACTTGGCTGAAACTTTGTTACCATTTCTCATTTTAGGTGCCTAAGATTTGTATTTGAATTTTTTTGGTTTTCAAAAAGCACTTTATTTAAAGATTAGTGAGCATTATTAATGAGCCTTCTAAAATATGTTATAGAGCAAACTTTTTTAAAAAAAAATTTTTAGTTGTAGATGTACACAATACCTTTATTTTTATGTAGTGCTGAGGATGGAACCCAGTGCTTCACATGTGCCAGGCAAGTGCTCTACCACTGAGCTACAACTGCAGCCCATTATAGAGCAAACCTTCAAAAAATAAATGGCTAATGTTTGCTTTGGTACCTTTCACTTTCTATGTTGATTTAACTCTACATTCTACATAGTTATTTTCAACTTCTTAAATATATTCAGTGTTAAAGTAAATGCTACTGAAAGCTAGCCATCTTCATTAACCTCACTTGCTCTATGTAGAAAAAATACATACTTAATAGAGTTCCCATTCATGTTCTTTAATCATGCGTTTCAAAGTAACAATTGTTAAGTATCGGTGGGTATACTTCTGTAACTTTCTGTTTGCACTTAGACGTTTTAATGTGGAGGGGCTCATACTTAACATTCTTTTCCTTGTTTTTTTCAGTTACTTATCACTTATATAAATCTACCTTATTTTTTCACTAGTTTACTGCCATCACATCCCACCTGCCCACTCCCAAACCCACAAGTATGTATGAGAGAATTACTATTTTATGTTGGGGTACCATCAGGAACATACAAACCATTGTGCTTCAGTTTGCTTTTTCCATCAAAGTGGAACTTCTTGTTACTGAAATAAAGATTGTACAGTCATCTCTCCTTTCTTTCTAGTTTATAAGTTCTGGTTAGCAGGGTTCCTTTACTCCTTAACTGCTTCTGGTTATTAACTCTTTTTAGTTGGAATTCCCAGTTCTTGTAGCCCAAAGTACAAAGATCTCTACTCAAAATCTGTTCACTGTTCTTTTAGGTTAATGAACTCCTCTTAAATGCAAATACCTCTTGTGATGGGTGAAACTTATTTATAAATTTCACTTTACTGTGAGTTACTTTAGTTGGACACTTGCCCTCAATACTTTGAAATGAACGATACTGACAGATTTGGAATTTTGGTTTAAAAAAATGAAAGGACCTGGGAAGAAAAATACCCCTGGGATCAGAGAACTTGATCATTGGGATAAGTTAGATCAGTGTGGTATAAGAAGGTAGAAAAAGGAGTGCTTAGGATATTTTTTGACCAAGGAAGCTTTGATGGCAACATTCTTCCGTAGATCATAGAATTGTCTTTAGTACCTCAGGTTGCTAGTACTAGTGATAACTTCAGAATGAAAAAAGCTTCAATCGCTAGAGATTATAGCCCTTACACAAGACAGATTTTTGAACAGGAAATTCAAAAAGGTTTTTGAGATGTTAAATAAGTTTCGTCACACTGTTTACAGAAAAAATTTTGGTTAACAAGCATGCTTCCCCTCTACCCCCCACCCCCCACCCCCATTGTTGGGAATTGAATTTAAGGGTGCTTTACTACTGAGCTCCATCCTCGGCGCATTTTTGTTTTGCTACAGGGTTTGGCTTAATTACCCAGGCTGACCTCAAACTTGGAATTTTGCTCCTCTTCCCAAGTTGCAGGGGTTATAGGCATGTGCAACCACTCGGTAACAAGCATGGCTTTTGAATTTTTCTTTTTTCAACTAAAGATTGAAGGAATTGGCTAACAAGTTAACCCCTCAGTTTTGTAGTCATCTCAGCATCTTAATTCATAGAAGAAGTATCTCCTATGTAATGTGTTGATATATTGCTGTTCTGGATAGCTTTTGAATAAATCCCATCAAGTCCCTTTCCTCCTTAAGTCTGAGTTTGAGATTTGATGTAATTTCTCTAGTCATTTTTAGAAGTTGGGATAGGATTTTTGACATTTTTGTAGGCATTTTGTTGTTTTCAGTGACTCAGTTTGCAAATGTTACCATCTTATTAAAAATGTGTAAATCAGGACTTCTTTGATATATTAAAGGAGCATGATCAATACTCACAGTGGAATTTTATTAGTGATTTTAATTTTGGCATTTAAAAGTCACAGTCAAAATCTTTTCGAGGTATAACTTGTATTTACTTTTTGATTTTTGAAGTCATTTTAAAAATTGATATATTTAGTTTATCAATTACTGATGAAACTTAATTTCAGGTTATCAAGTCAATTTCATAACTATAAGATGTAAACATTAACTTTGTTATGTGTGTTTTTCTTCAGATTCTTCTTTGCTATTCAAGTAATGGTCATTATGATTCTGTGTACTCAAAACAATTCCAATCAAGTGCAGCTATTTGTCAGGGTATGTGAAATTTCGTAAATTTTTGGGTGTGATTTCACATGATTTGTTGCCAGTATTTAAGTTGCTGGGTTTATTTGTTGTTGTTTGTTTTGTTTTGAACTGGGGATTGAACCATGGGGGTAGTTTACCACTGAGCTACATCCCCAGTCCTTTTTTATTTTGAGACAGGGTCTAAATAAGTTGCTGAGATTAATCTTGAAATTCACTAAGTCACCTGAGTCACTGGGATTATAGGCATGCACCACTGTGCCTAGCTGTTGCCATTCTTTAAATTGAGGGACCCACTACATGTAGCTTTTTTTTTTTAAATATGTATATTTATTTTTTTGGTTAGCAGTGGACCTCTATTAATTTTTATGTAGTGCTGAGAATTGAACCCAATGTCTCACACATGACAGGCAAGCACTGTACCACTGAGCCACAACCCCAGCCCCCACATATAGCTTTAAAAAAAAAAACTTGTTGGTACCTATAGAATTTGTATGCTGGATTATGACTCTTTTTGCACTGTTATTAAAAAAGTCATATTTTGACAATTGAAGTTTTGGTCCTTTTTCCTTCAGCTGTATTGTATGAAATTCTCTATAAAGATGTATTTGTTGTGGATGAAGAAGCATTGAAAACTGCAGTTGAGTTATTTCGAAGTGGTTCCAAAAAGAACAGAAACAATGCTGTGACTGGAAGTGAGGATACCCATATTGATTACAAGAGTTCAACTCAGGATAGGTAATAAAGGGAAAACAACTGTCTACTTCATAATAATCATGTTTCTGTGTGTTATGATTTGAAAATGGAAGGGAACTGGCAAGGTTATCACTTAAATTACATATATACACAAACATACCTGTATATGTATGTTAGGGATATATATTTTTTAATGTGGAGAGAAAAGTTTCACCAGAAAGATGTGTCGTGAGATGCTCGGATTTGAGGTTCTATTCCAGTCACCATCTATTTTTTTTATTACTGTAAGAGACTTTAGAATTATCTGATTGTATGATTCTCAAACTTTAATTGTATATGAATTACTCAGAGTGCTTGTTATTCATTTTCCTGGGCCTAACTTCACAAAATTTGAGGTAAGAGGGGCTAGGAATCTACTTTGCAAAAAAATAAGTACACCCAAATGTTTTGCTATAGGTAGGCCGTATGGGTCATTATTTTGAAATGATAACTGAAGTTGAATGGTTACTTGACATTATACATCTAGCTCATAGAAAAATCTCTCGGACTAAGGGAAGTTTTAGGATTTTTTTGGTGTCTGCCTCTGGCATGCACTAGGAGTATAGATTATGTGCTTCTTCTGAGGAAGCAGCTATTATTAAATAATTTTAGTCAAAAGTTGGGGTTTAGATAATGAAGTGGGTGTTGAGTGAAAACTTGCTTCATTTTTAGAACTGAACTGCTTTACCACTAGGTGGTGGTATAGTCATTAGACATGAAACCAATAACTGCTTCATTTATGTAAAGCTCTTTGCTCTACATCTTTTCAATTAGGACTGAGGAGTGGGGTGCCTGCTGCAGGGCTGAAAATATACCAGAGGGCTATAATCAAGGAACAGAAGAATCAAAGGTTTGATATTTTCTAAGTCAAAGAATTTTAACATTCTAGATATTGTAACCTAAAATCTTTAAGATCAGATGGTCTGTTCTCATATATGGGGCTGGGAGAGGAGTTGGTCATGTTTTCCTGTGTGGAAGTCCTACCTATATGAAAATGTAAAATGTGTGTTTTCTCTGAAGTTTTATTCTAATTATGGAATTTAAAATTTTTCAAAAAAAACTGAATATTTGAAAAACTTAAGAACCTTTTGTTTTTAAGTTAAGGCAAAATTACAAAACCAGTATTATCAGTCTTCTGATGCTACAGTTGATTTTTTTCATTGAAGAAAATAATGCCTATCCTATTCTTGAAACTAGGTGCTAAGCACCGCTTCTTAATTTGGAGAAACATTTTATGATCTGTGGGCCTCAAGTAAGTTTTCAGTCGAGGCTTGCTTGCTAAATAGGACAAACACTATTACAGTAATCTGTGTGCCTCAAATACTCGTAATTTGAGAACACTATTTAATATGGTGAAATTCTAGGAAGGCAAAAGAAAATGGTAGTTCTTTTGGAAATTTTAACAGAATTTGACCAAAATTAACTTTACAATTATTAGCTTGTGATTTTTAGGATACAGAAATATTTCTGTATGTCAAGATAACATTTGTTGAATAGCCCAGACTGAATTTCTTTTTATGGACACAATACCTTTATTTATTTTTATGTGGTACTGAGGATCAAACCCAGTGCCTTACACATGCTAGGCAAGCATTCTACCACTAAGCCCCAGACTGAATTAAAAAAAAAAAAAAAAAACAAAACTTTTTAAATGTAGCATTTAAGTAATACTGAATTCTCAAATAGTTTTATACTTTTCCTACATCAAAGGTAATTTTCAACTAACAGCCTTGCAATACGTCAAAATGAATTTCTAATCCTGATCTATGTTGCGTTAGTTTTCTAATTGTTCTGAGTTGTTGGCTGCTCTAGACAATATTTTCCTTTTGCCATCTTAAAACTTTTAGATTATTTCCAGTTTACTACTTTAAACTCCTGATTTTAAAAATCATGATAAAATTCATTGTCCTATTTCTTGTTTTAATGAAGATGGGAAGGGAGACAATGTGCCTAGTTTTTAAAAGAAGACATGAACCTTTGTTCTTCCCTCATAGAAGGAAGATATAAGCTAAGGATGGTGAGTCTGTAGCTTGACTATTTGTGTTTTAGTCTCCAGAAAATCCATCAAAGATGCTCTTCCCCTATAAAGTGCTCAAAGCCTTGGATCCAGAAATCTATCGTAATGTAGAATTTGATGTTTGGTTGGACAGCCGAAAAGGTAATGAAACATCAACAGGATACTTAATCCTTACAGCTTCAGGAGAATAATTTTGCAATTTGTTTCTTATAAGAGACATTTCAAAATACTATTATTGAAAAAATAGCCTGGTACCTTTTCTTATTTATATGATTTAAATCTGAAGAAGGAAACAAATTGGTTTAGAAATGGGGAGGGATCTTTTTGGGTCTAATGCTTAGCTGGAACTTAAACTGTGCAAAGAATATTTGGAGATAGATTGTAGATAACTTGTAAGAGTACCAGAAACTTTTAGTGACTGGGAGTAAGCTCATCTGAAATTTAAAGAGTTAAGACCACCCTCGGTGAAAAATGAATAGGTCAGGCCTGTGGATCAGATCAGATTCACCATCTATTTTTAGTCTGTGAGCTAATAAGAATGGTATTTAGATTTTAGAAAAATTTTTTCAATTTTAATATTTTGTTCTTTTTAGTTTTACATGACAGTAGAATCTATTTTGATATATTTAAACAAACACGGAATATATCTTATCCTAATTAGAATCCCAGTCTTAGAGATGTACATGATTTTGAGATTCACTGTGGTGTATTCATACATGTACATAGGAAAGTTACATCAGATTCATTCCACCCTTTCCTATTTTTGTCCTCTGCCTCTTCTCTTCATTCCCCTTTATATAATCCACTGAACTTCTATTACACCCGCCCCCTGCCTTGTTTTGGGTTAGCATCCACATACATATCGGGGGAACATTTTTGGGGATTGGCTTATTTCACTTAGCATAATAGTTTCCAGATCCATCCATTTTCTGGCAAGAGGTCATAAGGCAATTCTTCTTTATGGCTGAGTAATACTCCATCATGTATATAAACCACATTTTTAAAAATATAGCCATCTTTTAATGGGCATCTAGGTTGGTTCCATAGCTTATCTATTGTGAATTGTGCTGCTATAAACATTGATATAGCAGGGTTGGTGTAGTATGCTGATTTTTCACTTCGTTACGTTTTTAAATAGCAAGACTCTTTCCACTGCAGGGAAAAAAGTATGTTGTGCTACACATGAAAGTTATATAAAATTTAAATTCCACTGTACATAAATAAGGTCTACAACAGATTTGAGTAGGTCTAACAGTCTGTATAGTTCATGAAATCTAAAATAGTTACTCTTTGGCTCTTTACAGAAAATATTTACCAACCCTTGAAATAGGTAATTGGTTCTTTCTCCTTATAAGATAGCTGAAATGATCCGACTAAAACTTAGAATACTGACTTTAAGATCAGCCTTTAATGTTGAACTCCTTGAACCTCAGTGATCCTAGGTGTAGTTAATTAGAATGAGTTTAGGCCCAGGTCTAATGTAGTAAGTTGTTTAAAAAAATAAATTTCTTGGAAAAAGCTGCATAATTTATACTTTTTTAGTGTTTGACCAACTCTGAGATTACAAACTCCCAATATCCACCTACTTAATGTTTTAAAACATGAAACTATTCTGGCCAAGTTGCTGTTAATTGACCATAGGAATAACCCATCAAGAGTGATAAAATGGCCTTTTGGGACTTTTCTCCTAGATTTTACCTTTTAGTGGTACCATTGTCAAAATACTATGGTAAAAGTAAATTAGGAAATTAAATGATGTGAAATAAAATAGAAAAGGGACCAGTTCAGCTGAACTTTAATCTTTTTTTTCTTTTAATAACAGAACTTCAAAAATCTGAGTACATGGAGTATGCTGGAAGACAGTATTATCTGGGAGACAAGTGTCAGGTTAGTTTCATCTTTAAAGATTCAAGGATTTATTCTTCTACGATTGTGCTTTTAGTTATTAATATGAGCCACATAAGACTTATTTACATAATGCTAGAAAAAATTTCTTTAATGTTTGTGTTAAATTCTAATTATAGGCTTTTGTGATGATTAGATAAAATGCTGTTCTAGTATGTGCCTCCTCCATTGACCCAAATTATCAATGTCAATTATTTAAAATATGTGGACATTGAATTCTATTTGGGGGGCAAGTGGTATTTTTGTTTGACAGGAGCTAATCTGTGAATAGACATCAGACTAGATACAATACCATGACTTCTGTTTTTCAGGTTCGCTTGGAATCAGGTGGAAAATATTTTAATGCTCATATTCAAGAAGTTGGAAATGAGAACAACTCTGTAACAGTATTTATTGAAGAATTGGCAGAAAAGTAAGAAATAATAATTTGTTATATTATTAAGATCTTTGGCTTTGAGAGTTATGTTAGTAAGAGAACCAGAGTTATATCTGGTACTGGCCTAATTATCTTGAATTTTAAAGCATTGCTAAGTATGAAATCTCTATATAGGTATCACTTATGGATAAAGGTTTCCAAGTCCTATCCCTGTCTCATTACTAAAATTATTAAGAATTTTAATACAAAACATAATTGGAAAGATGGTTTAAGTTTTTACCAGTATTCAAGATAAACTAGTCCAATCCTTTTCAAATTTTACCTGCAGGACTTCTGAAAATAGATTTGAGCCCAATCTCCTAAGTTTCAAATTTAGTAAGTCTGGAGTGGGGCCCCAAAATTGGAACTTTTAACAAGTTTCCAGGTGATGCTGATGCTGTTAGTTCACTTTAAGAACCTGCTGATCTAACAAGACAATACCCTCAGCAGCTGAAAACAATAAAGTTAATTTCTTTCATTTGGCATGTCCATAATGAATCAGCAAAGGAGCACCCGGGCTACCAAAGGTTCTATTTTGATACATGCTTCCATAATCACAGGCAGGGAAAATACTAAGAGCATGACAGATCACTTGCTGGTCCTTAAAACATCTCACAATTTTATGACCAAAGTAAGTGGTTTACATAGCCAAGCCTGATGTCAGTGGGGTGGGGAAATTGGATCCTCCTTTAAAGTGGGGCAGCAAATATTAGAATTAATTTGGTCTATAGTCTCTCTTGTAATAGTGATAGATGGTACAAACAGCTGTGAAATTGTACAAACTACCCTTAGGTTTTCTAACTGAAAAGAAAAAAAGCAACCAAACTTATATAGGGAAACTAGTATCAACAGGTTTAAAATACACTTGAAAATGAAGTAGGGGCGAGGTTTATATAATGAATTAGAGTTAAGTGTGTTGCAATGGTTTCATGGTGGTACCTTTAACTTTAAGGCATGTTGTTCCACTGGCTAACTTAAAACCAGTTACTCAAGTGACACCTGTTCCTGCCTGGAATGCCATACCAATTCGGAAGGGAAGAGGTTACCAGAAAATACCTGGAGGCTATGTCCCAGAAATGGGTTTGTATGCTTGAGGTTTTCTTTTATTTCTTCCCTTTTGTAGCCCTTTTTTACTTACCTGCATTGTACTTTTTCTAAGGCATATCATATGTCTTGTAGGGTAGGGTTTCTTAACCTCCACACTATGGGTATTTTGGGATGGTAAAAGGGGGTGTCCTGTGCATGGTAGGATGGTCCCTAGCTTCTGTTCACTAGATGCCAGTAGCACTTTGTCTAGTTCTGACAACTAAAATGCCTCCAGACATTACCACATGTACCCTGAAAAAGGGAATGACAAAATTGTCCCTGAATGAGAAACTGCTATTCTAATGGATTCTGTGTAACTTTAAGCTGGGATAGCTTTTAGACTATAAAACTTGAGGGGACAATATTTTTCAAAGAACCAGCAAGATACCTCCTAAGCAGCCAGTAATTGGCACAGTGTCATATCCCTATAATCTTAGTGACTTGAGAGCCTGTGGCAGGAGGATCACAAGTTTATGGCCACTCTTGGCAGCTTAGCAAAACCCATGGCAGTTTAGTGAGACTCTGTCACACAATAAAAAATAGAACTGGAGGGGTAGCTCAGTTTAGAGTTCTTACCCAGCAAGCATGGGGCCCTGGTTTCAATCCAAAGTACCATCCCCCCCCCCAAAAAAAAAAGCAACTAGATAAATTAAGCATAATTTCTTTAAAAATATTAATAATAGTGATGTAGGTGACTGGATGACTTAATGTTCTGTTGGCAGAATCTACCTGTACTAAAGAGAATGCTGAAATACTTATTGATATAGAAATTATCTGATTTTTGCCTCATACAAAAATTCCCTCCCTTTTTTTTTTTTTTTTTTGGTACTGGGGATTGAACCCAGGGCACTTAAGCACTGAGCCACATCCCCAACCCTTTTTTGTATTTTATTTAGAGAGTGTCTCTCTGAGTTTCTCGCTAAGTTGCTGAGGCTGGTTTTGAACTCTTGATCCTCCTGCCTCAGCCTCAAGAGCTGCTGAGATTACTGGCATATGCCACGGTGCCCAGCGATCCATTTGCTTTGTTTTTAAGAAAAGCTTTTGAGAATTTAAGAAATTTTTTACTTGTTTTCCTAAAAGCCATGTCAGAGATGGACATGAAGCAGCGAAAGAAGATGTTCAAGAAAATTCGAGGGAAAGAGGTTTATATGACTATGGCTTACAGCAAGGGAGACCCCCTCATTCCACCCAGGCTTCAGCATAATGTGTATTGTGGGCATGAACCTGCACTACACTACTCACAAACAGGAGGCAATGGTTTATCCAGTGAACATTTTCATCCTCAGAATTCCTCTCAGAGACAAGGTCGGGGATATGGGATGCCCAGGTGAGATTTAACTGACTTTCATGATAATGTATGTCTTTGTTTAAAGACATACATCTTGGAAATAATTCCTAGACAGAATTATAGTAGAACTGAAAAGTTCCTTAGTAGTCTGGGTATCTTATACTCTTTTCCTAAAGAGAGCATAGAACTGATGTATACTTAAATTCTTGTCAGATGAACTCATTTGCATGTTTGCATTCTCATAGTCTAAGGAAATGTGAAGCAGAGGAATAGATGCTCAAAGATGGAATTCTATCAAAATGAGGGTCCATGTGATATATGGTATTCATAAAAAATGGATAGACCTAATACCAGTATTAAGAGGAGTAAAACTTTTGGTTGGATATTTTCAGAAAGGTGTGTTGATTCTATTTAATAAATAGAATGACTGAAGAGTCAGTAAAGAGTTCTGTTTTCTCTTCATTTTTAGGGATTCATCTCGCTTTATAAACAGGCACAACATAGCAGGCCCTAAAGTTGGTTTTTACCCTGGCCAAGGTAAAAGGTGCTGCCAGAGCTATGATAACTTCTCATATAGATCTCGGTAAGTATTTTAAGTGTTAGAAGTCAGAAAAAAATGGGTAAGTGTAGTTTCATTGCTGAGCAATGATAATATGGAATTTTTTAAGGTGTCAACTGTGAGATGTTTGAATTGTT
Source organism: Sciurus vulgaris (assembly GCF_902686455.1). NCBI lineage: Eukaryota > Metazoa > Chordata > Mammalia > Rodentia > Sciuridae > Sciurus > Sciurus vulgaris. Next base: position 39,753,073 of record NC_136471.1, on the reverse strand, counting down.
ATTTAGAAATCACAAACAAGTTAACTACCATATTTTATCACATTTCCTCTTTTTATTTTCTGAACTACTTAAGTTCCTTTAGACGCAGCCATCGCCAAATGCGTTGTATGAATAAGGAGTGCCAGTATGCCTTTGCCCCAGAGAATGGGCAGATTCCCAGTGGCTTGGAAGAAACTATTACCTTTTATGAAGTTGAAGAAGGAGACGAGACTGCTTATCCAACTTTACCTGTAAGTAGGCCAAAGCTTCACTCAAAAAGCTAATTACTGACTGGGGTTGTGGCTCAGTGGTACAGCGCTTGCCTAGAATGTATGAGGCACTGGGTTCCATCCCCAATACCATATTGAAAAAAATAGTTATTATGTCCATTCTACAACTAAAAATATTTTTAAAACGGCAAATTTTTTCAAAAGTAAATCCAGTGTATAAATTTTAATATTTTTCTACAAACAACTGAACAAACCCCTTCTTCAAAGTCATGAGCTTTCATCTTATAGCTTTTAGAGATGTGAGATGAAACTTTTCTTGAAGTTGTTATTAGATAAGGGGTAGAGGTAGACAATCTTGCCTATAATATATCAGCTAATACTTTGTTTTCTTCATCATTACTTCATGTTTTTATTCTGAAAAGTATAATTTTAAAACATTTACTTAGAGACATTTTATAATAGCAATTCACAGTTAGTTTCTTTAAAAATATCCCTCTAGCTTTTTTCTGACTAATAGAACTGCATGTATATATGTTTCTCATTGGTATAGAACCATGGAGGTCCCTCTACAATGGTACCTGCTGCTTCGGGATACTGTGTTGCAAGGCGGGGACAAAGCTCAGGCAAACAGACTTCAAATTCAGAGGAGGGCAACGGTCAGAGTGACAGTGGTGAGTCAATTGTTGTCAAATACTTTTTAAAAGATGATTCTTATGACATCAGCTTATCAAGGCTATGAAGTAGACCACAGGTTTGGTTTTGGGGTCTTACTTTGTTAGCTTGTTTTGAAAGAATTCTAAATTCTTATCTCGGTTTGCCAGTTTTTCAAAGATGTTCTGGTATTTCTCAAAAGAACAGACTTCTATTTAAGCTACTATGTTATAAATTATTTTCAGCTTTCTGCATAGGTCTTTAATGAGTTTTGATTTGGTGAGTTATCAGTATGGAAAACACCTATTCCTTATTAGTAAGGTGCTTATTCATAGTTGTCCTCATCATTTGTATATGTTAGACTTTTCATTTGACCAGTTTTTATTTTACAAGACTACTGCAAAAATAACTTCTTCACCCAGAGAAGTCTATTTGATCTATGAACATGACTGTGCCATTTGTTCTAATAATTAATTATATTTATAATTTAATATAACTCTTGGCTGTATCCTGTGGAGGAATGTGGTATCCCTGTTTTATATATGAGGAAATTGAAGTTCAGGGGTAAATGATATGGCCAAGGTCAGACTCTTGGTAAATGGCAGCTGTATAACTTTTTGTAACAATTTTTTTGAGATGTAATTTATATACTATTCAATTTACCCACTTAAAGTATAAAGTTCTATAATTTTTAGAATATTCAAACTTGCATAATCATCACCACAGTTAATTTTAGGACATTTTTATTATCCCCAAGAGAGTCTATATACTCACTAGCTCCCATTCCTCATTTACTACCGACCCTCAGCCCTTGACATCACCAAATGTTTCCTCTTTATATGGATTTCACCTATTCTGAACATTTCATACAAACGGAATCATATAATATGTGGTCCTTTGTGGTTGACAGAGGCAGGTGTGTCTCTAAAGCTGTATATATGTACACTTAACCGTTGTTTTACCTACCTGTATGGATTATGTTTATTTTTACCATTTACTATTAAGTGTTCTGGAGGATTTGGTTTGCAATATTTGAATGACCTTGACTCTTTGGTTTGTGGTATTTGAATGACTTGACTCTTTATTAAGTTCCTTATTTTCTTGTGATACTCTTTCTGCTACTTGTATATAAGAAAATAGAGTAGGTATTTCTAGGAATTGAATGAGGACAAAATGTTTAGTACAAGAGTGATCAGTAAAACCTCTATACGTGCATATGCTTAAGAATGCTTATGCTTTGCTTCTTTATTCAGATGACTCTTTTGTCTTTTCCATTTAGCTGTTGTGGGTAGCTTCAAATAGCTTTCTCATCCATATTGGCATATTTGTAGTAACCAAATCTTTGTTCTCACCCTAAACCCTGCTCTCCAGAGGAGTTGAAGGCCTATGTGGTTTATGAGTGATGTTTCAGAATCAAATCCAGTTTAGTCTTCTGGTGTTTTATTTGGTGGAAACCTGCTCAATTGAAGATTGACTTTCTTTGCATTTCAGTGTTATAATGATTTTTTATAACTTTATTTATTTTTTTATGTGGTGCTGAGGATCGAACCCAGTGCCTCACACGTGCTAGGCAAATGCTGTATCACTGAGCCACAACCCCAGCCCTGTTATAGTGATCTTAAAGCAAAATATTTTATTGAGCCATCCTTTGAGGAGAAAATGATTTTACATGTATTACATGAAATAGGCTGAAAAACAAATAAGGCTTGAGATATTCCTTTAATGTCTACCTTAGGAAACTATGGGTTATACTCAGATTACATTACAGTCACTTGAGTGTTAACTATATGTCAAGCACCATGTTAAAGTTCTTTTCATTTCACTTAACCCTCCTCAAAACCCATCTGAACTAGGTACTTTTATCCCTTTTTTTACAGTGAAGAAACACAAAGATTAAATAACTTGCCTAAAGTTAAAAGTTATGTGATTGGATTTTTTGTTTGTTTGTTTGTTTGTTTTTGGTACCAGGGATTGAACCCCAGGACATTCAACCACTGAGCCACATCCCCAGCTTATTTTTTTATTTTTAGTTTTAAATTCTGAGACGGGGTCTCACTAAGTTGCTGAGGCTGGCTTTGAACTTGTGATCCTCCTGCCTCAGGCTCCTGAGCCACTGGATAAAGTTATGTTCTTTTTTTTTTTTTTTTTTTTTTAACCAGTCACCTTTTATTGGGTATTAATACTCAGAATATGAAAGAACTCAACCACGAGGCCATGATTTCAGTTCTTCATAGGGGAGGCAGTCCCAATCAGGAGTACATAGTATGCTCTCCACACTGGCCCTTCTTCAATGGTACTTGCGTTACCACTCATACTTGAGTGCCTTGTAAGAAAGGCAGTAGCTAAAAAGCACACACTGCCAGCACCACGTTGACCCACGCAATGTTCCCCTTCTTCACGATGATGTACTTGTTGTAGTACTGGTAGTAACCTCTCTTCAGTGCCCCCACAGTGCCTTTAGGGGTGAAATCCTGCACCAGTATCCAGCTTGGGAGCTCCCCTAGTTTGACATTCATGAGTTTCTTCTCTTTCACTTGCACAACTAACACCATCTTGGAGTCCTAAAGTTATATTCTTAATTGCCACACTGTACTACTCCTACATGGAAAAATTGGACGTAGCTGGGATTTTCACTTCCGCCTGAACTCTTAAGAGCTAAGGGAACTTCGAAGAGAAATTTGTACTATTTGTAGCTAATCCTTAGATTCAGTGTCTACTGATGACTCTGAAAGCTCTGATCACTTTCAAGGATGTATGCATTTTAGTTTTGGAAATATATTCATAAAACTTGAGAGAAAAAAGCAAGTGTTGGCCATTTGGATCTGCTGAGCTAAAAAGACCTATGTAAACACACTTCTGTCTTGCCTTTTTTTCTAGGGGAATATCATGAAGAGTATCTTTATCCTTCAGGTCAGTGAGATCTAGATGTAATCTGACATTTATCATTGTTGGTGGAATTTCAAACTATAAAATAATGCTCATTTTTTTTTTTACTTTACTTTGGCTATATCCTCTAGAGCCAGACTATGAAACTTCAGGTGTATATAGCACAACTGCATCTACAACAAACTTGGTAGGTATTTAATAATAGCAAACACTAATAAGCTCCTACTCACTATATACTAGGCCACTGTTCTAAGAGGTATACATAAAAATTATTTAAATCAGAATAGCCCTGTAAGGCAATTAATTATATTCCCATTTTGTAGATGAAACTGAAGCATAGAAATTAAGTAATACACCCAAGATCGTACCCTTTTTATGAAATTAATTCTGCTTAGAGCTATCCCTAATATGAGTTGGTATGAGAGGAAATTCTAACATTAGCAGTGATGATCATTTTAGAGAATTTTTTATGATATTTATATTGGTCAAAATGGACTATAAATCCCAATATTAACAAGTTTACTTCTTGATTATGCTACATATCCAGTGAAGATCTATAGGAAGACTTGCTCAGGTTCTCAGGCTAATGGAAGCTCCATCCATTTTTGCCAAGCAGGAAGTAAAAGGTGGTAAATGGTGCATTGGTTCTTAAAGCTTCTACTGGAGATGACTCGTTCCTTCCTTTTCCATTTTGTTGACCACAGAAGTTCTCACTAAAGGGTCTAATCTCTGTGTGCCTGGAAGGCAAAATGTTGAAAATGTTTTGACAGCACTAAGGACTGCATAATTTAACTTAATTCCTCCCATAGGCAAAATACTGACTTCTAACCCAAAGGAGACAACCTAAAAAGACATATTCACTGTATTCAAACTCAGAGCCCAGGATTTCTGGGTAATGTGTAAAATTCTTTATATTGAGTCCAGGTATGGTTCCTCTTGATCTCGATCGAGGCCTGAAACCCAAACCACAAAGTTTTAACACCCCTCTCCCAAATTTATAGTGGTGGGATGGGGTAAAAATTGCAGCGAAGTTCTTACTACTCAGAAAGGGGGAAAGTAGAAGAAACACAGCTAATGGTCTTTAGCAGTTCTGAGATTTATGTGGGCACACATTTTGACCACCACCACACTGCACATAGGGACTATTCTCTGGCTTATTATTTTTGACAATATTTGAAGTAGCCACTGGAGGATAATCCTTTCTTGGCAACCGAGTGACTTTCTCAGCCTGCTTCAGGCTGATAGGGGAAGATAGGGGCTCAAGGATTTTTATTTTCCTGGAATGGTTTAGTCCTGGCTCATGGTTTCTTTGATTGTGAGATTTACTTGGATTCTATTTGATTCCCATGAGTTTCTGGTAACAATAGCTATACTGAAAATTCCATTTTTATAGATATACTACTTAGATTTGTTATAATTCTTTGGTTTCTTATCCCTGTGTTCTTTCTACTTGATTGCAAGTGCATTGAGCTTACCAAGGATTGATGGAAGGGGACATACCTTTGAACATTTTTCCATGAGGTATTTTGTCTAAGTGCAAGAATTTGCCAGCTGTTATATCTCTAGTTGAACTCTTGCTTTGATGCATCTTAATGCACTCAAAGATTTTAACAGTGATTGATTCATTCTGCAAAGCCAAATTTTAACTGGTCTTTGTCATCCAAAGCATTTATGTAATTTTAGATAGTTTAGGGTGTAAACAGTGATCTCTTTAACCTTGAGTCCCTAGATGCAAGACTATCTAATCTATTCCCTATCATTCCTTCCTACAGACTAGCAACTCTTTCCTACATACATCTCTGAAAAGACCTCCTAAACTACTGATAATAATCAAAACACAATACTAACATTTGGTATTTTTAATTCATTTCCCCAATCATAATTTCCTTCCCAGTTAGGTTATTGTTATGGCAGCACCTTACTTCTAGTTACCAGTTGCTGTTTTAGGTTTTGCTGAATTAACACCCTCCTATCCCCCACCAAAGACTCAGTGACTTAACATAGGAAAAGTTGTTCTTGCTAATGTTACATATCTAGTGCAGGTTGGTTACGGGCTTTTCTGTTCATCTGGAGTGATGGACACATACTTTCACAGTTCAGCAAGACAAAAGATACAGAAATTGAACATTGACTATTAACATTTCTGTTCATATTTCATTGGTCATATGACTAACACGGCCATACCTAACTTTAGATGGAACCCAGAAAGGCATTCCTACCATGTACCCAAAAAAACTGGAATAATTACTTTCTGTTCTCTAATTATGATTAATTATAACCTTGGCAGGTACTAATTTTTTTTTTTTTTTTTACTGTTAAGGCTATACCTCTTAGAACTTAGAAGAAAACCAACACACAATTCTTTGACCTTTCTCCTTCCTTTGCCCCCTGTTAGAAAGCTAGTGTGTTTTCCTTATCCCCACCATTGCTATTCTCATATCAGTATACTTTTAATGCCACCTCTTAAAATAGCCATCCAAATATCCAAATGAAAAGATAAGTAAAAAATCTTATCATTAGAGGTGACAAGAATGGGCACTTTGTTGTCCCTTTAATTTCTCTTCTTACATGTTCCTTTTTGTTCTGAATTTACTTTATCATATGCCCCTATATCTTTCAATCTCCTCATGACATGTCCCATTCTCAGCCCCCATATCCAAAGCAAATTTATATGTAATTTTTGCTGCTACATTTTTGCTACCACGATAATCTGTTATGCATACGTCTAAGCATTTTAAAATCATCTTTACTTTCACAAAGACAAGGTCTTGAGCCACAGGGAGATAGTAATTGAATCCTATCTGTTAACATCCTGCTTAACTGTTTAATAGCTAAACAACCACTGAACCTACCTGTGTCCCAAACTACATTTTCAGATAGAAGGCTTTCTTTTAGGAAAACTTACTGGTGTTTGAAGCTTTTAAGGCCATGAAGACCACTGAGAAAGTGGTTCCGTTTCAGTCCTGTTACAGTTTTGTCTCTACACAGGCACTGGTTAGTTGTGATGAGAATGCATAATACTGCAGTCACCTAAATCAGGCACTAGAATGATACCTTTTGGACCATTGTCTTAGTAGTCACTTCCAAACTTGAATGATTTCAGGACATATCACTTTCATTTATCTTTAAAGGTTGAAACAAAGCAGATATTTTATTAATGTGTTGGCTTCTAGATTTCTCTTTGTTCAACTATATTTCTGTATTCATTAAAGTTTCCTCAGGACAGAAGACCATATTCTTTGTCTCCTCAGGATACAGTTACCTCATACAACTACCCCCAGAAGGTAATCTCCTGGTGTTAGCAAGCATTCATTTACATGGTCTGAATAGAAGAAATGAGTTTTCTCTTTCATTACCTTCATCATACTTCTAAGCACCTGCTTGTTTCTTTAAATAGTATTTTAATCTTGTGACACCTGGCACAATGATTCATAAATTCATTCAACAAATTGATTAAACATCTGTGTTCTAGACACTATGTGTTGACATTAGACTACTCATAGTCTACTGTGAAATTCTTATATAATGAATGAGTTAATATTAAATTACCTATCAAGATTGCCTTTGTTTACTGAAACTTAAATGTAAAGCTCTCCTCTGGCATGTAGAGTCAGTATAAAAAAGGAAGCTGAAACCAAAGAGTGAATAAGATTATCTGGGAAAAGGAAGAGATTGAGAAGAGAATCTAGAACAGAGCCTGCAGTTCATAAAATTTTAGAAAATGAGTAGAAAATGAGTAGAAAAGGAATAGTCGAGGGAAGAAATGCATATTATGCTTCCATATTGTGGAAGTTTTGGAAAGAGAAAATTTTGAGGCCAGTCAAGTGTCACTTGCTGCCAAGAGGTCAAACAACAGAAAGATTAACAAGAGTCTACTAGGGTTTGTTGCCATGGAGACCATTGATGACTTTGAATGCAATTTCAGAGAAACAGTGGGTAGCAGGCATACTGCAGATAGTGGTAAGTTTTTGAAATAGAGGCTGACAATGAGGACAATGTCTAAGAGGAGTCTTACCGTTTATTATTTTTTCATGCTCATCCCTGTACAGGATGCTGTGAGAAAGTAGCCTGTTCTCTTGAGGAGCTGTGGCCTAAGCAGCAAAAATTGCAATCTCATGAAGTCTTGAAGTTAAAAAAAAACGCAAAGCACCTTTTATATTTAAAAAGTGTTCCTGTGGGAAAATTCATACACATGTAAAAGTGAATATATATTAAAAATCTCTGGAATAATTGGAAGGAAACACAGAAGTTACCTACTTGGGAAGAAGGCAAATAGGTAGATGGAGGACAGGAATTGGAAGGAAACTTTTCATTGAAGTTTCATTGAATCATGTTAATGTATTACCTTTTCAGGAAAACAAAATATAAAAACTTTCAAAGTAATCTGGTGTCTTCTAAAAGAAGTAACCTTTCTATTTAGGGCTTACACAAAGATTGACTTTTCAGCATTTTAGTTATCAAAACAAAATATTTCCTGGAACTTAGGTTCAGATAAGAAACCAATACTGTTAGTGAAGCCAAACTTAAGAATTCTGAACTTTCTTCCACACTTACAGATGATGGGAAATTCTGCAGCAGTTGCAGCTTCCTGTGCCAATAATGTTCCAGCTGCAGTCTTATCTAACTGTACAGCAGCTAATCAAGCTAGTAGTACCTCGTCAGTTTCCTCACAGAATGTTATACAGCCTCTATTTGTATCTCCACCTACAGGAGGTAGGCCAGGTAGGTTTTTAGTGTTTGCTTACTTTGAAAGCTCTTTTCCTATTCACAAACACGCACATACAAGTATTCTAGCGATTAGATAGGATAATTTTAATATCTAGAATTAAGTTTAACCTACTTAATAAGTTTGTGGTGCTATTCAGGAATCCATGAGATTTGAAAGTTGGGCTTTTAGTTTGTTTTTTTCTTGTAGATATGCCTCTGATAATGCCTATCATTTGCTACCCACTAACTACTTAGAAGACTTGTACTAGTTTCTAAAATTTTAATTTTTATTATATAAGAATTAATGTAGAGATGTTTCTCACTTTATAGAATAAATTTCTAAAAAGTTTGCTATAAAATACATTCCTATGTAATGAATTATGTTCCTATGGATATAATAATAAAGAATATTAGGCTCTAGAATTTAAGAATCTAGGTTAGAATCCCAGTTTTGCAGCTAATTGTAATTTCGATCAGGTTACTGAACCTTTCTTATCTATGAGCTTGGGAGTACTGATAGTACTAATTCGTGAAGTAGTGAAATTTTAATGATTTAATATAAATTAAAATTCTCAGAATTCTGAGATTATGATGGCAACAACAGCATAGCTTTTCTGAGTCCCCAAATAAAAACCTACAAACAACATCTGCAACAAAACTAGGTGACATGATGTCCACACAAACCCTCAAATGGAAGCAGACAGAGAAACTACCAGTCGTAAGACTTGAATACTCTCAGGGTTTGTGTGGGAGCAAGAAGATGGAAGCACTGAGGATGTTATATAGACCTAAGAATAGAAGGATCCCAAAAGAAATAGAATTCATTGGAGTGGCCAGTTTGAAAGCAGTAGCTAAAACTGGGAAGGGATTTGATTTTTCTAATACTAGGTGAGTATATGAGGCATTTGGTATAAGAACTGTGAAGGACTTAGAAAGCAGTTTAGCCCCTCAGACCTGACCTTCCAGGACTCCCTTTTAGGGTAGTGTTTCTCACGGTGAGAAACTGGGAGTGGACTCAAAATTGATCAGGATGGGGAAAAGACCAGATCTAGACTAAAATTGGGGAGAACAGAACCAAGGAATTCTAGAAAGCAATTGTTTTGAATACTCTGCAAATACAGCTCTATGAAATCAGAAGCCTTGTTTCCCACTTGTAAAATTCATGAAAATTAATTTTGCATATAAGTAAACAAGCACTAAGGTAAAATGCTATACAAAGATGTATTAAGAAATATTAGAATAATATCCTTGCTGGGTGTGGTGGCACATGACTTATTCCAGTGACTCACTCAGGAGGCTGAGGCAGGAGGTTTGCAAGTTCAAAGCTAGCCTCAGCAATTTAGCGAGGCCCTAAGCAACTTAGCAAGACCCTGTCTCAAAATTAAAAGGGCTGGGGATGTGGCTCAGTGTTTTAAGTGCTCCTGGGTTTGATCAATCCCTGGTACAAAAAAAAAAAAAAAAAAAAAAAAAGAAGATGAATATCCCTGCAGATGGCAAAAGTATGCCAGAAATGTACCTATTAAACCATTAAACTCAGAAAACTTAAAATTGTAACAGTCTATTTCAAAATGAGGTAAAGACATTAATAAAATACTGTAGAATATTAAAGAATAGCACAAGTCAGAATTAGAAAAACCCACATAAGGTTATAAAATTCAGGAGAGATTTAGAAAAAGAAGATCATTTCAATAATGAAGAGTAAATTATAAAGAGCCTAAGCCAGTATGTATTGTAGATAGAAAAATAAGGCCAAGCATAATGGGGAATGCCTGTAATCCCAGCCACTCTACTTGGGAGGCTGAGGCAGGAAAATCTCAAGTTGAAGTCCAGCCTCAGCAATTTAGTAAGACTGTCTCAAAATTTAAAAAAAATGGGGATATAACTCAGTGGTAGAGTGTCCTTGGGGTTTAATACTCAGTGCCACATGAAAAAGTAAAAGAATAAGGATATAAAATATGGGGAATGTGAAGTTAAAAACATCTATGAAGATTTTAATGTGAAATACTGAAGTTAGGCAAAGGAGATCAAATACTGATAGAAGTCCCTGAAGAAGAAATCTGAAGTAGGGGATAGAACAAGTGCTACAATGTAATTTAGAAAGCCTTACTGAAATTTACAAATTTACATACTGATATATCACCTTGCATATCTGAGAATTTTGACCCAGATCAATCAACACCAGAGTATCTTAGTAAAATTGGTGGGACTTGTAAAGAAAAAGTCTTTTGAGCATTCAGCTAAAAGAGTCTGAAATGTAATAAAAATAAAATTATAATCATCAAACTTGGACAGCAGTACTTTATGCTAGAAGAAAATGGAGTAGCTTTTAAATAATCAAAGAACTTGTGAACTGAAGATTTTATATCTAGCCAAACTGATTCTCAAGCATAAAGGGCAACTTAAGAACCAGATTATTATTTCCCTGAGTCCTTAAGGAATCTGCTGCAGCGGTGCTGTCAAGCAAGGTAATCATTTGTGGTAATTTAAATTAGTTGCAATTTAATAAAATCTTTAGTTCCTTAGCCTCATTAGTTTCATGCCAAGTGCTCAAAGCCACATGGGGCTAGTAGCTACTGTATAGGACAACACAGAATATTTGTACCCTTATAGAAAGCTGTCACACAGTACATAGTGAATGAGCTTGGAGTTTTTACCAAAGATACGGTCTTTTTTTTTTTTTGCATGTTTTGGTGGCCCCTTAAATTTTGTGCTGGCATGCCTCACCATACCTTAGTTTTGGCCCTGTTCTTTGATCTCTAGAGAAGCAGGGCCTTATGTAGATATTTATATTCTCTTCTGAAATGTCCCAAAGCAGCTGCAGCTACATGGATGGGAGAAATACACTATGTTGATTTCCACTAATATTGTAAAAAACCTTACTTCTCTCTTTCTGGAGCCATCCCTTGAATTATACCTATTAAGCCTGTGGAGCTCAAAGTCTGAAGATGAACTGCTCATGCATTTTTTAGAGCAATTGAAAATAAAAGCTTTTTCTTAAAGGACTTATTGTAATATTATGCATTTATAAGGAATGGAAGCATAGACAGTAACCTCCAAATTTCTTTTACCCTTGATTCAGACCTATGGGAATGTATTTAACTACCTCTGTCTACCAGTCTGCTATTTTCAACTGAATTCTCCATGCTGTTTTTTTTTTCTTTTTTTCTTTTTTAAGAAATGGTGTGGTTTGTTTTGAGTGCTAGTTTTAAAGTTATAAGACTGGGGTTTTGTTGGAGAAGCCATTTTATAGATGGCTCATAGATTTTAGAGCATTAGGGGATATTCTGAAAATCCTTTTTCCAAAAGTGAAAATTTCTAATTGTATGTCAATTCTAAAACAGTTGAGCAGATTTTTAAAATTTACTGTTTAATTGATATACAGTGAAATTCTACTTTTAATGCTTAGTTCTGTGAATTTTGACAAATGCATGAAGTTGTATAACTACCACTACAGTCAAGACAGAATTGTTTCATCACCCCCAAAATTGTTTCATCAAGTTTGAGATCACCCTAAAACACTATCTTGTTACTATTAGCCTGTGACTGTGTAAAAAGTATAGATGAGTCTGTTATTAGTATTTGTCACTGAATGAAAACTGTGTGGATTACTTCTTGCTAAATTACCAAAATAAAAAGCTTATATGAATTGTTCCTATACTAACTGCAGGGTACTCAAACCCTGAATATTTAATCTTTTATTGAGTGATGCAGGGAAACTTTCTATACTTCCTAAGGCTAAAATGATAGTGCCAGGAATACAGCAATAAAAGTTGGTACTTGAATTTCTCAGTTTGGCTAAAATAATTTGATTAAATTTTAATTGTTCTTGATCATTTGTCAAAAAACGAATTAAATTTAATTTGGCATATTATGTGTATGTATGTTTTTACTATGTCGGAACCATAAATTTTTCTTTTATCATTATAGAGGATGAATATTTAAAAATATTTTCATTTCACATATCAGAAATTATAAGTCATAAATAAGCATTGTTTTTAAGCTATATTAACAAGTATAAAATGTTAAAGGGATAAAATATTGCATATATCCTGCTTTTAGATTTTTGTCCCTCCTTAGAAATTGAATGTCATGAGTTATAGTACCTATATTCCTCAGATGCTTACCAGTAGAATTCTTCAGGCATTGCAGTTTAGTCTCTCTCATCTTGGCTTCTACATTTGTAATTTTGACAGATTGCTAAAAACATCTTTAGATTTGCATTGGGTATAAAGCTAAGTAAACTTCCAAGTTTTTGTTTTTAAGTCAAACCCTGAGAGTTAATTCTTTGAGTATATTCAGGATATAAGAAAAGCAAAGATGAGCCATTGCTTTTAAGGTGTTACTCTTGTGCATTGCCACTTTGTTTTGTTTCTTTGTTAGTGATTGCCTCACCATCCTATCCATACCACTCTGCTCCTATTCCTGCTGCTGCAGCCTCTATCCCACCACCACCACTACCACCACCACCACCACCACCACCTCCTCCTCTTGAAGTGGGAGAGGCTTCAAACTTACCACCTCCACCTCCACCTTATTCCTGTGATCCAAGTGGCAGTGATCTGCCTCAAGGTAAGTAGATTTTGAGACTTGAATAAGGTTATTTATATCTGAGTATTTAAAAAAAATTTTTGTAGATGGACAGAATGCCTTTGTTTATTTTTATGTGGTGCTAAGGATCGAACCCAGTACCTCACACATGCTAGGCAAGTGCTCTGCCATTGAGCTACAGTTCCAGCCCTAAGTATTATTTTTTAAACTTTCATTTTATTTTTTTTAGTTTTAGGTGAACACAAAACCTTTATTTTATTTTTATGTGGTGCTGAGGATGGAACCCAGGGCCTCATACATGCCAGGCAAGTGCTCTACCACTGAGCCACAACCTCAGCCCCTCTGAGTATTTTTTTAAGAGCATCTCTGTCTCTTTGGTTGATCTATGGGGTGAGGAAATTGACTTGAGGGCATAATGCTAGGTAATTGACTAAGGAAAGAATCAATTGTAAGCTAAAAGCTAAGAATATCTTCTATATAATAAGTGGGTGGTTCATTTCAACAACTCATCATGGTTTTTTTTTTTGTTTTGGTAGCAACATGTCTGTCCTGAAGAAGATTCTCAAGTGAATAGCTTTGCTTTTCTCAGCTGTATTTCTTGAAAAGCCAGGAGTCAGTATCAAAATTTTCTCCATTTCATAAACTCTTTGCACAAGCATATGAAATTGTTACAGTCTTTAATATTTGGGGCACAACTGAATTTTGAAAACTTGAAAAGGTTCTTAAGGATCTGATCTGCCTTGGATTTCAGCTCTGTGTTCTTGTTTCCAAGTAGTAATTTTCCATGGGAAGTTTTTTGTTACCTCTCTGACAGTATTTGCTCAAGAGAATTATAGTTTTTGGTTATTTGCAGTTTACTTATACTTTTTACTTAGCATTCTCTTGATTTTTCTTGCTGCTTATCTACTCTGTTTTGAATTTGTCTCCAGCCCTTAAGGCAATAATCAAAATTGTCTCTAACTCCATTCTGTTTTTTTCCCTACCTTAAAATGTCATTATTGTCTATGTAGTGATTCCCAAATCCCATGTTGGTCTTCAAAGTTTCAATTACTTGTTTCTAGCTGCTTTTTAGACATTTCCCCTACCTTTTAGACTTTCATTTCAAACTTAAATGTCCATAATGAAATTGCTCATCTTTATCTCTCTTACTCCAGGCCACAGAAAATATTGACTCTTGTTGTTTCCTTAAATTTCCACCTAAATTACCCAGTATCTAAACCATGATTTCTATACTTTCTTTCCTTTCTTCCCCATCTGTGCCCAAGATGTACTCAGTCACCATATAATGCTGACTTTGCATTTTCCAGCATTTTATTATGAAAATATTCAAGCATACATTGGAGTAGTTGTTGTTGTTTTTAATTTTCAGATGCTAGGGATCAAACTTAGGGCCACAGGCATGCCAGGCAAACACTCTTACCACTAAGTCACATCCCAGCCTTTGTAATTGAATTTTCAAATGAATAGTCATATATCTACCATCAAGATTCTGCCTTTAATGTTTAACTCTACTTGCTTTGTCACATTTTTATCCATCTTGCCCTCCATTCATCTCCTTGTCGATTGACTTATCTATCTCATTTTTTATGAATTGAAAAAAACTGTAGATATTAATAGATCTTCCCAGAATGGATAAAGAACATGTGGTGTATATTTATAAAATGGAATGCTATTCACCTGTAGAAAGGATAAAACCTTGTTATTTGTGGCAACATGGATGAATGTGGATGATACTGTGTTCCAGCAAAATAAGTTAGGCACACAAATACCACCTGATCTCACTCATTTAGAATCTTAAACTGATCTTATAGAGGTACTGAGTAGAAGACTGATTACTGGAGGCTGGGAAGGGTAGGGGAGAGAGGAGGATGGGGTAAAGATTGGTTAGTGGGTACAAAATTATAGTTAGATATGAGGAATATGTTCTGATATTCCATTTGCATAGTAGGGTTACTATAGTTAATAATATTGTATATTTCAAAATAACTTGAAAAATATTTTGAATGTATCACCACAAAGAAATGATAAATGTTTGTTGTGGTGAATATGCTTAATACCCTGATTAGATCATTATATGATATATACATATAATGAAATAGGATATCATGCTATACCCCATATATATGTACAATTATGCTCTGAGTATAATCAAACAGTGCATGCACCTGTGTTACCTAAATCCCACTCAAAGTATAAAACATTATCATTAAGCTGGGCACAGTGACATACACCTGTTATCCCAGTGACTCGAGAGGCTGAGGCAGGGAGATTGGAAGTTCAAGACCAACCTCAGCAATTCAGTGAGACCCTGTTTTAAAAAAAATAAATAAAAAGGACTGGGGATGTGGCTGAGTGGTAAACCACATCTGGGTTCAAGCCCCAGTGGGCCCCCCCCAAAAATATCAATGTTCCACAATGTTTTCTTATGTTCCTTCCTAGTCTTTCTTGGGGCTATTTCCCCCCAGAGTCAGCCACTGTTCTGATTTTTTTCTACCATAGATTAGTTTTAAAATTAGTTTTATGTTTTAAAATTCCATCAATACAGTGTATAGCCTTTATAGAAGGCTTCTTAAACTCAACATAATGTTCTTGATATTTATCCATGTTGTTGGATATACCCATAGTCCATTTGCTTTTATTGCTCATTAAGAGTTCATTGTATCAGTATTCCACAGTTGACCCATTCTCCTATTGATAGATGTCTGGGTTTGGAGCTGTTCCAAATAAAGATGACAAAGATTTTCTTGCTCAAGTCTTTGTGAACAAATGTTTTCATTTCCCTTGAACAGATACCTAGCAGTGGAATTGCTGGGTCATAGAAATCTGTGTTTACTTTTATAAGAAGCTGCCAAGCGTTTTTCCAAAGCTGTGCTATTTTGTACTCACACTAGTACAAGAATTTCTCATTTCTCATCCTCACAAACATCAGTGCTGTCATTTGCTTTTGTCTTAACCATTGTGATGATTAATGATGAACACTTTAATAGCATCCCCGCCCCCCGTCTCTCTTTCTCTCTCATACACACTCACACACAGAGTGGAGCATGGTGAGCATATCTGTAATCCCACCTACTCTACTCAGGAGGATGAGGCAGGAGGATCACAAGTTGGAGGCTAGCATTAGCAACTTACTGAGACCCTGTCTTAAAAGAAAAAAATAACAGGGCTAGGGATATAACTCATTGGTAGAGTACCCCTGGGTTCACTCCTCACTACTGTATTGTTTTCATGTGCTTATTGATTGCATATTTTTATAAAGTATTTGTTTTATATCTTGGTTAAATGACCTGGTTTGGTGATGACTTTTCAGATACAATACCATAGACATGAAGTAATTGATAAAGTGAACTTCGTTAAAATTAAAAACATCTGTTCTGTGAAAGGTGCCATCAAAAGAAAAGATAAGCCACAAACTGGAAGAAAATAGGTGCAAAAGACATATCTGAATAGCAGTTATCCAAAATATATACATATATGTATGTAATGATTCCCAAATTGAGCATTGGTCTCAAAGTTTCAGTTACGTGTTTTTAATTGCTTGCTAGACATTTCCCCTTTTAGAGTTTCATTTCAAACTTAAATGTCCATAATGAAATTCCTCCTCTTCTTTTCTTAAATTTCCACCTGATTTACCCAGTGTCTAACACCTGATTTCTATCCTCTCTCTCCTTTCTTCCCCACAAAGAATCTATACACAGACCTTAAACCCTTTACAAAAGTTGACTCAAAATGGATCAGAAATATAAACAAAGAACACAAAAGTATAAAACTTGGTTTTTTGTCACCTGTGTTATATTAAATTGTAGAAATTAAAACAGACCATTTTGTAGAGCAGTTTTCTGTTTACAGCATAATTGAGAGGAAGGTACAGAAATTTTCCATATACCTCCTACCTTCAAGGGTAAATAGCTTCCTATACTAATTGACATCCCCACACCAGACTGGTACATTTGTTACATTTAGATTTTCTCCTATGTTAACGTCTAGGAGTTTCTTTTGTATGTTTTGTGAGTATTTTCTCCTATTCTGTGGCTTACCTATTTTCTTCATGGTGTCTTTGGATGAGCCTTGGTTTTAATTGCTATAAAATCCACCTTATCACTTTGTTATTTATTGCTTTCTTTAACCTAAGATATCTTTGCCTACCCACAAGATATTCTTCTATATTTTCCTCTAAAAATTATGTTTTTAGTTTTGTGTTTAGGTTTGCAGTCCATCTCAAATTAATTTTTGTTTATGGCATGAGATGGGGGTTGAGGTCAATTTATTTTTTCCCCTTATGGCTATTCAGTATTCCAGCAGTACCATTTGTTAAACTTTGGTTTTGGCCAAAAATCAGATGACTATTTAGAGTGCTGGTCTGTGTCTGAACTCTGTAGGATTGATTTACTTTTCAATCCTTATGCTAGTACCACACCATTTCTGTAATAAATTATCTGGAAGTTATCCAACACTTTATTTCTGGAAGATTGCTTTAGTATTTGAGTCATTTGCAGTCCCACTTGATTTTAAGTTTTACCTAATATCTTCTCCCACCCTCCCCAAAAAACAGTTGGTAATTTGGAATTATGTAGTTAGGGGAGAATTGCCATTTTATAGCCACTTTGAATCTTCTTTGGTTTCTAAACAATATTTTTGGTACAGCAATCTTCTTCTTCTTTTGTTAAATATATTCCTATATATTTGAGTTTTTGGTGTTGTAGGAAATAGAATTTAAACTTCAATTTTTTCCAATTTTTGTCCCTCTAGTATATAAAAAAAATGATTTTTTTTTGTGGGGGTGTGTTAACCTTGGCTGATTCATTAAAAATTTGTCTTTTACTTTTCATAATGGGTTTTAAAAATTATCCACCATTTCCTTCCTAGATCATGTCTTTATGACCTCATCCCTGAACAATTAAGTTAGCCTCTCATTTGGTCTCACTGACCTGGTATCTGTATCACTTTGCATTCTCTTTCTAGCTCAGAACCCTTCAGTGATTTTCAGTTTCTGTGAAGTTCAATAGGTTAAACTATGGCATTTATGACTTTCTCCTATCTCATCTCTGCTCTATTCCAGCCTTTGATTCTTCTGTGAATTTTGTGCAGCTAGTTTTGTACTTCTAAGTCTGCTGGTGTGGTGATTGTATTCACATTCTTTCTGCGTGCATTTTTCTATCTAATTTTTTTTATTCATTGTACACAAATGGGGTACAACTTTCATTTCTCTGGTTGTACACGAAGTAGAGTCACATGGTTTGTGTAACCATACATGTACATAGGGTAATGATGTTTGTCTCACTCTATTATCTTTCCCCCACCCCCCTCCCCATCCCTCATTTTCCTCTATACAATTCATCCTTTCTCCATTCTTGCCTTCCCCACTTCCCCAGTTATGTATCATCATCCACTTACCAGAGAAATGGTTCAGCCTTTGGTTTTTGGGGGATTGGCTTATCTCACTTAGCATGATATTCTCCAACTCCATTTACCTGCAAATGCCATAATTTTATTCTTTATGTCTGAGTAATATTCCATTATGTATATATACCACAGTTTCTTTATCCATTCATCTATTGAAGGGCATCTAGGTTGGTTCCGCAATCTAGCTATTGTGAATCTAACTTCTTATTAACCCCCAGAAGATACTCTGTGCCCATTAATATTTGCTCCCCATTCCTTCTAGCCCTACCAGCCACTACTCTGTTTCTATAGCTTTGCCTATTGTAGTATTTTATATAAATGTGATATAACAATATATAGTGTTTTGTGCCTGGGTTTTTTCACTTAATGTTTTCAAGGTTTATCTATGTTGTATAGCATGTATCAGTACTTTAGTCTTTTCTGTTGCTGAATAATTCATTTTATGGGTAAACCACAATTATCTGTCAGGTCAACTGGTAAAAATATATTTAGAGATACAATTAGAATGCAAGAATAGTGCTGGGGGTTACAGCTCAGTGGTAGTGTACTTAGCATGTTTAAGTCCCTAGGATTGTAGCAAAACATACAGAATGCTAACATTCTCTCTTCCCTAGTACATCTATTTTTGTTCATTTATGAAATAAAAGTACTACAATGCCTGGAGAAATTTTATCATTTTGTTTCTTCTTAAAGAATGGCATTCCTGTAGCATCTGCTTAATAATAAGAATAGAAATATAATTTGTATGTGGTGATACCTTGTATCAGAAAATGGTCTTTGGTAAATGTTCATTTATTATGAGGTAGAATTGAGGGTATGTCAGTGTAGACTATAATTGACTACAGATCACTACATTTATATCTACTTTAATAATGCTCAAAGAGAAAAGCTTTTAAATGATAGTTCTAACTGCTTATGTCAATATCACTAAATTAGAACTTTTTCATTTTAGATACAAAAGTTTTGCAGTACTATTTCAATCTGGGATTGCAGGTAAGAGTCATGTTAAAATTGTTTGATAAATTCTATATTCAAAATATGTTTTGAAAAATCAGATTCTTGAACTTTGAAAGACAAAAATACTGTGACAGAACTAAGATTTATTGTTTTCTAAGAGATCACCAAAGATAACTAACCATGTTTTCCACTTTAGCCTCCCAGTGATTCAGTTTCTTTTATTATAAGTACTTGTTAAATTGAAAGCGGGGACTGGACTCTTTAAGTTGTACAACTTCAGCATATTTTAGATTAGTTTTCATATTTAACATTATATACCAACCCTTTACTGTTATATACTCAAAATAAATGGGCTATTTACAGTTTACTTGAAAGATTTTTGCTATTTTGTGTGAAAAACTAATTCAGACATTTAAGTTTTTTAAAGCACTCACATATTCATACATGTTTGCCAAACACTGGTTTTTCACCACTCCCCTGAGTTGTAGAGATGGGTACTGACAAATGTCATCGTATCACTGGAAGCTGTCCCTGATTTGAGGTGAGAGCTCCTTTTTATTTCATTCCTTATTTTCCCCCAGAAACACACTTTATTTCTGATATAACAAGATGGTGTGTTTATTGAAAGGACATATTTTCTGAAAATGCATCTTTAAATTTGGCACATGATAATAAACTATATAGTCTCCTGGAAAATGCTCTGATAGTTCATATTCTTCAATCCTGATTTCCCTACAAATTTATACATGTTATACATCTATAAATTAAGAATGGTAGAGTGGTTTTTTTTTTTTTTCCTTTGAGGCTTTTTTCTAAAGGTAGTTTTAAGAATTGATAAATTACTTGTCTTTCAGTTACATTAGTTTTTAGATTCACATATGAAACTTTGTTATCTGTCCTACAAGACTGAGGCATTTAAAAATATTCTCCTCACCAAGCACAATGATACATACCTGTATTTTAGCTACTGAGGAGGCTGAGGTGGTAGAATCACTTGGGCCCACGGAGTTCAAGGCCAGCCTGGGCAACATAGTGAGACCCTGTCTCAGAAAAAAAATATTCTGCTTTTTACATTTCCTGGGAATACCAGGAATTGCAGAATAGATGCTTAATACTTTTAAAAGTAATAATGTTCATTTCAGTACATTTGGGAAATATTAAGGTATAAAGAAAATCCAAATTACCTGTATAACCAGTGTGCATTTTGATAAATTTCCTTATAGTTTTCTAATTTTTTATGTTACAAAATAGAGAATATGCTGTATAAATTTTTAATTAATATGCATATCTTTGTATTTAAATATTTAACAGCATTACTTTTTTGCTGTATATTATTCCTTTATGAACATGTAATAATTCATTCATCCAGTACCCTATTGTTAAATACTTAAGTTGTTCAATGATGGGTGCTTTTTAAAATAATGCTATAAAAGATATCTTTGAATTCAGATCTTTTCATATATCTCTGATTTCCTTATCAGGCTTTCCTAAAAATAATTACTAAATCCAAATATGAGGTAATACATGCTGCAAAAAATCTTTTAAGTTCTAGAAGAGAACAAATTTCAAATCTTACCACACCTGCAAATTAACACTTTTTTGAAGCAACACACTAAACTACTTTAAGTAAAGGGAATAGTAAAGTTGTGTTTTTCTTTTTTTTTTTGGTTGTTGCCCTTTCTTGCTCTAGTGTTATCACCACAACTACTGGCACTCCATGGTCTATATGCCACAGATGCAGCAGCAGCAGCTTCATGTAGAGAATTATCCATTGTATTGTGAACCACCTCCTCTGGTAGACCAAACTGTTCCTCACTTTTACAGTGAGGTAGGAAGAGCAGATGGTTCACAGGTAGAAGCATCAACAAATGGTGAGTCTGTAATGGGATTGCCAGTAAGAAAGACAATGGGACTTTATTGTGTACAATTTATTTATAACCTTTCAGATGTTTCATTGGAGCTATATACTTATACCAGCAGTTATGAAAGCATATGTGGACCCCTTGAGGTCCCTGGACGTTTCAAGGGATTCAGGATGCCAAAAATAGCAATACTAAGGTTTTATTTGTCCGTTTAATTTGTTTGTTATTTTCCACAATCCCACAATGCTGGGGACTCGAACCCGGGCCTCCAGCATGCGAGTCAGGCACTCTACATGATGTGCTATATCGCCAGCACTATTTGTCCGTTTTATTGCATTACATTTGCATTCGGGGTGCAAAACTCAGTGGTGGGTAAAATTGCTGGCACCTAATCACAAACCAAGTCACTAGTACCAAATGATCAATATCTTTCTTACTGCCACACAATTTGTACAAAAATGCTGATTTAATTTCTCTCTTTTTTGGTCAAAGATGTTATATTTACTAATTTTTGTGCTTTTGTATTTAATATTCTTTGTGACAAAACGGAAACTATTTATAAAACACTGCATACTGAATGACGTGTGCTGATTCACCTGAGAAAAAGAGGCTTATGCTATTGAGTTACTAACTGAACTAGCTAACTTTTTTTGAGGTTCTAGGGATAGAACTCAGGGCCTCACACATGCTAGGCAGTCACTCTGCTTCTGAGCTACATGCCCAGCCCCCAGCTAACGTTTTTTTATGGAACATTCTTTTTACTTGAAAAGCTGACAAATGATGGTTGTTCATACTTGATTTATCTGCCCAACATTTTCTCAAATGAACAAAGTCAGACTGTGACTTAAGGAAAAACAACTGATAATATTTGTTGTCAAAGAAAATTCCAACTTTCCAATAAAAATTAGAGAACTTGGGTCTGCTTGAGAGCTTCCAAGTAATTAAAACTCTGCTAATAAGATAAGTGGAGTTATTAATGAAGGCAGTTTCTTAAATTGTGTAATGAAATACATCTACATTTGGAAGATTGATATAACTGTGTGAAGTAAAAGTTTCCCAATTACCAACTCATCATATTACTCATGCCTCATTTTGTAAAAGAGCCATCCAAGTGCAAGGTAAAACAATGGATTGTAATGTAACACTATGAAAAGTCCACATTGCCAGTGATCTTTGAGAAAATTACCCCTCAATATAGTTTTGGTATAGCATCAAAGAATATCTACAATTACCTGAAGTCTTGTTATTAAAGAACTTGACTTTTCCACCTACAAGTCTGCATGAGGCCAGATTTCTTTATATACTTCAAACCAAACAAAATAACAATATATGAAATACAGAAGCATATATGAGAATCCAGCTGTCATCTATTGAGCCATACATTAGAAATTTGCACAAGTATAGAACAATGATACTCTTCCTCACATTTTTTTTTTTTTTGGTTGAGAAGTTGTTTTTTGGGGGAAAGTAGTTTTAGACAAATTTTTATTTGTGTTAACATGTAATGGGTTTATTTTTACACAAATTCACATGATTTAAAATTTCCTCATTTAAATTCCTAATATAGTAAATATCAATAGCTATAGACCACATAAAAAAAGCTGTTTGGGGTTCTCAGTTTTTAAAAGTATAAGGGGATCCCTGAGTCCAAAAAGTTTTAAGAACCACTGTGTTAAACCATAGAATGGTTGCTCTGTGAGCTCACAGTATAGTACAGACAAGGAAGCATTTTGGAGAATGTAGAATCTTTGGACTACCCTTCTTCATAGAATCAGCAAGAGATAGAGAAACTATGTGAATTAACCTAACCAAATATGTTTCACATTCCACTGCTATTCAGTGGTTGTGATCTCTTCTAAGTTACTTAACCTCCCTTAGCCTAGTTTTCTGTACCATGAGAAATTCCTGACTTGTCAGGGTGATAAGAACTAAGACACCTTATGCCTACGCATACTGTGCCTGGTGTATATTAGGAATGCTAATTTCCTTTTCCTCTCCCTTTTTTTACTTTTGGTTTTGAAATGTGATTAGTGCTAGAGAATCTTACTGTTATGTGTGCTGATGAGGTATTGCTTATAATTATTAAAAAAGTCATTCTTCATTGCATTTTTGTGCAATGTACCTTTCTTAAGTTATTTTTAATTGTAGTAAACCATGAGGCATGACAGTCTTCATTTCACAGAATAGGCTAAGTTTACCAAAGGAATGAAAGATTCCTTTTTGTCTAATAGGTATAGTCACTGTAGCAAGATCAGAGCAGCATTGTCTATTTCCACTGAAAATGACTGGTGGAAGCAAAAGTGCTGTAAAATATTGATGATATTAGGATCTCAAAAACATTTATGAGAAGATACTTTTAGAATGATCTTCAGAATTATACCTTCATGTATACACCAGGCTGTACAAACACCTGTGTTTTCCATTTCATTTTCATTGATACAAAATGGTTATTTGGATGATTTGTGTTATACTGGAATACTGCTAGGAAATTTAATCATGACCACGTCTTATAAAAGCTAATTTTCTGGAAGGGAGCTAGACGATGTTTATGTATTTAGCTTGTTGGCATTTAAATCATCCTAGAACAGCAGTAATCTACAGGTAGAATAGATTTGATACATTTTTAATGTATGTACACACACATATGTACATTTAATTTTTTTATTTGAAAAGTTTCAAATAAATTTTGATAGCTTATTTTAGACACTCAGTTTTTTTTTAACCTTTTGTTTATTTTTATGTGGTGCTAAGGTTTAAACCCAGTGTCTCTCATGTGCTAGGCAAGCACTCTACCACTGAGCCACAACCCCAGCCCTAGACACTATTGTTTATATCTGAAGTGGTATTGCTGCAGTTCCTGTGATCTTTCTTATACTAAATATATTTTTCACCTCTAACACCATCCACTTACGGGTGGGGGTTGTACCTCAGGGACAGAGCACTTGCCTAGCATGTGTGAGGCACTGAGTTTAGTCCTCAGCACCACATAAAAATCAATCAATAAATAATAAAAAAATTACAAAGAACATCCTTTTATGTTGCATGGAGTTCTGTTGTAGTGAATTTTTGTATATAAAGCATACTATCTGTATTCTTTGTTTCAGGTACTTTTCTGAATGCCGACCCTGGATCTATCCCTCATGGAGCAGTCTATTATCCAGTAATGTCAGATCCCTATGGGCAGCCACCTTTGCCAGGTTTTGATTCCTGCCTTCCTGTTGTGCCAGATCATCCCTATGTTGCCTCCTGGCATCCTGTTGGTCCAGCATATGGTGGTGGTTCTCAAATTCATGGTGCTATACATCCTGGGCCAGTTGGCTATATTGCTTCACCTTCAGCTTCTCATTATGTACCTCAGAATATGTAAGATTCAGCAATATGAAGAATTCTTGCACTGCCGTTTTCTTGGCATTTTGGTTTTTAAAAAGTGTTTTATGTTAGTGTTTAAGTGATTTAGATGGTAAGAATCATTATTCTTCTATCTGTCTTTAAGATTATTTTACCTTTTGATTTAAAATATTCCTCTAAAGGAATACTACTTTGGGCTGTGAATAAGGAAATCCAGATGGATGTACAACTCGCCCCATATTGAGCATAGTTCATTGTATTCAGCTGTTTTCCTGTCAGCCAGCTTGTCAACTTTGTATTAGCTGATGGTGCCAATTGATAAAAAGAATAACCATACAAACTATTTCCTTGTTTCAGATATCATACATCATATTAAACTGTTCAAAATTGGAATAATTTCCACTTTTCTAGAAAGTAAAACAGCAAACCCAAGAGCTTTTGTTTGAGAATCTCAATATTAAATGAGAGAGCTCTTCAGGTTTCTTAATCTGACCTGAGTTGTGTTCTGTGATATTAATCAGTTTTGAAGGCACATGGTGCTCTGCTTTAGATTTCTCTCATATGCTGTTGTTTAATACCAGATTTATGTAACTGTTTTACTGCACAGTATTGAATTGGTGTCCTTTGCACAGTTAGCAGTAAATAAAAACTAGCATTTAAAATTACTAAAATGAGTGGATTGTTTTCTCTTTCTTTCTTTTTTTCTTTCTTTCTTTTTTTTTCCCCCCATAACAGCGAAGAGTGTACCAGACATTTGATTGTTTCAACATGTTTTCCTCTGGCATTTTAGTTGCAAAGAATGTGAATTCGTAGTTTGGACTGGGGGGAGTAGTTGCAGGGCCACTTTAAATGTTATTTAATATCAGGTCATTGCAGTACATACTGTCATATCTAGTTCTTTTCAGAATGTTCATTTTTAAATTGTTTTTCTGGTTTAAAAAAATATCTATAGCTGGATATGGTGGTGCATGCTTATAATTCCAGCAACTGAGGAGGCTGAAACAGGATCAGAAGTTTAAGACCAGCCTCAGCAACTTAGCAAAGCCCTGTCTCAAAATAAAAAGGGCCCCGGATGTAGCTTTAAAGTGCTCCTGGGTTCAATCCCCAGTAAACCCCTACCAACCCCCCCAAAAAAACTATAACTCCCCTATGGAACTTTAATGTAGACTTACTTTCTCATTGTCCTATATTTCCAATGGTTTTCATATCTTATAGTTTTTTAGATTGTCATCTTGCAAGGACTGGCTTGTCTCTGACTTTGAGATATATGCCATTAGCCTTTTGTGCCTTCTCCCATCTGTCTAAAGGCCACAAAATCTGTATTGATCAATTCTTTTCTAAGGGGTAGTTCATACAGAATGCTTTGCTATTATCTTACCTCATTGATAAAGTGTTCCTTGGTTGCCACAAAACCTATTTACAAATATCATATTTAAAGGTCAATTTTTGCTTGTGAATCAGCCTATTTGACTCCTGAAGCTACACTGCAGGCTAAAAGAACCATTTGAGGAAGTAGGGCTTGAGGTACTTCACTAGTGCTGGAAGTGGAATTCATTGCTAAGAAGAGACCCTGTCTTCAGTGTCTATTCTCATGATGATTGCTATTAATGAATCCAAAAGCCAGTGTACTAGTTAAAGGTTTCTGCTTCATATTAGACACAGTATTGGTTGAGGTTTTGGTTTTGCATTCTCGATCTTAAGAAGACCTTGCTCTACGAGTTGGCATCTGGCAACTTTAGTAAAGAACGATGGGTGATAGGGCACTCATTTTTACAATAGTGTACTCTGTATGTTTTAATGTTTAAGCTTCTCTGCTAATCTTGTGAGTTTTCAATTTATATAGCCTACAAATTGTTCTGTATAAAGGTTTTAGTCAAGTTTATAAGTGTGGGGCAACCCCTCCCCCAACACTTTTGAAGTATAACCGAATGATTTGTCTCTTGAACTATTAATGGTTCACTAAGTAGCATCTAAGAGGTGTTTTAGAAGGTCTGAGTCTTGTCTTGAGAATGTGAGTCTGGTATTTGCTTTTGAAACAAGCACTTCTGCCTTAACTTTCCAGTTGTTTGTTTTTGTTTCAAAGGTTTAGGTGGCTGCCTTGCCTTATATTTCATTACTGATTGATGCAATTTACTTAGATGATTGTTATTTTAACTCTGAAATAAGCACATATACTAGATTGACTTAATTGCTATCAAATGAAATCTATAGTATTTATGGTTTATTTAAACCATATGATTCCCTTTGCTTAGTTTTGGGTTAACTTTTTGTTGCTGTGAGCAAAATACCTGACAAGAACAACTTAAAGAAGGAGAAGTTTATA
Organism: Sciurus vulgaris; assembly: GCF_902686455.1. Lineage (NCBI taxonomy): Eukaryota > Metazoa > Chordata > Mammalia > Rodentia > Sciuridae > Sciurus > Sciurus vulgaris. Next base: position 39,726,179 of record NC_136471.1, on the reverse strand, counting down.
TTGTGCTCATGACTTCATGGCCAACTGACTCCATTGCTCTTGGCCCAAGGTGAGCATCATGGCAGAAAGGCATGGTGAAGGAGAGCAGCTCACCACATGGTAGCCAGGAAGCAGAGACAGGGAAGAGACTGGAGGACAAGATAAAACCCCCACAGGCATGCCCCCAGAGACCTACTTCCTTCAGCTGCACCCTATCTGCTTATAGTTACCACTTAATACATGAGGCCTTTGAAACTATTAATCTATATAATGGATTAATCCACTGATTAGGTTACAACTCAATCTAATAGTTTTATTTCTGAATATTCCTGCATTGTCTATCACATGAGCCTATTGGGGGATACCTCATATTCAAACCATAACATGTATTATAATTCTTCTCCAAGTAATAATAAAGGAGTGATCCCTCACTTCATATTGTGGGTTGAGAATAACCTGTACTGCAGCAGAAGTCTGCAGTAGTTAATGGAGACAGCTGCCAGATAAAACACAAATAGCTTTTCTGTTAATAAACCCAAAGCTGACATTTTAATCAGCTTGTAGCAGAAACAGTCATGGGCTACTTTTAAAAATATGTTACTTCTTTAGTTTCCCTTGATTTTACAAAAGATGTCTTTACTATACTGTTAACCAAATTTCATCTCCTTGGATTTTTGGGGAGCAGGAGATATAAAGGCACTGTTTTTTGTTTGGGACCCTTAACCTGCATCCCCTTCCTGATACAAATCTATCTGCACTAAATGTAGAAAACTGGATGATTTCCATTATAAGGAAAAAGAATTAAAATTCATTTTTATGCTGCATATATTTATTCTTAGAACTAATTGTGGCTTTCTGTCTTGATTAAGAGCAGATGGAAATATTGAGTGTTTTATTGTTGTAATTCAAGACTTGTGAATTTAAAACATCTTTCATTTCCTTGGAGCCTACAATCAACACATAACCTTTTAATTAGCTTTGGAAATTGGAGTATAAACAAACAAATCATTGTGGTTTTTTTAAAAATGTGAACACCAGACAGTCAAAACTTACTTTAGATATAAATATCCATGAATAAAAAAAATAGTCCACTGGTGAGCGTAGGACATGAATTTAATCTAGACTTTTCTAAATCTCAGACTGATTTAGTTCATTTTATTTCCACTTACAATAAAAGTTAAGACTTCAAGAGAACTAACATAGCAAAAGACAACCATCCTACAATATAATAGAAGTCTCAGTAGAAGAAACTTGATTTAGAAAACTCGTCTTCTCGCCTAGCTGAATTAGCAAAGGAAAGTTTCCCTGTAATACTTTTCAGGGACATGTGGGAAATGTAGCTTCAGAAAAGGATCCCCTTGAATTTAGCTAACCATTTTATGATTAAAACAGCTTTAGAATGATTTATTTAGGAATTGTTTCAAAGAATCTAGGGATGAGGTTTGTAGATTAAAGAATATTAGCTTGTTGGGTGTCATTATCTGTTGAATAATAACCATTGAAGCTTGCTAGGGTCCATTATGCTATTCTCTATTTTTGTGTTTGAAATTTTTCATAATAAAAAACCTTGGTAACTGAACATCTGGAGAGATGTTTGCTTATGAAGAGATCAGGTTTTAAGAAATGATTCGAATCTTGAAAAAAAAAATTAAAATGATCACATTTTAGAGAGGCTGTTGCATTAGGTCCAAAGATACCTTTCTAACACATTAAGGGACTGGGGGGAGGCTTATAATATTGGAGAAGTAGCTTCTTGAAAACTCTGTAATTCTGAAGAAATTCACTAACTGTGTGTAAAATTGCTTTTTTTTTTTCCCCCTGGTACCCAGTACTGAACGAACCACTTCCCCAGCCTCTTTTTTACTGTTTAGTTTTGAGACAGGGTTTTGCTAAGTTTCTTAAAAAATACTTTTAATAAATACATGAGGGGCTGAGGTTGTAGCTCAGTGGTAGAGCGCTTGCCTAGCACGTGTGAGGTACTGGGTTCAATTCTCAGCACCACATAAAAAGTTAAAAAAAAGAATGCTTTAAGAAAAATAAATACATGATATAATTTTTGGGGTGCTGAGGATCGAACCCAGGGCCTCGTGCTTACAAGGCAAGCACTCTAACGACTGAGCTATCTCCCCAGCCCCCATTTATAGCTAAAACTAATTGAGGTGGGTGAACCATTTCAGGTTTTACTCTTTCAGTAATTATTTTACTAATAAATCACTACTACTTTTTTTTTTCTTGCGGTGCTGGGGATTGAACCCAGGGCCTTGTGCTTGCAAGGCAAGCACTCTACCAACTGAGCTATCTCCCCAGCCTGACACTTTTCAGTTTACTTTTTTTCTTTACAACTGTCAGAGTGACTCTTCAAAACCAAGAACTGCTGTTTTTCCCTGGTAGGTGGTTTTTGCCACCAGATAGATCTTTTGTGGGAGTTGCATTTCAGTAATATTAAGGTTGGATTGAATCAGTTCTTATGAATTAAAACCTACCAGTGAATAAAAGTATTAAGATCTATTCTAGCCAAACATTATTGGTTATTAGTATTAATTTATTAGTGTTATTTGAGTGGTCAATCTCACATAATTAGCAAATCTTTCTTATATATTTTACTATATATAAAAATACAGGTATTTCAAATTGTTTACAGAATTATAGGAAAAAATTCTACCCTAGTACTAGAGTACTAAAGCATTAAGATGTAAAGAAAGGTCTTCTTTGCTCTGATGTATCAACCACCTCAAAGTGAAAATTTTTCCTTAATAAAACAATTTTATATTCAGTTGCTTTGCTTGCTTCAGTAGTGGAACTTCTAAAAATTTACTTTCATTCATTTAGCTCTGCTGAAATAAACTCAGCTATCCAAGAAGTTTTCCTCTTCTTGTTTTTTTTTTGAAACATGGTACAGATTTGGCTTTTGTTACTTAGTTCTTTCCCTTTTCATACTGTTTTTTTCCAACATTATTATGAAAACTTTTAGACATCCAGAAAAGTCGGAAGACTTGTGCAATAAACATCCATATATCTACCACCTACATTCTACAGTTAACATTTTACTATACTTTTTTTACATATCCATCCATAAGTCCTTATTCTAGAATTTTAAAATTGTAGTCTATGTCTAGTTCACTCCTAAATTTTTCAGCATGTATATTGTTAACTAGATTTTGGTATGTGTTAAAGATTTTTTTTTTGTATAAATCTTAAGTGTTAAATGCATGAGTTGTAAAAGATCATACACCTATGAATGAATACGAGTCCTTACCAAGATAACATCATCATCCCCCTCCCCGCCCCCGAATCCCTTCATGGTGCCTTCCCAGTTACTCCCTCCTTCTATCCCCATCCCCCAGGGAACCACTATTCTTTGATTTTTCCCAGCATAGATTTCTGCTTTTTAAGAATCAAAATGTACTCTCTTATGTGAGACTTCTTTCAACACAGTGCATGCAGTATTCATCCATGTGTGTGTCAATAGTATGTTTCTTTTTATTGCTGAGCAGTATTGATAGTCCATAATGTGCTTACCTTTTATTCTATTGATGGACATGGATTTTTGATATGAACAAAACTGCCATGAAATTTTCTTTGTGCGGTTTTAGGGATTGAACTCCGTAGTGCTGTACCACTAAGCTAGAACCCTAGCACCACCCCCCCTTTTGAGACGGGGTCTTCCTAAGTTGCTAGGCTAACCACAAATTTGGAACCCTCCTGCCTCAGCCTCCCCAGTGGCTTGTGGCTTGATTTCAGGCATGTGCCACCATACCTGGCCTATGAACATTTTTTAGAAGTTTTTTTCATTCCATTTGGAATAGAATTGTTTTATTGCAGTCTTTCTAGTCGGTTTGTAGTAAATGTTATCAGTGTGGTTTTAATTTGCATTTCCCTGATTTTTTTACTCTATTTACTTATACATGAAAGCAGAATGCATTTTGATTCATTGTACACAAATGTAGTACAACTTTTCATTTCCCTGGTTGTACACAATGTAGAGTCACATCATTCATGTAGTCATACATGTACATAGGGTAATGATGTCTCAGTTCATCATTTTTCCTATTCCCTGCCCCCTCCCCTCATTTCCCTCTACACAATGCAAAGTTCCTCCATTCTTCTCTTGGCCCCTCACCCCTGTTATGTGTCAGCATCCACTTACAAGAGAAAACATTTAGCCTTTGATTTTGGGGGATTGGCTTATCTCACTTAACATGATAATCTCCAACTCCATCCATTTACCTGCAAATGACATAATTTCATTCTCCTTTAAGGCTGAATAATATTCCATTGTGAATATATACCCCAGTTTCTTCATTCTTCTATTGAAGGGCATCTAGGCTGGTTCCTCAATCTAGCTCTTTAAACTGAGCTGCTTTAAGAATTGATGTGGCTGCATCACTGTAGTATGCTAATTTTAAGTCCTTTGGGTATAGGCCAAGGAGTGGGATAGCTGGGTCAAATGGTGGTTCCATTCCAAGTTTTCTAAGGAATCTCCACACTGCTTTCCAGAGTGGCTGCACTAATTTGCAGCCCCACCAGCAATGTATGAGTGTACTTTTGTCCCCACATCCTCGCCAACACCTGTTGTTGCTTGTATTCTTGATAATCGCCATTCTAATTGGGGTGAGATGGAATCTTAGGGTGGTTTTGATTTGCATTTCTCTTATTACAAGAGATGTTGAACATTTTTCCATATGTTTGTTGATTGCTTGTAGATCTTCTGTGAAGTGTCTGTTCATTTCCTTAGCCCATTTGTCGATTGGATTATTTGCATTCTTGGTGTAGAGTTTTTTGAGTTCTTTATAGATTCTGGAGATCAGTGCTCTATCTGAAGTATGATTGCCAAAGATTTTCTCCCACTCTGTAGGCTCTTTCTTCACTTTGCTAATAGTTTCCTTTGCTGAGAGAAGCTTTTTAGTTTGAATCTATCCCAGTTATTGATTCTTGCTTTTATTTCTTGTGCTGTGGGAGTCCTGTTGAGGAAGTCTGGTCTTAGGCCGACATGTTGAAGAACTGGACCTACTTTTTCTTCTATAATCTGCAGGGTCTCTGCTCTGATTCCGAGGTCCTTAATCCATTTTGAGTTTAGTTTCATGCATGGTGAGAGATATGGGTTTAGTTTCATTCTGTTGCATATGGATTTCCAATTCTCCCAGCACCATTTGTTGAAGAGGCTATCTTTTCTCCATTGCATATTTTTGGCCCCTTTGTCTAGTATGAGAAAATTGTATTTATTTGGGTTTGTGTCCGTGTCCTCTATTCTGTACCAGTGATCTACCTTTCTATTTTGGTACCAATACCATGCTGGTTTTGTTACTAATGCTTTGTAGTAGAGTTGAAGATCTGGTATTGCAATACCCCCTGTTTCACTCTTCCTGCTAAGGATTGCTTTAGCTATTCTGGGTTTCTTATTCTTCCAGATGAATTTCATAATTGCTTGCTCTATTTCTGTAAGGTACGTCATTGGGATTTTAATTGGAATTGCATTGAATCTGCAGAGCACTTTTGGTAGTATGGCCATTTTGACAATATTAATTCTGCCTATCCAAGAACATGGGAGATCTTTCCATCTTCTAAGGTTTTCTTTAATTTCTTTGTTTAGTGTTCTGTAGTTCTCATTGTAGAGGTCTTTCACCTCTTTTGTGAGATTGTATTTTTTTTTTTTCAAGGCTATTGTGAATGGGGTGGTTTTCCTAATAATTCTTTCCAAAGATTCATCACTTATATATGAAAGTGCATTAGATTTATGTGCATTGATCTTATATCCCGCTACTTTACTGAATTCATTTATGAGTTCTAAAAGTTTTCTGGTGGAAATTCCTGGTTCCTCTAAGTATATAATCATATCATCAGCAAATAGGGATGAGTTCTCAAATAGTTTGAGTTCTTCTTTTCCTATTCGTATCCCTTTAATTTCTTTGGTCTGTCTAATTGCTCTGGCTAGAGTATCAAGGATGATATTGAAAAGAAGTGGTGAAAGAGGGCATCCCTGCCTTGTTCCAGATTTTAGGGGGAATGCTTTCAGTTTTTCACCATTTAGAATGATATTAGCCATGGGATTAGCATAGATGGCCTTTACAATGTTAAGGAATGTTCCCATTATCCCCATATTTTCTAGTGTTTTGAGCATGAAGAGGTGCTGTATTTTATCAAATGCTTTTTCTGCATCTACTGAAATAATCATGTGATTCTTGACTTTAAGTCTATTGATATGGTGAATTACATTTATTGGTTTCCTGATGTTCAACCAACCTTGCATCCCTAGGATGAAATTCACTTGATCATGATGCACTATCTTTTTAATATGTTTTTGTATGTAATTTGCTAAAATTTTGTTGAGAATTTTTGCGTCAATGTTCATTAAGGATATTGGTCTGAAATTTTCTTTCCTCAATATGTCTCTGTCTGGTTTAGGTATCAGGGTAATATTGGCTTCATAGAATGAGTTTGGGAGGGTTCCCTCCTCTTCTATTTTATGGAATACTTTGAGAAGTATTGGAATGAGCTCTTCTTTAAAGGTTTTGTAGAACTCGGCTGAGAACCCATCTGGTCCCGGACTTTTCTTTGTTGGTAGGCTTTTGATGACTTCTTCTATTTCATTACTTGAAATTGGTCTATTTAAATTGTGTATGTCCTCCTCGTTCAGTTTAGGCAATTCATATGTCTCTAGAAACTTGTTGATGTCTTCGAGGTTTTCTGTTCTCATGGAGTATAGATTTTCAAAATAGCTTCTAATTATGTTTTGTATTTCAATCGTGTCTGTTGTGATATTTCCTTGTTCATTCCGAATTTTAGTGATTTGGGTTTTCTCTCGTCTACTCTTTGTTAGTGTGGCTAAAGGTTTATCAATTTTGTTTATTTTTTCGAAGAACCAAATATTTACTTTGTCAAAATTTTGTATTGTTTCTTTTGTTTCAATTTCGTTGATTTCAGCTCTGAGTTTAACTATTTCCTGACTTTTACTACTTTTGGTGTTGGTCTGTTCTTCTTTTTCTAGGGCTTTGAGCTGTAGTGTTAGGTCGTTTATTTGTTGAGTTTTACTTCTTTTATTGAATGTGCTCCATGAAATAAATTTTCCTCTATGTACTGCTTTCATAGTGTCCCAGAGATTTTGATATGTTTCTTTGTTCTCATTTACCTCTAAGAATTTTAAAATTTCCTTCCTAATATCTTCTGTTATCCATTCATCATATAATAGCATATTGTTTAATCTCCAGGTGTTGGAGTAGTTTGTTTTTTACTCTTTCATTTATTTCTAACTTCAATCCATTATAATCTGATAGAATACAAGGTAGTGTCTCTATCTTCTTGTATTTGCTAACATTAGCTTTGTGGCATAATATATGGTCTATTTTAGAGAAGGATCCATGTGCTGTGGAGAAGAAAGTGTATTCACCCTTGGTTGGATGGTATATTCTATAAATGTCCGTTAAGTCTAAATCATTGATTGTGTTATTGAGATCTATGGTTTCTTTGTTCAATTTTTGTTTGGAAGGTCAGTCCAGTGGTGAGAGAGGCATGTTAAAATCACCTAGTATTATTCTGTTATGGTCTATTTGGTTTCTGTAATTGAGAAGGATTTGTTTGACATACATGGATGAGCCACTGATTGGGGCATAGATGTTTATGATTGCTATGTCTTGCTGATGTATGCTTCCTTTAAGCAGTATGAAATGTCCTTCTTTATCCCTTCTGACTATCTTTGGCTTGAAGTCCACATTATCTGAAATGAGGATGGATACCCCAAGTTTTTTGCCGAGTCCATGTGCATGATATGTTTTTCCCCATCCTTTCACCTTTAGTCTATGGTATCTCTTTCTATGAGGTGAGTCTCTTGTAGGCAACATATTGTTGGATCTTTCTTTTTAATCCAGTCTGCCAGTCTATGTCTTTTGATTGATGAGTTCAGGCCATTAACATTCTGGGTTATTATTGAGATATGATTTGTATTCCCCGTCATTTGGTTCATTTTTAAAATTTTATTTATTTTATTTTGACATGACTTGGTTCCTCCTTTATTTAACAATTCCTTTAGGATAATTCCTCCCTTTGCTGATTTGCTTCTTTGTTTTTCATCTCTTCTTCATGGAATATTTTGCTGAGAATGTTCTGTTATGCTGGCTTTCTTTTTGTAAATTCTTTTAGCTTTTGTTTATCATGGAAGGATCATATTTCATCGTCAAATTTGAAGGTAAGTTTTGCTGGGTGTAAGATTCTTGGTTGGCATCCATTTTCTTTCAGGGCTTGGTAAATGTTGTTCCAGGCCCTTCTAGCTTTTAGGGTCTGGATTAAAAAATCTGCTGATATCCGTATTGGTTTCCCCCTGAATGTAATTTGGTTCTTTTCTCTCACAGCCTTTAAAATTCTGTCTTTATTTTGTATGTTACGTATTTTCATTATAATGTGCCTTGGTGTGGGTCTGTTGTAATTTTGTGTATTTGGAGTCCTATAAGCCTCTTGAACTTGATTTTCCATCTCATTCTTCAGATTTGGGAAATTTTCTGATATTATTTCATTGAATAGATTGTTCATTCCTTTGGTTTGTTTCTCTATGCCTTCCTCAATCCCAATAATTCTTAAATTTGGCCTTTTCATGATATCCCATAGTTCTTGTAGATTCTGTTCATGATTTCTTACCATCTTCTCTGTTTGATCAACTTTGTTTTCAAGGTTAAATATTTTGTCTTCAATGTCTGAGGTTCTGTCTTCCAGGTGTTCTGTCCTATTGGTTGTGCTTTCGATGGAGTTCCTAATTTGGTTTATTGTTTCCTTCATTTCAAGGATTTCTGTTTGGTTTTTTTTTAAATATCTCTCTTTATTGAAATGATCTTTTGCTTCCTGTATTTGCTCTTTTAACTGTCTATTGGTGTGATCATTCAATGCCTGCATTTGCTCTTTCATCTCATCATACAGTGCCTGCATTTTCTCTTTCATCTCATCATTTGCTTCCCTGATCATTTTGATTATGTACATTGTGAACTCCCTTTCTGTCATTTCTTCGGCCATGCTGTCATTGGATTTTATTGATGTAACATCTAGATTTGTTTGAGGCATTTTCTTCCCTTGTTTTCTCATATTGTTCAGGTATCAGTGAACCACTGAGTTATTGTAGATTTCCTCTATTTACTTTTAATGTCCCTGAAGATTTCTAGTATGTCCCCTCTTAGCCTTCAGTATTCTGACGTCTTGGAGGAAGTTGATAATGTGGTGCTTCACAAGGAAGCTGCCTCTCTAGGGGTGGTGGCCTTCAGGTGGGGTATATTCCTTGCTAGTGGGCAGAGGTGCCTCCACTTGTTGACCAATGGTCATCCAAAGGGGAACTGGGCTGCGGGCTGAGGCAAGGCCTGTTTTGACCTGTGTCTCTGGTTTTACCGTCCTTGTGGGAAAATCTTACCCGGCAGGGAAGACTCACCCAGTGCGGAGGTCTTGCTGGTCAGTTCCCATCCTAGAAGTTCCCCTCAATCCACAACTGCCGCCTGGTCTGCGCTGCCTTCCTCTGCAATGTTCCCAGGGGCCCAAACCTACCTTCTGGGCCTGGGAGCCTCACCCTTCACAGACGAGTCTCCCTAGGCTTCCCCTCCTCAGAGAATCTGCCCGCAGTCCTGGAACTTTCGCTCCGCCCCTCAGCTTGTCTCTGTGCGGCTCTTCCACCACGAAGCCGCCTAGGTCCTGGGACCCTGCTGTGCACCTAATCTCCTTGCTATGCGGCCCCTCCTCTGAGCAGCCACCTGGAGCCCGTACAGTTCCTCCGAGTCCCAGTGACCCGCTGCACTCCTCTTCCTCTGGGCAGCCACTTGGTGTTCCGGTGTGGTCACTAGGAGTGCAAGCAACTCACTGCGTGCCTCCTCCTCCTGCCAACCACCCATAGCCCTGGGCAGTCACTCCGAGTCCAAGTGACCCACCGTGCTCCTCCTCCTCCTCTGGGCAGCCCCCCGGGTGTTCAGGTGCGCTCGCTCTGAGTCCAAGGAACCCGCCGCACACCTCCTTCTCCGGGCAGCCACCCGGAGCTCTGGTGTGGCCGCTTGGAGACCAAGCAACCGCCGCGCTCCTCGTCCTCCTCTGGGCAGCTACCCGGTGATCAGGAGCGGTCGCTCTGAGTGCAAACAACTCACCGTGTGCCTCCTCCTCTGGGTAGCCACCCGTAGCCCTGGTGCAGTCACTCCGAGTCCAAGTGACCTGCCGCACTCCTCCTCTTCCTCCTCCGGGCAGCCGCCTAGAGCCGCAGTGGTTGCTGCGAGTCCCAGCACTGTGCTGAGCGGCCTCCTCTACGATGCTCCCAGTTGTGCGAGTTCACTGCCCCAGCGGGGGGAGGGGTGTCTCGTTGGGCAACTCTACTTCACAAAGTTCCCTGCGTTCCGGGACTACCGCCCCATCCAGGACGCCTCCCCAAGGGGTGAGACTCACCCGGTGGCTTTGAGTTGGTCCCAAGTCTCTCAATATCTCCTCTTCTTGAATCCTGAGTCCTGGACCAACATGAAATGCAGCTGAAACCTGCTTGTATTCTTGATAACAGCCATTCTAATTGGAGTGAGATGAAATCATCTTAGGGTAGTTTTGATTTGTATTTTGCTAATTACTACAGATGTTGAACATTTTTTCTGTATTTGTTGACCGCTGTATATCTTTTCTGTGAAGTGTCTGCTCAGTTCCATGGCCCATTTCTTGATTGGGTTATTTATATTTTTGGTGTTTTTTGAATTCTTTATAAATTCTGGAGATTACTGCTCTATCTGAAGTGTGTGTGGTAAAGATTTACTCCCACCTCTGTAGTCTCTCTCTTCATGTTTTTGATTGCTTTGCTGAGAAGAAGCTTTTTAGTTTGAATCCATCCCATTTATTGATTCTTGTTTTTATTTCTTGTGCTTTGGGAGTCTCATTAAGGAAGTCTGATCCTAAGCCAAGATGATGAAGATTTGGGCCTACTTTTTGTTCTATATGATGCACGGTCTCTGATCTAATTCGTAGGTTCTTGATCCATTTTGAGTTGAGGTTTGTGCAGGGTGAAAGGGTTTTAATTTCATTTTGTTACATAGGGATTTCCAGTTTTCCCAGCACCATTTTTTGAAGTGGTTGTCTTTTCTCCAATGTATGTTTTTGGTACCTTTGTCTAGTATGAGATAACTGTATTTATGTGGATTTGACTCTGTGTTTTCTATTCTCTACCATTTCTACCTGCCTATTTTGGTGCCAGTACCTTTCCATTTTTGTTACTATTGCTCTGTAGTATAATTGAAGATCTGGTATTGTGGTGCTTCCTGCTTCACTCTTCCTGCTTAGGATTGCTTTGGCTATTCCAAGTCTCTTATTTTTCCAAATGCATTTCATGATTGCTTTCTCTATTTCTGTGAGGTACATCATTGGGATTTTAATTGGAATTGCATTGAATCTGCATAGTGCTTTTGATAGTATTAATTTTGACAATATTAATTCCGCCTATCCAAGAACATGGGAGATCTTTCCATCTTCTAAGGTTTTCTTTAATTTCTTTCTTTAATGTTGTGTAGTTCTCATTGTAGAGGTCTTTCACCTCTTTTGTTAGATTGATTCCCAAGTATTATTTTTTTGGAGGCTGTTGTGAATGGGGTAGTTTTCCTAATTTCTCTTTCAAAGGATTCATCGCTTATGAATAGAAATGCATTAGATGTATGAGTGTTGATTTTATATCGTGGTACTTTGCTGAATTCAGTTATTAGTTCTAAAAGTGTTCTGGTGGAATTTTTTGGATCCTCTAAATGTAGAATCATGTTGTTGGCAAATAGTGATAGTTTGAGTTCTTCTTTTCCTATTCATATCCCTTTAATGTCTTTGGTCTCTCTAAGTGCTCTGGCTAGTGTTTCAAGGATGATGTTGAATAGAAGTGATGAAAGGGGGCATCCCTGTCTTTTTCCAGTTTTTAGAGGGAATACTTTCAGCTTTTCTCCATTTCGGATGATGTTGACCTTGGGCTTAGCAAAAATAACCATTACATATTGAGGTATGTTCTGACTATCCCTATTTTTTCTAGTGTTTTGAGCATGAAGGGGTACTGTATTTTATCAAATGCTTTTTCTGCATCTATTGAAATAATCATGTGATTCTTTAAGTCTGTTGATGCAATGAATTACATTTATTTATTTCTGGATGTTGAACGAACCTTGCATCTCTGAGATGAACCCCCCTTGATCATGGTGCACTATCTTTTTAATATGTTTTTGTATGCAATGTTCATCTGGGATATTGGACTGACGTTTTCTTTCCTTTATGTATCTTTGGTTTTGGTATCAGGGTGATACTAGCTTCATAGACTATGTTTGGAAGCGTTCCCTCCTTTTCTATTTCATGGAATACTTTGAGGAGTATTGGGTTTAAACCTTTGAAGGTCTTGTACAACTCAGCTGAGAATCCATCTGGTCCCAGACTTTTCTTGGCTGGTAGGCTTTTGAGGCTTCTTCTATTTCATTGCTTGAAATTGATCTATTTAAATTGTGTATGTTCTCCAGATTCATTTGTTTGAATCATAAGTCTCTAGAAACCTGTCAATGTCTTCAACATTTTCTATTTTGTTGGAGTATAGATTTTCAAAATAGCTTCTAATTATGTTTTGTATTTCAGTAGTGTCTGTTGTGATATTTCCTTTTTCATCATGAATTTTAGTAATTTGAGTTTTCTTTTTCTTCATTCATGTGGCAAAGGGTTTATCAATTTTGTTTATGTTTTCAAAGAACCAACTTTTTGTTTTGTCAATTTTTTTACTTGTTTCAATTTCATTGATTTCAGCTCTGATTTTAATTATTTCCTGTCTTCTACTTTTGGTGTTGATCTTTTCTTTTTATAGGACTTTGAGCTACATTGTTAGGTCATTTGTTTACTTTTTCTTCTTTTATCAAATGCGCTCCATGCAATGAATTTTCCTCTTCGTATTGCTTTCATAGCATCCCAGAGATTTTCATATGTTGTATTGTTGTTCTCGTTTACCTCTAAGAATTTTTTTTTTATCTCCTCCCTGATATCTTCTGCTATCCATACATCATTCAATAGTGAATTATTTAGTCTCCAGGTGTCAAAGTAGTTTCTGTTTATCATTGATCTCTAATTTCATTCCATTATGATCTGATAGAATACAAGGTAGTATCTCTATATTTTTGTATTTGCTAAGAGTAGCTTTGTGGCATAACATATGGTCTGTTTTAGAGAAGGATCCATGTGCTGCTGAGAAGAAAGTGTATTCACTTGTTGATGGATGGAATATTCTATATATATCTGTTAAGTCTAAATTATTGATTGTGTTGTTGAGTTCTATGATTTCTTTGTTCAATTTTCGTTTGGAAGATCTATCCAATGGCGAGAGAAGTGTGTTAAAGTCACTGAGTTATTATTGTGTTATGGTCTATTTGATTCCTGAAATTGGGAAGGGTTTGTTTGACATAGATGCTACATTGTTTGGGGCATAAATATTTACAATTGTTATGTCTTGTTGATTTATGGGTCCCTTATGCAGGATGAAATGTCCTTTCTTATCCCTTCTAAGTTTGGCTTGAAGTCCACTTTATTTGATATGAGGATGGAAACCCCTGCTTGTTTATGCAGTCCTTGTGAGTGATATTTTTTTCCTCAGCCTTTCCCCTTCAGTCTGTGGATGTTTTTTCCTATGAGATGAGTCTCTTGAAGGTAGCATATTGTTGAGTCTTTTTTAAAAATCCTATCTGCCAGTCTGTCTTTTGATTAATGAGTTTAGGCCATTAACATTTAGGGTTACTATTGAGATATGATTTGTATTTCCAGTCATTTTGGCTTATTTTTGGTTTTTAACTTGACTTGGTTTCTCCTTTGATTGACTTTTCCTTTAGGGTAGTTCCTCCCTTTGCTGACTCTCATTGTTTTTTTTCCATTTCCTCCTAATGGAATATTTTACTGAGAATGTTCTGTAGTGCAGGCTTTCTATTTTTAAATTCTTCTAACTTTTTTTTGTTTATCATGAAAGGATTTTATTTCATCATCAAATGTGAAGGTTAGTTTTGCTGGATATAAGATTATTGGTTGGCATCCATGTTCTTTAAGAGCTTGAAATAGGTTGTTCCATGCCCTCCTAGCTTTTAGGATCTGGGCTGAGAAATCTGATATCTGAATTGGTTTCCCCCTATATGTAATCTGATACTTTTCTCTCATGGCCTTTAAAATTCTATCTTTATTTTGTATGTTGGGCATTTTCAGTATAATGTGCCTTGGTGTGGATCTGTTGTAATTTTGTACATTTGGTGTCCTGTAAGTCTCTCTTATATTTGATTTCTTTTTCATTCTTCAGGTTTGGGAAATTTTCTGATATTATTTCATTGAATAGATTGTTCATTCCTTTGGTTTGTATCTCTGTGCATTCCTTAAGCCCAATAATTCTTAAATTTGTTCTTTTCATGTTATGCCATAATTGTGGAAGTTCTATTCATGGCTTCTTACCATCTTCTCTGTGTGGTCAACTTTATTTTCAAGATTAAATATTTTGTCTTCATTATCTGAGGTTCTCTAGTCTGTGGGTGATGCTTTCTATTGAGTTTTTAATTAAGTTTATTGTTTCCTTCATTTCAAGGTTTTCTATTTTGTTTTGTTTTCCAGAATCTATCTATCTTTATTTATTTATTTAGGCAGTGCTGGGGATTGAACCCAGGGCCTTGTGCTTGCTAGGCAAGCACTCTACCAACTGAGCTATCTCCCCAGCCCTCTATCTCTTCATTGAAATAATCCTTTGCTTCTTGTATCTGCTCTTTTTAACAGTTTTTTGAAGTGATCTTTTATTGGCTGCATTTACTCTTATATCATCATTTACTTCACAGATCATTTTAATTATGTACATTCTGAGCTCCTTTTCTGACATTTTTTCTACCATGCTGTCAATGGATTCTATTAATATAGCATTTTGATTTGTTTGGGGCACTTTCTCCCTTGTTTTTTCATGTTGTTCGTGTATCTTCCTCTCTAGCAGTGTGGATCTGATTATTACAGTTTCCCCCCTATAGATTTATAGTATCCCTGCAGGTTTCCAATACCTCACCTTTAAGGGAGAGATCAATATTAACATTAATGCAGCCTTAAACCAAATAGCCCCTATTAGGATGTTAACAGTATTGTCATAATAAACAGAGATGATATGTTTGATTATTATCTACAGCATAAATGATAGGTTTACAATAAGGTCTACAATTTCTAATGGTGGACAAAGGATGGGGGAGGGGTGTAGGATGTAATGTTATTGAGTTTAGAGATGAAAATGTGGAGGTACTAGATCACAGGAAGAGGGAAAGCAGAATCAAAAGAAGTTAGTTGTTAGGAGAAAAGGGGGAAAGAGTACGAGGAAACAAGAGGAAAATAGACTGAGAAAAAATTTTTTGAAGTTGAAGGGAAATTGAACAATTTTTTCTGTTGGAGTTCAATATCTTCTTTGTCTCCCTTCTCTTCTGATAGACGGAGTTGTCTGGGGTTTGCTGGTAACTGCACCCTCAGGATGGTGACAGTTACTAAGGTGGGAAGATTAGACTTGGAGGCAGGGTATATAGCAATTGCCAGTCCCTCTGGAAGACTGCACCCCAGGACTCTCTTTTGGGGTCCACTCATGTGATACAGGAGCCTGGTCTTAGCCCCTTCCCTCACTTGTGGATCCCACAATTCCTGGTCCATAATGTAGTCTCTAAATTGTATCTCTCCTGTCCCTGCCTTTTTGATTTCCCATTGATGAACCTCTCTCCCCAGAGGTCCTGAGGACTGAGTGCTGGGACCTGTGCGCCTGTCTTGGAAAGCTGTTCTGTACTGGGCAAATCAGGACCAGGTATTGAGAGTTGTGGGCCAGCCACGTAGCTGCAGGCACTGGGCTGGTTGGTGGCTAGGGGATGGTTGGGAGACTGGGGATTGAGGAGCCAGGGGGCCCAGGTGCTTGGTAGAGTCATGGACCAGGCTGATGTCGGGTCCCAACAGTGCTGCTGAGTTGTCTGGGATCCCGGTGGGTGCCGGGCTGGTTGACTGTGCGAGCTGGGATCAAGATGCCCTCACACCCTTTTCCCACCTATCGACCCCTTGCAAGGCTCTCTCCTGCCTCTGCAGCAAGATGGTGGCTAGTAGCTCACCTAGCATGGATACCCCAGATGCAACCAAGTCTGCAGGGCCCTTGGTGATGATCTTTCAGGTCCTGGTTGTTATCCCTGGATGTAAGCAGCCACAACCCAAGTTGATGACAGCAGCAGCAGCTAACCTGTAGGTACCTTGATAATAAACTTCTAGTCTCTGGCAGGTGTCCCCAGATGGAAGCTACCCCAACTAAAGATGGTGGCAGTGGCATCCCAAGGTATTGGTAGATGGGGAGCCACAGCACATCTGCACGGGGGTATGGACAGGCTGGTGCTGGAGTGCTTATATTTTTTATATCAAGCATTTTTTTTTCATGTGCTTTATTAGTTGAATCATGTTCCAATCATTTGCATTATTGCATTTTAGGAGTGCTTTTGTATATGCTGGTTGCAAATCTTTGTCAGATATACACCTGCATTTTAAATTGTCCTTAACTAGTATGTAAATATTATTCACTCATTTATGCTTAAAGTAATTATGCCAGGACCAGCAGGTGAGTTATTTATCTGAAAGTAAACTGTTTTGATATGCTAAACAGGGTTCTAGTAAGGTAAAAGTTTTATTAGTAAAATATAAGACAGTCAAACTCAGGAATGTGAATTAATTGGGGGAAAGGATTTGCAAAAGTCTATTATAAAAAAATCTTAAGTGATGGCAACTGATAATTGAAGTATTGCTTACATCTACTCAGCTTACACTAGTTTAATCATAACTAGCTTTATTTTAGGGTATGTTTTCTGATTCACAAATTCAAACTTTTTATACAACTTGTTGTCAATAAAGAAAAATAAATTTGTAGGATCAGGCCTGTAAGATTGCCTAATGTTGTATTCCATAGCTTTAAGTAATTTTTTTTTTTTGGTGGTGCTGGGAATACCTTACACATTCCAGTCAAGCACTCTATCACAGAAGTACAACCTCAGCTCTTAAGCTATGGCTTTATAGCTGTATGGGTCCTTTTATTTCCTCATCTCATAGTTCTTTGTGAATATTTAAGTTATTGTTTAATAGTCATGGCTTTAATGGGGAAATATAAAAATTAGAGTGATAACATTTGTTCTCAATCATAGACTTTTCAAAATATTTTAGACTGCAGAAGTCTCCCATTAGTGTTTCTGCTGGTCAAATTACAGCATGAAATCCATTGTTGTTCATAAATGTTTATTAATAGCCATAAATTATTACATTGGGAAAGAGAAGAACAAAACACCTTAAATCTAAGTAGCCATACATTTGGGGGAGAGTAATGCTTTATTTTTGTTTATACTGAAGCTAAAAATACACAAAATTATTGTACAAGATTGTTTTTGACAGTTGACACTTTGTACTTCTTACAGAAAGTATTTAAATAAAAGTAATAGTTACTCAAAGAGGTTTTAGCTTTTAAAATAGTCTGCAAAGTCAAAATGCGATTTGCACAAACACGTTTTGGAAATTTCCCTTTTAAAGCTCAGGAGATACCATTTTAACTTTAAATTTGACACAAACATTTTCAGTATGGTTATGAGGGGTCACCAACTAGACTGAAAAAGTGGATTAAGCATAGCCTGTATTTTCTAGTGTTTCTTTTCCTTGCTATCAGCTCTTAAGCCTGTAGCATCGAAGTGTATCCACTATTTTGACTAGGAAGAAACTCCCCATCTTCAATTTGAACTTCACTTTTGAGAAATCTTGAAGACATAGAATCATGTGAAGAGTTCAGATATTACTGTCTTCTTGAATACTACCTCTAGCGTGCATTTCTTATGTTAGAAGAAATGAATACAAACTGATACATTTTCTTCTGAAGGAAGGATGTGCACATCCTTACCTGAAATGTCCTGGAGAAGACTCATGTCTTTTTACAGTTGAAATAAGGAAACCTACAGCTTTGCTTTACTATGTTAACAGAATATTTGAACAGTTTAGTTAGAAGTGATCAAATTGGATTTCCTTTAACATTAAATAAACCACAGACTAATGTGTTAACCCTTTGGGCTTAGAGGTCTTCTTTTGAACTCAAACATTCATGTTTAATGCCACTGGTTCCAATGATTCAGTTGGACACTTTAAAATTCTGACTGCTTCTCCTGTCCAAATACGCCAAGTATAGTTATCACTGTGCTTATTGGACTACAGCCTTCATTGTCTTGGTTATTGAAATGGATTGTTTAATATATGTTGTAAAAGGAAGTCCTATAGGCTGTGAAACTGTGCTTTAATTAATAGGAATAGATCTTGTACAGAAAACACCTAGTCTGAACATGTGATATTTAAATGGCCTGAAGCTAGCTACTGCCATACTCCCATTGAAACTGCCTCCTACTGTTTCTGTTACCATGGTGTCTTGAGTCCACAGCCCTCCCCTCTCTTTTTCTGTGGAGGATAGAGGTTTTTCTTTACTGTTCACTCTTCCTGCTAAGGGCTTAGTTGTCAATCTCTACAATATAAAAATGTAATTTCTTATAGATAAATAACATTTGGAGAGCTGGTTCTCAGTTTGTTCACAACAAAAGTCATTGAAATTCCTGATGTATGTTCCTGTTTAAACACAAGTGTCTTAAGTGTTACATCATTGTGATCGTTTCCAAATCAGTGGAAGTTCTGAATCTAAATATCCTTGCAATTTAAAGTATCCTTGAGGAGGGACTGTATGCTAATTTAAGTAACGCTACCACTGCTCCACGCATGTTTTGAGACGAGTCTAGATTGCAAAGGGATGTAAGGAATTTTTAGGGAATAATGCAGATATTCTCTACCTTAACTTTGAGTAATGGTTCCAGGGGAATGTACAATTGTGAAAATTCACCAAGTTGCCTATTGTGTAATACCACTTAAATTTTTTTTAAATCAGAAAAGGACTCAGCTTGACCAGCATTTTACCAAAACATTTATATAAAATCACATTGACTATTTCTAAAAATATAATTTTAAAAGATCATAATCCTACCATTTAATATTCAGAGATTATACTGTGGATTTTGAAAGCCTTCCCAAAAATCAAAGTCCAAACCAGGTGAGTGATGGCAGCATCACTAGAATATGGGTACAGCTTCTTAAGGGGACTACTTGGAAGGATAACACCCATTTAAGTGTGTATATTCTGACAATTTTATGAAAATGCAAGTCTCATTACTTTATAGCCCTGCTTTATATGATTATTCCAAATTTGAGGATAAAACAGATTTATAATCTAGCTTTTCTTTCGTATTTCTCTGCCCTAAGTTTAGCTTTTATTTCTTCTTCATAGTTTTAACCAAACCCATTTTATTTTTTAGATAACATTTGGAGAAATAAATCCTCTCAATAGTTGGTCAAAATGTAAATTATTTATGAAAGCCAATCTGTGATATTGTATAATTTAAGATATAACCCCTCCTATGTATCTGTTGTGTTGAATTTTTGAATATAGTGAGTACTTGCTGCCTTCCAAAATTCAACCCAAATACAACTCATAATTTGAAAAATCGTTTATAGGTCATTCAGAGCTAGTTTTCATATACTGTTAATTTCTGGATTTTGTTAAAGAAGAAAATGGTGATGTTAATATTTTAATCCAGAAATATTTGTTGGGGGTGGGGTGCTGGGGATTGAACCCAGGGCCTTGCGTGTGCTAGGCAAGTGCTCTAATGCTGAGCCACACATCCTTTCTCTTAGAAACCACATATTTTAATCGAGCAACTCCATCTCAATTTGGTCATTTGAAGTTTAACACTTTGACACTTTGGTGGTTTAGTCCTATATTTTAAAGTGCTTATCCATGCTCATCCTTACTTGGAAAGATTTTGTCTCTTCACTATTCCCATCTAAGTCCCCCAACAACCTAGCAAAAATCCAAAGTATCCTTTCTGTCTTGTGTTTCAAGATCCAGTTTCAAGGGTTGTGAAAGACTGGAAAACTATCAACAGGGTTTCTAGGTTGGAAGACAGTGGCCATTAATATTTTGGGGATATGTTGAGCTTCATGGGACAAGACAAAATAACCAAGCCCAACTTAGCTACTTGGAAGGAGTTGACTACTTTAGGTTTAAATAAAAGGCACACTGCCACCTAATCATTCATGTGCCACTGAGGACAATGCTTTGGCAGGGGGGATGTGTATTAACATTGTAGCTCCTTGGACAAGGGATAGTATGTGCTGCAAATTGGTGGTATTGTGCTGCAAATGACCAACATACTGTAAGTAGCTTTTACTTCTTCGGTTAGTCTTTTGGTTCTATCAAGTCATTTTGGAGATTTAATGACGGTTTTACAGAGGGAGGACAGATATATGGAGGTTGCTTACAATGATCAGAAGTACTAGGCTATCTTTTGTTTGCCATTAACTTATACTGTAATACGAAGCCTCTACAGAGCTTTCACAACATGACAAGAAAACAAGCTTTTGACATAAGGGCATTCTGCTTAATTTTGTGTTTAAGTATAATTCTTAGTGTGTTTGGGTTTCTCAAGTACCACAAATAATGATGGTATATCTTTAGAAAAATAACACAATTCAGATTCAATAAACTAATAAGTACAAGATACAAATCCACTCTAGAATGAGGGAAAACACAAATACTGAGCTTAAAGATGGTATTGTACCCTAGCTTGCTGCCTGCATCATTCCAGCAATTACCTCCTCTGTTTGTTAGACATTCCATATTCTAAAAGTAAAGCACTCAAAACCCACCAACTAGCTCCTTCTCTGGACCATCAAGTAGCACACTAAGGAAAATCCTAGGTCACATTATCAGCATTATGAATACTAGTATCTTAAATATGTAGTAAATATGAAGTATGCAGACTTTATTTGGTCAAAAATGTATGTTTTATAGGTATTTTTTCCCATAAAACCAGAAACTGTAAATCCTGAAAACTCTGAATATAACAGTTGTCCTATAGAGACTATTAGCATGGCAGTTCATTTTAGTACTTCACCACATCTCAGGAAGTGTCTTTTTGTTGAAAAGTTATCCCTGCTTCTCCTCCCTTCAAAATGATCTAGTGATCAGGAATGAAAGGTCAAGTCCAGATGCATCAAATGATATTAAGATTCAGTGTGTATGAACATACATATACAGACCAAGTTCTCACTTTTACAAACATCTGAAAAAGTAAAGAAAGCCAAAACCTTCATCTGTTGGAGAAAGGTGATTGAGAAAGTGTCATTGTCAGTACAGGCCGTTTGAAATAGCATTTGTGTACTAAAGTAAGGCTCACATAGAATTTCAGGGTACTAAGTTCCCAATGGCTAGTTCTATACCAGCAAAATGGGTATTTGGAGCAATTAAGCCTAAGAAATGATCTAAAATACTTGTGGGCAAAGCTCCAGGAGTTGGGAGTAAGTATGAAGAAATATTTAAATGGTTCAAATCTTTTACATTGAATAGTTTCTACAAGTGCTATTAGCACTGTTTTAAAAACTTGATTACCAAAATAGTATGCCCAGATTTTCTTATGTAGTGTTAAAGAAATTTCGGCCTAACTTCAAATACTTCTTTGCCCGATGATTTAACAAACCAAGGTCTGGGTCACTAAAACTGTCAGAACACCACTTGAATCTTCTTCCCATTGCAGCATGAATGCCAAACAGGTGTTTACACATTTTCTGGCTAAGCTATTACCCCACATTTTCCTCTAAAATTCCCTTTACATTGTTCAAAGGAGGTTTGCCCTACTGTAAGAACTCTAAAGTTCTTTTTTAAAAAGGTATTAACCCATTAAAAAAATGGAGGCCCTATTTTTTTAAGTTCTTTAGTCAAATTATAGGCAGATACTTACATTTTTTTGGACTTTGTTTAACAATAATTGCCTAAATTAGGTCAAAGTAAAATAAATGATTATGGAAGCCAGAAAGAATTGGACATTTTTCCATAGTCCCACTTAAGTACAAATATAACTTGGAGAATTTCCATCTCCTTAAAGCTTATTCAAAAACAGTTATTTTGAATTTAGAATCTTTCCTACATCTTTATACTTAACTGGAGTTAAGCTAAAAGTAGAGGATAAACTTCAGAACTGATCACTTTCTAATACAGTCTGGACTTTGTAATATATTTACCTTAATATCAAGGAGACTTTATGAATCAAATGAATCCAAGGTGTTTAAAAGTTAAAGCCAGCTATAATGGAGGCAAAGCAAACCACAGAATGTTTTTAAAAACAATTA
The DNA here is from genome assembly GCF_902686455.1 of Sciurus vulgaris. Classification (NCBI taxonomy): domain Eukaryota; kingdom Metazoa; phylum Chordata; class Mammalia; order Rodentia; family Sciuridae; genus Sciurus; species Sciurus vulgaris. Next base: position 39,703,994 of record NC_136471.1, on the reverse strand, counting down.
GTGATTCTTGTATTTTTTTTTTTTTACTTTGTAGTACATTGCTTACTTTACATTTAAATATGCCAGTGTGAAATTTTTGGAGTTTTCAGCACATTAGGCAAGTGGAAAAAATAGGTATCTGTTAGTTGCCACATCTCATTCATATACAAACACACATACACATACACACACACATGTTTTCATAATAAATGTATCTATGATTTAGAAGATTGGGGTTTATTGACTAGCTCTGTGCCCTTGAACAAATCATTATCCTCTGGACACATTTCCCCTTTTTTTCCTATTAACTATAAGAATTGAATAAAATTACTCTTCTCTAAGATTCTATTTTAGCTTTACGTTTGTAAATTTACTCTCAAGTTGGTTTATATCTGGGGTCAGAGGACATACTTAAGCATTTTGGTATTAAATACATTTTTTTTTGGGAATTGCTGCAGATGGAGCCCACAGGCTTAAACATGCTAGGCAAGCAAGCACTCTACCACTGAGCCATATCCCCAACCCCAAATAGTTTTTTTAACTGATCCAGAAAGTTAAGATGTGAACACAAATCTCTTTCCCCTTCTAGTTTCTACTGTGTTAGAGTTAATAAAAGTGTTGGTGTCACCAAGTTGGAAGTTAGGGCAATAGCTGGTTTAGCTTTAACTCCCATCCTAAATGAAATTTCAACATAACTAGTGAAGTCCTAAGCCTGTCACAAGGACAATAGCCCTGAGAAGATTTGGAAAGAAATATGCTCCCATGAAACATGACACTCATTTCAGTAGTCAAGGTTGTTTACTGTGATTTATATTTATTCTCCCTTTTGAACATAACCAAGAGAAGTCTATTTTAGTGCATGACTCCATGTTTGGCTACTCTGTTTTCTAACGATAAAAATAACTGTTAGAATGGTTATACCTCATTTATCAGACATATATTTGTGAGAAAGACATGTTTTTCTTTTGATGAAATGGAGTCATATATTTTTCGTTTTGTTCTTTAGTGCCATCAATATGAGTTAGGAATGTAGTCCAGGTTCTGTTGTTATTCAAAATAATTTGACAAGAAAGTTGAATCTTTGACTTTAGAAACCTTTCTTTTAGAAAGTAACCTGTTTTAAAACTTATCAGCCATTTATGATAGTCCCACTTCGTGAAGCAGGGGAGAAGTTAGATTTGAATAAATGACTACTTCAAATATGATCAAGGAATTATTTGGGGACAATCCTTTGCCAAATGGGTCTTGACGCAGCTTGATCTCATTTCCCTGGATCTGAGTTTTTCTCTTCATCACCTCCTCTTGCTGCCCAACCTTGCCCCTCAATTCAACTTTTCTTCATGTGAAACACTTTGACCTTCGCTCCCAGTGCTAGGGATAGAGATGGGAATCAATTTGAACAACAGAAACTACAATGTTAAAAGCTAATTTGGAGATATATTTTCATTGTTTGAAAATTCATCATGTCACTTACTTTAACCAGAAGTTACATCAGGAATTTAGATGGATTCCTGTTGGCATTGGCATTTAAAAGCACAGGGTGACAACTAACCTCCTTTCTTTTCTAGGCTATACATTCTTAATTTAATCTCCAGGAGCGCTTTCTTTGAAGACAGTAAAATTTGGTATATGTTCACAGGTCCATGGATCTGCTAGGGTTGTTATGTTATATGTCTAACATAAGTTTACACATGCACTTCTGTTGCTCCCAATGAATATTAAAACTGCAACCTGAATTAGGTTATCTAGACGTAAAATTGTTTTGTTGGGTTTTTTTCCAGAAAGCAATTAATTAAAATGAAGATGTTCTTTTTTTCAGACTTCAGTACCTCAGCAAGATGTCATTGTTCTGATACAAAATATTTCAAATCCAGGCTTTTATCTTAGAAATGCCTTGATAGCAATGATGATTAAAACTATCAACAGTAGATAGGACCCTATAAATATACCAGCTAATTATTTTTTTCCTGCCAATGTATGAGATGTAGTGATTATTGGTTAGAGTGCAGAAGTTTTTAAAAAACAGTATACATCCTAAATACTAATTTCAATACTATCAAATTTTAAAATGTAGTAAGTTAACTGAAATACACAAACACAGGAAGTTGCCTAACTTATTAGATATGACATATACTATAGGGTAAATATCTCATTGGCACACATTAAGAAACTAACACATCTTTAAGAAACAAAAACTCAACAGCCCCCACAATTGAGAAGTTGTGTTTCAAAACAAAACAAAAAGGCCAGTTATACCTAGAAACCACAAGCTGACAATTCTTTGGAGTCTGTTCAGCCTCCCTTTGATGCTGTTCATTGAACCAGCATGGGCAGCGTGTAGCACTGAAGGGTAACAAAGATAGGCAGGTTGGTTTGCCTTATCTGATAGCTGGTGGGGACTGTTGACCAACACCCTCAGCCCTGTGGGGAGATGGCATGAGATCCTGAGGAAGGTCAGGAATCTGTGTGGCAGCAACAGTAGCAAAGTGGCACCTGGAGCTTCAAGGAAGCAAGGGTAAGAAAACGAGAGCAAAGCAAAAGGGTTAAGCACCCGACTGCACCTCTGCTGATTAGGGGCAACACCCCTTCAGTTGGTTGTGAGATGGACTTAGTGTTAATAAGTCTAAAAAGGCAAATAATAGTAATAATAAAACAAGAACAAAAAATGGGGAATGTGGCTATGGAAAGTGAAAATAATAGGAGTTTCACTCTCCTTGCTAGGGGGGCAGTGAGGGAGTCATATTTTATGTCACCTCTGAGAGTAAGGAAATTACAAATTTTCGTTTGAGTTCCAGAACAGGTGATAGGGACTTGACTTAGAGCCGAGTTGTAACTTGTTCTTCCTGTCCATCACCCCATTTGTGCATGAGCAAGTCACAGGCTTCTCCCCAAGTTTCAAATACATCCTCTGAGGAGTCTAAAAGTTTAGAATTCGAGGAGCAGATGCTGGATGCACAGTGAAGAGAGCTGGAACAGGCTAGAGGGCATTCACTGCTCTGAGCAGCACCCCGGACTTCACCTAATTCTACCTCACTGAGGTTAATTTCACTTTGAGAACAGGCTTCTGCTTTCCCTTTCTCCATCTGAGAATATCTGATGTCCTGCCACATATAATGCTGCTGGACGATTCCATCAGAAATTGTGTACATCGGCTCTGAACTGGGTTCAGACATATGACCATTAAACTTTGAGAAAAGGAGACCCAGTTTCTTGAGAGAGGGACCCATGAAGGAGCGTTTGCTTGATGACTCAGCTTTTGACTTCCCCTGGGAACCACTGGCTCTTGGCATGGTTCTGATGAGCGGTGCATGGCAGGCCTTTTTCTTGCAGCCTAAATTGAACGAGACGCTCTTGGATTTGGCCCGAGCCCCACCACAGCCATCATTGGTATCATCCCTCTGAGAGAATTCAGTGCTACTTGTGGAAAAGCTTCTCCTTGGGTGTTTTCTGTTTCCTAAGAGGTCAAGCACTTCATATCGGAAGCTGGAGATGTCCTGCTTTAATTCCTAGGGAAAGAGGGCAGACATGTATGTCCAAAAGCTTGAAGAAGTTTAAAATGGGCACATTGAATACCCTCTGGAATGTTCTAGGTCTTGCCCAATAGCAAACCACAAAGTATACATGATATCAGAAAAAATTTGCACTATTCAAGCACAAGAAAAAAAAATAGTTTGAAAGATTGGGTAGTGAGTAAAGTTGATTTCACAACCTCCCATCAGGAGCACATCAACAGACTAGTAGTGACAAGGTATTAGATTAGAGCACTGACTCTCACAGGTTATTGCATAGAAAAGCGCCATTGGAGAAGAAAACTATTAAGATTCCAAGGAATTAAATCAGAGAAGTGAAATGTCAGGTGATGGAACTGCTGTTTTGAGATAGGGGGCCCTGTTCATTCAAGTCCTTATGAAATGTCTCTTCTTCCTAACTGGCTGCTTAGATGTTAGGTTGTTTCTTTAAAAGCCATCTTTGAAAGCTTTAATCTGATCATGTCCTCCCACTGCCTAAAAATGTGAGTAACTTATCACTGATCTTAGGAAAAAGTAAAAATGCCATTTCGTGTCTACAGGATATTTCAGGTTGTGGTACCTGTCAATCTTTGCAGTCTCATTTCTTCTTCCCCAAGCTTTCTACTCTTCACCCATATAAACATCTTTCCTGTCTCTGGGCTTTTATCTATGCTGTTCTGTCTTGAACACTTTTCTCAACTCTCCTTTATCTGGTTCTTCCTGCAAGTCTCAGCTTAAACATCACTTCCTCTAGAAAGCCTATCCTGACCCCCAAAGTACCAACTGAGTGTCCCTCCTTTCTGTGTTTCTACAGTGCCCTGTGTTTACCCTGTCAGAACACTCAATCTTTTATCACTTTATATTATTATTGTCACTCCATGAAACGAGGTGTAAGTTAGGTCTTGCTCACCAGTGTACCCTAGCACTTAGTAGAGTGCTTGGCACATAGTAGGCCCTCAACAGATGACTTAGGTCTGTGGATTATGATAATGGCCTTTCTGTGGGACTTAGGAAAAATTATATATATATAATTTATATATATACATACATATATGTATGTATATGTGTTCTATATGTATATACATATATATAAATTATATATGTACATATATATGTTTTAGGCTAGGGTTTCTCAACCTTGGCTCTATTGACATGTTGGACTGGATAATTCTTTGCTGTGGCAGGCTCTCGTTTATGGTAGGATGTTTACTAGCAACCTTGTCCCTATCCACTAGATGTCAGTGTGACAATGAAAAATATCTACAGACTGCAAAATGTGCCCTGGGGGACAAAAGAGAATCACTGTTTTAGGCTAGTTCCAATAGGAAGATGTTTGTATTTAGTGGTAGAATTTCTTAGGACTTAATAATAGATTCTTTGATCTTTATATTTTTTAGGCAAAGAAGGCCTTTAAGTTTCCTGGCATTTTTGGCATGTCACTTAAAGGAATGCAATTCCCACACTGAGAAACACTCAGATTATTAAAAGACTGTGTAGAACAGGTTTCTTTTGTTCGTACAACTGACTGGTGTGACAGACATTGGTAAAATCTCTCGATCTACTTATTCTCTTAGAATAAGAACTGTAGCTGGTTTTGCTGTATTGCAGGCAGGGGAAATTCCACCACCAGAAATCTCAAAGACTGTGGAGATTAAATGATATACTTAAGAAATGAGAAATGAAACCACTTCAGGATTAAATTACCTTAAAATTTTCTTCTGTTAGCCCCTCATTTGTTTTGGAATTTCTTATCATAGCAGCCACATATCTTTTTACTAAATTCCTGATAACTTCCTGGAATTAAAAAAAAAAAAAATGAGACATTCAGTTTCTTTCTCAGGCTCTCAGAAATAAAATAAGAAACCTACACAGAAAATAAAACATGCATAGACCATCCTTGCAAACAGAAAATCCTCACAGGATCCAGACATTTTCTGCAAAAAAAAAAATGAGTTAAGTCCATTGGCTAAATGAATTATTGAATCTCTGGATTTGGTAACAGTGTGCCAGTAAAGTCAAATTCACCCCCAAAGGAAGAATTTCCACCCAAGTGTTAGGTAAACATGTATTTATATTTATACAATAGTGAGTGTGGAATAATCCTTGAATGGTTATAGTCAGTATCTTTTCCCTTCAGGTGGATTAAACTACTATTAAATACTACTACTATTAAATACTCCTAGTAAAACAAGTTTTTTTTTCTCTTTCTATAAAGTTGAGAGTCACTAAGCCTTCTACATAAGCAAGATATTTTTTTCTGGAAATATTCTTTTTTATTTTTACAGACCACATTTTGATTCATGGTACACAAATGGGGTACAACTTTTCATTTCTATGGTAGTGCACGATGTGGATTCACACCATTCGTGTAATCATACATGACATAGGGAAGCAAGATATTTTTCTTAGAGCCAGCCAATATTCTTTACATGGATGGCCTCTTTTTAGCCTCCAGGGCAATGGCACACACATAGCATGATTTATATTAGTGATGATGACCATGATAGCTACCACTTACAGCAATGTGTCAGACATTATGCCAGGCAATGCACCCACCACTCAATATTCACAACACAATTAATTTTTACTGTTATTCCCATTTTACATATGAGGAAACAGGCTCAGTGACATTGCCTGATGCCTCCAAGTCCACACAACTAGTGAATGTAAAAATTAGAATTCAATTCTACTTTAAGCTGATTTCAAGAATATCCAATGCTATACTTACTACTTCTGCTACTCTGGGAACTTGAAGAAATCATTGAGAAGCCCAGCAACTGATTTTTTTGGTGAGGACTATGGAACAGAAAATGAAGGCAATGAATCTTGCCTAAGGTAATAAGGGTTGGAGGCAGGAGTAGTGAGAAAAGGGTTACCTACCATATTCTGTATTTTCTGGTTTTCTTTGTTTGTTTTGGTCTAAGGGGCACAAAGTTGGGGAAGTGACTTCTAGAATAAGACTGAATCTGCTTTAAGCCTGGCAGAACATTTTTCTACTTGGGGTTTCTGCTAATTAGGAAGGCAAGAGAGTGTTGTGTCTTATTTGTGATCAGCAATGATTACTCTCAAGCGATATCTCACGTATTTGGATGCGTGGTTTATCTTCTGGCTGGTGAGATAGAAATGTTTATATGTTTCTTTGATTAAAATCGTATTGGAATTTAGGAAGACCTAAGTTCCTGACATGCAGATAAGCTTTTACTTCATTGAGGTTAGTTTCCTCCTGTCATATATTCCTTACTTATTATATATGCCCATTACTCTGTGCCTTTTGTTCACATCACGTCTGATCCTTGTAATCACATAATGATTTATTTGATGTGTTTAATCCCTGCTATATAAGAGTAGAAAGATTGTCTTGTCCACAGTGATCTCTCCAGTGTCTAGGTTAATGTCTGATGTACACTAGGTCTCAGATGTTTGTTGACTGACTGAACAGCCACATGTCCTATTTTACTTAATCTCAATGATAGCTTTTTTTAAAACTTTTTCATTGTATGTGGACACAATATCTTTATTTATTTAACTTTATGCGGTGCCAGGGCTCGAACCCAGTGCCTCACACATGCTAGGCAAGTGCTCTACCACTGAGCTACAGCCCCAGTCCCTCAAGTGTAGCTTTCTATATTATGGACATTGCTGATCCATCTGAGGCATTCTTAAAGGGCTATGAACAGGATTATAAAGCAGGTGACTCCACTCCAAGGAGTGACTTCAGCTTCTGATGAATTACAACCTTTCCAAGCCTCCTACCCTCATCAAATTCAGACATAGCCAGAGTGAAGTTTGTTTTTATTCCACAGAACTGACCAGGAACGATTGTGTTTAGTCCCTGTAAAGAAGCGTTACCTGATAATGTTGATTTTGTATCAGGCTGTCAGCATGGCGTTCCTGTAATTGAAAAAGGACAGAGAGGTTACATCAGCAGTCTCCCAGCACCCTACCCATCCACCCATCTGAATATTTTTCTGAATATTAGAGTGGAGAATGACATGGGATCACTTGCCTGACAAATCTCCGAAAGATAAGTAGGTTGAGGTGATTTTTATGATGTTTAAAATAGGGAGTGTCCAAAGGAGAAAAGGGAGGAAACAGTTTTGCTTTAAAAGAAACAGTTTTTAAAAGTCTTACTGTGAAGCTTCTCAAGTTGTGCCTTCTCCGTCTACCATCAGGGTCTCTTTTGGGGCAGAAGGTATTGTTGAACCAGTTACCGAGATAGAGAAATGATTTGGGGCTGGGGATGATGTTAAAAGGAGGTGGCAAGGTGCCACCTTCATCAAAGTAACTCATCCAGAGCTTTGTCCTCGCAAACTTCCACTCAATATCAGCATGATCCTATGAAAGACAGAAGTTCGAGGTTTTGAGATGGAAAACTGCAAAATGCACCCATGTCTTATCCTAAATGTTCTACTTGCTTCTATAAAGGGCAATTTGTCAGTAGCTATATAAATTAAAATTAGATATACCCTGTAAATTCAAATTGCACATACCTAGTAATCTCACTTTTAAAGATATATCTTCTTACAACCAGGTGCAGTGGTGCACACCTATAATACCAGTGACTTGGGAGGCTGAGGATTGCAGGAGGATTGCAAGTTCAAGGTCAACCTCAGCAACTTTGTGAGACCCTGTCTCAAAAAATGAAGAAGAACTGGGGGTGTAATTCAGTGGTAAAGCACGCCTGGCTTCAATCCCCAGCACCACTACCACCACTGCTACTACTGCTACTACTAATACCAATACTAATACTAGTAATTTAGAAAAATTTAGAAAAATAAATTAAGTCTCCGAGTTAGCTAATGTTGAGATGAATAGATTGTCTTACATTATCTAGGTGGGCCCAATGTAACAGGAAGTTTGTAAGTGGAAGAGGGAGATAAGAGAGTCAGTGTAAAGAGTGATAAAATATAAGAAAGACAACCATTACTGGCTTTTAAGATGAAAACAGACCACAGTCCAAGGAATACAGGCAGCCTCTAGAGGGTGAAAAAGACATGAAAATGGATTCTCTGCTAGAACCTTCAGAAAGTTCGACCAATACCTTGATTTTAGTCCCTTGAGACCCATTTCAGATATCTGACACCAAAAACCATAAAGTAATAAATTTGCGCTGTTTCAAAGCAACCACACTCAAGGTAATTTGTTACAACACTAATAGGGAACTAATATAATTATGTATAAAATAACAGAGATCATCTTTTGGAGACAGAAAGAATGTATTTATCAGATATTAAATTTGACCCACTGTTTCTTGGTAGTTAAATAAAAGAGGAAAGCAGCCTGAATTAGTTATGTTTTGATTGTTCTGACAAAAGAAATTAAATACATCTACAGAGAAAATACCCCCCCAACAATTGTTGCAGGTACTCTTGAGGGACAAATGGGTTCTGGAATATGGAAATAATATAGCCTTCTCAGTTAAAAGCTTATACTATAAGGACAAAAATGGAAATCTCTTTACTAGCAAATGAGACCTTAAAAAGGAGAAGGGACTGGATTTGTGGCTCAGTGGTACAACACTTGCCTGGCCTGTGTGAGGCCCTGGGTTCCATACTCAGCACCACATAAAAATAAATAAAATAGGGTTGGGGAGATAGCTCAGCTGGTAGAGTGCTTGCCTTGCAAGCACAAGGCCCTGAGTTCAATCCCCAGTACCGCAAAAAATAAATAAATAAATAAATAAAATAAAATAAAAAAGATCCATTGACAACTAAAAAAAAATATTTAAAAAATGAGAGCAATGGTTAGAGTTAGGGTTAGGGAGGGGGGCAAGAATGGAGGAAGGAAGGACTGTATAGAGGGAAAAGAGGGGTGGGAGGGGTGGGGGGAAGGGAAAAAATAACAGAATGAATCAAACAACATTACTCTATGTAAATTTATGATTACACAAATGGCATGCCTTTATGCCATGTACAAACAGAGAAACAACATGTATCCCATTTGTTTACAATAATAAATAAATAAATAAATAAATAAATAAATGAAAATAAAAAAACAAAAATAAAATAAAATAAAATAAATGAGAGCAATGTCTTCCAGTGTGGGCTTAGAGTGGTTTTTGAGTGAACATTCAATCTGCCAGAGTCCTAAAACTTGCTTATTGGACTTTTAGGTATTCCATAAAGGTTTTAATTTTGCTCTCCAAGGCAACAGTGCTTAGCTATCATATTAAAGAATTAGCAGATTGAGGGGCTTGGGTTGTGGCTCAGTGGTAGAGTGCTTGCTGAGCATGTGTGAGGCACTGGGTTTGATCCTCAGCACCACATAAAAATAAATAAATTAAATAAAGGCATTGTGTCCATCTCCAACTAAAAAAAATCTTAAAAACTGAAGAATTAGCAGATTGAGTTCAAGGATGACATTCAGAAGAACAGGGATTTTTAATCCTGATTCCATGGATAAAGTTAATGGAATCAATATAATCTATTAAAATTGTATATAAAATTTTGAGTGTTTTGCTTCTTTTCTGGGTTTTCATAATATTCTCAGCTATTACTCACATAAATGGTTAAGAACATAGGAAGTAGGTTAACCCAGCTGTTAGTGGACAAATTGGAGATACCTCTGTCTTTTCTAAGAGGGAATAAATGGCTTTGGGTCAAATGAACAATAAAGTCAAAATAAAAATAAACCTTTTAGATTGAAATTAAGAATTTAGACCCACTGCTAGATTTCATTATCTAGTAAGCTAGTAAAGAAGCATATATATTACCATATCATGAATTTGTATTTAAAAAATATTTTGGTAAATATTTTAAAATAATTTTTATAATTCTATATGTTTTATTTTGATGTAGTTAAGTCATTTTATCTTTTGTCACTGGTGCTTTTGCTGTTCTTATCTAAGAAACTATTGCCTAGCAAAAGTTCATGAAGATTTATTCCTATATTTCTCCTTTTTAAATATTCAATATTTATTAAAATAGTGCATACATGCAAACAGATACATATATACACATAGAAAGGAAACACAGTAGGATATTAGAAGAGGTTGTCTCTTGGTTGTGACTTGGGAATGATTGTTATTTTCTCTTTCATACATTTCTATATTTTCCAAAATTGGCACAATAACGGGTTAGTTTATTAGTATCAATTTAAAATCATTTTAAAATATAAGTGCCCATTTTTGAATGAATTGTTGAATGATCCTAAATAGTTTCTTTCTTTCTTTCTTTCTTTTTTCAGTGCTGCGGGTTGAACCCAAGATCTTGTGCTTGCAAGGCAAGCACTCTGCCAACTGAGCTATCTCCGCAGCCCCCCTAAATAGTTTCTTAAATTTGTCTGGACCTGATTTGTTTCTGAAACCAGAATTCATCTTGGAAACAATCATCTCTAAATTCTTTGGTTCAGTTCTAGCCCGATGACAGAATATCTTTTTGGCTTGTTCAATTTAAGTATGAAGCCATTAACCAGAAAGAATTCAGGGTGTTCCTTGCAACACTTTGAAAAAACTGAATTGCAACAGAGGAGTTCCAAAAAGGGCAAAATGGCACCAGTAGGGACATGAATGTGGATCAAGGACAGCTGGTGCAGAGACACTATGCTCATCTAAATCCCTATGCTCCTTCTTAGGTGCTGGGTCAAGGTTCTGCTCCTCAAGCATTCCCTTCCTTTTTTCCATATATTTATTGGTACATTATAATTGTATATCATAGTGGGATTCATTATTATGTATTTGTACATGCATAAAATATAACAATTTAATTTGACCAATATCATTCCCCAGTATTTCCCCTTTCCCATCCCTCTTCTTTCCTGTTGGTCCTTTTCCTCTATTTATCTCCCTTTAATCTTCATGAGATCCATCCCCAACTTTCTTTTCCTTTTTCCTCTCTAGCTTCCACATATGAGAGAAAACATATGATCCTTGAATTTCTGAGTTTGGCTTATTTTGCTTAATATTCTCTATTTCCTTCCATTTTCCTGCAAATGACAAGATTTCATTTTTCTTTACGGTAGAACAGAAATCCATTGCATATATATGCCACAATTTCTTTATCTATTCATCCATCAATGGACACCTAGGCTGGTTCCATAGCTTGGCTATTGTGAATTGTGCTGCTGTAAACATGGGTATGCATGTATTGCTATAGTATGCTGCCTTTCTTTCCTTATGAGAAATACTGAGGAATGGTATAGCTGGGTCATTTGTTGGTTCCATTCTTAGTCTTCTGAGGAACCTCCATACTTATTTCTATAGTGATTGCACTAATTTACAATCCCACCACCAGTGTAAAAGTGTTCCTTTTTCTCCACATCCTCTCCAATATTTTTATTGTTTGTATTCTTGATGCCTGCCATTTTGACTGGAGTGAGATGAAATCTCTGTGTAGTTCTGATTTTCATTTCCCTCGTTGCTAAAGATGTTAAACATTTTTTCATGTATTTGTTGGCCATTTGTATTTATTCTTTTGAGAAGTGTCTGTTTAGTTCATTTTCCCATTTATTAATTGGGTTTTTGGTTCTTTGATGTTAAGTTCTTTGAGTTCTTTATATGTTCTGGATACATATATATTTTTAAATCTTATTTATTTGTTTGTTTGTTTGTTTATTTATTTATTTTTACCAGGGAATTAACTCAGGGGGACTTAAACACAACCACATCCCCAGCCCTTTTTATTTTTACTTTGAGACAGGGTCTTGGTAAGTTGATTAGTGCCTTGCTAAGTTGCTAAGGCTGGTCTCAAACTTTTGATCCTTCTGCCTCAGCCCCTCAAGTTGGGATTACAGGTGCACACCATCTCACCCAGCTATATTCTGGATATTAATCCTCTTTCAGAAGAATAGCTAGCAAAAAATTTCTTCCATTCTTGTAGGCTCTCTCTTCACGTTCCTAATTGTTTCCTTTGCTGTGCAGAAGCTTTTGAATTTGATGCCATCTTATTTTTTTGATTCTTGGCATTATTTCCTGAGCTTTAGGGGTTCTTTTGAGAAATCTGTTGCCTGTGCCTACATGTTGGAGGGCTGACTCTATGTTTTCTTCAAGGAGTTACATAGTTTCTAGTCTAATTCCTAGGCCTTTGATCCATTTCCAGTAGACTTTTGTGCAGGGTGAGAGATAAGAATCTAATCTCATTCCTCCACATATGGATAAACAGTTTTCCCAGCATCTACTGTATTTTCTCATAAGAGTTTAATTTTAGCAATAGCTTTATTTTTTACACATAGTTATTGAGTTGTCCCAGGATAATTTGCTGAAAAATATATTTCTCCAGTGAATTCCCTTGGCACCCTTGACAAAAACTACATCAACATAAAAAAATAAATTTCTTTTCCATCTTTAGTTCTATGGCATTGATTTATACATCTACCCTATGCCAGTCCTACACTGTTTTGATTATTATAGCTTTATAGTAAGTTTTAAAATTGAAAAGTGTAAATGCTCCAACTTTGTTAATCTTCCTCAAGATTATTTTTTGCTATTCAGAGTTCCTTATATTTCCATATGAATTTTAGGAATGGCTTGTCAATCTCTTCAAAAGTGAATACTATTTTTGATATATTTAAAAGTATCTTTCTAAATAAGGAATCCAAAGGCTACATGAGTCAGTCAAAAAGGTCCATGCCACTAAGATATTAAGAAGACACTTTTAATTGACATATCACATATCCATGGTAAGTTTTACTGTTACTGTGCTTTATACATATTCCTATTAAGAATGAGGCTTGGCATTAGACACAGAGGATGGTTTGGCCGATGTTAGATTATTGAAATAATTTATAGTGGGCTGGCAAGAATGATGACAATTTTCTTTGAATGACCTCACCTCTCCATTTCCCAATATTCCTCCTGAGGGAGAATTAATTCTGTGAAAGAAAAGCAAAGATAGCACTGGAAGTAATATTACATTCTATTTTACCTTATTTCATCCTGGTGGCAAACTCATAGCAAGCCTGCATGCTCTTTCTTTCTTTCCATCTGTCTATCCATCCTAGAGTTTGAATTTACAAATGAAATGGTCGTTATAGGGATAAGTAGTGACACAGTTATTGACTTGAAAAATGAAGTCGTCCTTTTAGAGACAGAAAATAAATCTGATTTAGTCATCTGTTTTGGAAATGATGATTGGCTTCACTAGATAGGCTACATGACAGATATTTTCTATAAATTGCTAAATCTACAGGTCTAAAGTTTTGGTAAAATTGTATTTCAAGTATATTATAAGAGCTGGGTGCAGTGGCACATACCTGTAGTCCCAGCGGTTCTGGAGGCTGAGGCAGGAGGATTGTGAGTTCAAAGCCAGCCTCAACAAAAGCAAGTGCTAAGCAACTCAATGAGACCCTGTCTCTAAATAGAATACAAAAAAGGGCTGGGGATGTGGGTCAGTGGTTAAGTGCCCATGAGTTCAATCTCTGGTACCCCCCAAAAAAAGAAAATAAATAAAATATATAAGACAATAGCATTTTATTAAAATGTTCGGATAAAGAAACTATGGTATACATACACAGTGGAATATTATTCAGCCATAAAGAAGAAGAATATTAGGGCATTTGCAGATAAATGGATGGAATTGGAGAATATCATGCTAAGTGAAATAAGCCAATCCCAAAATATCAAGGGCCAAATATTTTCCCTGATAAGTGGATGATGATATATAATGGGGGTGGTGGGGTGGGGGATGAGAGAAGAATGGAGGAACTTTAGATTATGTAGAGGGAAATGAGAGGGAGGAGGGGATGAGGATATGAAAGATGGTGGAATGAGACAGACAACATCACCCTATGTACATGTATTATTACATGAACGGAATGAATCTACATAGTGCACACCCATAGAAATGAAGTGATGTACCCCATTTGTGTACAATGAATCAAAATGCAGTCTGTAAAAAAATAAAAAGAAATTCTATTTGTCACATTGTGAAGTGTATTCAATGTGTTTAATTAAACAAGGTGCCTTTAAGTAAAACAATAATGAGTATACTTATAATGATTAATAAGTCTTAGTAAAGCCTTTTTGGTTTTATCTCAAAAGTTAAAGCTTAAAGCAATAAATATTATCTCAAGTTTCTTTGGGTCAGGAATCTGCACATGGTGAAGTTGTGTGCCTCTGGCTCAAGATGTATGACAGAGCTATAATCAAGGTGGTGGCCAGAGTTGGCATCTCATCTTAAGACTGAACTGCAAGAGGATTTTCTTCTACATTTACTTACATAATTGTTGGCAGAATTCAGTTCCTTGGGGGTCTTGGTCTCTTGCTGACTAGTGACCGCCAGCTTTCCTCAGTTCCTTGCCATGTGGGCTTCTACATAGGAAAGCTTATAACATGGTAGTGGTAGTAGTCTTCCCTCCGAGTGAAAGAGGGAGAGAAGAGCCAGTCTTTTGACGACATAATCTGGGAAGACATCACTTTTGCCATGTTTTGTTTCTCTTAGCTTTTTAAAGGTATAATTGACAAAAGTTGTACTCATTTATGTTGTGAAATATGACATATATACATATATATGCATGTATATTAGATTTAGCTAACTGACATATCCATCATGTCACACGGGTATATTTTTGTGGTGAGATCATTTAAGCTCTACTGTCTTAGTGATTTCAAATATACAATATATTATTATTAATTGTAGTTACCATGCTGTACACTAGATCTCCATACTTTTGCCAAAGTGTCTTGGTTAGAAGTGAGTCCTTAGGTCTAACCCACACTTGAGGGGAAAGCATTGCATAAATGCAAGTATCAGGAGGCAGGGACAATGGGGGTCTATCTTAGAGGTCACCTGCCTCAGTAGCATTTCCTAAAAATGAAGAAATTACATGACTGTAATCTTGGCTAACAAATTCTTTACTAAGTCAGGTGGTTTCTAATTCTTTGCATTCAATATTAGTTAAGGAGAATGTAATCAAGTTGGCAGATGATAAGATTGTTAAAAATATTATTTTATGAAAAATCATTATATGACTATTTGGCATGTACCTCTGGGTTCCAAAATTTGAATGACATTGGCATTATAAAAGTCTATCCATTCAAATATACTTGTTGATATAAGAAATGTTTCTTAGCATTTAGTTTTTTAAAAAAGGAAGCAAAATAAAATTGATGCTGAATCCTGTTCCTGAATATTACTCCATATTCATCCATGACTATAATAACCAGTTGGGAGAAAAACCGCTTTTTGCATCTTTAAAAAATATATTTCCAATCAAAATGTAATTTTTAACCTAATGAGTATCAAGATTTATAAAGGATTTGTGTTTATTTGAACAGTTTTGTACTACTAATAATTGAATGATAACTAAATGTGGGAGAATGGTTTTAACATTTATTACCTTATGACTATAAAGGATAAAAATTAAATTTCAATTCATTTTTTATTATGAAGAAATAGGACAATGTAATAAAATAACAAAAGACCTTAAATGTAAAAATTATGTGACATTAGAATTAAATCCTGTGGAATTCTAATGGAATTAATTCTAGTGGAATTAATATATGATGGAAATAAGAATTCTAGAAGAAGATGGAATGATGGAAACTTTCTGCCCTTACAGAAGAACTTAGCCTTTTATTGTTTAAACATATGCTTGGTTTTGAGGAACAAATTACTGTGATATTTAGATTCTCTTAGATATATTTGAATGAATAATTGGATAGTTTATTTTAAATGTCAGTCTACTATATTCCAAAAATCACATCCTTTGGAACCGTTTAAACTTATGATGAAAAATTTAGCTGTCAACCCCAAATATATAAGGAGAGACATAGATTATGTTTTGCAAATTCATCAGAGAGTATGCCAGCAAACTGAATGTCCTTGATGAGACCCTGCACTGAGATGGCTTCAATACATAAATTACATACGTACACACATACACAGTTATGGCTATAATAATCATCACAGCCCTAAATCCTGCCATAGGATATGAGATTGGTTTAGACAATTTAGGATGCAGAGGGTAGGAGGTAATAGCAGGATGAAACAGCGAGAGGCAGCATGCCATTGTGGACTGAGCAAGGGGTTCTGGAGTCTAATAAACCAGGATTTGGAATACTGCCCTGCTACTTATTAGCTATGTGACCTCAGATCAATAGACGAAAGTTTCTCAGTTATGGTTTTCTCAACTGTAAAAATGGTGGGAAATACCTACTAAGCAGAATTGTTGTAGAAGTCAACCTCAAATTCTTAAGCTCCTGCCTGGAATGTAGAAAGAGCTATATAATTGTTGGTTCCTTCTCCTATGTGTCTGAGCTGATAGTACCAGGAACAAACCTTGAATTCCCATTTTGCCCTTCAATGCCCCATAAGAGCCCATCTGCCATCCTTGGAAATACATTTATGTTTTTCTAGCACAGTTCTTGAAATTAATAGGTAGTCAATCAGCATTTCTTCAAATGAACTGAGTTACACTTTCAAACATGTAATTCTACCTCTAGACATACTTGGAAAGGGAGACTGATGATAAAACTCCTGTGCATATTCAGCTATTTTCTAATATATATGGCTAGATGTTCCGGCATCTGGAAATGATCCATTTGAAAAAATTCCTGTGTGAGTTTAGCTTTTTGTTTGTATATGTTTTAAACAATAAGCAGGGCTAGGCATGGCAGTATACATCTGTAATCCCAGCAATTTAGGAGGCCAAGGTAGAAGGATTGCACGTTTAAGGTCAGCCTCAACAACTTAGTGAGACTCTGTCTCAAAATAAAAAGATAAATAAAAAGGAGTGGGAATGTAGCTCAGTGGTAAAGCATTCCTGAGTTCAATCCCCAGTACTGCAAACAAATGAATAAATAAATAAGCAGCCATGTCCTTTTAAAAATAATTTTCTAGAAATCTGCAGGAAGATTTTTGACAAAAAGTAGAAACATGCAGCGGGCCAAGTTATAGCCAACTTTTTTTTAGTTTAGGAGGCTTTTTGGTGCTTCTCATTACATCTACTTCCCTTATAATTTTAATTAAGCTTTTTAAAAACAGCTTGATTGCTACCACTCCATTCTCCTGGTGCTCAGGTGATCTCAGGTTGGGAATTACTATGTAATATTAATAGAGAAGCTATTGCACATAATTGTCTCAACAGTATTCTTCCATTTATTTATAATGTATCAGTTAATTATTACTCACCCATTCAGTCTTTGATTCCCATTCTGGGCAACCTACCATGTACATGCCAGGCATTCTGTTAGGTGTTGAGTACACAGAGATGACTATCCAGTGGTGGTGGTGGGAATACCATGAAGTACACATTGAGAGTATAAAGATAGCACCTGAATCCTAGAGATCAGCAAATAATAGGTCCCCTGGCAGGCTTGGTTGAACGGGATGAGCTATGAATTGAAGAATAAGGCAGGTATTCGTTTATACATTTATTCGCTCAACAAAGACATGTTGGTTGCTTACTGAATGCTAGATGTTGGGATTACAGCAGTGAACAATATGGACAGCAAGATCACCTGGTATATAGAAATCTGTTTTATTTCCAACCCTTGATCTAAGTTGAATTGCAAGACTATGGTGTGACTTTTGTAACCATATTGAACTAAAACTTCCCTAAGTATCTGATATCCAAGAGGTTTTCATTCATCTACATTGGAATAGCCTTTCCCTTTATGTGATAGACCAATCAGACAGTGAATCTTCTTCCATTGCTTACTTTCAGTGTCTGGTGGTGATGGCCTCTCCTACTTTCTATCCTAACCTCTCTACCTAAGTATGACATTGGAACATTTTACCAGGGTGCTTTTGTGTAAGATATAACCCATACAAACCCAGATATAGTGGTTCTGCTTCTTCCCAACTTTCCAAAACTTATAGGACTTTTGTGCTACCATAACATACACTTAAAAAATAGCCTTACAATGTGTTCTAATTCATCTGTGTGCCCCATATTGCCTTTGTGACTGTCAGCTCCTGTAGAGCAGGCCAGGATTTGTTTTAGCTCCTTTCACAGTGCCAGTGTAACGTATTCTGATTGTACAGCACACCCTCAAATGCTATTGAGTTGCTCAGATTCTGAGAACATGGCCATAGCTAGGTCAAATGAACATGTCTGTTCAATTTCACATTTCTCAACAAATCCAAGCTCAAGGTTATTTTCCTTGCAATCAAACTACAAGGCCAATTTCTTACCAGCCTTTGACAGAGTCTTGTGCACTCTCTCAGATCTCCTGCCAGCAACCATCTTGCTTAGCAAATTGGAAAACTTTATAACATAATGCAAAGGGAGAGTGGCAGGCTCAAATTCAGCAAGAGCAGAGCTAATAATAACCCTTAAGGAAAAAGGTTACTCCTAGGAATTTTTGGCCCCAGGGAAGGCTGGTTGGAGGGATATTTGGGGCAGGGGGACATTTTGGCATCCTTCACATTAATTAGCAATTGCTTATTTCATTTGCTTATAAGACCAAGTGTTTCCCTTTGATGGGAAAGCAACAAAAATTATTGTGACATGCATCCTCCAAAGAGAAGCAAGAGAATTCATATTTTCTGACATCTCAAGGGAAGTCTACATCACTTGGAATGCTTTCTTCTCCTGGTAGAGTTCCGGATGTACTTCTCAAATGTTAGTGTGTATCAGAATCATATGGGGCAACCATTAAAAAACAGACCTCTGGAGCTCATCAGAAGTTTTGCATTGCAATGTAGTTTTGCCTCAGGTCTAAAAATACAATTTAAAAAAGATGTAAGTATTTTAAAGATATTATAATTCTAACTCCATTTTTGTTTCAATTTGTTTAAAAAATACAAAAGAGTTTCCAAAGTATGATGCTCAACCTCTTGGAGACCCTGAAGCAAAGAAAGTTTCTTCCATGTGTACTCCCGTACCCCTCAATGCCCTCACCTCCAACTTATCACAGGCATGTAGGGTTCAGGGAAAAGTCAATTTCCTGTCACGAAATAGCAACCCTACTCTCCTCCCTGTTTCTAGATGGTTAGAATTTACCATTCTAATCATTCCTGGACTTGCTGGGAATTACTTTGATACTAGTGTAGAGCACTGGCAATGACCTCAATTTAAATCCACAAACATAACTGGAAAAATATATTTTTGGTGGTGCTGGGGATCGAACCCAGGGTCTCCTGCATGCTAGGTAAGCACTGTACCACTGAGCCACATCTCCAGCCCCCATAGCCAAAAAATATTAGGATCACAAAGAGCGCTTTCTCTCTAGCTCTAACTCATGGCTCATCCTTTGCCCCCAACACTCCTTTGCACCCTAGTCCTGATATTTCCCATGAGCCCATTTAACCCTTCCCAAACTTCAAGAGCCCCTTTAGTGGGTGTTACAAGCTGGTTCTCCCTCCTGAACATGTACAATGGTCAAATAGATGGCCATTATGTCTCTTTTCCCCTCAGCCCATCCTCAGACATGAAATGACTACTTATCTTCCTCCTTCATTATAGTTGCTATGAAGTTGGAATTGCTGCTCTGCCCATTTGAGGACTTGGTATGAAGAAACTGTTTACTATTTACCCATCTCCCAGTCTTTGAAACAGTCTCAGCTCCAGTGCACATACTCAGGGGCCAAACCTCAGGGCAAACCTTAGACCCCACACTCTAGTTCCATTCTAGCTCTCCCTTCCTCAGGCTCCACCACTGACACCACCCAATATCCTGTCTCATTGCTTCAAGGGCACTCTCAACTGTTGGCAGATAGGAACCAGAAAGCATTACAAAATACATTGTATTTAAACTGAGCCTTCAGAGATTGGAAGGACATGTCCATGCAGAGATAGAGAGAAAGAACTTTCCCAAAAGAGGCCACAGTTTGCAACGTCAGCAAGAGTAGAAAGGTCGAACATGGCCTTTGAAGCCAAATGAACTAATCAGGGTTTGTTAACATCAATGATTCTCAAACTTCAGTGGACATCAGACTCACCCAAGATGCTTGACAAAATGTAGATTTCTGGGTCTCACTGCAGGTCTACAAGAATGGGTATTCTAGGGGTGAGAGGCCCTGAAACAAGCTTCTTTGGATCATTTGGATGCAGGTGGTTGTCAGCCACACTTCCAGAAACACTAATTCAAGGATGCTTCCTGCTGGTCCAGATATATTCAGCAGTGAGCCTATTTCCCTACTCATTAAATGGAAATAGTAATAGAATCTGTCTCATTGAGCAGTTATGAAAATTAGGATGATATGCTTGAAAAGTACTAGGTAATATTACTGATGTACCTTTAGATCTTCGACTAATTCTTTCTACAAAATTGATGGTACACCTTCTTTGTGGTAAGCCCTAGGACTGGGCTCTAGGATTACAATAATGAAAAGACAAAGTACATATCCTCACTAAGCTTTCCTACTAGCAAGGAAGCCTAAGGATAAGCAAATAGAAATGAATCCATTAAAATGATTTACTTTTAATAATAAGACTGCACAGCTAGAAGCTGGTAGGCCACAATTCAAATCTGGATTGGGCTGATTCTACAGCCCAGTTCTTTTGGTATTGGGGGTTGAACCCTGGGGTGCTTAACCACTTAGCCACATCTCCAGTCCTTTTTAATATTTTATTAGAGTTAGGGACTCTCTGAGTTGCTTAGGGCCTTGCTAAATTGCTGAGGCTGGCTTTGAACTCTCGATCCTCCTGCTTCAGCCTCCCGAGTTCCTGGGATTATAGGCATATAGGCATATGCCACCATGCCTGGCTAGAGCCCAGTTCTTTTGTTTTTTTTTTTTTAGTTGTAGGCAGACACAATACCTTTATCCTTTAATTAATTAATTAATTATTTTTTTTATGTGGTGCTGAGGATCGAACCCAGTGCCTCACACATGCAAATGCTTTACCACTAAGCCATCATACCAGCCCAAAGAGCCCAGTTCTTAAGCACTAAAAATATACTATCTTTTGGAGAAGTGTACCAGGTGTCAAGAAGGTACCTGTAAAAGTTACGGAAACAGTATGATCAGGGTTTTGAGTTTTGTTTTTGGGTTTTTTTTTTTTTTTTTTTTTGGTATTGGGGATTGAACCCAGGGGCACTCGACCACTGAAACACATCCCCAGCCCTATTTTATATTTGATTTAGAGACAAGGTCTCACTGAGTTGCTGAGGGCCTCACTAAGTTGCAGAGGCTGGCTTTCAACTCTCAATCCTCCTGCCTCAGCCTCCCAAGTCACTGGGATTACAGGTGTGCACCACTGCACCTGGTCTGGCTTTGAGATTTTAAAAAAATTCCTCTAGACATTCAGCCCAACCTTGAATGACTATCCAGGTTTCTCTTCTGCGTATGTTTTCTGTAGAAAAAGCAGCTTTTTCTGCCTCAGAAGTGACCTTCCAAGGGATCTTGCTTTCAGGTTGTGCAGGTTGTACTCCGGACAATTTTGAGAACACCTGTGGCTGTGATAGTCCTGAAGCTCAGTGAACTGTTTTCCATCATTTCTGGGGGATCTCACAGGATGTAAGTTGAACACCTGAGTTCACAGATCATTCTGCTTGCTGTGTCTTCCATTTGAGGAGTGGGGAACATTTTTCTTTGGGAGGACAGAAGCAATCCTAAAGTAATGAGAGTGGTAGTTTGCTGAGCTCAGAAATAACTGGCACTAAACCAATCAGGGACTCATTTCTGAACCTGGGCAGAAGAGAGATATGTCTTTATCACCTGGGATATGGGAAAATCAATAGGTCTGTCCCCAGTTGGAACTGTCACTGGTCTCATAACTCAGACAGTCATAGCATAAGTCTTCTAACTTGCTGCCTCATTTATCAGGAGCTAACTTTTAACTTCCCAGGTCATACTTCCTTCTTCCAGAAGCCACCTTAGGAATCACTAGACCTAGGTTTGCCCTGACCTAATTCCTTGCATGTAGGAGACTCCCAAGTTCTTTAGAAAGAAGGAATGAACAAATGATCAGACTTTCCATGTAACCTGGGGCAAGTATCTACTTTCACAGAGTTTTCGTGAGGATCAAATAAGACATATGTAAGTGTTCTTTAGAAAGTCTAAAGTACTGTATTAAAATAATATAGATATGTGTAAATACAAATAGATAAATGATAGATAGATGATATGTAGAGAGATAGAGAGGTGTTGAGGATCAAACCCGGGGACAATATTAACTATAAATATGATACCCATCATCTAGGCATATTTTCTTTCAGTTAGGTAATTCCCCTGCCCATTGCCACGAAATTTATTGATTTTCAAACACTTAACACTTGGAATGGATATAAATCCACACAAATATTTTTTAACACAGTTGGCAAAATATAGATCAGATATTTCCCCAAACTTCTTCTTATCGATTACTGAAAAAGTACTTATTGAGTACCTACTACGAGTCCTACTTTACCAGGCACCAGGGGAATATGAAGAAAACCTAAAGCAGAGCCCCTGTTTTCATGGAGCCTCATTCTACAAATTGAACAATATATATTTTGAAATAACTGGAGTAGTTGGCAAACTGTGGCCTGCCATACATTTCTGGACTGCTACTTACTTTGTATAGTCCACAAGCTAAGAATGTCTTTTAGGATTTTAAATAGTTGAAAAAAATAAAAATAAATGCATTTTTATCACTTGAAAATTATATGAATTGCAAATCTCAGTGCCTAAAAATAAAGTTTTATTGGCACACAGCCATGCCCATTTGTTCATGTGCTTACTTTTGTGTTACAATAGCATAATTGGGTTGTTGAGACTGTTCTTAAAGCCCACAAGGCCCAAGATATTCACTCTCTGGCCCCTGCAGGAAAAAATTTGCTAATTCCTGTTTAAGAGGGCACTAAGCTTAGGTTTGTTTGCTTTTTGTCAGTTTCTCTATCTTCATACTACAAAATATTCTGGAAATCCATATGCATTAAAATTCATTAATTTATTCATTTACCAATGAATATTAAATGATAGTGTAGAAAGTGTGTCCTTGTTAAGGGTAGATGAACTTCAGTATAAAATATTCTGTGTGAAATGTTATGAAATAAGATATTAAGAGGAGAACCCTGTGGTATAACCTCCTAAAAGATCCATTAGGTAATGAAAACTGCCTCCAGGAGTCTTCAGGGTGAGGCCAACAGGAATGTGAATGGAGTCATTTGAGGGGGTTCTAATGCCATTAGTTTGAAACTTCTATAATAATTGGTGCTGATTTCCTAATTAATGAAGAAGCCTACAATATTTTCTTTCCTTTCACTCTGGGAGATTTCTTATATGCCATATTTGTCAGGAGGGGTTTTGAGATAAATACATTTCTCATCAGATCTTTGTGATTAACTCAAAGTTTTATAGGGCCAGGAACTCTGTAAGTTCAATTACCCAGAAAAAATTGGGAAAGAGCAGAGAAAAGAAAATCCTATGAGGAAAGAAAAGGGCAAAACAAAAAAGAAATACAATTACTTTCCTCCTGATTTTTACTCTTAGATTTCTCTATTTCCTCTTTTAAACTACAGCAGATTTACCTTGACAGCTGAGATAATGTGATTCTGCTGTCAGATCTCAAGTTAAAGGCAGGTAATGTTATGGGTTGTAACCTCTGATGCTCCTCTGGGTATTTTGACTTTTGTGTTGTAGCTAAAAGACACCTCCTGGCCCATTCTGTTTGTTACACTGAGCTGGGCTATGGCACAGGGCTCCAGTGACCACAGGAAGGGAGAAGTCTCCTTAATATTAAGTTTTTAAACCTCGACCTTCTCAGAGATTAAAAAACATTTGTATCATTTTACTTTCTGGTCAACTGATGCCTGGCATTCATAACCAGGCCAGCAGGTGTAAGGCAGGAACCAAGAGGAATCACTCCCCAAGAACGACATTTGGGCCATGGACATTTGACTCATCTGCCAATGTTGTTTGTAGCTTATGAAAAGAACAAAGACCAATCTTTAGTAAGGCCAGGTCTTCCACAAGGAGCAATTCTTTTGGAATCTCAGTTCTGAAATCTTTGGAAATACATTTGTATCTCTAGAATGTCTACTGATAATTGTTATTTTACAGAGAGGTCAACATTATCTTTGGGGACTGTGGCACAGACCTGATCCTTTGCAAAACTGTGATGCTGGTGACATTTTCTTTCACTGCCTCCAATCACTTTTTCTTGTTGGTGTCCCCTCCCCAGTCTTCCTCAGGAGTATTCCCTCATGGTACCTCTATTGCTTGGCCCCATATGAGAACCTGATTTCAGTAAGGGATTGGTTACATTCATTTATACTGTCATAAATGAACTACTAGCACTTCAAATCTTATTTGCATTATGTCATGTAACAAAATATTAAAGTGAGAAATTTCTGGATGACACTGGGAGAATGTCTGTGAACCCTCTGGGATTTTATGGTGAACTTCAGTATGCTTGCTCATATGTGCATTTTTCTTGTCCATATTCAGATTGTTGAAGAACTCTGGGACTCCCCAAAAAGGTTAAATGTAGTCTTAAGGCAAAGAAACAAATTCAATAGTGAAGGTCTTAACTGCAGTTCCAGAATTGTAGACTCCATGAGAATGGAGTCTGTCTTCCTCATCTATCACCTATTACATCCCCAGCCAAGAATGCAGTGTGGTTCATAGTAGTCTTTCAATAAATATTTGTTAAATTTGTTCGTTTATTCACCCAGGAGGTATTTATCATTAAGTGAATGAATGAAAGAGTAAAGGCCATCAGACAGCAGATGAGGAGAGACATTGGGGTTGTCCTGTCATTTTCATAGTTGGTGTTATTTCTGTTTCAGTTACCCAAGATAAAGTCTCCATGACAACTACAGATGTTCCTGATGAACACTAGGACAGGGAATCAGGGATACAGAGCAGCACAGCAGGCACCTGCCCTATTTGGTTGCCCTTTAGCATAGGGAAAGAAAATCCACTCCCTTTCATTTGTCCCCTTCCCAATCCCACTTGCAGCTTTGTCAGTCGCCCAAATCATCAACAGCAGCAGCAGGCATTACAGGCCGTTGCTGCTGTTGGAAGCAGAGGCTGCTGCTCAGCTGAGACCTGCCACAGTATCCGGAGAACTCTGAGGGGAAGAGCACATTCCCACTCCCAGCTTGCTAGCAAAACCAAGAGTAAGTATGGATGCGAAGTGAGAAAGAAATCTATTTCTCTGTGCAACCAGCAGGGGGAGGAACAGGTCAGGCTCAAACACAATGTGGAGCTCTGAAAAGCCAGTCTTCAGCACTCCCTGAATCATTTACAGAGAGAATGCTCCACTACCCTCCTCTGGAGCTGAATGGTGGACAGTCAACTTGCAGTTGTGGATGTAATGTCAAGGGAGGCTCTAGGCAGGCAAGAGCTGTTTGTGAAAGAAAAGGGCTGAGATGTCCCAAGGCAGGATGTAAAAGTTGAAATGAGGATGAGGAGTTCTTGTCATGCACATCAATTTGGTAGCTGACCTGTTTGCCCACCATGGGTGTGTTGGTCTTAGGTGGATTATCTGACTGTTCGCTTGCAAAGGCTGGGAGTATTAGAGACACAACCGGGTGTTTAAAGTTTAGTGTGATAGACACACTAAAGGAGAAAAAGAGAGCTACTGTGTGTGTGTGAGGGATTGGGTCATGTTGGTGGGGGCATCCCAGCCCCGGAAATAAGGCATTTAGTTGGCAGAACCCACAGGAAAGCTCCTTAGAGGATCTCTTTGGTTAAAACCCAGGGGACCGTTAGTGAGTCAGTCAACAAAGTGCAAGGGTAAAGCCAGGGAAGTCTGAAGCTGGGTGGGGAATGGGTACAGTGCATGCATCAGGGCCTGGAGACTTGAGCTGTGTTATTATTAAGATGTGGCATCCCCCCAAAACTCACGTGTGAGACAATGCAAAAAGGTCTGGAGGAGAAATGATTGGGTTATAGCCTTAACCTAATCCACCAATTAATGCCTGATGGGATTAACTGAGTGGTAACTGGAGGTGGGTGGGGTGTGGCTGGAGGAAGTGGTTCATTAGGGGTGTGGCTATGGGACATATATATATTGTAATTGCTCTATTTACTAATACATATATCACAAATATTCACAATATCAGTGCATTCTTGTTGGTATGCTAGACAAAGACATTATTTTTAAAGATTTTTTTTGTGGTGCTGGGGATTGAACCCAGGGCCTTGTGCTTGCGAGGCAAGCACTCTACCAACTGAGCTATCTCTCCAGCCCCTTTTAAAGATATTTTAAAAAATATTTTGACTTTTGTTCCCCCTTCATGCTCATTTTTCAACTGATCTGATGAGGTCCTTGAAATATGTAATATCAGTGGAAGAAAAAAAAATACAGGAAGAAGAAGTAAAATAACAGAACAGCAATTAATTGGGGGGAAAACAAAAGTAATATCATTGCCTTCATGGGAAGCAACAACAGCTTCATAACAGGATTATACAGGTTTCAACTGAGAGGCACAGGCACACTAAACTGTCTCTACATACCCAGGTATGAAACAATGAGCAAGGAGGCTACCTAACACTCCCAAATCATTTCCATCATGTGTGACACATGCTTTCTTCTCCATACGAACAATTACTGATGTGTCTCTTTACCTGTCCTAGGCAGCTTAAAGAAGTTAGGAAAGTGTTTTAGTAAAGGGAAAACCAAACCAAATGAGATTAAGCCAAAAGAACAGATAACTAGCATCTGCTTATCTATGAGGGTGAGGTCCCGGTTCATCATGTAATTGATGACAGTAATTTCCCATACTATATGCAGGACTCCAAGGGGCCAGTGATGGTGTGATAATCAGTGACCTATGATGAGCTGCACTTGGACCAAGTACACCTGGAGGAGTTGGCACACAGGGGCCTCGGGCAGGGATCACTAGGACTGGCTGCAGGGGCCCTGTCTACACCCTGTGGCACAATAGGGTTTCACTAGATGGACACCACACATGATGCTGGTTAAAGGTGGAGAGAGACTGGGTAGAAGTGTCAGTTGCACACAGGGGGTTGGTGGGCAGGGCTGGGGGAAGAGGGGAGCAGGAGCAAGGCAGGTGTATTATGGACTGTGCTCTAACATTCTTTGGATGTCTTTCAGAGATTGCTGTGGTTTCTTTTTAATACAGGTCTCTTATTCCATTGTTCTTGAGAGACTTCTTACACCATCTCATGCTGATTGGCCATGATGAACCGGGACCGACAGCAGGCCAGCAGCATGCCAATCAACTAGGAGAATGCAATTCCAAATGCAACTCCAGCAATGACTCCCATGTTCATCTCCATGACACTGGTCACCAGATCCTAACAACTCTTCCGATTAACTTTGGTGGCGGCCACAGTCAGACTGTGTAGATCACGGGGGCTGTAGTCAGTTTCATTCATGCAGCAACTGGGGGGGATACCATGCTCCAGGAAGTAGGGGCTGGTGCTCCAGTTGGTGTTGTTCTGCACACCACAGTAGCTCAGACTGTGCTGCACAAAGTCCACAGCCCAGCTCCTCTCATCATTGCCATTGTAGTTCTGCATGGCATCTGCATAAGTCTTCAGGAAAGTGTCTTTGATCTTATGACGAAACACAAACCCTGAAATGCCAGCAATGAGCTTAGCTAGGAACACCAGAGACAGGAACATGGCACACAGCCTCAGCATCCATGGGCTACCATGGCATGTAGCAAAGCATCCAAAGAGGCCAAAAATGACAATAATAGTACCAGTTCCAATGAGCACATAAGGAGCATTTGTGGCATTCTCAGCAATAAGGGAGATTAGATGCCCAAAGTAAGTTTTCCCCAGACTCCAACAGCCAACAGGATCACCCCAGTGATCCAGAAGATGAAGGAGTAGATGATAAGGAGGATTTCAAGACAGTTATCACATGTTTGGTCTCCATTCTCCGTGATGCCATACTACAGAGCTCTGGTGGCAGTGGTGGCTGGTAGCAGGCAGTGGGCAGGCATGTGGGAGGGGTCTGGGGTATATACTTTGTAGCTGGAGGGTGGAGTCTCTCTCTGCTTTCAGATCATCATGTGAGCAGCTTCCCTCTGCCACACTCTTCTGCCATGATGTTCTGCCTCACCTTGAGCTCCGAGGAATGGAGCTGGCTGGCTATGGACTGAGACCTCTGAAGCTGTGACCCCTCAAATAAACCTTTATCCCCTAAAATTGTTTTGGTCAGATCTTTCAATCACAGCAGAAAAAAAAGCTGACTAAACAGGCTGCAGGCAAGAAAGGAGGTGGTATGATATTGTTGTTACTTTGGGTCAGGCAGACCTTATGAAAAGTGTGCCCTTTGCTATTGTAAAAAAACAAAACCCAAGTGAAAAATAATGAATCTGGTGAGGATGTGGAGGAAAAGGAATTCTTGTACACCATTGTTGGCAATGAAAATTAGTACAGCCATTATTGAGGATGGTATGGAGATTCTTCAAAAAATGAAAATTGGAACAATATGATCTAGTTATCCCACTTCCAGGTATATGTCCAAAGAAAATGAAATCAGCATATTGAAGAGATACCTGCACTCCCATGTTTGTTGTGACATTATACATATTAGCTAAGATACAAAATCAGCTGAGGTGCCCATCAGCAGATGAATGGGAAAAGAAATGGTGAGAGATAAACACAATGGAATATTATTAAGCCAGAAAGAAGAATGACTTTATGACTTTTCTAGGTAAATGGATGGATCTGAAGACTATTATGCTGTTATGATTTGGATGTGATGTTCCCCAAAAGCTCACATGTGAGACAATGCAAGAGGGCTCAGAAATGATTGGGTTAGGAAAGTTTTAACCCAATCAGTGAATTGATCACTTGATGGTATTGATTGGTAACTGAAGGCAGGTTGGCTGGAGATGGTGGGAATAGGGGTGTGCTTTGGGGTATATATTTGTATCTGGCAAGTAGAGCTCTCTCTCTCTCTCTGCTTTCTGATCACCATGTGAACTGCTTCCCTCTGCCACACTCTTCTACCATGATGTTCGGCCTCGCCTAAAATTGCTCTGGTCAGATCTTTTAGTCACAGCAGTGAAAAAGCTGACTAAAACACAAGTTAAGTGAAATAAGCCAATCCCCAAAAAACAAAGGTTGAATGTTCTCTCTGATATGCAGAGGTTAACACACAATAAGGGGGGGTAAGGGAAAAATAGAAGTTCATTGGATTAGACAAAGGGCGATGAAGGGAAGGGAGAGGGATGGGAATAGAAAAGACAGTAGAATGAATGGGACATCACTTTCCTATGTTGATATGTTAATACGCAACCGGTGAAACTCCACATCATTTACAACCACAAGAATGAGAAGTTATACTCCATGTATGTGCAATATGTCAAAATGCATTCTACTGTCATGTACAACTAAAAAGAACAAAGAAAAAAGATGAAAAAAAGAAAAAAAGAATGAAATCCTGTCATTTGCAGCAAAATGGGTGGAACTAAAGGACATTAGGTAAAATAAGCCAGACACAGAAAGACAAATGCTGCATGCTCCATCATATGCAGAAATTTTAAAAATTTGCCTGAATTTAGAATAGCAATTACTAGAGATTGGGAAGGGAGGGTGGATACGGGGAAGTTGGATTTGATTAGTGCACACTGTATGTACATGTTGAGATGTCACATTGAACCCCATTAATATGTGCAATTTATATATGTTAATTGAAAATAAAATATGAAAAGTGTGCCTCAGTTTCCTCACCTATAAAGTGGAATTAACAATAGTTATGTGATGTTATGAGCTAATATGCACAAAAAGTTCTTTTTATAGTGTGTGGTACATAATAAGTGCTCAAGAAATGATACCTTTTAATGATAGCTATAACAATAATAGGAAGCACTTGGTTCAGTGTCTGGCATTTCATAAAGGCTTGCCTATATTCCAGATATTGTTATTCATTATATTCTTTCGACTGACTTCTCTGTGCCTTAGAGATGCTCTAAGCTCTTAAATTGGGCCTAAAGATGGAGAAACTGGGCTTGTCCAGTTCAGGCAGTTAGCTGGGAATGCTGGGCCAAGCCAGGTAGACAGCCAGCATGAGGGACCAGAATGGGAATGTGAGAAGTCATAATAACAGACATCATCTCCTTATAATATTTTTCTAAAAACAAGAGTTTAACCTTGTTATTCAGCTCCTAGAGACATTAGTCCTTTACATGTCTCTCCTCACTGCTAAGCATATTCAATGTTGGGGTAAAGAGGATTTCATTAGCATTTGAAAAGATGGTTTCATGGGGAATCAAAGGATGGGAGGAAGAAAGGAGTGAAGCCAACCCCTAAAGTCCTATTGCCCCCAGTAAACACCAGGCCAATCTCCACTATTGTACAAGATATTTATTTGCCAGAAACAAGGGCTAATTGTGGTGCCCACTTATCTGTCTTTCCAAATTTGACCCATCCTTGAGGCTCAATTCAAATTGTACTTCCTAAATCTATCTCACAACAATCCAGCAAGATAGGTACTGGTTGGGGTGCAGCTGGGAGAACAGAAAATACTGTCTTTCAAATATTTTAAAAATATTTGAATTTGAAGGGCAACAAACAGGAAGAGGTACTGTCAACAGACCCAAGAGACTGGGGCTCTCTGGCAGAAGCCAGAGACAAGACCCTGCAAATGCTATGGCAATGGAGGGAGGGGATGCCTACTGGTTGCTGCAGATGAGTCCCAGAGAAGCACCACAAAAAGTGAGGTTGGGGAGAAGGAAGAAATGTTCTAGCTTCTCCCCTCCTCCCACCTTCTGGTTTACTCAGAAGCCAAATGGCAAGGGATTGTGGGGAATGTCATTCCCTTGATACAGGAAATGAGCAGGGAATGGATCTGAGGATGCAGCAGACAAAAAAATCTAATTATAATCCCTATTTTACACTGAAGTCAAATGAGGCAGAAAGAGGTCAAATTACCCATACTAAGTAACAGTCCACGTTGCAAATGTAGACAGCCTGACTACTCCTGGGCTCGTGCTTTCAATAATCACTGCTAATTATACTCACAGTAATCAAATTATTTTTATTTTACTCATGTCAGAATTTTTTCTCTACACTTTAATCTCCCTAATGGCATTGACTATGTCTTTCCCTTTATGTCATTTACCTTACCCTTGTATCTCTCACAGAACCTACCAGAAGATGTAAGTTGTCAATGGAAATGGGATTATCAGTAGGTATTCACAGGTTCCGCATTACTCAAGGAAGCAGGGGCACTTTTAAAATGTCCTTGGTGGTTCTGAATGTCTGCTTCTTCCTTAGTGAAACGTAGCAATCCCTGATCAGATTCCAGACAATGGTTTGGTGTCAGGGAAAAGCACAAACTGAGATGAGGGAAATCAATATCTAGATTTGCTTGAGGGCATCCCAAAGGGAAGAGACACTTATTAAAATCTGAAATGGCTCCACTCCAACGTCATAAAATTCTTACAGCTTGAATTAAGCAACTCCTTCATCTGGAAAGAGGTTATACTCTTCCTTAGATTAATTATAGCTTTCATGATTTACTGCTCAGTGGAATTGAAAGCTGGCAGGGTTGATACTGTCTTGTTTTCTTAAGAAACAGCTCTTGGGAGCAGAGACAGACATGGGTATGCTGGGTGAAGCATCAGTGTTTTCTGTCTTGGAAGAAATTAGGTCAGATAGAGGACCCTTTGTCCCCTGGGATTAGAACAAAATCTTCACTGGAACGGGTAGGACAAGGAGCCTGGACAATTTAGAGTTGTGATGTAACTAGGGGAAAAAACGGTGCTCAGGTGCTTCTTGCTCTCAAGGTCAGGGTAAATATGACAGTGTAATAGTTTTATATATGGCTCATTGGAGTTAGTCTACCACAATTCAAAACCAGGCTGTCTCACTTACTAGCATACAGGAAAGAATATATCATTATAATATAGTACATTATGCTGCTTTTTGTCCTCTCTCTCTGGTTCTTCTTTCTCAGTCTCTGAGTGATCTTTCCACATTTTTCCAACCTCTAGACATCAGTGTATCTTGAGCCTTATTTTCCCATCTCTTACCTTTTTTTTCTTTTTGTTGCTGCATCATAATTACACCTAATCGTGGGCTTCGCTGTTGCATATCCATACACTCACATAATGATTTGGTCAATTTCATTTCCCACTACTTTTCCATTCCCTCCCCTCTACCCTTTCCACATTCCCCTTCCTCCACTCTAATGGTCTCCCTTCTATCTTCACTTTTCTATCCACACTTACTCCCTTAGTGATCTCATCCATACCTATACTGGTGACTCCTAAATCTTTGTCTTCAGTCTGAATTGCTCCCTAGGCCTATAGATCACTGTCTACTCAACATCTTCCTTCTGGTCTAATAGGCATCTTTAACTCCATCAGTCTAAAACTCAAGTCTGGATCTCTGCACTGAGTCTGCTCCTTTTCCAGTCTTCCCCATCTCAGTAATGGGCAACTCCACCCTTCCAGTTGACCCAAAAAACTTGGTCTCATCCTCACCTCCTGTATTTCACTACACCTTACACCTGATCTATCAGCATATCAGATCTATCTTCAAAATAAATCCAGGAGTTGATCATTCCTCATAGCTGCCATAACAACTACCCTGGTCTAACCAACCATCAGCTCTTCTTTGGGTCAACTCAATGAGCTCATAATTGGTTTCTCTGTCTTTGCCTCTACCCTGCTTCAGTCTATTCTCTTTTCAGCACAGAAATCTTATTAAAATACAAGCTAATCATGTACCTTTTCGGCTCGAAACCCTCTCAGGGCTCCCTGTATCTCACAAGAGTAGAAGCCAAAGTCCTTACAATGGTCTATAATGGCTACACCATCTGTCCCTCACTCCCATTACCTTTCTGACTTCATCTTTGCCTTCTCTCCCTTCGTTTACTCCATTCCAGTCACACTGGTTATCAAAAGGCTGAAATTAAGGTTCAGGGTGGTTGAACTCTGATCCGAAGGCTCTGGAGAAGAAACTGCTTCCAAGTTCATTTATGATGTTTACAGAATTCATTTCTGTGCACTTGTAGGACTAGGGTCTCTACTTTTTTTGCAGCCTGTCAGGGTGGGGTCACTCACATCTTCTAGAGGCGCCTGTATTTCTTACCACACGGCCCCCTCCATCTTCAAGACAGCAATGGCACATCAACTCTTCCTTGTGCTCCAGATCCCTAATATCCTCTTCGGCTATCAGTTACAGAAAACCACTTTTGAAAAGGACTCATGTGATTTGATTAGACCCACCTGGATAATCTCTGTGATTAGTAACATTAATTCATCTGCAGAATTCCTTTGGCCATGGCATGTAATATAATCACAAGTGTGGCAGCTCATCATATTCATAGTACTGATGATTAGGTTGAAAAATGGAAGGGGAGTGTTTTAAGTTTCTGCTTACTACAGTGATATTCAGACTAAGAAATTAATCAGTCTGAATGTATGCCAACTACAGTACTGGAGCAGGGTCCTGGATATTATCTGCTGTTTCAGATGTTACCTTTTATTTGCTGGATAGTGGAGAGATCTGGGGTGTCCTATCGGGAATAGCTGGAGTGGCAGCTATTTATCAACTGGAATGGCAATATTTCTAATATTTTAACAACTGGATAGTCGTATCAATGCATAGCAGTTGTTTATCAGACCTAGTTAGAGGGTTAAAAATCATAGTGTAGTGTGTGAAGTACTGCTTTTTTCTCTGTGCTTTGAGAAAATTGGAGTTTGGTCCCAGATGACTGGGGGTGGGCAGGGAGACCACCTGCCCTCTTTGGCAGTTTGACGATGGGCAACAGCCCTCTCTAACCTCAACTGCTATTTTTGCAGTGCCAGGTTTGTTTGAATGAATGTCTTCATTTGCATGGCTGTCTTCTGCCGCAGAGAAGTCCATTCATCATTTGAGCCTCCAGATGCTGCCACCCTAATGGAGACAACCAAAGCAATCCTATGTATTTGGACTCTCCTCCAGCCACCCGGCAGCTGGAGCTCAGTGATGCACATGCCATTCACTTTTTGTCAGAATTAGAGTGAATGCTACACAGCAGCCAATGAAACTGAAGGTTCTTTTTCTTTTCTTTCTTTTTCTTTTTTGGTTATGGGGAGTGAACCCAGGGGTGCTTAACACTGAGGCACATCCCCAGTCCTTTTTATTTTTTATTTTGAGACAGGGTTTTACTAAGTTGCTTAAAGCCTTGCTAAGTTGCTAAGGTTAGCCTCAAACTTGTGTTTCTCCTGTCTCAGCCTCCTGAGTCGCTGGAAGTTGCTGGGATTATAGGTGAGTGCCACTGCGCCTGGCTCTGAAGGTTCTTATTAACTTACTGAATCACAGACCGTCATGTTTTGTGATGACCAATCTCAGGCAATAGAGATGTCTCTTGTGGTTGGGACAGGGGGTAGGAATAAGGCCTAAGGTAAATGAGCATTGTCAGACTAGCCCATCTGTCTGACCAGATATTTTGTAATAGATGAATTTGGTCAACATAGCATCAAGAGCAGCTTTGCTTGTTGTAACTTGTGCATGCATATAAATAACCTTAGTGACAAGGTGGCTGTGTTGACAGAAGCGTCACAGAGGTAGCTTAAGGGATATAAAAAGGGAGAAGTAAAACACTTAATTGCAAATAACTAATAACATATAGTATGGTCAGATTCAGCTGCTGATGTTCGCTGGGAACATGGAGCACAGGCCTGGAGTGATCCCTGCTTCACCATATCTTGAGGATAACTCTATACACCATGGAAGAGGAGTCTCCTTTGGCATGGAAATACCAAATGCTACAGAACCCTAGATCTATGTCACCAGCAGCTCTGAATCCTGCATGGAACATTGATAAGGAAGTCAACCCTTCAAGGGACTGATATTACCTGGAGTTCTTGAACTCTGAACTAGAATGTGCAATGACCAGATTGACAGTAAGGCATGATCTCTACGTAGACTGAGTCAGCCTGTGATACCTCTTGAGGCAATAGATATTTGTTTTTGGTGATTTCTCTTGTTGTAGCCTTTTCCCCATGTCAAGCCCTTCTAAAGATCACACTCACTACTGAAGTAGAGATGTTATAAATGAAATTAAATCTACTTGCTGATCTTTGCCACTTAAGCAGTTCCAGATACTTTTGCAATCAGGTTGCTGAATATCAGTATCCCACTTGTTCCATTTCCAAATGGTAAAAAAAAAACTGCCAGGAAATACCAAAGCAGCAGGTAGTATTCAGAATGGTTGCTCATGACCCCAGATGTGTGAGATGGTATAGACACCATTCAAGTCATCTACTCCAGGCACCCCCACTGGGGAGGGGAACCAAGGAGTTTTCTTCAGGTACAACAGTAGGTGGTATTAAAACAAAACCTACTATCAGCAGGTGGTGACAGGAAAGCTGGAGCTGATGATTTCCACCCTTCCTAGAAAGTGTCACTGAGCTCAAAGGGAAACACCACTGCCCTACACGACGTGACAAGAAAAATCTATTCCTTTCCTACTGTCACAAAGAAGGATCAACTGCCAGACATCTAGTGAGAAAACTACAAATGCCTTAGCATGAATATTGTCATCTTTGTCAAGGGTAGATGGTGGGATACTGGCACAAGGAATGGGAAAAATCAAGCCCTAAGATTGAATGCCTGCTCTCATTCCCTTCTAGAGACAGACTAGGAGCAAGCACCGATCTTATCAAAGGCTTTGATCTAGTTGGGTTTGAATGAGAGAGAGAGAGAGAGAGAGAGAGAGAGAGAGAGAGAGAGAGAGAAAGCAAGTAAGAGAATGAAGCTGAACTATATTCCATTTCAAACACAACAGAATTTCAGAGCTAGAAAGGGCCTTGCTGAGCCTATTCCATTCATCTGCAGTCTCACAGATTCACAGAACTGGCAAGAACATTAAAGACCATTGATTGCAACTCCCTCACTTTTTGGATGAGAAAGCAGAGGCCCAAGAAGGGAAAATAAATTACCCAAGGTCACTTTATTATAAATGACAGGGCCAGGATTAAAGTCCCTGGTTTCTAAACTCCTAAATTTTTTCCATTATATACCCCTCCTTTTTCTATTACCTAAGCACTTAGGATCTAAACCATACCAGTAGACAATATTTTATACTATTTTTTTGGTACTGTGGATCAAACACGGGGCACTTTACCACTGAGCTAGGAGCTAGGAGATAGATAGGGCTGCCCCACTTAGAGAACTAGATTAGCTGAATTGACCCTGGAGGTGAGGTGCCCAGTGGAAAAGCCAATTGTGCTCATATTATGATTTTCCTTACTGAGGCAAAAAAATAGATTAAAAAAAATTTTAAATATGTTCAACAGACAGCAAGAAAGTTTTATTAACTAAAACAACCAGGTATAAATCACCAAGATTCAATATATTGAGTCCAAACAGAATTACCT
Source organism: Sciurus vulgaris (assembly GCF_902686455.1). Classification (NCBI taxonomy): domain Eukaryota; kingdom Metazoa; phylum Chordata; class Mammalia; order Rodentia; family Sciuridae; genus Sciurus; species Sciurus vulgaris. The sequence continues at coordinate 39,667,400 of NC_136471.1, read as the reverse complement.
TGGAAAGAAAGAGATCAATTTAACAATTGAGAAAGCTAATGTAAGTCAATTGAAGCAGACAGACTTTTTTTTTCCAGTATTGAGGATTGAGCTCAGGGCTTCACACATGCTAGGCAAGTGCTCTACCATTGAGCTACATCCCAGCCCTTTTTAGTTATTTTGAGACAGGGTCTCACTAAGTTGCTGAGGCTGACCTTGAACTTGCAATCCTCCTGCCTCAGTCTCTGGAGTAGCTGGGATTATAGGCATGCACCACTATACACAGCCAGACTCTCATAGGGCTTGTAGTGTGCTCCATACCAATGTGACCCCTCCTGAAACCAAAGGAAAGACCCTTGTAAAGCAAAGCTACTCACGGCAATAAGCTGGTAGGAGTTGTTCATCATGGCAATCAGCATGTTCAGCAGCACTACTAGGGAGATGACATTGTATGTCCCAAACATGGTAGCTCCTACAAACTCAGTGAACTCATGTCTGGCTTTCACATTGGTGACATAGAGATTTAAAAGGCCAAATACAGACCAGAAGAGTGACTGAAGTGTTTCAAAGAGCCTAAAAGAGATTTAAAATAAAAGCAGGTTAGTTAATTCTCTAAGAAGAGCAAGAAAAGAGAGAAAACCTGAGTTGATGTGCAACAGGGCTACCAGATGTGCAATAGGCAAGAGATGATCTCACGTATTTTGGTCTCTTTCCTAACATATCTGACAGCCATGTCAGTTTGTTTATTTGTTGCTACTTCTGTGTCCTGTGCTTTGCTCTTCTACCTGGAATACTATCTCCCTCCTCTCAGTCTACACAGAAAGCTAAGCATGTTCAAGGAATATTTCAAGGGCTACTTCCTCTACCAAACTCTCTCTTTCATCTTCAGACCATATGATCCACTACATAGGCAGTAAACGCAGTGGTTAAGAATATGTCGCTTGGTGTTAGATTGCACTAGGTTAACCCACTAAGTCACAAGTATTCAATTCTGGAAATATTTCAATGAAATTGAGACAGGTACATTAAAGAAGGTTGGAAAAAATAGAGCTTGTATGTTATTATGTTAATTAATATTAAAATTTTATAATTTATGCCATATGCAAATATAGTATATATATACAGTATATATAATGTCATATATTACATATAGTAAGTATAGTACACATATGTTACTATATTTAAGTATTTATACATGTTCCACATTTTGGAACAATGGGACAAATGAATTAAAATCTAGCTCTAACACTTGTTGGCTAAGTGAATGTAAGTGTAAGCTACCTTTTTCTTTCTTTTTTTTCTCCTTTCTTTTGGTGCTAGAGATTAGCCCAGGGGTGCTTCACATCCCCAGCCCTTTTCAATTTTTATTTTGAGACTGTACCTTGTTAAGTTGCTTAGGGCCTCACTAAATTGCTGAGGCTGGCCTTGATCCTTCTGTCTCAGCCTCCTGAGTTGCAGGGATTACAGGCATGCACTACTGTACCTGGTACTTTTTTTTTTCCTTAGTGCTGGAAATTGAACCTAGAACCTCACACATGCTGTATGACTGAGCCACACTTCCAGCCCACAAGTTACCATTTCTGATACTTCTTTTGTGGCTTTCACAGGGCTGCTACGCTCAGAGAAAAAGCTCACAGATTGTCAAATCAATACTTAATATGAATTATTATTGATTGTATATATTAAGTATCGTAGGATCGGATGCTGGCCAAAAAGGGATCAGACCACAAGCATCTAAACAAAGCTTTATCAGGATCAGCTCTCAGGCGAGGTTCACCGGTCCAACAAGATAAAGGGTCGGGGAAGTTGTGCTGAGGCTCTGATGGGGCTGCGTTTTTTTGTACCCTGGGGTGGGGGTGGTGCCGGGTAGGCTCAGGGGTGGATGTGTCTTCCTGCGATTGGACGGAGATCCTGCTGGGACCCGTGTCCTTCTGGGATTGGCTGGAGATCCCGCTGAGTGACAAGCGGGTGCGAGACGCCATTAGGGTTTATCTATAGAGTCTGATTGGTTGCTTTTTGGTGCGATCGGGCTGCCTAATGTCCTGCCCCGTTCAGTCACTTCTGACCGCCCCAACAAGTATTATTGAGAATTTACTATGTGTAAGTATGTTAGGCACTTTTACATACATTCTCAGTGTGATCTTTATGAAACTTTATTGTTACTAGTGAAGAAACAGGTTCAGGAATTAATGACTTGCTCAAGGACACCCAACTAGTAAGTGCTGAGTCAGAATTCAAATCCAGTTTTCTGACCTTCCAAAACTACTGCATTAGTCTATATTGGATGATTGTGTAAATCATTGTTTCCTGTCTTAGTCTCCATACCGAAAAATGTGCTATTGCTATGATGCTTTTGGAGTCTGAAGTTTTCTTTGCCTTATATTCAGAAATCTTCATTCAGCAATAAAACGTAGCTAGCTCAGGGGTAGCACAGGTCAGTCATTTCTTATGCACACAGACAAGCTGCAGAATGTGAATAATGCTACTTTCAGAATGAATACATTTTTCAGTTTCAGATATGCTGTTTTTAATAAGCCCAATGTATTTCGAGAGGCTTAGGGATTTGTTCTTGGGTTTATTTTGGGGGTGAGTGGAAAGTGTTTAAAAAGTTCCTCTCTCTGGGAAAGGTCTTTCCCCAGATCTTTGCATGGCTGGCTTCTTATAAGATCTCAGGTCGAATAACACCTCCTCAGAGAGGCTTTCCTTGGTTGCTCAAGTATTCGCTAGACTATTGTCTTGTTTAATTTTCTTTGTAACACTTAAAATTCCCTAAAATTATTTTTTACTACTAATAATATTAAATATTATAATAATATTGATAATAAATATACTATTAAGAATTTTTGTGTTTTAATGTTTGTTGTCTATCATCTCCACTAGAATGTGAATTCTTAGGAGGGCAGAGACAGAGCTATTATACACCTGTTACGTAGCAGGCACTCAGTAATAGTTATTGAATAGATGAAGTAATTCATATTATTACTATTATTATTTCATCAGATTCAAGTAGAGAAAATTCTAATCCTATCAACAACTGTATTCACAGGCTGCATAGTGAGGGGTAGTTCAGTTGAATGAAGGCTGTGTTCTGCACTGGCCTGATGCTCAGGGGGGGCCTCCTTCAGGGTTATGCACATGACCTTTTTCTTTTTTTTTCTTTTTTTTTTTTTTGTACTGGGGATTGAACCCAGGGGCCCTTAAACAGCCCTTTTAAAATATTTTTATTGAGAAATAGGGTCTTTCTAAGTTTCTTAGGGCCTTGCTAAGTTGCTGAGGCTGGCTTTGAGCTTGAGATCCTCCTGCCTCGGCCTCCTGAGCCGCTGGGATTACAGGCATGTGTTATCGCACTCAGCTGGACGGTTTGATACACGCGTACACTGTGTAATGATCAAATCAGGGTAATGAGCATCTTCCATCACCTCAAACACTTAGGATTTCTTTGTGGTGAAACATTCACAAGCCCTTCTTCTAGCTAGTTTGCAATATACTGGACATTATCGCCATCTATAGTCACCCTTCTGTGCAATAATGCACCAGAACTTGTTCCTAACTGTAAAATTGTACCATGGACCAATCTCTCACCCTCACCCCTCCTCCTTACTCTCTCCAGTCTCTGAAAACCCCTGTTCTACTGTCTCTACTTCTAGGAATTTGCTTTTTGTTTCTTTCAACTAAGTGCCAGTTAATGAAGCATGAAAAATCAGTAGTAAGTCACAGTAGGGTACAATAACCAGAACATGTGGCAAGACAGATCTATCACAAGATCTGAATTTCTGGAAGACAATACTGGTCTGGGTCAGGCTATGCAAAGTACCACCAAGCCTGGCAGAAGGTTGAAAAATGGGGAGATGTGGGGTTCAGAAATCTGGCCCTTTGGGGAGGGCACAGCTAGAACATGGTGGTGTCTATTAGAAATCAGGGCAGGCAGGAGGCCAGCAATGGCACACACAGCTAACATAGCAGCTGGATGACAGCAGCTGTGGCAGCTGTGGTTCAGTAAAACAGAAAGCAGCTATGACAAATATACATGGCATGCTGAAGCACCAGAGTTCCTGGGAGCTGAATGTACTCAAACACAGAAAGCATTCAATGTTTGCTGATTACATGAAAGACAAGACCAGAAAGAGGGCAAGTGCATGGTCAGTATGTTGAGAGGGTCTTTCTGAATTGGTTGCTTCTCCTGAATGGATGATGATACCTTCCTTTAGCACCCATGTCTGCAATAATTAAAACTGCAATGGATAATGCTTGAGCGTCTGCTAGTTGTTTCATTGACAGATACAAGATTCTTTAAAAGTGAAAAACTGGGCATTTAAAGTTTGTCCTCAACTGTGCTGAAGTTCTAGGTAGGGAGAGTCTATGGAGTTCTAGTTAGGAAGATTCTATGGATTGTACAAGAGGGGGAAAGAAGGGTGGTAGGAAAGATCATTCCTCAGGTTTGGTGATTGGTAGTGAGAATGCCTTCAACATGGTACACAAAATATCACAGTGTGATCTGGTCACCAGGAGAAGCTGGCCCACTGAAAGACCTGCTGAAGTAAAATTAGGCATTGGCATGTGAGATGGATAAGAATATTGTTGGGGGGATATCTATAGGATGCTCTGTGGCTTCTAGACTCAGTTGAATTCATAGGGAAAAGACTTCCATCTGGGGGGAAGCATTACTTGGTGGCTGGGTCCATAATAAAATCATCACAGAGATGGAAAGATTTGTTGACCAAACCCTAGAACTCTAACACCAAATGAAAATCTTTTAAATTTTAAAGGAGATTATTTAAGAGCCCATTTTTATTTAGTAGACAATAAACCAACATATGGAACTTGCTAGTTCAAGAAGGGGCACAGGTTGAAGATACGAAGATTTGAGAAGAATTGGTATTAAATGTATAGAAGACAAATGCATAGCAGGTGGTTAAGGAGGAACTTCTGCATGATGGGAGCCGTCCATAAATAGATCACAGAGCTAAGAGGGGTACAAGAGAACAGAGATGGAAACTACTGTTCTCTGGATATATATTGAAAGCCTCATCTTTGTGATGAAGAATTAGTCTTCCAAAATGGAATGAGTACAGAGAGAATATACACCTCTGGACCTAATTCAGACCTACAAGGAAAAATGGAGGGTGAACTGAAAGAGAAAACTTCCAGTAGTCCCATCAACCCAGATGGAGCAAAGGCATTATTAGCCCTTCGTCTTCATCCTTATCCATTCTTAAATTTCCTGGCTGTACTATTTCTCATTTCACTGTATCTTTGACAAGCTTCTAGCTCTGGATGAAAGCTAGCCCCTCTCTGCACCTACCTCTAACTTCTACTTCTGTCCTGTCTCCCATTCAGTCCAACTTTTGTTTGGCCTTCCCATCTTAACTGAAGTTCCAACTCCTCTAGAAGGCTGCCCTAACTCCTTTCCTACAAAGTTGGGTTAGATACTCCTCTTCTCTGCTCCCATAGTGCACTAGTCTTATTTCATAAAGGCATGTATCAGACTGTCAAGGCAGTAGATAGAGGGGAGTAGCTCAGAGAAAACTTTAGACCTCTCCACCCAATAACAATATGCCTTTGGGAAAGTTAGAGAACCTCTTTAAAGTTAAATTTTCCTTATCCCCAAAATGATTACTGGTACGGAAAATATTAATCACTAACATTTATTGTACTTTTAATATGCTAAGCATTGAATATCTGATCATAATCCCATGAGGTGGCTACCATTATTCTTCCACTTTTTAGATAAGAAACTGAGGGACAGAGTGCTCACACAGGCAGGAAGTGGCAGAGCTAGGATTTATGCCAAGCTGTTTTGACTCTGAAGTCCACACACTTAACCACCTTACTCTATCCCATAAGATGGTGTATGTAAAACACTAAGCATAGTGCTTTCCATATGGCAAACAGGAAAGATGGCAGCTATTCCACTTGTTCACTTGTGTTCTCCATTAGACTCCTCTGAACCTCTTGAGGACAAGGATGTCATCTGACTTATTATCCTCCTTGTCTGGTACATAAGAGTTGCCAAATGAATGGTTTTGAATCAATCTATAGAAGATGACAGGAGAAATATAACCAAGGAAAGAACAAATGAGTGGTACCATCTTGTGATAACTGTAGCTGGAAGGATATGAACTGAAATGGTGGGGGGAACCAGAGACAATAAGAACCTTCAAAACCTAATCAGAACAGAGAAGAGCCTGTGATAGGGACAAAGTTGGTATCCATGTGAATGAGGTGGAAAAATGTGAACTGAATGATGGGTGGAGAAATCACCACTGATTAAGTAGGAATAGCTGCAAATGAATGGTAACAGTTTGGAAGAAGGTGGCAGTGGCCTGCTCAGTTGTGTCTCTGCTCTCTTTAGCTTTATGTGTACTCATGACTATTGCAACTTTAGGCAACAAATCTTATATAACTTTACAAAGTAAAGTAGTGGGAAATTAAATGTGTTAATTCATGTATACCAGATTTGCAATAGTGATTGAGCATTCAGTAAATGTCAGTTATTTTTATCACTCTGTTAAACTTTTCACCTTGATGCTATTTTGCATTCCTTGTCTTTATAGGTTGTTATTCACTTGCATATTTAGTTGTAATAATTGCAATCATAGTACATACAATTTTTGTGCTTTAAAAAATTATGCATTTCACGTACAGACCTTTTGTGTATATATAAAATCCTCATGTTATCATTTTAATAACTGCCTAAGGTCCCACTGTTATGGTTTGGATGTGAGGTGTCCCCAAAAGCTCACATGTGAGACAATGCAAGAAGGTTCAGAGGAGAAATGATTGGGTTGTAAGAGTCTTAACCCAATCAGTGATTTAATCCCCTGAGAGGGATTAACTGAGTGGTAACTGAAGTGGTAGGGTGTGGCTGGAGGAGGTGGGAATTAGGGTGTGGCTTTGCAGTATATATTTTGTATCTGGCAAGTGGAGTCTCTCTCTCCACTTCCTGATCACCATGACGTAAGCTGCTTTCCTCCACCATACCCTTCGCCATGATGTTCAGTCTCACCTCAAGCCCTGAGGAGTAGAGCCGGTCTTCTGTGGACTAAGACCTCTGAAATCGTGAGCCCTCACATAAATTTTTCCTCTCTACAATTGTTATGGTGGGTCTTTTAGTCACAGCTGCGAAAAAGCTGACTAAAACACCTACCTAGTGAAGACTATGCCTGTCTGAGAGTTTTATCAATGCTTTAATTGAGAATCAATGACATGCTTCTTAGATTTTCAGATGACACAAGACGGGGAGAGATAGCTAATAAATTGGATGACAGGGTCAAGATTCAAAAAGATTTCAACAGCTTGGAGCATTGGGCTGGAACTAACAAGATGAAATACACTAGGGCTCAATGTAGTGCTTTGCTCTTGGGCCACGTGCCCAAGTACAAGATGAGAGAGGTAGAGAAAGGCCAAGGGTATTTGCTGAAAGCAATCTCGAAGTGAATCAGCAGAGTAACACAGCTGGGTGGATGACTTTGGTCATCTTGGACGGGGGAGGAAGAAGCATAAGTAGATCACCCACAATTATAGATAGGATTTCTGAGGCCCATTCATGTTGTTGCAAATGACTTGCATATAAAACTGGTAAAATCTGAATTAGGTCACTGGATTTATCATTGTTTATTTCCTGGTCATGATATTGTACTGTACTAATGCAAAATGTTGCCACCAGGGAACATCAGGTAATTATTTCTTAGGACTGCATATAAACCTATAATCATCTCCAAATAGAAAGCTATACAAAGATAGGCTCTCTACCAGACTTCATTCTTTCATTCAACTGTTCAGTCTGCATTTTGAATATCTTTATGTCTCAGCCCCCCTTATGGCAGGTGCAAAGCTGACTCAAATGGGAGTATCAGTCTGGTGGAGATAAACAGGCACTATTGACTAAAATATGACAGGTTTTGTATTTTAATGGATATGTGCTTAAGATGCTATGGGGGACACAGAAGGAGGCTACAGCTGAGAGTGGTTAATAAAAGTCTTTAGAACATGTGATACCTTAGCAGAGCTGGAAGGCTGTGTAAAAGTTTTCCAGGCTAGCTAGGTGGTGATTGGCTTTCCAGGCAGATGGAATGGCATGTGATGTACAAAGGCCTAAAGGGCGGAGGTGCTTTCTTGTAGCTGGGGAATAGCAAGATGTTGACTATGGAGGAGAGGAGTGGAAGGCTAAAGAGGCATGGTCTAGACTTCCAAGGCCCTATGTCTTTTGGTAAAGATGCTGGATATATGGAAAAGATTCAGATACACTGGTGAGCATGGAGCCAGAGGCTGACAGAATGAGACTGCCATTTAGGAAGAAACTTCCACATAGCAAGTGGGAGATTGTTTGGAAGGGATAAAAGACTAGAGGCAAGGAGGCAAGTCAAAAGGCTATTGTAGTAGTCTTTGGGAGAAATGATTTAGGGCTAAACTGAAACAATGTGTGTGTGCACAGAATGGATTCTAGACTATTTGGGAAGTAAATTGAAAGGACTGAGTGAGACGCTAGATTTGTTTCATGAGGGAAAGAATAAGAGCCCCATATGACTCCTAGAATTCAGGCCGGGACCTTTTTATTCACATAAATCTTTTGTTTTAATAAATAAAAAATATTCATGGCTTAGATTTTAAATCACATTTACAGATGAAGAAAAACTCTAGACCCAAATAGGTCCCAATGAAGGTACTACTGCTGGAAGGAATCATGCCCCACTCCTAAAGAGCAAGGAGCAACATGCATGTCACCATGTAGACTAGGTAATCACAACAGTGAAAAGAACTGGAGACTTGGCGTAGTCTATGCAGCACCATCTGACCCCTCCACTTCATGTTGCAGAACCAAATAAAAGCTATGGTATCTCAGAACTACAAGTGGGCCCTGATCACACTGAGGAAACCTCCCATTGTTAACATTAGGCCAAGGGTGCTAGCTATAGAAGAATATCCACTGATTAAAAATAATATCAGAACAACAAAGAAGAAGCCACATAGGAAGCTACATAGACAATCTTGCTTTTTAGAAGTAGAGCAGTGGATTAATTTCACCTTCAAGGGCTTAGTCCAAAAATTTCCTATTGGCATTTGCACCAAACAAGGCTCCTTATGCTTCAGGCATCATCTGCTGGGCTATGAGATCCAGTCGGCTTTCTGGGGGTGTTGGAAACCTTTATTTTACATTCCCCATTATAGATCTGAACTCCACCAGCTATTTCCTCAGGCAGGTAAGCCTTCTGATCAATTTGGACATCTATATCCTTCTTGGTGGCAATTTTGGACATAGGAATAGCTTTCTGCATTGCAGCCTTTACTAGAGGAAAATCTTGTTTCCTACAATGAACAATCATTCGGGGCTCCAACAACTGGTACATACCCTGAAGGACCAGTCCATCTAGCAGCACTTGGTACCTGCTTGTATCTTGCTGAGTCTCTGTTTTGCTTCATTCAGTAAGCCAGTGATAAGGTCATCTCTTGCTCTGAGGACTTTGAACCTTGCTTGATTCATCAAATTGGACATCTGAATTTCCTTCTGCTGCTCAATCTGTTTTTCTTTCTGCTCACAGTATTCCATAATCTTCAGCCTTTGGGTTTGCACAGAACAGCCTTTCTCAATGTTGAACTCTTCTTCTGCTTTTGCATCTATTTCTTCTGCTTTCTTATTGGCTTCTTGTTCAATGAAAGCCATCATGTGCTTTATCTGCTTCTGCACGTCAGCATCACTGAGAGCAATGTTGAAAGCAGTGCTAGGCCGGTGGGCAACTGGCTCAGTTATGAAAAAGGGTGGTAGAAGAGGCCTTTTAATGAGAAGAGGAGTTAAAGTGGAAATTGGTTGGGGTGATATGCAGACAAGGAATTTAGTTGTGAATATTTTGTGTTTGAGGGGCCTGTGGAACAGCCAGGTGTGTTCAGTAGGCATCTGGAGATGAGTTCCTGGACTGAATAGTTAGTGCCTTTCCACTCTGACCCTTTTTCTCTCCCAAGTTCTGTATCCTGAGAATGATGATGCCTTATTTTTTATTTTTTCATTCGTTGTTTTTAGATATACATGATGGTAGATGCAGTCTGACATATTATACATATATGGGGTGTGACCCATTACAATTTTGATCCCAATCTTGTGGTTGTACATGATGTGGAATTACATTGGTGGTGTATTCATGATGCCTTCTATTAAAAAAAATTATAGTTGTAGATGGACTGCATGCCATTATTTTATTTGTTTATTTTTATGTGGTGCTGAGGATCACACATGCTAGGCAAGCAAGCGCTCTGCCATTGAGCTACGGCCCCAATCCTCTTGATGCCTTCTTAATTGCTTCTCTGGACAGCAGATGAAGGCCAGGTACTTCCATTATGGAATACTGAATTCAAATCGCCAACAGTATTGTCACATCGTTGTCAGAAAGGACAATGAGTTCCCCTTAAATTGTATGCCCAGGGAAAAAGGGCTTTGTCTCCTTTTATAGCAGAATAACAATGGCATCTCTGGAGAATCATAAGGAAAAAGATGACAATAAGCAGGTACCAAACTTTTCACCGGATATATAAATAAACTCATTTTCCCCTTCTCTAAAAGCTGATCTTTCTGATGCTCTGACTGAGTAACGAGTATTTTAATAGGCATTATGAATGCCTGAGTTGAAGCATTTAAAAGAAAACAAATTGGAATCAGGCCTCAATGGAGGAGAAAAATATCAACAGATAGAGGGAAAGTTGAGGTAATGCTACTGCTGATTTGGTCCCAGCAGGACAATGCTTCTTCCTATCTGACACTCCAAGATATAATTTTTTGTATGACAGTGTCCATTCTTGTCAATTGTCCCTGCTGGGCAAGTGATGGGAGCAAAATGTCAGTTGGCAACAGGGGTGTTAATAATCACTACGAATTTGTAAGGAGGCATTACATAAACTTCTTCAGTAGAGTTCACATGAAAGGGTAATTGGCCAGGACCCATTCCTCCTGTTGAATACTTTGATGGGAACAAATGCCCAGGCCAGTACAAAGTTGCTCTTTATATTAAAAATAGGTCGAAGTGAGTTCTGTCTCTAGAGTACCACAGGAGAGGAAGCATTTCCTGTTGAGAAACACTAGCAAGAGAATCAGTTGCCATTATACACTCCTGGTTGTCTTAATGAAATTGGATTTTTTCTTGGACCCCTTTTCTTTTCACATAAGTCTGGTTGTCCCATCCAAGATTTTCCCTGAATTCTGGGAAGAGAGATAGGGGTATGGCCTATGGGGAGGGAATGAGTGTGGCAATGGAGTGAGCCCACATTTTTCAAATTCAGTTCTCTGGAGCATCATCCTGGAGAGATAATTTAAAAAATAATAAGGGGGAAGAGTGCCTGTGGTCAATACATCTGAGAAGATCTCTCCCTACATGGTAAATTCACAGTGGAAGGACTCAGAAGTCCTGCAGTAACAAAACCTTTTAAACTTTGTCCCAGAATTTCCAAAATTCATTTCATCTCAAATTTCATGTCTATTAACATGCCACTGAACGGTGCTTTTCTTTTTACAACCCATTTTAGGAAATGCTCCTAGAGGCAAACAATGTTGCCTAACCGGTAGGGTAGATAAGATTTTTTTTTTTTACCCTGAATCAGTGCAATGTTATGTCAAGTAGAAACCCTTCACCCCAGGCCTTTGTTACTGAACACATTTCTAGAATGTCTGAGTCCACTGAACTGACTTTATAGAGTTAAAGGAAAAAAGTCAATGGAATACTAGTCAGTCATAAAAAGCACGGAAACCTATCATTTGTGGTAACCTGAATGAACTTGAAGAATGTTATGTTGAATGAAATAAGCCAGAGAGACAAATACTGCAAGGTCTCACCATATATGATAGAAATATAAAGAAAGTCTCGTTTCAAGATGGTGGACTAGAGGGTGGCTGCATTTCACGTTGCTCCAGGACTCAGGATTCAAAAGAGGAGATATTGAGAGACTTGGGGACCAACTCAAAGCAGTCAGGTGAGTCTCTCCTGTTAGGGAGGCGTCCCGGATGGGACGGTGGTCCCGGAATGCAGGGAACTTTGTGAAGTAGAGCTGCCCGGCGAGACGCCACTCCCTCCGCTGGAGCAGTGAACTCGGACAACTGGGAGCATCGTAGAGGAGGCCGCTCAGCACAGCGCTGGGACTCGGAGCAACCACTGGGGCTCTGGGCAGCTGCCCAGGGGAGGAGCGGTGAGGAGAGCTGTTTGGAATCAGAGCGACCACTCCTGAACACCGGGGACCTGCCCGGAGGAGAAGGAGGAGGAGCATGGCCGCTGGATTCGGAGTGACTACACCAGAGCTACAGGCGGTTGCCAGAGGAGGAGCTGCGCGGTGAGCTGTTTGGACCCAGAGCAACTGCTTCTGAACACAGGGGCCTGCCCTGAGTAAGAGGAGGAGGAGGAGCGCGGTCGCTTGGATTTGGAGTGACTACACCAGAGCTACAGGCGGTAGCCAGAGGAGGAGCTGCGTGGCGAGCTGTTTGGACTCAGACCACTTCTGAACACCGGGGCCTGCCCTGAGGAGTAGGAGGAGGAGGAGGAGGAGCGCGGCAGGTCGTTGGGACTCGCAGTGACTGCATCAGAGCTCCAGGTGGCTGCTCAGAGGAGGAGGCGATTGGTGAGTTGTTTGGACTTAAAGCAACTGCTCCTGAACACAGGGGGGCTGCCTGGAGGAGAAGCGCGGTGGGTGGCTTGGTCTCGAGTGGCCGCACCACAGCTCGGGCGGCCGCCCAGAGGAGGCGTGCAGCGGGTCACATGGATTCAGAGCCACTCAGAGCGACCGCTCCTGAACACCCGGGGGCTTACCTGGAGGAGGAGGAGGAACAGGGCGGGTCACTTCGACTCCGAGTGATTGATTGCCCAGGGCTACGGGCGGTTGGTGGGAGGAGGAAGCACGTAGTGAGTTGCTTGGACTCCTAGTGACCCTACCGGAACACTGGGCGGCTGTCTGGAGGAAGAGGCATGCGGAGGGTCTCTGGGACTCAGAGCGATTGTACGGGGCTCCAGGTGGCTGCTCAGAGGAGGGGCCGCATAGCCAGGCGATTAGGTGTAGAGCAGGGTCCCAGGATCTAGGAGGCTTCTTGGTGGAAGAGCCGCACAGAGACAGGATTAGGGGTGGAGCGAAGGTTCCAGGACTGCAGGCAGATTCTCTGAGGAGAGGCAGCCTAAGGAGATTCATCTGCGAAGGGTGAGGCTCCCAGGCCCAGGAGGTAGTGCCGGGCCCCTGGGAACTTTGCAGAGGAAGGCAGCCCAGCCCAGGCGGTAGCTGTAAATTGAGGGGAACCTCTAGGAGGGGAACTGACCAGCGAGACCTCCCCACCGGATGAGTCTTCCGTGCCGGGTGAGGTTTCCCCACAAGGACGGTAAAACCAGAGACTCAGGCCCAAACAGGCCTTGCCTAAGCCCGCAGCCTAGTTCGCCTTTGGATGACCATTGGTCAACAAGTGGAGGCACCTCTGCCCACTATCAGGGAATATACCCCACCTGAAGGCCACCACCTCTAGAGAGGCAGCTTCCTTGTGGAGCACGGCATGATCAACTTCCTCCAAGACTTCAGCCTACTGAAGGCTAAGAGGGGATATACAAGAAATCTTCAGGGACATTGTAAGTCAATAGAGGAAATCTGCAATATCACAGCGGTCCACTGATACCTGAACAATATGAGAAAACAAGGGAAGAAAATGCCCCAAACAAATCTAGATGTTACATCAATAAAATCCAACGACAGCGTGGCAGAAGAAATGACAGAAAGGGAGTTCAGAATGTGCATGATTAAAATGATCAGGGAAGCAAACGATGAGATGAAAGAGCAAATGCAGGCATTGAATGATCGCACCAATCGACAGTTAAAAGAGCAAATACAGGAAGCAAAAGATCACTTCAATAAAGAGTTAGAGATATTGAAAAAAAAACCAAACAGAAATCCTTGACATGAAGGAAACAATAAACCAAATTAAGAACTCCATAGAAAGCATATCCAGTAGGATAGAACACCTAGAAGACAGAACCTCAGACATTGAAGACAAAATATTTAACCTTGAAAACAAAGTTGAACAAACAGAGAAGATGGTAAGAAATCATGAACAGAATCTCCAAGAACTATGGGATATCATGAAAAGGCCAAATTTAAGAATTATTGGGATTGAGGAAGGCCTAGAGAAACAAGCCAAAGGAATGAACAACCTATTCAATGAAATAATATCAGAAAATGTTCCAAATCTGAAGAATGAGATGGAAAATCAAGTTCAAGAGGCTTATAGGACTCCAAATACACAAAATTACAACAGACCCACACCAAGGCACATTATAATGAAAATACCTAACATACAAAATAAAGACAGAATTTTAAAAGCTGTGAGAGAAAAGAACCAAATTACATTCAGGGGGAAGCCAATACGGATATCAGCAGATTTTTCAATCCAGACCCTAAAAGCTAGAAGGGCCTGGAACAACATTTTTCAAGCCCTGAAAGAAAATAGATGCCAACCAAGAATCTTATACCCAGCAAAACTTACCTTCAAATTTGATGATGAAATAAAATCCTTCGATGATAAACAAAAGCTAAAAGAATTTACAAAAAGAAAGCCAGCATTACAGAACATTCTCAGCAAAATATTCCATGAGGAAGAGATGAAAAACAAAGAAGCAAATCAGCAAAGGGAGGAATTATCCTAAAGGAATTGTCAAATAAAGGAGGAACCAAGTCGTGTCAAATAAATAAATAAATAAAATTTAAAAAATGAACCAAATGACCGGGAATACAAATCACATCTCAATAATAACCCTGAATGTTAATGGCCTGAATTCATCAATCAAAAGACATAGACTGGCAGATTGGATTAAAAAGAAAGATCCAACAATATGTTGCCTACAAGAGACTCACCTCATAGAAAAAGATACCCATAGACTAAAAGTGAAAGGATGGGGAAAAACATACCATGCACATGGACTCAGCAGAAAAGCTGGGGTATCCATCCTCATTTCAGATAACGTGGACTTCAAGCCAAAGGTAGTCAGAAGGGCTAAAGAAGGTCATTTCATACAGCTTAAGGGAAGCATAAATCAGCAAGATATAACAATCATAAACATCTATGCCCCAAACAGTGGCTCATCCATGTATGTCAAACAAATCCTTCTCAATTTCAGAAACCAAATAGACCATAACACAATAATACTAGGTGATTTTAACACGCCTCTCTCACCACTGGACAGATCTTCCAGACAAAAACTGAACAAAGAAACCATAGATCTCAATAACACAATCAATAATTTAGACTTAACGGACATTTATAGAATACACCATCCAACCAAAAGCGAATACACTTTCTTCTCAGCAGCACATGGATCCTTCTCTAAAATAGACCATATATTATGCCACAAAGCTAATGTTAGCAAATACAAGAAGATAGAGACACTAGCATGTATTCTGTCAGATCATAATGGATTGAAGTTAGAAATAAATGAAAGAGTAAAACACAGAAACTATTCCAACATCTGGAGATTAAACAATATGCTATTATATGATGAATGGATAACAGAAGGTATTAGGAAGGAAATTAAAAAATTCTTAGAGATAAATGAGAACAAAGAAACATCATATCAAAATCTCTGGGACACTATGAAAGCAGTACGTAGAGGGAAATTTATTTCATGGAGCGCATTTAATAAAAGAAGTAAAACTCAATAAACAAACGACCTAACACTACAGCTCAAAGCCCTAGAAAAAGAAGAACAGACCAGCACCAAAAATAGTTGAAGACAGGAAATAGTTAAACTCAGAGCTGAAATCAATGAAATTGAAACAAAAGAAACAATACAAAAAATTGACAAAATATATAGTTGGTTCTTCTAAAAAATAAACAAAATTGATAAATCTTTAGCCACACTAACAAAGAGAAGACGAGAGAAAACCCAAATCACTAAAATTCGGAATGAACAAGGAAATATCACAACAGACACGATTGAAATACAAAACATAATTAGAAGCTATTTTGAAAATCTATACTCCAACAAAATAGAAAATTTCGAAGACATCAACAGGTTTCTAGAGACATATGAATAGCCTAAACTGAATGAGGAGGACATACACAATTTAAATAGACCAATTTCAAGTTCTGAAATAGAAGAAGTCATCAAAAGCCTACCAACAAAGAAAAGTCCGGGACCAGATGGGTTCTCAGCGGAGTTCTACAAAACCTTTAAAGAAGAGCTCATTCCAATACTTCTCAAAGTACTCCATAAAATAGAGGAGGAGGGAGCCCTCCCAAACTCATTCTATGAAGCCAATACACACTGATACCTAAACAAGACAGAGACTCATCAAGGAAAGAAAATTTCAGACCAATATCCTTAATGAACATCGACGCAAAAATTCTCAACAAAATTTTAGCAAATCGCATACAAAAACATATTAAAAAGATAGTGCACCATGATCAAGTGGGTTTTCTCCCAGGGATGCAAGGTTGGTTCAACATCTGGAAATCAATAAATGTAATTCACCATGTCAATAGACTTAAAGTCAAGAATCACATGATTATTTCAATAGATGCAGAAAAAGCATTTGATAAAATACAGCATCCCTTCATGCTCAAAACACTAGAAAAAATAGGGATAGTGGGAACATTCCTTACCATTGTAAAGGCCATTTATGCTAAGCCCATGGCTAATATCATTCTAAATGGTGAAAAACTGAAAGCATTCCCCCTAAAAACTGGAACAAGGCAGGGATGCCCTCTTTCACCACTTCTATTCAACATCGTTCTTGAGACTCTGGCCAGAGCAATTAGACAAACCAAAGAAATTAAAGGGATACGAATTGGAAAAGAAGAACTCAAACTATCCCTGTTCGCTGATGACATGATTATATATTTAGAGGAACCTGGAAATTCCACCAGAAAACTCTTAGAACTCATAAGTGAATTCAGTAAAGTAGCAGGTTACAAGATCAATGCTCATAAATCCAACGCATTTTTATACATAAGTGATGAATCTTCAGAAAGAGAAATCAGGAAAACTACCCCATTCACAATAGCATCGAAAAAAATAAAATACTTGGGAATCAATCTCACAAAACAGGTGAAAGACCTCTACAATGAGAACTACAGAACACTAAACAAAGAAATTAAAGAAAACCTTAGAAGATGGAAAGAGCTTCCTTGTTCTTGGATAGGAAGAATTAATATTGTCAAAATGTCCATACTACCTAAAGTGCTATACAAATTCAATGCAATTCCAATTAAAATCCCAATGATGTACCTTACAGCAACAGAGCAAGCAATTATGAAATTCATCTGGAAGAATAAGAAACCCAGAATAGCTAAAGCAATCCTTAGCAGGAAGAGTGAAACAGGAGGTATTGCAATACCAGATCTTCAACTCTACTACACAGCAATAGTAACAAAAACGGCATGGTATTGGTACCAAAATAGAAAGGTAGATCAATGGTACAGAATAGAGGACATGGACACAAACCCAAATAAATACAATTTTCTCATACTAGACAAAGGTGCCAAAAATATGCAATGGAGAAAAGATAGCCTCTTCAACAAATGGTGCTGGGAGAATTGGAAATCCATATGCAACAGAATGAAACTAAACCCATATCTCTCACCATGCATGAAACTAAACTCAAAATGGATTAAGGACCTCGGAATCAGAGCAGAGACCTTACAGATTATAGAAGAAAAAGTAGGTCCAGATCTTCAACATGTCGGCTTAGGACCAGACTTCCTCAACAGGACTCCCATAGCACAAGAAATAAAAGCAAGAATCAATAACTGGGATAGATTCAAACTAAAAAGCTTTCTCTCAGCAAAGGAAACTATCAGCAATTCGAAGAAAGAGCCTACAGAGTGGGAGAATATCTTTTGCCAATCATACTTCAGATAGAGCACTAATCTCCAGAATCTATAAAGAACTCAAAAAACTCTACACCAAGAATACAAATAATCCAGTCGACAAATGGGCCAAGGAAATGAATAGACACTTCACAGAAGAAGATCTACAGGCAATCAACAAACATATGGAAAAATGTTCAACATCTCTAGTAATAAGAGAAATGCAAATCAAAACTACCCTAAGATTCCATCTCACCCCAATTAGAATGGCGATTATCAAGAATACAAGCAACAATAGGTGTTGGCGAGGATGTGGGGAGAAAGGTACACTCATACATTGCTGGTGGGGCTGCAAATTAGTGCAGCCACCCTGGAAAGCAGTGTGGAGATTCCTTAGAAAACTTGGAATGGAACCACCATTTGACCCAGCTATCCCACTCCTTGGCCTATACCCAAAGGACTTAAAATCAGCATACTACAGAGATACAGCCACATCAAGGTTTATAGCTGCTCAATTCACAATAGCTAGACTGTGGAACCAACCTAGATGTCCTTCAATTGATGAATGGATAAAGAAACTGTGGCATATATATACAATGGAATATTACTCAGCCATAAAGAATGATAAAGTTATGGCATTTGCAGTCAAATGGATGAAATTGGAGAATATCATGCTAAGTGAGATCAGCCAATCTCAGAAAGCCAAAGGACAAATGGTATCGCTAATCAGTGGATGATGACTCATAATTGGGGGAGGGAAGGGTTATTGTTAGGTTTAGAGTTAGGGTTAGGGAGGGGGGCAAGTATGAAGGAAGGAAGCACTGTATAGAGGGAAAAGAGGGGTGGGAGGGGTGGGGGGAAGGGAAAAAATAACAGAATGAATCAAATAACATTACTCTATGTAAATTTATGATTACACAAATGGTATGCCCTTATGCCATGTACAAACAGAGAAACAACATGTATCCCATTGTTTACAATAAAAAAAAAAAGAAATTCTATCTCATAGAAGTAGAGAGTAGAATGTTGGCTACTAGAGTCTGGGGAGAATAGGAGGAGGAATGGGTAGGAAAAAGTTGTTCAAGGAATACAAAGTTACAGTTAGTAGGAACAAGATGTTCTGGTATGCTATTGAGCAGTAAGGAATATAGATAACGTGCAGTATTTTTTCAAGACAGCTAGAAGAGAAGATTTTTGAATATTGTACCACAAAGAAATGCTCAGGGTATGAGGTGACAGATATGCTAAATACCTGATTTGATTATTAATGTATTCTTGTAAGGAATCACACTGTGCCCCATAAACATGTACAATGATTATATGTCATTAAAAACAAAACACAATAGGAAAAACTTGTATCTCAGTTTAATGACTAAGAATCTTGCATAACCTTGGGATCATTATTTATGAATACCAGTGATGAGTCAACACTCTCAGAATAGGGGTGGAGACAGACAAGTTGGGAGACACCGAGTCCAGGGTCAGTCCAGGGTCAGTCCAGGGCAGCACCCAACCTAACAGATTGTCTGACTTGTCCTTATTTTCTCTCATCTCTATTTCTCTTATTGCCAATTTGTCAGAAAATAAAAGGTTTTGAAGGTATCTACAAAGTAGATATTGAGAGTGGGACCAAAAGGCACAGGAGTTTCATGTGTCCAGAGGTAGCAGACTCCTGGATCCTGAGTCATGGGCTGTCTCTTGTATCCCAAGTGAGAACAGAGACATTTCCAGTCAGTGCATGGTGCCCCTTTACCCCTAAATACCTAAATTAAGCTAGTTGGTGAGCTGACTCTAATTTTGCCTCAACCTGTTCCCTTTCTAGCTTCTGTGAAAGGGAGTACATTAAGATGTACATATAGGATTATGCCACAGTGAATTTCTAACTAAAAAGAAACAATAAGATAAAAAGAAAAGAAACAAGACACCCTTGCATCCTTCCTTGTTTCAGGCACAATTCAGAATAGTTAAGTTAGCTTTGGTGGTCAGTTGCTCAGAAGAATAAATAGCCTTTCTATTTCATTTCCTTGGTGGAGGCCATTTTTATTTTATTTTATTATTTTATTTTATTTTTTTTCTACCAGGAATTGAACTCAGGGGCACTTAACTACTTAGCCACACCCCCAGTTCTTTTTAATATTTTATTTAGAGACAGAGTCTCACTAAGCTGCTTAGGGCCTTGCTAAGTTGCTGAGGTTGGTTTTGAACTCATGATCCTCCTGCCTCACCCTCCTGAGCCGCTGGGATTACAAGTGTGCACCACCATGCCCACAAGGCCAGTTTTTTTTGAGAGAGGAATTATCTACCCCACCCTCATCAAATCTTTTAAAAATATAGCATGCTATATTTTAAAAAATATGTTCTGATAATCCCAAGGTCATGCAAGATTCTTAGTCATTAAACTGAGATACAATTTTTTCCTACTGTGTTTTGCTTTTAATGACATATAATCATTGTACCTGTTTATGGGGCACAGTGTGATTCCTTACAAGAATACATTAATAATCAAATCAGGTATTTAGCAGTTCAGAGCTAACTCTCAAGTCTAGTTCCTGGGAGCCCACATATGTGTTTTTCTTTATTCCCTCACCTAACAGCACTTTCTCCTGTTGCCTGTAGAGAAAGGAGGATCTCCCTCCACCTCAGACCATTTGGATGAATCCACAGTAAGCTTTGCCTGCACTATTGAGAGGCAGTGATGAAACTGTGGGCTGAAAATAGGACAAAAAAAAAAAGAAACAGCAGAAAAAAAGGCAAAAGAAGAAAAAGGGGAGGCTTACGTGGAGAAGGCGTTGTTCTGTTTTTCACATCGGATCCCCTTGCAGTTGTTAGGCTCATCAATAGCTCTGGTCTCATAATAAAAGTAAAGCTGATTCAGTCCATTGGCAAAAGCCAACAATACCAGGCAGTAGATAAAGAGGAATTTGAGGATATCAAGCAGCATGCGTCCCAAAGAGATCTGCAGAGGCCCTAAGTGGGAGTTGGCTGTGAACAGGGATATGAGACGCAAGGAACTTAAAATGTTGGATATTGCGAAGAGCGCCTCTGCAATCAGAGTCGGGTGCCACATTTCCCATTCCTCCCTCGGACGAGAACCATTGTACTAAAAAAAAAAAAAAAAAAAAAAAAAAAAAAAAGTGCAGAAGGTGAGAGGTACAGTAAGCATTTATAAAACTTTCCCCTTTCCACCCTTTCACACCCAAATAAAGCCACCAAAATATGCATCAAGCATCATTTATACAAAAGGCCCCATGCATGGCACTATTTTGTCTTTTGGCCCCATTCAATTAGTACAGGACACTCTTTTCCTCCCTCTTCCATCCAGATATACACTCAGCATATACACAAAGCAGAATGCATTTCAGAGCAATTCTCTGGAGCAGCCACCTGTGGTTTATCAACAGACATTTTCTAACTGAGATTAACAGATTGTTGTAGAGTATCCCTGAAACTGAGCCACAGGTATGCCAGGGTAGCAGGGATAAGTCACCTAGCTTCCTAATGAAATTTTGACTCAGATCTACTTCCTCAGTCCCCCACTGGGTTATGAGCACCATGGACAACTTGCAGTTATTGAAGGATACTAGGTACATGGAAACTTCTCAGTATTTGGTGTTTAGCTTCACTTCCCCAATGACTGCAGTTTGGGGCTAATAGACCATTCTTAGGGAGTCTTCATCAGAGCTTTGGGCTGAGTATTGAGCAGTTTGTAATGTATTCCACACTATTGCAAATGTCATGTCATCCTTCCAGATAGCAAATTCAGTACTTCTCTGTACAGTGGCATATGAATGTATTTTACTGTTCCTTTGACAACCCTACAAGCTAGAACATCCTTCTAGCACAAATGAAGAACAAGGGGATTGAAGGGGAGGAATAACCAGTATCTATAGGATTGGTTAACCATTTTTCAGACCTACTCCAGGCTTCTAGCTTCTAGAACATGAGGAGTAGTCTTGAAGAAAATCAACTTCATTATGTGATCTGAGCTTCAATTTGGGCATTGTCACCTAAAACTGCCTCTATCTTTCACTTTTGCCATAAATAAGGATAATACCTACTCCTACCTTCTGCATGTGTTTGTGATTCTGTTTTTATATGCAAAAATCTGTGTACTTCAGAGGGGATATGTTATGGAAATACAAGGAACTAGTTGTTACCTTCCCCAGGACAGAAGTAGATTTTGTCTGAAATTCAATTTGAAGCATGTTGCCTTGAGCTCTCATCTAAATATCACAGTTTCTCAGGACTAAATGTAAACAGCTTTCCTGAGAAAATGTATTGGGGGCCAAATTATATTGTTAGCTTTTCTAAAATGTGTTTCAATTCCAACAACCAAGGAAACTGGTGTTCTTAAAAATCATTTGTATATATCCAATATTCTTCACTGTCAAAAGAATCAAAGAAACCAAAGCACATTTGTGCTTGTTTCAGATAGACTTTTAGGCGACCAATCAGTTTTATGTACTCTTGGCCAAATCTTGTATTTCTATATATTTCCTTCCAGAAAAATTCACTGCATTGCCATGTGGGGTAGGCTTTATTATGCCTGTTTTACAAATGGGGGAATTGAAATCCAGAGAGGCAGAGTTATTTGCTAAAGATTTTCACAGCAAAGTTGGTGGCAGAGCCAGCACTAAATCCCAGGTCTCCAGATACTCAGTCTAGCACTATTTCTATTAAATGTTACTTACATGATAGTTGATCTCACAGTACAGATGTTAGATAGGCCTTTAAAGGTTTTGAGGTGTATGTGAGAGATGGAGACTCTTTGTTGACAACAAAACAGATCTATGTTTTAAAACTAGAAATAATCAACTGGAAGATGTATAGCTTATAATTTGGGTTTTTCTCTCTCTCTCCATGCCCAGAACTGTAACCACAGAGAAATCTGTTGCTCATGGGGTGGTGAATCTGAATTTTCAGAACACTCAGAAAGTATGAAAAAGGATTGTCTTGGCAAATCGGTATTTTGCATATATACCTTTTGAGAAAGATACCTTATCATGTGAGTTCAGGGAATAAACCAGAACTCATCTAACACAGAGGGCAGCAAACTTTTTCTGTCAAGGGCCAGACACTACATATGTTTGACTTAGTGGGCTTTATAGTCTCTGTCACAACTACTCAATACTTTCCTTGAAATGCTAAAGTGACCAGAGACACTATATAAACAAAGGGACATGGCAGCTGCCACGTTTGGCCCACACACGATTGTTTGCTGCCTCATGATCTAACAGTAGTTTTCAAATCATGTTCCTTAGAGCCTCCGGGTTCAGCAGAGTTCAGCAGAGAACCTCAGGGTTCATGCTCTTCATGGGAGCCACAGAAGACTCATTTCTCAAGTCAAACTCAGTTCTTTAGCTCTTGTATATATTGAAGTTTTGTGTAAATTTTTTGCTTGAAGACATGATTCCGTGGAAAAAATTACCAGGTTGAAAACCACTGATCTAATACTATATGCTTTTTTTTTGGTACCAGGGATTGAACCCAGGAGAGTTTAGCCACTAAGCCACACCCCCAACCCTTTTTATACTTTTTATTTTGAGAAGGGGTCTTGCTGAGTTGCTTAGGGCCTTGCTAAGTTGCTGAGGCTGGCTTTGAACTCGTGATCCTCCTGCTTCAGCCTCCTGAGTCACTGGGATTACAGGTGTGCACCACCGTGCCTGGCTTTATTTGCTTTTTTATATGAGGCAGATTCTGAGACTCAGGTAGAGGAATTGCCTGTGATACTGTAGCTCATGGGTATGAGACTGGCATTTACCAGTTTAGTAGAGTGAATTTACTCTTATACTTCGTGGTAGGGAAGCATCTAGCTTTTTTGAAACCTCATTGTGAAGGTGGACAAGGTTATGTGATTAATGTTGAGCATCTTAAACACACTTTCAGATCCCCAAATGTTAATCCTTTTTTTTTTTCACTATTTACTCTAAACTTTTTTTGTTTAAACAAAACCTAGCAATTGCTAGATTGATAATGTATGGCTTCTTGAGTATATAAATACCACTTCTAAAGGAAGAATTTTTTTTTTAGGGAAACTGTGTTACTTAGTCAGCAGACTGCCAGAATGACATGGAGTTCACACAGGCACATTAACCAGAGATTCAAACATTTTCCTCACAAGCTTTCTCTTTTAAGGAAGTTGTAAGTATGTGTTAAATGATCACCGCATGTACAAGGCATACTCTTGGGCTCCTTTCAAAAATGTTTCGTGGCTGCATTCAATATTCATGCTCCACATAGCTCCCAAGGTCTTAAAATTTATGCAATATGCATATTAGGGATATAAAAATAAACTAAGTTGTTAGAGATTTGGGGGACAGCCATATTTCCATTCTAAAACTTCTTAATGTGAAATTTAGTGCCAAAAGCATGACTGACTACACAATCATGGAGACTGAATTGTCAGCCTTTCCTCATGGTGGAAAAGGTCAACTAAGTGTGGAAGGAGCGTAGCCATTCCCTTATTCAGTAAATATCAAACCTGAACTCAAGAGCCTGCGATTACCCAAAGTTAGGCATCAGATACGAAGTTATTTTCAGGATAATTCAAGCTGCATCTCGTGTGGGGAAAGCAACATGGTGGTGGTGGTATCTGTACATACGTTATCTGAATTGGCACACAGGCACAGATTTGGTGATACTCAAAAAGCTGGATTCATAACTTCTCGAATGATTATCCTGGTGGTGGGAGTGATGAGGGAGGCAGAGCTTATTGAAGGTCTGTGTCTCTTGCGATGATGTTTCTGGAATATTGCTTCTTGTCATGTGAATAACAGTTGAGGGAAGTGGGAATGTTTGGGTTTAACAAGCAATGACTCAGTGGGTAAGGGAGAGATGACTTCATACCGGAAGTACTATTATAGGGAAGCTACAGCTTTGTTCTGTTCCCCATAGGGAAGAAGGATTACCCATGGATGTGGCATGGGAGAATAATTTTAGACAAATGAAAAATAACTCTTTTTATTGAAGCAATAAGGGTTAAGAGAGGCTTTGGAGATAATGAATTCAGTGAATTTCCCTGCCCGATGCAAGCATCAATGGGTCATCCTCTTAGCAAGAACATTGTGGAGAAGACTTCAGTACTTAGGACTGAAGACCCTTTCACCTTGAGAGTCTAAGAAACTAATGATTCATTTGATTCATTCTCCACTTTCTTTGCTTAGGCAGACACTGTTTATAAACCACTGAAAGAATGTCTGTCTATATGGTACTTTCTCACACGGATTGGATTGTCATCATTACTTTCCCCCTAAACTCTTCATGCTCCTAGTGCAAAAGTTTACTACATAACCAAAATCATCGTTTAAGAAAAATGGCAGACATTCAAATTTACCTTGACATAGGCCACAATCTTCAAAGAAATAGTTGCCAAGTAAAGGGAGTTCATTGCAAAATCCATCAGGTTCCACCAATCATGGATGTATTCAGTAAATCCACCATCCCACATTTCCTTAATCTCCCCCCAAATGAAACCTAAAGAATGAAGGCAAAAAGTTTATTTCCACATTAGGGCAGTCCCGGTCACTATGGCAGGATCAACCCCAAATGAATAAGGATGAAATCAATGAACGAATTGAGGTAAGTTGAGTGGTAATCACTTACCTCTTTCTTTCCTACTCTCCCTCCCAGTCATGGACTTGTTAAACTTGGTGGCAGTTTCCTGATGATGCCCATAAGTTATACTTTTCTGGGTCCTACTCCTACTTACCTTTAGCATTCTTACTATAGTTACTGGAATGCTGTCACTTTCTTTTGCTGTTGCAATTTTGGGCTCCTGATTCTACCTTCTTCCCATATTGGACTGGAAACAATATTATCAATAAATTGATTGAATCAATATTACCCCATAGTCTCTACTTCCTACTAGGTGCTGAAGAGAAAACTTATTCATGAGTTTTGAGGTGAGCAAGCTGATCATGAACCAAATTACCAGATGCTGGGACTGAAACTAGGCACTGGGGCTCAAAATAATATAGCATCCATCCTCTTTTCTCCTTTCTCCTCTCACTGTATTGGGGTTTTGTGGACTTTTGCCTGCTGACACAGATGTTTCATCAGCTTGAGGTATAGAAAACAGTAAAAAGTGAAGCTATTGTCTAAGGCAGTACTTTTTAGACTTTAAAGTACATATGAATTACCTGGGGATCATGTTAACATGCAGATCTTGAGATGTCTAACAAGCTCCCAGGTGATGCCCATATTGCTGGTTTGGGGGACCAGCTTTAGTCACAAGGGCTTAGAAGATGGCCTTGTGCTGGAGAGTCCAGTGTCATCTAATTATACCTGGAGGCTACTGACAGAGCTGCTTTTACTGTGACGTGTGAATTTTGAGGTGTTTCTCCTGACTGTGAAACCAGTAAATAGAATGTGGACCCTGAACAAGTACTGGGATTATATGGAGTGTTCATGAGAAAGCAGCAGAATCCATGTACCTCCTGGTAATGGGAAGAAGACTTTGAATATACTGAGCAATACTTGTCCTGCTTAGCTTCCTGAAGACTTTCCTGACTGATACTTGGCTTCCCCCTCTAAACCAACTGACAGACATTTCTCTGTCCTTGAAGACATTAGGTTAACAGAAGCAAGTCCTGAGAACATTGACAATCTCATGGTGGACCATGCAATATTGAGTGACCAGGGCCTGGGACAGAAGGAACCACGTTTCTCAGACTTCCAACAATGGACTACCCTACTGCACAGAGGGGAGGTGCCCTAGTTCAGAGCTAGTTTGACTACCTGTTTGAGTATTTCCTTTAGACAGGATCAGAAGGCAGTCTGGCCATTGCTGCTGTTCCTTTTAACTCACCTAGAACCCAAGGCAATATCATCCATTCCACAACAGTTGGGGGAGGCCCCTGTACATGGAGGTCTGTCCGGACAATGTGCTGAGAAGCCAGGAGAAGCATGAAGAGGAAGGTCAAATAGGATGCTGTGTGGCAGATGAACTTGATAAAGGGTTTCTTGATGAACAACCCAAGGTTGCTCCTGGGCGAGATCAGATAGGCTATAGACAGCATGGGAAACAGGAACCCAATGGTCATGCAGGTCAGGAGCTTGACTACCCAGTGTTTCCGCCGCCATCCAGGGAAACCGTCATACCACAGGGTTGCAAGCAACTGTTGGCAGTTGGGCTGAGCAACAAACTGGGAAAAGAAGAGAATAAGTTAGGCATCTGAACTTCCAGGAGGAAGTTGGCATTCATAGTACTTCTTCATTTATAGTCAGCTCCCATCAGAGCTCCCAGAGGCTTGTTCTCCATGCTCCCATGAATAGATCTAACCCCAGAGGCAGTTCTGCATGTCAAGCTATGAGGCTAGATTTTCCTTAGGGTTGATTATATTTTTTACATATTAAAACAAAATCACTAGCCGGATGCAGTGATGCACCCCTGTAATTCCAGTCATTCAGGAAGTTGAAGCAGGAGGATCCAAGTTCAAAGTCAGACTCAGCAACTTAGCAAGAGAAAAAAAAAAAAAAAAAAAAGAGGGTAAAGAGGGGTGGGAGGGGTGGGGGGAAGGGAAAAAATAACAGAATGAATCAAACAACATTACTCTATGTAAATTTATGATTACACAAATGGTATGCCTTTACGCCATGTACAAACAGAGAAACAACATGTATCCCATTTGTTTACAATAAAAATAAATAAAAAAAAAAAAAAAAAAAAAAAAAACGACTGTTTTGTTTGTGCTTTGGCATGCTTCCTTCCCATCATGTTAGAGCTGTGGTTCCCCAAACCTGGCTTTGCATCAGAATCATCCAGGGAGCATTAAAAAAAGCCAGATTCCCAGGTTCCATCACAGACTGATTAAATGTGACTCCCTGGGATTGTGGGGGATAGAGCCTGGGCAGCAGTTTTACAAATTCTCCTAGGAATCTTCATACCTCTTAGTAGAGAATCATGAGGATACTTCATTTCAGATTGATTCATCTCTACTCATCCTCCTGGCTTACATGAGGTTGTCATCAAATGTGCATTCCGTTTGGGCAAACACAAATGAGCAGAGAATAAGCACATGCCTGTGGCTATGGTTTGAAATGAAAATGACTTCCCTTTTTGATTTTGTCTTTTTTCCCCATTTTGTTTTGAGCATTTCTTGCCTGGCCTGCGATGAATCAGGTTGCTACTTTGCCATCTATTTTATCACCTTTTCTAGTCTAGACGTGCAACAGAGGAAAAAATATTGGGGGCCAACATTACAATATTGTATACTAACCCAGTTGGCATTTTTCTTAAATACAATCTACAAAGTGTCAGCGATTAATAATTAAGCAGTCATCAGCATTGCAAGTCACCCTCTGGCTGCTTTGTGGTAAGTGACTCAATAGGCAGCTCAACTATCAACCACGATTTTATACTGCCTATATTTGACTACTCCAGCTTCTCATGGGATAAGTTAAACACCATTATAACTTGCTAGTACAAAGAAAATCAACCTCTTCCATCACTTACCCAACACCCAAGGCAAGTGGTGTTGGATAAGTGACTAGCTCAATTTTACTGTCAGTATATCTGTGAGGGTCACTAGTTTCCCATCATAATCGTTCTTTTGTTGGGTGCAGTGGTGCATGCCTGTAATCCCATTGGCTAGGGAGGCTGAGGTAGGAAGATCACAAGTTCAAAGCCAGCCTCAGCAAGTTAGTGAGGCCCTAAGCAACTTTTTGAAACCCTGTCTCAAAATATAATATAAAAAAGGGCTGGGGATGTGGCTCAGTGGTAAAGCATCCCTGGGTTCAATCCCTGGTACAAAAATATATATTCAAAAACCCTTTCTTTTCTTTGAGCACACAATGGGACTACATCTCCTAATCGCCCTTGCAGTGAGGTGTGGCCACATAACTAAGTTCTTGCTGATGGACTGTGAAGAGAAATGATGTGTGATCCTTCTGGGTTTGACCCATAGAAGTCTCCTATGTGTGCTCCTCCACGCTTCCCCCCCTTTCGGCTGACTGGGATGTGGTAATCCACAGTGACCTAAGGCTCTTGTTAGCTCTTGTATCTGAATAACCATGTGGAAGAGAACTAATCTGCTAAGCAAGAATGTCTGTCTCAGTCTGTTACACATTTGGGAGGATTCTATTGTGTTTGCGATATTATACGTTTTGGGGTCTAAAGTCTTTGACTATTATGAAACTACTAAAAATAAGCTCTAAAATGGTGGTTCCATTCCAAGTTTTCTGAGGAATCTCTATACTGCTTTCCATAGTGATTTCACCAATTTGTAGTCCCACTAGCAATGTATGATTATACCTTTTCCCCCACATCCTCAGAAACATTTATTACTGCTTATATTTTTGATAATTGCCATTCTGACAGGAATAAGATGAAATCTCAGTGTAGTTTATGGCATTTCCTGGTAAATGAATGGAGCTGGAGAATATCATGTTACGCGAAATAAGCCAATTCCAAAGAACCGAAGGCTGAATGTTTTCTCTGATATGCAGCTGCTAATTCACAATAAGGGGGTGCTGCTAGGGAAGAATATAGGTACTTTGGATTAGACAGAGAGGAGTGAAGGGAGGGGAGGGGGTATAGGGAGAGGAAGAATAGTAGAATGAGTCAGACATAATGACCCTATGTGCATATGTGATTATATGACTGGTGTAACTCTACATCATGCACGATCAGAAGAATGAGAAGTTATGCTCCATTTATGTGTGATGTGTTAAAATGCATTCTACTGTCATGTATAACTAATTAGAACAAATTAAAAAATAAGCTCTAAAATGTTTTCATCTTTTTTTTGTGTGGTACGGGGGATCAAATTCATGGCCTTGTGCTTGCAAGGCAAGCACTCTCCCAACTGAGCTATCTCCCTAGCCCCGAATGTTTTCATCTTGTGATCTCATTTTCTCTAAATATGTTTGTGATCTACTTTGTGTACTCCCATCTCCATTCCACACAGTCACACACAAAAAGAAAAAATTCTGCAGCCCCTTTCTTTGTTCTTACCATTATAGACTATGCCAAAGGCTGGGATGAGGAATTTCAAGAAAATAAAAGTTGAAGGGTAAAGCTCGATTTTTGGATGCAATGGAAAAAACACTGGGAACTTTTGCTCTAGTGAGGGAGACAGATGTATAAAAAGATAGTTTTACAACTTCTGTGCATTCCTTAATACTCCACTCAGGTATCATCTCATCCAGGAAGCCTCCTTTGTGTTCCCATTATGCTTTGTTCATATATCTTTCCATTTTGGGGTGGCTGCAGCTTGAACTACAAGGCTGTGAATGGCAAGAGATGAGGCTGGAGAGTTAGACAGGGATTAGCACAGATCAAAATGATCTAGCCTTGGGTCATCATAAATAGAATAGACTCATTTTAAGAGCAGTGGGGAGCCATAAGCAGTGTGTGTATGCGTGTGTGTGTGTGTGTGTGTAGGATGGTTAAGACTGGATTCCAGGGCTGGGAGTGTAGTTCTGTGGTAGAGCACTTTCTTTGCATGTGTGAGATCCTGGGTTCAATCCCTAGCAGCACATACACACACAAAGACTTTAGATTCTATAGTTGAAGGAATTCTTTTTTTTTTTTTTTAGTTGTCAGTGGATCTTTTATTTTATTTATTTATATGTCGTGCTGAGAATCGAACCCAGGGCCTCACACATGCCAGGCAAATACTCTACCACTGAGCCACAACTCCAGCCCCGATTCTATAGATTCTATAGGTTCAACTCCTGCTCCGTTGCTTACTAGCTGTGTAACTTTGAACAACATTAAGTCTTCGAATCTATCAACATGGAACATCTTTTATTTATTTGGTCTTCATTAGTTACTTCCAACAATGTTTTGTAGTTCTTAAGTGTACAAGTCTTACAGGTCTTTTGTTAAATTTATTCCTTAGGATTTTTTTTTTATTATTTTCAATGCTATTGTAAATGGAATTTCTTTTCTTAAATTCAATTTTGGATTGTTTATTGTTAGAATATAAAAACTGGCAAAAGATAATATAACAACAAATTTAGTTCTAGATCTAATTGACTTTTATTCACAATTCATGAAATAGGGCAGCCTTTGTTCTATGAAGGGAGATGAGAGCTCTCAGTGGACAATAGAGTAGTAGGTTTCATAAGATGGGGACAAAGAAACAAAACAATAGGAAAAAAAGTTGATTGGTTAATATCGGTTAACTTCAACTCATTAATTTCTTGAAATTCCTTATTACTTTGACTCAAGTAGACCAGAATCTCCTCTGTTCAAGAAAACCTGGTCTGTTTTAGCTTCTATATGCTTCCTTCAAGTCTCCCTTTGATGATGTGGTATTCATCATGAATGGTTATTTTGTTTTGGTTTGGTCTGTTGGAGTCTTGTGCAGAAGCTTAGTTCAAAATAATGTCCCCTCCATAATTATTGTTTAGCAGACTACAATTTATTGAGTATATTGATCTTATATCTTGCATTCTTACTGATCTCATCTACCAGCTTTTTGGTGTCCATTCCTTAGGGTTTTCTCTATGCAAGATAATGTCATCAGGAAATAGACAGTTTCAATTATTACTTTCCATAATGGATCCCTGTTCTATCTTTTTCCCACCTATTTGGACTTCAGAGAATTTCAGAACAATGATGAATAGAAGTGGTGAGGCTTGGTAGCCTTGTCTTATTCCTGATCCTAGGAGAAAAACTTTCAGTAGTTCTCCATTAAGTGTAATGTTAACTATAGATTTTTCATAGATGACCTTGATCAGGTTGAGGAAGTTCTTTTCCAATCATCACTTTATAAATGTTGTGATCATGGAAGATGGTTGGATTTTGTCAAATTTGTTTTCTTTTCCTTTTCTTCCTTTTTTTCTGTTTTGAGGTGCTGGAGATGGAACCCAGTGCCTCACACATGCAAGGCAAGTGCTCTATCACTGAGCTACATCCCCAGCCCTCAGATCATTTTTTGTGTCCGCTGAAATGATCACGTTTTTTTCTTCCTTCCGTTAATGTAAAGCATTATATTGGTTCACTTTGTTATACAGAATTGGCCTCACATTCTTGGGCTATATACCATTTGCTTATGGTGTATAATCCTTTTTATATGTTGCTGGATTTAGATTGCCTTTTGTTTAGCTTATTGTTTGCCCTAAGTATTATGTCCTGCCTTAGGCAGCCTTGCTGTTAAACAACTGCTGCCTATCTTTTCCAATTAAGGACTCAGAAAGGGCTATTGGTGCTGAGTCAGAACACATAAAGACAGGCCCTTTGAATGAGACTTTTCTAGGGAGTTGCCTGTCAGTTAATATAATGACAATTCTGGGGATAGTACTATTTGGAGTAATCCAAACCTAGTCTGCCCGCTCCAGTAGGTGACAGGCTGCTGCATTTCAAAGATACTGTGGACCCATGGCTTTTTTTTTTTTGGGGGGGGGGGGGTACCAGGAATTGAATTCAGGGCACTCGACCATTGAGCCACATCCCCAGCCCTATTTTGTACTTTATTTAGAGACAGGGTCTCACTGAGTTGCTTAGCGCCTCGCTCTTGCTGAGACTGGCTTTGAACTCAAGATCCTCCTGCCTCAGCCTCCGTTGTAACTGGGATTTTAGACACGCACCACCACACCTGGCTCCTCATGACTTTTTAACTTTATGAGAAGTGATCTTGTATCCGTGTGGGGGTTAATGCAAATGATAGAGTCCTTGGCCAATTCCTACTTAAAGACTTCAAAACAAACACACAAAAACAAACAAAATAAAATTCAAGGAGTACAGGAGCATCTTAACAGTCAGAAGACTGAGTGTTGCTCAAAGATGTGAAGTACTTTTATTCTCATTATATTCTCAACATTTTGCAAAATGCCTGGCACAAGGTTGATGCTGAATAAATACTTTTTTGAATAAGTGATTGAATAAATAGATTTGTGCCTCATGAACCATCATGGGACACTCTTTCCAGTCGTCTTTCCTTAGTGTATAAAGGAGGCAAAGTCTGGTTGCTAAGACAAATCTCCTGTGAATTGCAACTAGGAACTGCTCTTAACACAGGTAGGTTAGCTATCACATATTGAGCTCTGAAAATGTGCAAGATGCGTTACCAGATATTCACATGAATCATCTCACAAAGACCCTAAAGGCAGATAGTGTATCATATCCATTTTACAGATGATGGGACTGGGACTAAACCCAGAGTCACATTTCTTGGTAAGTGGTAGAGTCCAAGTCTGGCTGACATTGTAGACCAAGCTCTTAAATACTGCACTCTCTGACAATCCGTTGAAGGTGAACGTAGAAAGGTAGCAACGGAGAAAGCTGAATTTCCTAATATCTTGCCCATTTGACCTTGCCATGGTAATTGAAATGCCCATATCTCTTATTGCTTTAGGTAAGGCATTGAAGTTACACTCATGGCTGTAGGAAATGGTAATGCATGAAACTATTAAATACCTTTAACAGTTTAGAGTGTGCATATGATATTAGCCAGTTAAGGGACTTGCCTGTATCAAAGGCCAGAAATGACAAAACTTTCTCTAGATAGGGGTCCTGAGTAGCAGCTAGAAAAGGTGGAAAAGGGAGAGGGAGATAGAGAGAGGCCTAAGGGCATAGAAAAACCACTCAAGATCTTAACTTCCTGGTTTAGCCCCAGGCCAGGTCTGAATGGGACCCACCTTTTCAATCTTTCCAAATCTTTTATGCACAAATGTACTGGAATCTTCACTGTGGTTGTCCCCCCCCCCCCACACAGAATGCTTCATTTCTCCAATACTCCCCAGCAAGGACTGAAATCTATTATATTTTTTCCATACTTCATGAACATTTTTTCCAAAGCCTTGACTTTCCACCTCTGACATAAATCGGTGGGGTTTTGTTGTTGTTTTGTTTGTTTTTGGTACCAGGGATTGAACCCAACAGTGCTTCATCTCTGATCTACATCCCCAGCCCTTTTTATTTTTATTTAGAGACAAGGTCTCACTAGGTTGCTTACAGCCTTGCTAAATTGCTGAGGCTGGCTTTGAACTCAACATTTTCCTGCCTCAGCCTCCCTAGCCGCTGGGATTACAGGTGTGTGCCCCCAAGGCCCAGTTTAAGCTGTGTGTTAAAACGTGGGCCTCAAAGGCTTTGCCCTTCCTAGGACTACCCTTTGATAGGAATAATGCCAGATTCTACGGAAAGAGCCCATTTTTTCTCCCAGAAAATTAGTAAATAAATAGCTTAAATTTTGACTTCATTCACACAGTGAGAATTATCTCCCTAACCCCTCATCAGTCTCTTGAATGTGACTTTTGTTCCTACAACTGTCTAAATAATCAGTTGGCTTTAATGCTTGATTCACATGATGCCCCCAGAACAGAGTTTGACTTGCTCACTGCAAGGACTGCAGACAGATCTTTCAACAGGCCTTTCAGAATACCTGTTCCGAGTGGTGCTTGGGAGACAGTCACTACTAGATAGACCTACAGTGATTCTGGCCTGCATGAGCTCTTGGGGAGACAAGCCTAACTCATATGAAACAAATAACAGGGCAATAGTTTTGTGTTCAGATGCTCGCCTAAGCAGACAGATGGTAAATATGGCAAGTTCCCAGATGATTTCACAAATCAGTTAAAGTCACTCCGCTCCAAATGGAGAGATTATTTTGTCAAGTAAGGGTATGAAAAAAGTTCATGTTTCCTCGATCTCCTTTGAACATTTTATGATAGAAAAGATGGAATAAAAGGACACTTGTTCAATCGGGATCCATTTAGCTTCAGGAAAAACTTTCCGTTCTGTCATGAGGCACTGCACTCTGGGGAATTTAGGGCATTCAGAAATGAGAAATCAGCAAGTACTAGAGTTCTAAGAAAAGGCTGTAGAAAATCATGAAATCAGAGAACATCACTTTCTTCTGGAAGCCTTCCCTGATTACACCAGCCAGAGGTGACCTCTTCTTCCTCCTTGAACCCAGACAACTTTGCTTCTTCCTTGTGGTACCTTTCAGAGTCTGCTTTATGTTACACTTCTCTCTAGAACCTTCTTATTAGATTGCATGCTAATAAGATGCCATGTAAGGGGGAGGACGACTTTTGCATGTATCACTTCATATATCACAGGGCTTTTCTGGCACTTAATGTATTTATTAAAGTGAGAAAATATCCTTCTTTTCCTCCCTGCGAAAATTCAGACACGAATGTCCAGTCGCCTAGTGGATGTTTCCCCTGGCCACTCAAGCACATAACCCACACAGAACTCATTCCCCCAAGGTTACCCAGGACACACTCAAGGCTTCTCTTTTCATCTGAGTTGTGTGGGTCCTCAAGGCATTTCTTTAGTAGTAGTCATGCTAGCCACAGACAGAATATATGCAGAACTTACTGGATTTGGGATGCTAATACTATTTGCTTTTTTAAATTTTTGGTACCAGGGATAGAACCCAGGAGTGCTTAACCACTGAGTCACATCTCCAGGCCTTTTTAAAAATTTTTTATTTAGAGACAGGGTCTTCCCGAGTTGATTAGGGCTTTGCTAAATTTTTGAGGCTGGATTTGAACTTGTGATCCTCCTGCCTCAGCCTCCTGAGCTGCTGGGATTACAGGCAAGTGCCACCGCATCCCTGGCTGTTGGAGATACTTTAAGTTTTCTTCTGACTTTTATTAGGCATCTTTATTCCCTTCCCTATCCTACTTGAAATACACTTGATGGGTTCACCCCCCCAGCCCCCAAAACTATAATCATATCTTTGCAGAAACTTAAAGTGATGACACGTTCAATCCTCTATCTGAAGAGCATGGGATACTTTTAAAAGCACCTTATGTGTACAGACTGTTGCTGATTTATGATGGCCCCAATGCAATATACATTCATGAACTTCAAATTTAAAATTTGAATCTCTCCTTGGCCTAGCCATATGCTGCCTGATCCTCTATGGCGATGCTGGGCAGCAGTAGTGAGCCATAGCTCCTAGTCAGCCATGCAGTAACCAGGGGAAACAACTGGTACTACACAGTGCACTGTGTTGCTAAGCTACAATGTTTAGTTGGTTGGGTGTAGTCAATGCATGTTCAATTTATAATGGGCTTATGGGAATATAACCCCTTTGTAAGTGAAGGCACAACTGTATTAATAATCCTAGGAGGTAGGTATATTACTCAGCCATTTTACAGATAAGAAAACTGAGGCTCAAAGAGGGTAAATAGTAATAACAACAGCAATTAACAGTTGAAAGCCTACTGTGCATCAAGCTCTACAGTGAGTGCTCATATAAATATATTCCAGGCTTGTATAATTATGTCAGAATGGATCCTACTGTCATGTATAATGAAAAAGGACCAATAAAAACAAAAGTCCTTGCATGGTATTGTCAAGAAAAAAAAAAAAAAAGCTAAGGAGAGACTTCCCTTGTTATTGACTGAATTTCCACCCAAGGGAAAACAAGGGAAAGTCTTTTCGTAGGAGTAAGGGATCTGGGGGTCAGAGTGGGCTCTTGAGAAGTAGGCCAGGTTATGAGGGAGAGTAAAAAGTCAGCAGTATTCAGCTCCAGTGGCTCCATGAGGAACAGACATGGTCAGAGGAGAGAAATTTTTTTTTTTTTTTTTTTTTTTTTTTTTGTGTTGGGGATTGAACCCAGGGCCTTGTGCCTGCAAAGGAAGCACTCTACCAATTGAGCTATATCTCCAGCCTGGGAAACTTTTTTAACTCCCTCCTTAGTCCATCCTGTTTCTTTCCCCAAGCTGATCAGCAAGAAAAAAAAAATTAGATCAGGATTAGACAAGACACTTCCACACTGAAGCACTGAACTGGTTATTTCCAGATGATTTCAAATTGTTGGGTGTGTAGATAAAGTGCATTAGGTGAAACTGGAGGAAAGTTCACCTTGACACATGTTTAACATTCACAGATTTGTAAAGTAGTGCAGTTATCCCTTTGCATCCTCAGATTCAGTCAGTCTTTTAATTGCATCTGTACTGAATATGTATAGACTTTTTTCCCCCCAACTCATTCCCTAAACAATACAGTGTAACAAATGTTTATAGCCAAGTGGGTGGCCCAGGCCTATAATCCCAGCAATTTGGGAGGTTGAGGCAGGAGGCAAGAGGATTGCAAATTTGAGGCTAGTGGGATTCTGTCTGAAAATAAAAAGAACTGGGGGCTGGGGATATGTTCAGTGGTAGAGAAGTCCTGGGTTTAGCACCCCTGGGTTCAATTCCTAGCACTAAAATAAAACAAAACAACCAACCAAAAACAAAAAACGAAAAACAAAAACCCAGAACTAGCAGAACTATCTACATAGCATTTACATAGTATTCGTATTATAAGCATTCTAGGGTCGATTTAAAGTACAAAATACATAGGATAAGATGCAAAATAACTATGCTACTTTATTTAGGGACGGGAGTATCCAGAACATCCTGGAACCAATCCCCCCTGCAACAGGCCTATTGTTCTCTGAAGGGCTTGCCAATGAGTTACCTTTGCATGTTTGTAAAAGAAAGCAACTGACTCCAAGCAGGGGCGTTTACAGCTATAAACCCTTCTTCCTGCAGTCCACTTTGAGAACAAGAAGAATTGAAAGGTGAAAATGAGTCTTCCTCTACTCTGGAAAGAAGGTGAGGACTAGGAAAAAACAGCATTTATCAGCTATGGCCAGATTGAAGGTAAGAACTTTTGCGTGTATTTTGAAAAAAGTCTGTTGATCTTTTAAGAACCACCTCCTGTTCCTTCAGTGAATGGCTACAGGTTGAAATGGGCTCAACTTTCATTGCATCATATGTCAGTTTTTCAAAAGAGAGGCTGGCTGTGAACAAGGGTGTATTGAAAAAGTCAGGCCAGCAGAAATGACCTCAGGTAGAATGAGTTTTGTGTGTTTTGTAGTTGCCAATCAAGTTTGGGTTCTGAAGTGGAGAAAAATGCCCAAAAAAGCAATCAGTGGCAATGCAAATTTCCTGAAGAGGGAGAACTGCCCCAACACTTACCTTCCCTCACCATTGCAGTGAGCTTGCTGAACTGTACTTATATTAAACAGTACAGCTTTATTTTCCTCCACTGGAGCAGACATTGAAAACTAAGAAATAGTTTTGGCAAAGTGTTTAGGCCCAAATTATGATTGGAAATAGCCATTACATTTTACATGTATTCTCTGCCTAATCCAATTTGTTATTTCCCCAATCAAATCGCTAATCCATGGTGAATTTTATGAAAGAGAGAGAGAGAGAGAGAGAAATATGCATTGTTCCCCTGGGTTACTGACACATTTTGCAATAAAATGGCTCTGTTGCAATTAGCTGGCAGACTTGGTTCCCAAGCTGGGTTGCTAATATCAATGGCAACAGGTGCAGATTCACAAAATAGGGCAACTGGAAGCCATACCTCTCATTTCTAGCTAGATCTAAGCCTCACTAATTTGAACTAAACAAAGAAAAGTGAGGTTAGAAGCTGAAAACTGTTTTAGAACAAATATTTTTAAAAAGCATTTTTTTTTCATTTGCAAGCATACATGGTCAGGATTAGCTCAATAGAATTTCCTGGCAGATGTTATAATTCTCCTGTCTTGGTTGTGGTGGACTCTGGAAAAGAACTAGAGCAGTTGAATTAAGTGGAACACAATGGCTTAATCTAGACGTGAGATGGCAGCAGAGGGTGGAGGGAGCTCACTTCCAACTCCAGAAAAGGGACACCTGTATTGGAAAGCTTCTCACCAGGGAGGGAGCAAGTGATCAACTGCATCAAAGCAGTTGAAGAGGAGTGCCTGGAAACTTGCTAAAGCCAAGTTAGAAGTCATACTGGGTGTGATCCAGTAACTCCTACTGGTTTAAGTCAGGAAATTGGAAGGGAAATGCCTTGAAGAATAAACATAACAAAGTCAGAGCTGTAGACCATTGATCAAGCTAATGACAAATGACTGAGCAGGAGGGAAATCTGCTGAGTGCCAAAGTTACAACTAATTCCGAAGGCATCTCTTTTGAAAGGTGGTTGCTCTTTCAGAGCTGGGTTTCCATTTATTACCAAGCTGGGATAATGCTACAGGACCAGAGGCCCACAATCCCAATTTCATTTTATTTAATTAATTAATTTACAGTTCTGGAGATTGAACCCCGGGGGCGCTTACATCCTCAGCCCTTTTTAATTTTTAGTTTGAGATGGGGTCTTGCTAAGTTGTCCAAGCTAGCCTTGGACTTAACAATCCTCCTGCTTCAGCCTCCTGAGTCGCTGAGATTATAGGTGTGTACTGTACACACCCCCAAAAATCCCTATTTCAAAACTTGGGGCCAGATGTATTTTGGAATTCTAAATTCGTCAGCTTTTAGAAGAGTAATATGCTGTTTGTGCTATCTATATGTTGGTAACACTCCTAGTGGGGTTTGAGGCAGTAGTCATCATTAGGGTTGCCAAGTTTAGTAAATAAAAATACAGGATGTCCAGTTAAATCTGAATTTTAGATAAAAATAATGTCTCTTACAATTTTGGGATGTACTAAAACATTATTTTTTGTTTATCTGAAATTCACATTTCACTGAATGTCCTTTATTTTATCTGGCAACCCTACTAAAATAAAACATTAATTTTATCAGCAGTGAGACCTATGAATACTTAGACTTAATGGGATAAACAAAAATGTACATGTGGTCATGTAGAGTTGCTTCCTGACTTATAATGGTCTGATTTATGGATTTTTGACTTTATGGTGAAGTTAAAGGACATTTGATACAAAGCATACTTCATTTTGAATTTTGAATTTTAATTTTTTTTCCTGGACTCTTGAAACTATTGTGAAGTGGTCAGCAGAAGCAGGCTGCAACTCCCAGTCAGCCTCAGGATCACAAGGGGAGGAATTGGATACTCTATAGTCTACTGTGTTGTTAAGCTGCAATGTTTTCTAGGTTATGTGTATTCAGTGCAGTTTTTGACTTATGACACTTTCAATTTACCATTAGTTTGTAAGGGCATAATCCCTCATAAATTTAGGAACATGTATTGAACATTGACACGAGTTTGGCTCTGACTTGTGGTCTTTGGGACAAGTCTTTGTGTTTGGGTCTTTATCTTCTTAATGGTGGTGCCCCTTCCTCAGAGGGCTGCTGTGAAGATTGAATGGATCATGGGGGAGAACGTGCTTTGAAACATTCTGAACACCAAATGGATGGCAGTTGGCATTCCTCATATATCTTTGTTAGCATAATAGCATCTTTGGGCTGCAAGCTCAAAGATATTGCAAATAAGGTAGTGTGGTATGGTCAGGAACTTGGTCTTTGCAGTCAGAGAGAAAGACATGGGGTTGAAATTGCAGTTGTACATCTTGGCTGGGTGACCTTAGATGAGGCACTTACTCTTTCTAGCCCTCCATTTCCCCTTCTGCAAAGTTAGGATTATTTATTTATTTATTCATTTATTTTGGTGCCAGGGATTGAACCCAGGGGTATTTAATCAGTGAGCCACATCCCCAGCCCTTTTTGTATTTTATTTACAGACAGTGTCTCACTGAGTTGCTTAGGGCCTTGCTAAGTTGCTGAAGCTGTCTTTGAATTTGGATCTTCCTGCCTAAGCCTCTAGAGTGGCTGGGATTACAGGCGTGTGCCACAATGCCCGGCCAATGTTAGCATTATAGTAGTAACCCATGTCATAGGGTCATTATGGAGGTTAAGAGAGTTAATTCAGTGGCTCTGCAACTAGTAAACAAATACGATTATCATTTTTTCATCATGGATTATTGTGAGAATTAAACGAAAACATTCAATAAACAGCTATTTTTATCATTATGATGATGATGATGATAATGATGATGATATAGATGGACAGTGTTGCTTCCTGGATATGTAGTAATGAAGTAACTGTGTGATTTGACACAGTTGGTGCCTAGAGAGTCTGAAGGCATAGACAGCAGTGCTGCTTCCATTATCCTAAGTTCTCGGAATATTCTGAGAATGTGCTGTTATGCTAATTACCAGCTTGAAATTCTGGAAAGGAAATTGATGGTGGTGGTAGAGGGAGGGAGATGGTGAGGTAGAGGAGGTATAGTTGGTTGGAGAAGTACATCCTATTATGCTCCTCATTGTAGTCAGATCCTATAAATAATGCTAACAAATTCCAGAATGCAAAACTGGATTATTATGCAAGATGCATTTTAGAGAATGGAAGACAACTTGGTAGATAAATGAGAGAGTTTTCATTGAGAAAGACTGGCAAGTCAGGATTGCAGAAAGGATGGCTTTTTCAAGGGGGGTTGCTGTCGGACAAGCTGAGGTATCTCAGGGTTGTTTTTTTTTTTTTTAAAAGCCAAGATGAAAGATTGCAGGAGTATGATTCTGACTCAAAGCAAAAAACTTGCTCAGAGTTTTACTTGATGATTTTTCAGAAGACTAGAGACACCATGCAGCATGGCTCCCGTGTGTTTAATACAACCCAGGAACAGTATGTCCTTCACTGCCTCATCCACCCAGCCATCTTGCAAACTCCTACACCTTTCCTGTGCACCCCCACATATTCTCTTTCTCTCTGGTGGAGAAAGAAGGGACTTTCAACTCTAGAAGTGCTTTATGAATTTATTTTCCAGGCTGGAAATGTAGCTTAGTGGTACAACTTTTGCCTAGCACACAAAAGACCCTGGGTTTGATCCCCAGCACCAAAAAAAAAAAATTCTGTTATTATTTTTTGTGGTACTGGGAATTGCACCCAGGAGCACTTTACCACTGAGCTACATCGTCAGCCCTTTTCATTTTTCAGTTTGAAACAGGGTCTCGCCGAATTTGAGGGTCCTGCTAAGTTGCTGAGGCCGACCTTGAATTTGTGATTCTTCTGCCTCAGCCTCCTGAGTCACTGGGATTATATTTGAGCAGCACTGCACCAGGCTACACCAAAAAATGTTTAAAAATGTCACTTTTCATATGCTTCTAGGCAGGACCACTCCAAACATAGCTAGCTCAATCAAGTCACCAATGTTC
Organism: Sciurus vulgaris; assembly: GCF_902686455.1. NCBI lineage: Eukaryota > Metazoa > Chordata > Mammalia > Rodentia > Sciuridae > Sciurus > Sciurus vulgaris. Next base: position 39,625,783 of record NC_136471.1, on the reverse strand, counting down.
ATTGAGCACCTAGAACTCTGTGCCAGGTACTTGGAACACAGGCCGACAACAGTGGCCAGAATAGCATTCTTTTTCTTTCTTTCTTTTTTTTCCCCCAGAATGCCATTCTTAAAGCAAACACCTAACAAGTAATGACAAAATCAGATTCCTGCCTTCCATGATAGAGTCCTCAGGGCCTGACAAGAGCAACAAGAAGCCAGGCAACTTTCTCAGTAATGATGAAAATAGAAAAGTAAACTCACATGGTTCATGTAGCTGAAGAGAGAATCAAATTAGATGGAATCCTGATGGAGTAGTTCTTTTTGCTAAGTATCAAGGCCACTGGGGTCTTAGTAGCTTGATTTATTTTATACCTTTATTTTATTCATTTATTTTTATGTAGTGCTGAGGATCAAACCCAGTGCCTCACACGTGCTAGGCAAGTGCTCTACCACTGAGCCACAACCACAGCCCTGTCCTGGGCTTTTAATAATGACTTACTGAGTAATTTACTATGTGCCAGGCATTTTGTATTTATTCATTCCTTTAATTATTCATCCTCATGATGACTCTGAGGGATGAATCCCTGTAGTCCTATAGATGAAGAAACTGAGACACTCCGAGACTATAGGGCTTATCTAGTAAGTGGTGGGAGCCAGGTCTGGAACATACTTTTGATGTTCTAATCCAGAGGTTATGAAACTATAGCCATCAGGCTAAATCCAGCCCTTTACTTGTTGTAAATGAAGTTTGTGGGACTAGAACCACACTTACTTGTTTTCGTGTTCCCTATGGCTGCTTTTATACTACAGTGGCAGAGTAGAGTACCATATAGCCTAAAACATCTAAAATATTTGTTTTCTGGTCTAACACTAAAAGAATTTTCTGGTCCTTGCTCTACCCACCATACTCCACAGTCTCTGGTATGTAGATTTGGAGCTAGGCAGACCTGAGATCAAACTCTGGCTTTGCCACTTATTGACAGTATGCCTCTTGGACAAGTCTTTTTATAGTCCCAGTTTCCTCATCTGTAAAATGGGAATACAAATACTACCTCTCTCCTAGGGTTGACAGTATTAAATAAAATACTATGCACAAAAAGTTCTTAGCACCATGCATGGTTGGCTAACACATAGCAAATTTAACAAATGATGGTAAAATTATTTGGAGTAACAATGACAAAAGACAGAATATTCACTTAAATACCAATGATCTGTGTTTGTCTTTTTTTTATTCTTGCTCATTGCTCTAGGGCCTTGGGTTGCTAAAGAAAAGACAGAAGTTTAACCTGGGCACTGTGTTGCATGCCTGTAATGCCAGCAGCTTGGGAGGCTGAGGCAGGAATGAGAGTTCAAAGCCAGCCTCAGCAAAAGCAAGGTGTTAAGGAACTCCGTGAGACCCTGTCTCTAAGTAAAATACAGAATAGGGCTGGGGATGTGGTTCCACCATTAAGTGCCCTTGGGTTCAATCCCTGGTACCAGAAAAACAAACAAACAAACAAACAAAAACAAAAAAGAGTGAAGTTTAGAGTTGGATATAGAGGTGGGGAGATGGCAGCACAGGAAAGTGAAGTGGGTGGTCTTGGCCTGGAGGGGGAGTGACAGCAGGGGACTCACTGTGAAACATGCTGTTGAATGCTTTAAGCCTGAACCATGTCATGTGACCAAAACGAGGGATTGAGGGAGAAAAAAGAATCCCCAGTTGCCAGTTCATAATTTCTTATCTTCAAAATCCCTCTCCTTGAGTTGCACTCAAATGAACTCTGATTCCATTCTTTGAAAAATGTGAAGTTTTCCTGAAGTTTCCAGTGTATGCTGAACTCCCCATTCTCCAAGTCCTGGTAGCAATTATTTAAAAAAAATAACTATGGGATCTTTGTTCCCAGCTGTACTTGGTTGGTCTCTCTGATTAGACTTTAAATTTTTTTAGGGCAAAGACCAGAGAAGGGTGTTGTTGGTATTAAACAGTCCGGGGGTCTTGGGTATAACTCATCAAAGGCCCTGGGTTTGATCCTTAGCACCAAAACAAACAAACAAAGAAACAATGAAGAGATATATATTTATTTGTGGGATGTGTGTGTATGTCTCTTTGTGTGTTTCTTACTCTGGAGATGCCTAAAATGAAGGGAGAATTAATTTCAGAAGCAAGGTATTTGGAAGATAAATGAAATATTTCAATGTTTCAATGTCCTGTTAAGCAACAGAAAGAAAAAAAAACCCTAGAAAAATTTGACAAAAAATTTAAAAAAAGAGGCAGGAACCAATCTTGGGGAGCCTTCTTTTGGGAGTGGGTACCTCACTTAATTACCTGGATGGAAGAGGAAGTGATCTACAGTGTAGTGAAAATTCCTATCCTTAAAAAGGCAAGCCTTTGGGTGATAGCTCTGCTATTCTGGGAGCCATATTTTTCTGATGTTCTGTGAAGGTCAGCCTTTACATCCAAGGTGAGTTACTTCATAAACAATTCACTACTAGCCAGTGTCTGACAGGAGACAGAGGGTAGGTGTGTTTTGCCGAGGGAGGAAGGGATGGGCTCTCTTGCCCATTCCCAGGGAAAAGCATTTGCCTTCTCCTTTATCTGTATTTGGAGTCCTCCTCCCCCCAGCTTCTTATTCAAATGGGATACATACTTCCTGCCACCGATATAAACATCTCTAAAGCAAATTCTTGGCTTTCTGGCCAGTCTAGGATGGAAAGCCTATGGTTCTTGCAAAGGAGTAATTTGGGAGTAAGGCCACAGATGAGTTAAGACCTCATAGGTCTAAGGGAGTGAGTAAATTCTGTCTCATGCTATCTTAGTTTCTGCATAATGTAACTTTTAGTTGTTCTGTTTCAGATGACTATCAAGGTTGTAACTGGTCTGTACCACCGGAGTTCCCTGGCAATACTTACTTGCCTTGACTGTGGTTGTCATACACTTCTCTGAAGAAATGAGAAGATGCAAAACTGGTCTGGACAAACTCAGAATTCCTGACTTCTCAAGGGTATGGTGGTTGTTTTTGTTGTATTTTGCTTTTTCCTCTCACAGCTCATACTCTTACTCAGTGTATTTTACTCCATAATGACAATATTTCTTAGGTATTATACTATATAGTTGTCATGCTCGGGTACTCAGGAGCCTTGGTTTAATGCTGTTCTTGGGGTTTAGTGTGCAAGACTTCCATAGTGATGAGGAGATGATTACCTATGCACGATCAGATTTGTGTTTCAGAACAATATCTCTTTGCAGTAGGGATGATGAATTGGCAAAGGAGAAAGGAGTGGGACAAGAGTGACTGGAGCCAGGGGGACTGATTTTGACTCTTGTAGCTGCTCAAGTGAGAGGTGATATGATCTATATTAAAACAGTGGGGTTCCCAGGTGATGGTAAAAGAAATATTTTGGGGTTAAAATTGGCAAGACTTCACAATCAATTGCACAAGGCAGCGGAAGACAAAGAGGAATTGAGTTGGGTTTGGTGCCACAGGCCTATAATTCTAGCAATTGGAGAGGCTGAGACAGGAGGATTGTAAGTTCAAAACCAACCTTAGCAACTTAGTGTGGCCTAGTTAATTTAGAGAGGTGCTGTCTCAAAATTAAAAATAAAAAAATAAAAATTAAGAGGACTAGGGATGTGGCTTTGTGAGTGGTTAGGTGTCTCTGGGTACAAGTCCTAGCACCTAAATAAATAAATAAAGGAGCTGAGGTTTATGCAGAAGGAAAACACCTCTGCCATTAAATCACGGAGGGGAATCAGGACATCAGGAGGAGGACTGGGTTTGGTATAAACATCAATGAGTTCATTTTAGTCATGGTGACTTTCTGTCCTAGTTTGCATGAGATTGACAGAATTCCCAGGACATGGAACTTTCAGTCTAAAATTTGGAATATCTTGGGCAAACCAGAATGAATTGGTCATCCTAAATTTAGGATATGCTGGATTTGAGGTGTCTGTAGATAGTGTTGGGCAGATAGCTGTGGTGCGTAGGAAGGATATTAGAGTTAGAGGTGTAGTTTGGTAGTTGCTTGTATAATGATGGTGGGTAAAACCTCAGGAGTGGGTATTATAATTAAGAGAGAATGCGAAGCATGAAATTGTAACTACCTCAAATCCTTTGTGGAGTGAGAAGGAATGTAAATGGATGAATATAATAATTAAGAGGAAAAGTTGAGTGAGAAAAAGGCAGCAGACTGGACTTAAAGGTGCACATACCTATTTAGCTCTCCCTGCCTCTCCCTGGTACTAGGGATTGAATCCAGGGGTGCTCTACCACTGAGCCACATCCCCGATCCTTTTCCTTTACAGAGAGAGTCTCACTAAATTACTTAGGGCCTCGCTAAATTGCTGGGGCTGGCCTCAAACTTGGGATCCTTCTGTCTTAGCCTCCTGAACTGCTGAAATTACCGGCCTATACCACTGCATCCAGCACTCAGTCAGCACACCATTCTGTTTTGAATACCTGCTAAATACTCTGAAGTTAACCAATGAGTAATGTGAATAAAAAGAAGTCAGGTTGTGTGAGGCTTAACTCATTCTTTCCTGGTTCTTAACAGAGCATGTTAACTTATGAACTAAATATTTCCCATGTTTTCTTGGATTTTAGCCCATAGCAGCCAGCCCCATGAGATAATTGTTCTTAGTATCATTCTCTTTTTACAGAGAAATAATGGGAGGCTCAGGAAGGTTAAATCACATGCCAAGGGCATGGAGCTACAAGGTGACGAGAGCTGAGTTTCAAGCCCAGATCTGTACAACTCCAAAGCCTGTGGCTCTTATTCACTATGCATACTATCCCCTGAAGTATAGTACTCTATAACTCATATATCTAGTCCAGTTTTCTAAATAGGTAAGCTATTCCATTTTATAGAATGGAGAACTAAAGTCCCAAAGAATATAAATGACTTTCCCAGAATGATGTGGTTGTGGTGGTGGTAATGTTGAGAAACATGTGTTTCCATAGTTTTAAGATGAGGGTAATTTTTATTTGTTGCAGCCATCTTTCTGCCCACATGGCTATTTGCCTAGCTTTTCTTCCTTTTTCATAATTGCTACAGCTATTCTGTCATTTTGGCATTGGCCATCACATCTGACCTTGCCTTGTATATCTATAGTATATAGATAATTTTAATCTAGGCTTTAATTCATGCCTCTGCAGACCCTCTGATTTTGTTTGTGGAATGAAAACTCCATGGGGTCAAGGCCTGTGGGTATATGAGCCTACCATCATATTTTCAATATTCCAAATGATATCTGGCACACAGTAGGTTATCTATAAATATTGTTGTAATGAATTCATGAATGAATGCATAAATTCCCTGATCCTGGTGCTCAGATCAGTCCATTTGACCTACTTCTGCAACCAGCCTAATAAAACAGTGGTTACTCTATGCATGTACTATTCTGTGTGCAGAACTACTTAGCTTCTTTTCCCTGGATAGTACTTATAAATTTCATTTAGTCCAAGCAGGGCTGATACTGAGTCACTCTGTACTTGAAGGGGTTATTCAGGCTTATGTAAATATAACTTAGAACTTGGTACAGATGACAAAAATTCTTAGTTGGGCTAATGTGAATGCCCAATATAGAATAAATCAAATGCATTTTACAATTTGAAGGTTCCCAATTCAAAGAAATGATAAATGTTTGGGGAAATTGAAATGGTAATTCAATTTGATTTGATTATTATACATTGTATGCATGCATTGAATCATAACACTCTACCCTCTAAATATGTATAACTATTATATGTCAGTAAAATATTTATTGACAAAAAAGAACTATAGGAGAAAAACTTCTAAAAAGAAAAGGAGAAGAATTAAAGAAACAAATGAAAGAAAAATGCATTTTACTAAAAAGTGCATATATACAAATACCCAAAACCAAGTAATACAGTCAGGGTTTGGAACAAATTACCATTACCATTCTGTTTTCACTAAGAATCCAGGAAACCATTAGACAGCAATGATTGCCCATGCTCTGATCTGGATTCAACGTTCTTTTCTTGAGTTTACTGTATTATACTATTCTGTAATAAGCCAAGCCAGTATACATTAGACTACTTACTTCTTCATAGTAGGATTGAACTCATAGGGACTAAAGATACTCAGTTTTGCCTTGTGAAACTTAAAACAAGGCCTTTTACTGCAATTCTGGTACATCAACTATTTCTTTTCTTTTTTAAAAATTTTTATTTTTAATTTTGGTACCAGGGATTTAACCCAGATGTACTTAACTACCAAACCAATCCCCAGCCCTTTTTATTTTTTATTTTGAGACAGGGTCTTCCTAAATTGCTTCAGGCCTCGCTAAATTGCTGAGGCTGCCTTTGAACTTGCAATCTTCCTGCCTCAGCCTCCTCAGTTTCGGGGATTACAGGCATGTGCCACTATGCCTGGCCCAACTCTATCTCTTCTTAACTGCCAATTCCTCATTAATGTTGGAGGAAATAGAAATACTAATTACCTTGATTTGATCATTACCCATTGTATACATGTACTGAATTATGACAGTGTACCCTATAAATATGTAGAATTATTATGTCAATAAAAATATTTCTCAACAAAGAAATATAGGAGAAAACCCGTCTAAAAAAGGAGAATTAAAGAGGCAAATGAAAAAAAAATCTACATACATCTCCTGCACGTGGGAACGCTTTCTTCTATATCTGTTACAAACTTGTTACAAAATGCAAGTATCTGGGAAGAAGTTGTACAGACTATGGTGACTGGATGAGACTAAAATATACTTCCGGAGTGGGGGAGTGCTGCATTAAGAGTATCTTTTGGTTTCTTGGGGAATGTGGATTTGGTGTTTGCTTCCTGCTTTGCAGTACAAGCAAGACTGGCTGCACTGAGACTGGGATCAGCCTTGTTTCCTGCTGCCATGTGGTAAGTTGGGGGTCATGCCTGTCCTTTCTATGATCCAGAAAACAGCCTGAAACTACAGGGGAGGTCGGGTAAAGGCAGATACAGACTAAGGGAACTGAGGGGTAGAATGAGTATATTAGAATGAGTCAAGGGCTAATCAGTCCTAATTAAGCAAAGGACTGGAGCCTAAGCCTAATTAAGGCTTAGACAGCCCACTTAATATCTGCAGAAGCATAAGCCCCCCTAAGGTCTAGTTAGCTCAGTTAAAGTTTAGTCATCCTAGTTAAAGCATAGTCAGGGTCTAAACATAGAAAGCAAAGAATGCATAGAAAGAGCACAGGTCGAGCCAGAGCCTCAACATAATCAGGGCATGTCTGAATCTTGCTAATTTGTAGTGAAGGCCTGACTCGTTAAAAGCTAACTATCTAGATTAAGAGCTCTTCAGATTATTCTGTAATCCTAGCCAGTACCTAAACTAGATTAGGTCTAGGCAGAGCACAGATAAATCCCAGGCAGAGTCTAAGCCTAATTTAGGTCTTTCAGACCTCAGATAAGCTTTACCCCACATATCAAGTTAAGGGTTAGTGAGGCCAGGTGCAGTGTTGCATGCCTTGTAATCCTAACAACTCAGGAGGCTGGGACAAGAGGATATAGCACAGTGTAGAGTGCTCCTGGGTTCAATCCCTAGTATTCCACCCCCCCCCCCCCCGCAAAAAAAATATTTACTGAGAGCTCAGTTAACCCTGAAGATTAGGTGGATTCCATGCCAATTAATCCCTACCAAGGGTCTAATCATAGTTTAGGTCCAGGTAGAGCCCAGTTAAGCTCTAGTTAGGGCATGTGCCCAGTTTATGACTAATCATAGGTCATTTAAACCCTACTAAAAGTCTAAACCTAATTTAAGTTTAATTAAAGCCGAGTTAAAGGCTAGCTGAGGATTATTTCTGGTTAGGTCTATTCAGAGTTCATTTAAGCCTCAGCTAGTACATAAGACTAATTTAGGTCTGTAGATCCCAGTTAAGCCATGACCAGGGTCTAAGCCTAGTTTAGGTCTAGACAGAGCCCACTTAAGCCCTATCTAGAGAATAAGCCTTGTTCGGGTCTAGTAGTATCTTAGTTAAGACAGCATGGGCCTAGCCTCATCCAGATATAATTGAGTCTAGTTTTGGTCTAGGCAGGCACTCAGCCTAGTTTAGTGTTGGTTAGAGCACACTTGAGGACTAGCCAGTACCTAATTCTTATTTAGGTCTAGTTAGAGCCTAGCTCAGCCCTACCCAGCATCTACGTGTAGTTTAGGTTCAGTCAGACCCCAGGTAGTTTTGGTATAGTCAGAATATAGTTAAGGCCTATCCAGGGGTATAAACCTATTTAAGTGCTAGTCATAGAGCAGTTAAATCCTCACAAGTTCATAAACGGTTTAGTTCTGTTAAAGGCTTTATTAAGACTCAGCTAGGGACTAAGCCTTAATAAGATATAACTAAGTCTGGGTGAGGATATGGGGATATGGGGATGTGGGATGTGACTCAGAGGTAGAACACTTGCCTAGCATACATGAGGCCCTGGGTTCAATCCCTAGCCAAAAAAAGAAAAAAAAAATAGATATATTAAGTCTAGCTGAGGTCATGATGGTCCTTATCATAGTCCTAGTTAAATGTTAGAGCACAGTTAAGGTGTCACCATAGCCAGGACCTAAGCCTAGTTTAGGTCCAATCAGTCCAGTTAAGCCTTGACAAAGGCTTAAACCTAGGTAAGTCCTATTTGGAGTATAGTTAAGTCACAGCAAGGTCCTACACATAGTTTAGTCCTAGTCAAAAGTCAGTTAAGACTTAGCCAGTACCTAAGCCTTAATAATTATTAATTAATGAAGTTAATACTTAATTAATTAAGAAATAATTAATGCTTGTTAACGTCTTGTCTACTTAAGGCCTAGGCAGTACTTAAGTATAGTTTAGGTGTTCTCAGAGCACAATTAAGTCCTATCTAGGGTTAAAGACTATAAAAGTCCAGCCAGGCAAGAACTAGCTCAAAACTAAGCCTGCTTACTGCCTGTTTAGACTGATTAAAGTCTAGTCTGCTCAGTTAAGACCTAGTTGGTGCCTACACATAAAGTTTAGTTAGAACATATTTGGGTTTAGCAAGAGTCTCAGCATAGTTAAGGAATCTTAAGCTGTAGCCAAGGCCTAAGTTTAGTTAAAAGCCGTCTAGCTTGGTTAAGATCTCTTCGGAATTTTTTTCAAGCATAACCACAGCCTTAGCCTCATTTAGGTGTAGTCAGAGCTCAGTTAATGCACAGCCATGGCCTAAGTCTAGTTTAGGTCGAGTTAGAAACTACTTACTCCCTAATAAGTACCTAGATTTGTTAACTGTTAGTCAGAGCCTGGTTAAGTTCTAGTTAGGGCTTAAATCTATTTTAGAATGAATGAGTACCTACTTAAATGCTGGTAAAGACCAAAGCCTAATTTAGGTTGAGTTAGAGTGAATTGAGCACTAGGCAGGGCATGACTACTTTAGACTAGCCAGAGACCACCAGATAAGCTCTAGTTAGGGCGTGAGCCTTATTAAGATATAATTAAGTCTAGTTAAGTTCTGGATAAGTCCTAGGCCTAAGTAAGAATTAGTCATAGGCCACTTAAGGGTTGGTTAATACCTAAGCCTGGTTTAGGTCTGGTTGGGGCTCACGTAAACCCTAGTCAGTGCCTAAGGATAATTTAGGTCTAGTTAGAGCCTAGTTAAGACTTGGAGCTCAGCTAAGTAACAGCAGAGACCTAAGCCTAGTTTACGTCTAGTTAGGGCCCAGTGATGCCCTAAGCAGTACCTAAGCCTAGAAAAGTGTTAGTCAGAACCCATTTTAGCCCTAGTCAGACCCTCTCTATTAAGGGTTCATTTAAACCCTGACCAGTACTGAAGCCTAGTTAACTGTTCATTGGATCCCAGTTAAGTCAAATTTGGGACTTAACTCTGAGAGCCTAGTGTAAGCACAGTCAAGGCCTAAACCTAGTTTAGGGTTAGACAGATCTCAGTTTAGCACTGGTCAGGGTCAGTTTAGCACTAGTCAGGGTTTAAAGCTAGTTTGTGTAGTCAGATTTTAGTTAGGACTTAGCTAGAATCTAATCATTATTAAGTAAGATATTATTAATCTTTGTAAGGTATAGGCAGGGCCTTAGCTTAGTGAAGCATTAGTCAGGGCCCACTTTAAGTATAACCAGTACTTAAACCTAGTTTAGGTCTAATTAGAATCTAGTTATGCCATAGCCAGGGCCTAAGCTTAGTTTAGGTCTAGTCGGAGCCCAGTTAAACCTAGTCATGACTGAAGCCTAGTTAATTCCTACTTTTAATCTTGTCGTGTTCTGGGAAGGTTATATACAACATTTATTACTATTGAGTTTAGTTTAGACTGAACCGGGGCCTAAGCTTAGTTACTGCTGGGGCAGAGCCTCAGTCTAGCTAAATGTAAGAGCTCACTTAAGGCCTAGCCAGTACCTGAAACTAGTTTAAGTCCTGTCAAACCCTGTTATGGCCCACTCAAGGCCAAGGCCTAGATAAGGCCTCAATTAAGACCCAGGTAGAGACTTAACCTACTTAAGTTAGTTAGTCCAGTTAAAGCCTTACAGTCCAGTTAAGGCATAATAAGGACCTTAATATGCTTGTGATATAGTCAGAGGATAGTCAGGCCTACCCAGAGCCTTATCACATTTAAGAACTGTCAGAGTCCTATTAAGATAGCCAAGGTCTAATTCTGACTGAAAGCTGGTTAGCTTAGTTAAAAGCCATTCGGCATATTATTTAAGCATAACCAATGCCTTAGTCTAGTTTAGGTCTAGACAGAGCCCTAATTAGACCCAGAAAGTGCCTAAGTCTAGTTTAGTTTTAGTCAGAGTCCAGATAAAGACTATTCATGGCCTACTCCTAGTTTATGTCTAGTCAGATCTTGGCCTCGTCAGGGCCTACCTGGAGCCTGGTCATGGCCTAAATATACTTAAGATTTAGTCAGAAACTTTTAAAAGTAGATTCAGGACCTGAAGTTATTGAGGCATAGTTTGAGCTAGTTAAGGCCAATTAAAGATATACCCAGGGCTTAAGCCTAGTTAAAGGATATCCATCTTGGTTAAGGACTCATTGGATTATAGTTAAATGGTAACAATATTCTGATTCCAGTTAAGGTTTGACTTATGACAAAATCCAGTTTAGGCCCAGTCAGAGAGCAATTAAGGCCTAATTAGGGACTAAGCCTAGTTAAAGTCTGGTCAGGATATAAGTTTAGATGAGGCCTAGTCAGGGTCCAAACATAGCAGTGTTCTAAGGTTAATTATGGGCTAGTTAACTCAGTTAAGACCTAGTCAGTCCACTTAAGGCCTAGCTGTGTCTGAAGCACACTTAAAGTTTCAACAGCCGAGTCAGGACTGAGCTGGAGCTTAGTCAAGATTCAATTCTCACCTGGTCAAAATCTAAGACTTGTTAAAGCTTAGCCATTCCAATTAAGGTTTGATTAAGGTCCAAACATAGGTTAGGCCTCGTCAGAACCCAGTTTAATGCTATCCAGGATCAAAACTTAGTTAAGATCTAGTCAAAGTCTAGTTAATGCCTTACTGGGGCATAACTCTAGAGAAGGCATAGTCAGAATCCAGTTAAGATATAGCCATTGACTAAGTCCCATATAGGCTGTCACAAACAAGTTTAAAAATGCCAGGACCTGAATCTAGTTAAGTCTTGGTCATCTCAGTTAAGACCTATTCATCTACATTAAGGACTAGATAGGGTGTAATCCTGGTTAAGTCCCCTATAGCTAAGTTAAAGACAAGTCAGGGCCAAATATGAATTAACATTAACCAGCCCAGTTAAGGCTAAAAATCATAGTCAATGCGTAGTTAAGGCCTATCTCCAAAGCCTAAGTATAGAGAGGGCTTAGAGTTTAGTTAGGGAAAGTCTGGGCCTAGTTAAGGTCTAGCCATGATGTAAATCTAGTAAAGATATGGTTAGGGGCTGGGGTTGTGGCTCAGTGGTAGAGCACTTGCCTAGCATGTGTGAAGCCCTGGGTTTGATTCTCAGCACCACATATAAATAAATGAATAAAATAAAGGTCCATCAACATCTAAAAAATTTTTAAAAAAAGATCTAGTCAAATTTTAGTTAAGGCCTAAGCAGAGCCTAAGCTTACCTAGGTCATAGTCACACTACTTAAGGAAGTCAGCCCAGTTAAAGCCTACCTAGGACTAAAGCCAGTTAAAGCTTAGTCAGAGTCTAGCCTAAAGCCTAGACAGTTCAGTTAAGGCCTAGTCAGTTAAGATCTAGCCAGACCTGAGCCTAGTTAAGTTCTAGTCAGAATCCAGTTAAGCTTGGCCATAGACTATGCCTACTTACCATCTTTTTAGTACCTACTTAATGCCTTGACAGGACATAGTCTACAGAAGGCGTAACAGAATCTTAATTTTAGGCATAGCAAGAGCCGGACCCTATTTAAGGCCTATTTTGCTCCATTTAAGTTATAGAAGAAACTAGGCTTAGTTAAATTCTAATCGGAGTCTGGTTAAGGACCAGCAAGTGCCTAAGAGTAGTTAATGCCCTGTCAGAGTCATCGCAAGGCAAATCCAGGACCTCTGTCTGGTGAAGGCCTCGTTATTCCAATTAAGTCCTATTCGGGACCTTTGTCTAGTCAAGACTAGGGTGTTCAACTTATTCCAGTTTGCCCAATACTTTCCTTATTTAGTGTTCAAAATTCTGGGTCCTGGAAAACCCCTTAGGCCCTGGCAAACCAGTTTGGTTGGCTGCCCTAATCAAGCCCTTTTAAAGAAAATTTTCTTTGCCTTGGAAGCATATGGTATACAAAATACATTTTCAACATCTCACATGACCATTGTAGTATCCATCTGAGGTAGGTGTTATCATCATTCCTAGAATATAGATGAATAAACTCAACTTTACAGAGAGAAATGGCTTCTTCAATGTCATACTGTTAGCAAGTATCAGAGATAGGGTTTAAATCTTTATTTGAACTCAAAAGTCATGCTTTTATTTTTTAACTAAAGCAACAGGGCATCTCCCCAGAATTAAAAATTGTCTAAATCACAAAGATGATACTTGCTGAAGGTGTTGTCATTATCCTTATTTCTGATCAAGAAAGTGAGTCACAGCATGCTTATGTGACCTGTTAAGAAAACTTTTAGATTTGAACCCACTTCTCTCTGCCTCCAATGTCCTATTTCTCCTCCGTAAAATCAATGTCTCTTTCTTCCATCCTTCCTACTTCCCCTGTGCCAAATATTTCAGTATATGCCTGTGTGGCTGAGATTGTATGTGTCTTCATGTTTCGGTGATATTTGCATCCATGAAGTCTAGCAAGCATTTGGTAGATTGTGTTTATGTGACACTTCTGTTTTTAGCCTGAGGTTTGTTCATTGAACTGATTGATTGCTGTTTTCTTAGGAAATATTTTTTGAACCTGGCACCAGAGCTGACTTGGTAGTAGGGTCAAGCTTCAACCACTTGGTTTGCTATGATTTGGGGAAGGACAGTTCTGAAAAGGGTACTGAAGACAAACCTTGTCTACTCTAATTCTTGCGAAGGTTACTGGATACATCCGTGGTATAATGACATTCTAGGGGTCAGGGAAAGCAATCCAGGCCTCCCTCTTAGGTACTGTGGATTCAGCTGCCAGAAGGCACTGAGGACTTGGCTTGCCTTTTCCTGGCTGTGCATTTCTGTTGCCTCCTGTGAGCTTACCAGGGTGACAGGCATCTCTATTAAAAAGCCTGTACATAAATATAGCTGTATTTTCCACTATGTTATCCTGAGGATAAAATAGTTGCCACCCCTACAGAATACAGCAGTTTCTGGATTAGATGGCAATGGTAGCAGTATGCCAACAGGAAGTATATTCTTCCCCTGCCAAGTAGACACCATATTCCTTGTTGGTTGTACATTTAAAAGGACAGTCTCCACTTTTCTTGTGTGGCAATGGCAGTAGGGTAGAGCTTTCAACATAGGCTGTTGGTGGCTTAGATGAAAGTGCATTGGAAGAGGCTATTGGGATATATTTTAGCTTGCATATGCTTTCTTGTACAATAATTTCACCTACTATTTTATTATATAGCTGTGGAAAACTGGTTTAATGTGTAATGAAGGAGGAAGAGAGAAATGGTCAGGAAGAAACAAATGATTTATTCCACTGATAGTCAAAACATATTTCTTTCTTGGAGACAGTACCATTTGAGAATCATATTCACAGGGCAATTCACCACATAAACTCAGGTCTTTAGATGACTTTTTTTGTTTTCCTATTTACTGGTGAAATACATTAAGATTTGAGAGAACTGATTAATGGCATAAGCAGGGGATGTCTCTATCCTAACATAGGATTTGGAAGGTCTTTCCTTAAGGATTAGGGACTTTGCAGTATATTCTTGGAGGCTAGAGAAACAGACAACCAAACAGATCCCAGCTTCCTGGTTCTACCACATTCTAGCTATCTTACTTTGTGTATATCATTTTGCTTCTCTGGATTTTGATTTTCCTAAATAATATAAAATGGAGGTAACAAATCCTGTATTTTCTTGAATTACCTCACAGTAATTCTGAAGATCACATGAGATATGATGCGAACACTCTAAAAACCAAAAATTGCAATCCAAATGTAAGGAAGTATTAGCTCCATTATTCATTCAACAAATATCTATTAAATACCTACTGCATGTTAGAAGCTGTTCTTGCACTTAGACAAAATCAAGACCCCTGCCCTCCCTTGCCAGAGTTTGCATTCTAGAGAGCAAAGCCAGAAAATAAATGATAATCCATAATAAATAAGTATATTATATAATATGTGGAACTTAATAAGTTGTAAGAAAAAGGAAAATAGTAGAGCAGAGAAAGGAAGACTCAGAAGTGGCAGCTTGGGAAGGAGAGGTTCAATATTTAAAAGGTGGTAAGCAAAGCCATCATTGAGAAAGCAAGATGTAAGGAAAGAATCTGATGAAGGTGAGGGATTGAGCTATTCAAATATCTGAGTTAGGACCATTCCAAGCACCTAAAGAGGGAGATGGACCTTGTGAATTTGAGGAATGACAATGAGGCCAGAGAGGCAGAAACAGAGGGAAGTAAGGACAAATAGATGATGAAGTTGCAGATTATATCATGGGGGGACCAGGGAAGTCAGTATAAGGCTTTGCATTTGACTCTGAAGGCAATGCAGAGTCATCAAAGATTTTATTTTATTTTTTATTTTTTTGGCACCAGGGATTGAACCCAGAGGGGCTTAAGCACTGAGCTACATCCCCAGCCCACTGCCCCCCCCCCCTTTTTTTTTTTGAGCAGGGTCTTGCTAAGTTGCCTAGGGCCTTGCTAAGTTGCTGAGGCTAGCTTTTTTTTCTTTTGGTGGTGCTGGGGATCGAACCCAGGGCCTTGTGCATGCTAGGCAAGCACTCTGCCAACTGAGCTACATCCCCAGCCCCATGAGGCTGGCTTTGAACTTGAGGTCCTCCTGTCTCAGCGTCCCAAGTTGCTGGGATTACAGGTGCACCACCATGCCTGGATTGTCAAAGGTTTTTAAATAGAGGAGTAACGTCTTCTGACTTCCTTTTAAAGAGATCAGTCTGGCTGTGTGTAGAGAAGAGGCTTTAGTGAGGCTAAGTAAATCCTGTTAAGAGGCTGTTGAAATAATCAAGGTAAGAGGTGGATGATGGTGTCTCACAATGACAAGTGGTCAAATTTTATATATACTTTGGAGGCAGAACCAACAGGATATCCTCATGGGCTGGCTGGATTTTTCAGCCTGAGTAGTTAGAAGGGTAGAATTGCTACCTACTGAGAGATGGTGAAGGCTACAGATGGAGCAGGTTTTGGAGGGAAGACCAAGGATCCATTTTAGGTATCATAACAAATCAACGTGAAGGCAGTGGATGCACAAGGATGGGATTTTGGAGAAAGGTCAGAGCTGGTTTAATAAATGTTTGAATCATCTGCATCTGAGGAATCCTACAACTAAAACTCCATTCATCTTTTGACTTGAGCAAAATGCTGGTTTGGTACAAGGAGGGCTCTCACGCAGAGGACAGAGCTGTGGCCCTGGTGTGTTTTTCTGAGCGTCAGGTGTGTAGGCAACAGGGTTCATGCTTTACATATGTTTAAAACACTGACCTTTGGCCCTTTTACAAACCTTTGAAAGTAGAGGTAGGAAGCCTTTAGAAGGAAAAGAAATTTACACTCAAGGGCAAGACATTTTTCTTTTTAGGATATTAGGAATCTTTTTTAGCCTCAATTCTTCCAATATAATCTATTTCAGAAGTCATAACTAGAGAAATTAGAAAGCAGAAGACCAAGTATTCTTTTCTTATTTATTTTCATGGATCAGCATATGGTTTTAAGTTGATTTAAAAGTCCATCTAGACTTTTCGTAACTTCCCTTTTTAATAGGGCTTTTTAACTGTAGGTACACTCTGGGAACAATAGTATGTAGGGAAGATGATGTTGTAATGGCTGCCCTCAAGGGAATCTTTGGTCTTTGATCCATTTGGTTGGCCAACTAACATGGCTATATTGTGTTTTTTTGATATCCTAACACTGGTTTTTATTCTTCTAGTGATGTGGAGGTTTTAGAGCATGATAACATGGGCCACAGTGTAATAGACTAAGCAGAGGGCTGACCTCCTGAAGAATCAGCTTCTTACCTTGCTCTGCTATTAACTGAGTATATAACCTTGGCAAGTCACTTAGCCTCTTTGGGCTTTTACTTCCTCAATCATAAAATATGCATAATCCTTACCACACAGAATTATTATAGGTCAATGTATGTGAACTTGCTTGAAGATATGATTACCGGAAGGAGGAAATTATAAAACACTGGAATGAGCTACTGATGGGATTATGGAATTGTATTTTGAAGAAATTGAAAACTGAAAGACCTATCTTTTGGCAGACAAACAGTAAGCATGTTTGCAGGCAGAGGGAAGAACTATATCATCCCTGATTTTCTTCCCAGTTGGTAAAGTGAATGAATCTTGGTTTCTCTTGGCAAGCTGGAATTTGCCAGAGAAAGAGAGGAGGCCATGAGTGGTGCTTAGCTTTGCACTTTTCAGATTTCTAAGTTGTGCTCCTGAAGTTCAGGCTGGATGGTAAGGGGTAAAAGGCATAATGTTCCTTCCTTCCCATTTCTGCTCAAATAGTTCACATAGGAAGACTTGAAAGTCTGGACTAGTTTGGGTGAAGTCATGTTAGACAGAGAGTAATGGGATCTTCATTATCTTGCCTCAGTGAACTTGCTAATTACTTCCTGAGTGGATGTTTTCAAGGAATAACTGGTTCATGTTTTCTAAAATTATTGTCCTCAGATTAAGTGGAGGGCCTTCTCTATGCGGTTGGCAGTGTATTAGAGACATAGCCAATGGTGAGTCTGTAGGGTAGTCATCTTTTGCCAGCCCAGAAGTGTAGCTAGGGTCCTTCCAGAGCTCAGAGCTGGAATGAGGAAGTGCTTCAAAGTGATAGAGAGTTAGGCTAGGAGGATTCACTAATCTCCAAGGATGCCCTGTAGTCTTTGATTGTTCTCAGGTCTTCTGAAAGGGTCATGTGTGAACTACAGCCAGATAGTCCTCTCACATCTTTATACAAGTTCAAAGTCATCATCTCAGGTTGGCTCTATCTGTGAGATAAATTTTATCTCTAGTATTTCCTTCCAGATTTTTGTAATGCCTGTAGTCATCTCCTCTCCTGCCTCATAGGGGGTCAGTAGCCAGGATGCAACACACAGTTTCCTGGATCCTAGAATTTCTCAGTACAATTATATCAGCTAGCATTTGTTAGGTGCTTACTATATGCCAGGCACCATTCTAAACTTCTTGCATGTATTAACTCAGGTAATTCTCATGACTATTATTATCTTCATTTTACAGATGAGGAAACTGAGGCAAAGAGCAATTTAGCAACCTTCCAATTAGTAAGTGGTAGAGTAATAACTCAAATATAGGTTTGTTTGACACCATATCCTGTTCTAGTAATAACTATCATTTATTCTTTCTCCAAGGGAGAGTATTTTTGTCTCCCAATAAACACAACTTTCCTTTTTCCCTCTTGGAAAGAAAAGCTGAGGAAAGACTTCGGAATAGGCCCCATTTTCTTGTTAGGCTAGGGGCGTGGCTCAGTGGTAGAGTGCTTGCTAGCATGCCTGAGGCCCTTGGTGCCATCCCCAGCACCATTAAACAAATAAAACAAAACAACAAAACATTTTCCCTATTACCTCCAAGTTCTGTTTTTATTTCCCTTATCTTAGGCCCTATCTTCTGCATTGGTAATATTTAAAAACCAAAAATCTAGAAGTCCTATATCTCTTTTCAGATTCTGGGCTTCTGGAGTCTCTCACAGCAGCCAAGATCTGGGACAAGCCTGTGTAGGGTCCCACCAAGTCAAGAGGTGGTGGTGGTCCCTCATGTTCAAACTGATTTTAGGAAACTACATATATGTCTAGGAGAATAACTAAAAAATGTTTTCAAAAGTGGTGGTTCTTCTGCAGTGACTAAGTTGTTTTTCTGAAGGCTAAGCTAGTGTCTGTGATTCTCTCTGAAGCACTGAGCAGCTTTGGAGGAGGAAAGAAATTCAGAATTCAGTTTAAATTGATCATAAGCACATTCCCTACTCTCCCTTATTTCAGTTTCCATTTTGAATTTTTCATATATTTTCAGGAAGCAACCATGTTTCGCTCTTGAGCGATATCATTTTTTCCCTTTTGCTCTTGATGAATTACATATGGTTCATGGGGATTTTAAATGTCAGGTCCTAAAACAGGCAAATGCCTTATTACACAGGTTATTTTTAAAGGCAAAGATTTGTAGCTTTTTGACAAAGAATTTAAAGGGTAAATCCTGTTGCTTTGTTCACTGTATTCCCCCAGAGATGCCCCTGCTATGTCAAAATGATAAAATTTGCCCTTTGGGGACAAGGTCCTTTTGATATTTCCTCAGAGGTGGGAAGGCAATGAGCAGTTATGTATGTCTAGAGTTGTTTTTTTTTTTTCAAACCTAAATTCAATGTGTGTATCCAAATGGTGCTGCAGCACTAGAGAAGGGAGCACTTTGAAAAATCTTCCTGTTCATAAGTAGAAAACGGGTGCCTGTACTAACCAAGGGCACATTTTAATCTCTCCCATGTAACTGCCTCCTTCCCCCTTGGATATAAACTAATTTTCCTTGCCTGATGCAGAGAAGCTTATCGACTATAAACATAGACCCAGAGGATTTGGATTCCTTCGCTCCTTTCCTATCCTACTGTTAGACACTTATTGCCAGATTTCAAGTTAGAAGCAGCACAAAATAGCAGTGTAGGACTTTGACCTAAAAGAAAAATGGTAGCTTTTGATTAGTTGTGCTGACAAAAAATGTCATCGTCGAGAGATTAACAAAATTCAAATGGGCTTAAAGATCCTACTTGCAGATGGATAGAATGGTCTCTGCCCCAGTTGTCTTTCTGAGCTATTTATAAGATGTGGATTATCTCATTAATTAATGACTGTCTGGTAATCAGGGCCTCTTGCCTTAGCACCACTGTGAAATAGCCACACCAGCCAAAGGCACCCTTCCCCATACATTCATACTTCATTCTGTTTTCATTAGCTCTGATGACTGGCTTGCCAAAATCTGATGACACTTTTCATCACTGTCTTGCTGTCCTCACTAGTTTTATAGAAAGGAGATTTGAAATTAAAAAAACATTTTTTTGAGATATAGTGTGTGTGTGTGTGTGTGTGTGTGTGTGTGTGTGTAAGTGTACAGATTTTAAAGGTGTAGCTCAATGCTTTTTTCTTTTATATATGGAATCATATCAAGATACAAAACATTCCCAGTACCCCAAAAAGCTTCCTAATCTCTTTTCCTAGAAGTGACATAGAGATAAGCTTCTGTTCCATAGATTAATTTGCCTGTTCTTGAATTTCATATAACTAGAATGATTTTACTATATTGTTATTCATATTTTGACATTCTTGTACATATATTATGGTGGATATTTGTACTCTTTTAATTTGGTTATATACTTAAGAGTAGAATAGCAGGTTCATGAGATAGAGGTATATTTACTTTTAGTAGATACTGCCAAATAGTTTTCCAAAATAATAGCATCCATTAACACTTTCATCAGCAAAGTATGAGAGTTCCAGTTGCTCCATGTCATTAAAGCTTGGTAATTTCATTTTTTTTCCAATTTTAGCTATTCTGGTGGGGTTTTGCATACCTCATTGTGGTTTTAATTTGTATTTCCCTGATGAGTAATAGTGATGAAAAACTGCTCATGTGCATATAGGTCATTTGGATATTCTCTTCTGTGAAATGTCAGTTCAATTTTTTTGTTCTACATTAAAAATTACATCCTTTTATTGATTCTAGGAGTTTAAAAAATATGTATAGAATTATTATGTCTCATGTTGAATACATAGTGGGAATATTTTTCCCATTCTATGATTGACCTTTTCACCCTCTTAAGGTGTATTTTAGTAAGTGGAAGTTCTTAATTTAATGAATTAAAACATTAATCTTTTCTTTCATAGTTAATGTTTTTGTGTCCTGCAAGAAATATTTGCCTACCTAAGATCATGAAGAATGCTGGGCATGGTAGTGCATGCCTGTAATTCCAGTGGTTGGGGAGGCTGAGGCAGGAGGATCATGAGTTCAAAGCCAGCCTCAGAAAAAGTTATGTGCTAAGCAACCTGTCTCTAAATAAAATACAAAATAGGGTTGGGGGTGTATGTAGGTCAAGTGCCCCTGAGTTCAATCCCTGGTATCCCCCCAAAAAAAGATCATGAAGATTTTCTCCTGCGATTTGATCTAATTTTTAAAAATCTTTCATAGTTAGGTCTATGATCCATTTTAAATTATTATTATTATTATTTTAGTATTTAGTGTGAGTTAAAGGACATTGTTCCATTAATTTATATGTCTGTCTCTTGTGCCAGTACTATGCTCTCTTAATTTCTGTAGCCATAAAACTAGGTATCTTTTTAATTTAATTGTTTTGATTAACATGTAATAATTGCACATATTAATGGGGAACATTGTGGCATTTCAACACAAACATTCAGCATGCATCGATCAAATTGGGATAATTGGCCTTCCTTCTCTTTGTCATTTCTTTATGTTTGGAGACTTTGAACTCCTCTCTTCTAGTTATTCATAACATATATATATATATATATGTGTGTTTGTGTGTGTGTGTGTTATTACATATATATTATATATAATAGGTTATTATGAACTATAGTCATCTCACTCTCCTGAAACACCAGGACATATACCTTCTATCTGACTGTTTTGGTACCCATTATCCAGTCTTCATTTATCCCCCTGCTTCTATCCTTCCCAGCCTTTAGTAACCACTATTCTACATTCAGATTGACTTTTTTAGTTTCCACATATGAAAGAGAACATGCAATATTTTTCTCTCTGTGTCTTAGCCTTGATATATGATATCCTCCAGTTTTGTTCTTCTTCAGGATGTTTCTCTTTATATATCCTTATATGTTTTAGACTCCCTTTGTCTAAAGTGCTCTTTGAGAGAGATTTTGATCTTATGTATTCATTTAGCCTCCCCTATATCCCACTAACTTCAAAACCTCTTGAGGCAGAGACCAGTAGTGTGTTTGCAGCAATACCACTCCCTCTAGTGAGAATTTCACTCTGAAGAACCAGGAGATTGTGGGAAATTTCATTCTACTTTTCCCACCCATGTACCAGCATGTATCAGCGAACTTCAGGTAAGAAAAATAAGTCCTGTACTCTCAGGTTTTCAATGCATTATGCCAGCCTATTGCAACTACCAAAAGTTACATTAATTTGCCTTTTCCTTAGTACAGTCCCTCTGCCTTAAAGCCAAGCCTTATCTTCGATCTGTGCCCGGAATTAGCAAATACCATAGGGAAGAGAATGATACCTATGATTGTCAGCTCACTCTCTGAAATTTTAGTACAGTTTGTCTTCATTTTCATACCTTAATGATATTCTTAAATCTATCAATTTTGCAGTTTTCATTGGGGTGGTTTTTAGTTGTTTCAGGAGCACTCACATCCAATTTAAAAGTGCAAGTCCAGAAATCATTTTATGGCACAGTCTTGACCCTCTCATCCATCTTGGCTGTATCACAGGTGAATAGTTAATGAGTATTTAGGTCAGTTCAGTAGGTCAGGTGAAGGGCAGATAAACTCCCTGTCATAGGATGATGGGGATTCCATAGGGGACTGATCCAGTTTTCTCTGTACCTCTGCCTTAGTCACATTCAACTTAGAATTCTGTTTGCTTCTAAGGATTACAAGTGAGATTAACATTCTTAGTTCTATTCCTGTTTAGGTGAATGAGATGTCAGCTCTGGCCCTACCAAGGCAAATTCGCTACTGTAGGTACCTTATTTGTACCCTCTGATATAGAACTTTAGAAGGTAGACCTGGGTTGACTTCCAGCTATGCATCTTTACTTATCACGCACAAGTTACTTCATTCCTCTGATCCTCAATTTTTCCATCTACAAATTCTTGGTTATTTTATTATGAAGATTAAATATAATAATAAATAAAAGTGAGTTTCATAGTGCTTGACAATATCTTCCATAAAAGTGAACATATATTATAATCATTAATTATGGGTATGTCATCTCATTTGATATATTTTTTTGAGGCTGGGGATCATGCTTGGTTATTTTTTTGGGGGATAGTAAAATTTAAATAATGAAATGCATGAATCTTAAGAGTACCAGCAAACGAGTTTTTACAAATGCATATTTCTGTGAAACCCCCAATTCTACCTAAAATATGATTATTACCCTCACCCTAGGAAGTTCTTTATGTCTCTATATCTCCTAGATGTGACCACTATTCAGATTTTTCCACAAGATTATTTTGCATTTTATACAATTGTATATGAATGGAATCATATAGGGTGTATTCTTTTGTGTTATGCTTCCTTTATTAAATATAATGTTTTTGGTATTTTTTTCTTTTCTTTTTTTTTTTTTTTTTGGTACTGGGGATTGAACCCAGGGGCACTTAACATCTGACCACACCCCCAGCCCTTTTTTGTATTTTATTTAGAGAGAGGGCCTCACTGAATTGCTTAGTATCTTGCTAAATTGCTGAGGCTGGCTTTGAACTCATGATCCTCCTGCCTCAGCCTCCTGAGCCTCTGGGATTACAGATGTGCACTACCATACCTGTCCTTCTTTTTGATGATGATTAGTGTTACATTGTATGAATACACTACAGTTTGTTTTTCCCTTCTCTTGTTGGACACCTGAATTTTTTCAGTGTTTTACATAAAACTTCTATAAAACATTAATAACATAAAACATTCTATAAAACTTCTAATAAAACATTCTTGTAAAAGTCTCTTTGCAAACTTTCATTTCTCTTGTGTAAATACTTAGGAGTGGAATTGCTGGGCCATGGTGCATGCATAGTGTTTTAAGAAACCCTTGGATGTTTTCCTAAAGAGGTATACCATTTTATACTTCTACCACCAGTGTGGGAGAGTTCTGGCTGATCTATATGTCAACATTTGGTATTGTTGGTCTTTGATTTTAGCTAGTTTAATGAGTATATTGTGCTATTTTACTGTGATATTAATTTCCATTTCCCTTATGACTAATGATATTGAGTACATTTTCATGTTCTTGTTAGCTATTCATTTTGCTTTCTTTGTGAAATGTCTGTTCAAGTCTTTTGCCCATTTTTCAAATTGGATTGTTATCATTTTATTGTTAGTTGTAGGGGTTCTTTATATATTCTGGGTATAAGGTCTTTGTCAGATATATGCTTTGTGATTATTTTTCCTCTGTACTTTTCCTGTTCATTTTATTAACTGTGGATTTTGGTGGGCTAGCTCATTATTCCACTCACTGCCATCCCCATGTATGGCTGAAGCTTGATGGTATTTACTGAATGAGTGAGCTAAAAGTTGTACCTCTCTCCTCCCTTCCTTCTCTTATTTAAGAACACTCACTGATTACCTACTATGTGGTAGGCAATTTTCTGTGCCTTGTGAATAGAGCACAAAACAAAACAGACAAGATTCCTAATCTCATGACACATTTTCGTCTATGTACGTGAGGGTAGAGAGACAGAAAAACAAATGAACAAGAAAATAGGAGCTAGCCTTAGGTGTCATAATCCAAAAAGGAGTGTATACTTAGCGGAAAATGGTAGGATTTTGGACAAAAACAATGGAATGATCTGACAGAAGTTACTCTAATTGGAAATAATGTACAGCTGAGTGGTCACACTAGGCTCTGTGCAGACCAGTTAAGCTCCATGTGAAAATTATAGACAATCTGGCTGATCATTTACTGTACTACAGTAAATATCCAAAGAGCACAGTGAGTTGGAGGTGAAGCCTGTGGCTTTCTAGGACTCACTGTGGTCACAACTTCTAGAAATTGGGTAAATACAGAATTGGATACTTCCTAAAGGACTGAGATCAATGGTTCCTTCTGAAGATGCTCTGCTAGGAATAGCCTGAGGCTGGAGAAAGAAAATCAACCCAAATTATAGGATTAGTATCCCAAAATTTAACGTATAGATATGCCCAAGGAAAAAGTGACCACAGATATACAGCCACACTGATCAGCTATAGGCTGGAGATATATGCTTTAAGAACTGGGAAATTATGAACTGGACTATTGCAGGAAAAACAATTTGGTGAATGGGGATATGAAAAGAAATCAATAAAAAGAATCTAGCTGTCTTTTAGGACACACATCAGCTCATCAGAATGTAAAGACAGAATTATCTATTTGTAACAAGAGAGGAGACAATCTGCACCCCAACAAAAAAACTAATGTACACCACACAACCTTGGATTCTAACTCAGCTCCCTTGTCAGTTCAATGTAAAGGATTAAAGAAATCTCAGTTCAATTTAATGGTTAAGAGAACCTCAGAGTATATGGACATAAATGCACTAGGTAAGTATAGGAGAAAAATATTATGAATCAAACAAGTGAGTAGGCAATATGAGATATGTTAAATTGCTAAAAATATATTGCATCTTCAACAAACTCATTTAAAGAGTAATGAGGAGTGGTAAGGCAGGCATATGTAGCAGGTTTATTATATTGGGCCAGTCCCTAGATTTTTAAATAGAGTATTCCCTTACAGAAATATATGCTTTCTGTGGAAGAGGGAGTATGCAGAGTCCATCAGACATGTAGATGAATATAGTGCAATCATGGCTTTAGACAAAGTTGGAAGAATTAGCTGCTAGATATGGAAGATCAGCAGTAATGGGAAACAACCAAGAAACTAATGTTATAGCTTCAATTGTCCAAAGTTTGGCAGAAGACAGAGAATGTGGGAATTTCATTTACCATACACTTCCCCAAGGATGCAGGGTAACTATAATTTTAATGAATGCATTATCAAAATCATAGAAAATACTTAGTAGCTCCAGATATAAATGGCAATGAGGCAAAGGTGCTAATGAAGACAAGAGTCAATTGAAAGACACTGAGTGGATGTATCCTTTCTCAATAGAGGTATTCAAGAGAGACAGACAAAGTGCCTATGCTCACTTTATTTTCAAATCTCCTAACAAGACATTAAAAATCATGAGAAATTCCATGGGCTAAGAGGTAGTAGATATTCTTGGATTATCACCAAAGGAGAAGCAATACCTAGAGATCCTCTTTTAACCCTATGGATAATACTTGATAAGGGTATCCCGTAGGTAGGACCTGTAGGATGATAAAGTGTCAATCATACTAATCTTCATATTTCTCTTTTCTATTATTAGATCTGCTTTGCTGTTTTATCTTGCCTGTGAGAATCTGTCTGGTGGTCACTGTAACAGAAGTTCACCACTAGTACAAACGAGAGTACCATAAATACATTTTGTTGAAGATTTCATCGACATCATCAAAAAGTCCTGTGGTACCACTGACTTCATTCTATACTTGACCACCATCAGAATCACATCAACATCCTCATTTCTCATCTAAACTAACCAAAGAACTATTACTAGCTCCACAGGATTCATTGTCATCAAGAGTCCATTTACTACAGTTTTTAGTAGTATTTTATCTGTTAAGAAGAGCATGGAGTCTGGGTCAATTCCCATGCTAGTTGGTGGACTTGTTGACTGTGTAGCCCAGTTAATAAGAATAGCTGAAGAGCTCTTACAATCTATTTCACAAGAACAACAAGTTCCTTGTGAACAACGAAATGATAGAACAGAACAGATGGGAGCAGATGCATCTCCTCCAGAGGAACCTTCACTACCAGATCTTGCTGATCTCTCTGACTTGGAATCAATACTTTCACTGCAAGAAGATGAAGAGCTAATCCTTGATATAGATCAAGCAATGTTAGACGTAGATGAGCTCTATGAAGATGCACTCTCTGATATAAACAATGGTTTAAGAAGTGAATAAGACCCAGTTTGCCCTCGCCAACATGTGAGAACTGATCACTAATCTTTTTCTTCAAATATATCCTGAGTTTTCTGGACATGAGCAATATTTTTCTCCTAGTTCTGCATATTTTCATTATTAAAAACGTATAGAACCAGTAAGATTTGGTTTCCTTCCAGAAAAGACTGGTCTCATTTTTGTTTTTATTCAAAAAACTCTGACTTTAGCAGTGTGGTTCTTCCTTTACTTGTATTTGTTCTATTAGGCTTCTTGATGATAAGCGCAAATAATAACAAAGAAGAGAATCTCCTCAGCCTAACATCGGATTGATGCACATATGAACTATCTTACATCTTGGGACCCAATTTCATTGTTCTACAGTTAATAGAAATTAAAAGGGGAATATCCCCCAGGATGGTATTTTACTGTATTAACAGGACAATGTTAAGGCATTTGTACTTGAAAAGGTATAACTCTTTACTGGGTCTTTAAAAATGTGTTAAACAAAGGATACCCTATCAGACCATGGGAAAGAAATCTGAAAGACAAGCATCTGTCACAGAGCAAAACTCCAGAAAAGTTTTCAGATGAGTGTTACCAGGGCAAAACCTTTGAAAGAGCTGGGGCCAAGAGACTCCAATGCAGGATTGATACCCACAAATGCTGATCCATGTTGCAGTTACTTTAAATATTGTTGCCAAAATGGAAGTGGCACAACATATCCATTAACCAAAGAGAGAAGTACTAGAATGGCCATGTGGATCTTTCTCTACAAGAATTATTCATCAGTGGAAAGTCAAACATTTATCACACAGGCTTCGAGGTGATGGTCCACAAGGGGAAATGGATAAAATATATCTTTGTGAGTATAACTGAATATAAAATGAATAGTTGGTAGGCTTAGTGGAATGCATGTAATATAACTTCACCCTAACAGTATTTACTATTGAGAGGCAGGAACAGTGATAGATATAAATAAAATGTGGACTGCTATTTAGCCACAATAACTTTACACATACTGGAAGGTGAAAATGAGGTAGTTGAAGTCCTCCTACACAAAAACAGAGGGACCAAATAAATGCACAGGAAATACCAATTCCATGTTGCATAGTCCTCTAACTTCTATTTGAAATTATAGCTGTCCTTCAGATAAGCCCATAGAGACTATGTGTGACCTTCCTTCCCAGAGAATGGCCTTTGCCATCTCATGATATGAACAACAACTGGGTAAAGACTTAACAGTACACTATAAAGAATGTGGCATATGTAAATTGTGAAAAAATGACTCATAAAAGGCAGTCCACACTGGTGGGAACTGGACTATACCAATTTATAGAGAGTCCTGAATATGTTATAGTTGAAAGGATTAAAATAACAATTAATAAAATGACATCAGATCTAACCACAAGACAGATGCTGCATCTAATATTAAGTGAGGTCTGCATGCATAGATGATTAGTTACCTTTAAAGATAAATGCGGGGGCTGAGGTTGTTTCTCAGTGGTAGAGTACTTGCCTATAGCATGTGTGAGGCATTGGGTTCGATTCTCAGCACCACATATAAATAAATGAATAAAATAAAGGTCCATCAACAACTAAAACAAATTTTAAAAAAAGATAAATGGGGAACAGTTGTAGCCTATATAACCAGGTCTTATTTGGATGAGTCGTAGTAGGAGTAACAAATCAGTTTGGTCACTGACATTTAGGATAAGTGATTTGACAAACTTCAAAAGAGATTACTATATCTGGAAAAGCTACTGCAGTTCCTTTTGAAAAATCAGAACAATTTATAGAGCTATTCAACATATTAGTATGAGATAATTCCACAACAGACCGCTTGTTATGTGGAAAGATTGATAAGAGTTGATGAGGTCCCAAGACACAGGGAGAAATAAAGACAAAAAGGAAAAGTAAAAATTATGTCTAGAACAACTGCTGTGGGTAATTACAAACCATACTGGGAAGCAGATTGTGAGACTTCATGGCTACCATGACTGAACAAACTGAACCTTACTTTTGATGTGTAGGGACCTCTAGAGATGTAGTTTATGTCCAAAATGGCAAATAATTGATGCATTGCAAAGGGCTGCACCAAATTAACCCAATAGAGTAGTGAAAAAAATAAGAAGAAACTGTTTATCCCTCTGTGACAATAAGAATGGTCTACAAAGATTAGTGAAAGCAGTTAAACGAGGACATCTATATATTTAGTTATAAGTTTGTGTTCTTAGAACATTTAGTAAGAAGAATAACGAAAGGACTGGATACAATTTAAAAGATAAAACCTATGCTTTAATTAAGGGTTTAGGAACAGCCAGAGAAGATACACACTCCCCATGAGGAATTTGGACTTTAAGAAATTGGGCTATAATTTCGTGTCAAAATAAAACTTGAAGCATCTGTGTACAAGATCAGGAAACATGCTAGGAGAGACCACTGGTCTGCTATAAACTTGGTTTGGTGAGCAATTTAGCTGAAAAAGGACAGACATGGTGCTCCTCAAACACAATAGATACTAAAGGCTAGTTATCAATCCAAGTAGAACTCTGGGATATGGACTTTATAACAATTTCACAACAGATTAGTGTGAGCTTGCTAAAACTGTTAGTGTCTTATGAGAGAACAGGAGCAGTCACACTAAGAGAGGTCATCAAAATAACATCAAGAGAAATCTGTAGTACTTCTCTAGACCTCAAAACAAGATAGAGACTTGAAGTAGTCTGTAAAATAATTAATGGTTAACACGGTTCTTAGGTGTCAAGACAAGATGCTATAACCTCATGTGAATCTGGCTAGCCTCTTATTTACCTGGATCACCTGTAAAGATTATACTATAAAGTCACCTCAGGACTAAATAAGATACATTTCAGTGTTCCCTTTGATTGTGGGATTGCTTATATGTGTTTAAGAATTGTTGAGATGTAACCCTACTCCCAAGGATGGATTGTTGTATTAAGTATGCTTGCTATATGGAACAGAATTAGAAACAGTGTTAATAGTGATAAGAAATGTGTGTGGAAATAAAATATTTGGGAGCAAGAGCTAGTAAGGAGAGTGTTTTCAGGAGAGAGAAGAAGATTAATAAATTGTTAAAAGTTATGCAACTGTTTAGAGGTAGAAAACCATTGTATGAAGTTAATTCTTAAGTAGATTTATGAACCAAGTCATTTTTGTCTTATGTAAATCTGCCAACCCTGAGATGTTGATAGAAACAGATGGTTAACAGTTAACACAGATCTTGTACCTAAAAGCTCAAGTAGAAGGAGAAGTATTAACTAACTTAGTTCACTGTTTGGATACCTCTGATTGAAATCCTGAATCTCTTTGAGAAGAATGGAGAGAATGGCTGGACCTTTATACAGATTAGCCCTTTTCTGGATTTTCTTGAGACCAATGCCAAAACCAATTCTTGTATGGCAAAGGGAAAGAGGCCCACCATTCTGAGATAAGTTTAAATGTGTTAAAACCAAAGGAGATAGGCTGGTAGATGGCAGTGAAGTAGGCAGCACAAGTCTTTGTCCTTATGTACTTTGGATAACATGTGAGGGCACTTCTGAATACATCCTTGCATCCTTAACATATGATGATTGTTTCCAATTAGATTATAATTGTTTATGATCCTTATAGCTATTGGTCAAAATAATTTTGTTGTTTTAATAGTTTTAAACTAATAAAGTTTTCATTCACAAATCAACCTGTGGTCATCTTAAATTACCTAGTGGTAAATTTCAAGGTTACTAAACTAGCATGAATGAACCCCACTTAACAGAAGGGAGTAACATATGATAAGAGAGAATGCTGTACCAAGAGTCTGAAGTTCTACTTTTGGCTTGTCAGATGATCTGTAACAAATCTCTGAACATAGCACTTTGTCATTTGTAAAATAAGGGTTGTAACAAATTTTGGCTTACCTTCAATGCTAATAAGGAACAAATCAAACAATATGGTTTCAACGTCTTTGGTGTGTCTAACAATGAGACAGAATATATGAAATCAGAACTTTTCAGGAGTATCTGAAAAATGTCTGCATAAGAATGCCTAAAAGTCTATTTGGCATGTAAAGATCATTCAATAGTTTTATATCTATTCTCTAAGAGATTAGCACTTCCTTATTCTACATCATGTCAAAGTTACAATTTGGAATCAGCTTTTGTTTCAGTCTTTGGAGCTTATTTTTTCACCAAATTAAATTCTTTTGGGGAGCCTATTTGAGTTCTAGTAGGAATAATAATGAGGATAAAACAATAGTGAAAAAGCCCTTCATGAAATAATGAATTATATTCCATTTAAGGCTAAGATTTTTGTTCCTGAGGGGGTTATGTAACTCTGAACATTATTAACCCACCATGATCCAACTAGATTTTTAAAATTATTATTTCCATAAAGAGGCTCTATTCCCTCAAAATTGTTTTTCTTTTGTCTATATACTACTCAGAAAACTTAAAAATAAACCAACCAATCAGCCAACTAACCAAACAAACAATAGAAAAATCTCTAATAAAAATAAATACAACTCCTAGTTTCTGAAGTTATTTGGGAGTTATTTGTATTGACAGATACAAATTTCCAATGTCACATCTCTTCAGGGTAATAAAGAATCCTTGAAGATAATCACCATTATACCCCTGAAGAATGAAACTACAGTTTAGTGAGGTAAGGAAAATCACAGATCTCTTTAACCTTGTCATGGTTTCATTTTAATGACCCTAGAAAAATATCTCAAGGGGTATTTTTTTTACTTTAATAGAAAGATAGTGTAAAGTGAACTAGGGGGCCACAGGTATAAAACATGACACTAGTATTTTAGATTCCTGTAATGAAAGATTTCATTAACAAAATCTGTGATTGAAAGCACATGCCTGGCAATATTGGTTGTTTTAAACATTTTTTTCTTACTTGAGCTTGGGAACACATTGGCTTCCCTGAAACTATATCTTCTGAATTTTTAATATTGACAATCAATTAACTACCAGCTTTGGAAATCAGCTGTGTTGCAGTTCACTTTTAGAGAAAAAAATATTGTCTGTTTTTTATGGAATATGGTTTCTTTAACTCAAATTTTAAAAGTCATGTTGTCTGTATGAAACTCAAGGTGTGAATGGACGTATTTTGGGTCCTTTACCCTGGTGTAAGAGTTTCTGATGTTCCTCCCTCACAACACCTCCACTTACTGAGAAAATATTCATTTGTTTTGAGTATTTCTTCATTTCTTCCATTTGGCACCAAAGTATATCATCAGGTGGCACTAAAGAGTGGAAAAGTGACACATCTGCTCTGTCCTTTTCCTAACAGACACTGAGGAAGTATTCCAACTTTCCTTAAAGATAGAACCTCATGGTTCAATTGGTAACAATCACGGAATCAAGTAAAACAGGACAGTTTTTCTTTTAGCACTATTGTTCCATTCCCATTTAGATGTCATTTCTGTGAACAATTCTGGCCCTGAGAGAATCCTAGTCCACTCCTTCACCATCTTGTTCAGGGTCTAAAGGGCATGTTGAAAAATTGTCTTTTTAATTTTTTTTCACCAGCATAACAGGCCTTTTTTAAATTGACTTTTTGTCAATCTCCTTAATTTTATTTGTTCTTTTTAGTTATATATGACAGTAGAGTCTATTTTGACATATTTATACAAATATGGAATATATCTTATTCTAATTAGAATCTTGTGAATGTACACAATGTTGACATTCACTGTGGTGCATTCACATAGGTACATAGGAAAGTTAAGTCAGATTCATTCCACTGTCTTTCCTATCTTTTAATAAAATGTCTTAAACATGTTTAGGGAGGCTGGGGTCGTGGCTTAGTAGGAGAGCACTTACCTAGCATGTGTGAGGTACTGGGTTGGATCCTCAGCACCACGTACAAATAAATAAAATAAAGGTATTGTGTCCATCTAAAACTAAAAAAAATTAAAAAAATAAAAACATTTTTAGGGGGCTCCCAACATGTAACTCTTAAACCGAATGTGTTTCACCAGATCCCAGGGTGTGACCCTTTTAAGACATGAGTTAATACCCATAAAATATATCTCCAGGAATTTGAGGAATTTTGTCAGTTGCCTAGTTCCATCACATCCTACATGAAGAGAGTTTACTGCAAAAATTTGTGATCGAGCGTACTATATAATATTATAAAATAAATGGTCAAGATTATGACCTTCTAAGTAAATGTTTATGTCCTTAAGAGCTATGTGTATGTTATACTTCTTCAAAGGCTAGACTGTGGATAGTTATTGAACAGTATTGCTGTTTCAGATCAGGGTCTTTTAAGAATGAAGCTCTCACAGACAACTGAATTTTTGGAAGCTCAATAACTCATAGGATTGTGTTTCTTACCAAACACATCAAAGTTAAAAATTACAAAAATACCCCTCAAACAAGGATATTGCTGATTTATTCAAGAAAGTGAGAATATTCAGCCTCAAACTAGACATATGGATTGAATAGAGAAAAATCAGAAACTGAACACATTTGAGACATTATAGAACCACAGATCTGTTTGTTTTTTAAAAAACTGTAATTCACAGACTTGGAAGGATTACAGTATTGTTAGTGAATGTGAAGTCATAATTCAGAAGGAATTTATAGAGTTTGATGAATATGTCATGTTTTATATTCCCAAAGCAATGCCTTTAGAATACCAACTTTAAGATATATCTGAATTCCCAAGCCTAATATGTTCATCATTGTGCTTAGTTTGAAGGAAAACTAAGCTAAAATTGATCAATAGTTATTACTAAGATAACTATCTTGGAAAATTTGGAGCAAAATATATAAGTCTCAAAATAATTCTGAAGTCTTTTTCTATGGTCATATTTGGGTTTATGTGGCTCCATGAAAGTCTATTCTTTACTAGGAAATTATTGACATTGAAGTTGAGATCACACATTATTCCTGTTGAAGGCCTGGACTTGAAGTTTGATATGCTCTAACTGAAATGATTCAGTTTATTAAATACAATGGTTTTCATTTATTTGATTTACTATGATCAGTGAATGGTACCAAGCTTAAAATTTGTTGATTTTTGTGTAAATAGTGGTTTTTTATTGTTGATTGTATTACTAATGAAAATCCATAATTTTGAACAGCCAAGAGATGCTGCTTTGCTAGTCTTATAAAAATAATATGGACTGCAAAATATGAAACTCTAATTATATGGATTCACTACTAAAAGTGGATACCCCTGAACTTAGGCATCTTCAGAAACAAATTATAGTAATGATGGTTGCATAATGTAAATGTACTTAATGCAGCTGAAATGTAAAAGTGGTTAAAATGGCAAGTTTTACATGTATCATTTCCCCACAGTGAAAAAGTGACTCCTTCCAATTTAATGTACATATAAATGGCCCCCGAAAAATTGTTGGAATCTCTGCTGCAGAATTAAGAGGTAAAAAGAAATATAACCCCTTGGTATATTCAGGTAGAATGATAGCTGAGAGACATACTCCATGAGCATATAGTAACATAAAGACATTCTATAAAGCAATCAGAAGAGAAATTATGAAATAAGGAACATGTTGGCAAATTTCAGGTCAGTTAAAGGACTAAAACAGGAAAATGATGGGAAGTTTCATGAGGGTTGGAGGGCCGTTAATGTAGAAACCATGGATGATTCCATGGTCATATCTCAAACACATCCCCATGAGAGTAAGAAAGTCAAGAGTGCAAGAGTGAAGCAGTAACTAAAACTGGCAATGGAAGATTATATGGGGGGGCTGGGGTTGTGGCTCAGTGGTAGGGTGCTTGCCTAGCATGCGTGAGGCCTCAGCACCACATAAAAACAAAACAAAACAAAAACAACAAACAAATAAATAAAAATAAAGGTTAAATTCTTTTAAAAAAAGATTATATGAGGAGAAGGGTTCAGTCATAAATAGCTGGAAGATGATGTAACAATACAAAATTGATGAAATCACTGCAGGAAGATTGTTTGAAAATAAATGATTTGTCAGTTTTCAGGGGTGGAGGGAGCCTAAAACTGTCAAGTTCAGTTCCTATGCAGTGGGGTACAAATTGCAAAATTTAGTCACATTCTGTAATATCTACTTTAAAATTATTCTGTTCCCATTAACTGTTCTGTCACTTAGAAACAATTCATGTTCTAAAAATACCTTTGATATTTTCTCGCAGTATTATAACAATTTATGTAAAGTGAAAAAACACTGAAGCTGTAATGTACATCATTAATGGAAATAGACAGTAAAGATATCAAAGCATAGAAAAATCAATTAGACCTTGCAGTAGACTGCTTAACACAATAACTGATACTATATATCAACAGCAGGGCCCTGAGAGAGATGGGGTAAGAGAAGATGGACCTTGGCTCTATCTATTATCTGTTATTTTAATACACAGAATCAGACCATATATCAAAGGTCCTCCATGTGTAACAACAAAAACAAATAATAATAGCAGCTAATATTTATTGAATCCCTGCATTATGCCCATTGTTATGTTATGCATAAGCACATTACCTGTTTTATTTAATCTTTAAATTTCTCCAGGGAGGTAAGTGTTCCTGTTATCCACACTTTTGAGAAAAGTGAGATCACTTAGTTAAAAGGAGAGGTTAAGTAACTCACTCTCTTAGAGCAAGACAACAGCAAAAATAAGATAAAGAAACTTAGGGATAAACCTATCCTTTTACCACCTCCCCTGCCTGGGATAGCCTTTCAATCTCCATGTTGCTATTTTGTTGTTTTTGATGCCCTTCAAAGTTGCCCCAGCACTTGTTTTTGCTTCATTTAAAAGGCATAGTTTTATAGGTTTTTGTTTGTTTGTTTGTTTGTTTGTTGTTTTGGTACCAGGGATTGAACTCAGGGATGTTTAACCACTAAGTCACATCCCCAGCCCTTTTTTATTTTTTTATTTAGAGACAGGGTCTCTCTGAATTTCCTAAGGCTTTGCTAACTTGCTGAGACTGGCTCTGAACTTGTGATCCTCCTGCCTCAGCCTCCTGAGTCACTGGGATTACAGGCATGTACCACTGTGCCCTGTATATATATGATTATTATACACACACACACACACACACACACACACACACACACACACACATGTCTGAGAGAAAGGCATCAGGTGAACAGATGCTGAAACTTTCCTCAGAGCCTGGATCCATGAAGGGATGGAGCTGCAGTTTGCCCTTCAACTGGCAGGCACATCTTGGATCCACCTGTTTGAATCTGACACTGGTTAGCATGGAAGCAAGGTGGAAATGGATAACAAAGCACTACCTGGGACTGGGGATGTAGCTCAGTGGCAGAATGCTCACCTAATGTGTATGAGGCCCACTACCACAAAAGAAAAAGAAAAAGGAAGGAAGGGAGGGAGGGAGGGAAGGAGTGAGGGAGGGAGGGAAAAATAACAAAAAGCACTTCTGTCTCATGCATTCAACACCAGCTTTTCTCATTTATTTCCCACAATAGCCCTTCACTATATGATCTCACAGAACACTGTGCCTTCAAGGTACTTATCTGAGTTTATAATTATATATTCATTAAAATGATTGTTTACTTAATCTTCACTTCACTTCACTTCACTTCACTTCACTTCACTAGCTTATATGCTCAAGAAGGCAGGACTGGTGACCGTGTTCTGTATCCCAAGCACCTAGAATAGTGCTTAATAAGCATTTGTTGAATGAATGAATGTTTTCCCATCAAAGAATCAGGTGGCTACTTTTTCTGATCATAAAGAAAATATATAGAGGCTGTCTTAGCTGAATGCATCTATTTGTGAGCCTGCCCAACCATTCAATTTATTAGAGGGCCAAGTGGTATGTGAATGCTGACTCGTGCTCTGCTTCTCCAGACTTTGTAGGCCTTATGCTTCCCTGAAAGCAGAGATGATCTAAGCTTACCTCTTTCTGGTGGTATTTAATTGCCACCTTCAGCTTGGCCAGGTCATGGTACTTCTGGGGATCAAGCTCTTCACTGTGGTCATCCCGATGGTTGAGGATGATCTCCAGTTCCCGGGAACTCCGAGCTTGGTCCAGCAGATCTTTGGCAAAGAGCTTGCACTGCTGGGAGAGCTCTTCGTACTCTGCCTTGAATTCATTCTCCACCTTGCTGAGCTCCTTGAGCTCCCAGCCCAGACGGAAGGCAGTAAGAATGGGGTCTTCACTTGATAAGGCAATGAGTGAGGGGCTTGCCAGAGCCTTATAGATGTTCAGTCTGGAACGGGAATGGCGCAGGCTATCTACCTCTGAACTGGACACACATTCCACACAGTTGCAGCGGATCTGGTGGGGCCGTGGGATAGTGACCCGTTTTTGAACAAGCAATTTGATGATTTCATAGTTGTTGGTGTGGGCAGCCAACATAATGGGAGTGATGTCTGGTGTGAACTCAGAGAACTGGGTATCCATCATCAGTGTGGGGACCTAGATATGAGAAAGGAGAAGCATAGAAGGGCGGGATTAAAGTTTGTAGAGAGAGGAGCATAGGGCCCATCAAATGGCAATTCAGAAACTGGAGTCTCTTGTCACCTCTTACCATTCTCTTGTTGCTTGTCTTTACCAGAGTAGCTAATGTTTGTGGGATGCCTACTGTGTGGCAGGCACTGTTTTAAGCACTTTACATGGATTTACTCATTTAATATCACAACAACCTTGTGAGGTAAGCTGAGGAGCTGAGACTCAGAGAGGTTAGATAACATGTACGGCCAGGCATGATGGCACATGCCTATAATCCCAGTGATTTAGGAGGCTGAGGCAGGAGGATTGCAAGTTCAAAGTCAGCCTCAGCAACTTAGCAAGGCCCTAAGCAACTTAGTGAGTCCCTGTCTCAAAGTAAAAACAAAAAGGCTAGGGATGTGGCTCAGTGGTTAAGCACCCCTGGGTTCAATCCCTGGTAGTAAATACATAGTTTTTACATAGTTTTACATAGTAAATACATAGTAATTACATAGTTTTTAGTAGCAGAGCCAATATTTAAACACAGGCCATATGACTCTTGAGCTTGGTTCTTACATTATGTTATTACAACATGCCCAGATCTAAGAATAGGGGAAACAGAGAAATTGTTCCTTTTCCTTCTGGAGTTAAATTGGGTAGATCAGACTTACATAAAATTGGTAAAAGTTCATAATAGTATGTGATCAGTTCCAAACAAGCTGTATAGACTGCAGGAATATTTGTTTGAAAGGGTAAAGATCACCAATCATCTTAAAGACTGTGCAACTAAGTCAAGCCTTGGTGTCTAAAGAGAAGACTCCTTCAACATCCTCTAGGTCCTAGGAGGCTCAAGAGAATTCATCATTGTCAGGGAGAAGTACTCTGTAAATGAGGATGTCTAGGTTTGGGTGGTGGGGTTTCTAATAGCTAAAGGACGTTTGATAAAACTACTATCTGTGATATAATATTTGGAGTAATTAGCAGTTAGAGATGAAAGGTGTAGAGTTCTTTGGCTATTCAGAAGCACTTCTGGGGAAGCATGCAGAACATGATCAAAGAACTTAAAAATTTTTTTTCAACTTTAAAATATCTTTTCTGGGCCAGGCACATGCCTGTAATCCCAGTGACTTGGGAGGCTGATGTAGGAGGATCACAAATTCAAGGCCAGCCTCAGCAACTTAGTGATACCCTGTCTCAAAATTAAAAAATAAATAAATAGAAATGGCTGGGGATGTAGCTCAATGATAACGCACCTGGGTTCAATCCTCAGTACTAAAAAATTGTGTCTTTTGAAACCCAGTCTGTTTTCAGTCCAGTAAAGAAACTGAGGCATATCATTAGACTTGCAGAAGAGTCTAAATGTGGTAGGATCCAGAGCTATAGGATGGGGAAGACTGCCTCAGAGGAAGCTTTATGGAAGGGTGGAGCAGAGTATTCAAAGCATAGATAGGAGTCATGAAGATTGGTAAATATTGACTTTATTACACTTAAGGGAAAATGAAACAGTTCTAAATATTCCTTTGTATTGGGAAGAACAGACATGAAAATTGAGATTCTCACAAAATAGACATATATTGTTATAATCAATAGTTTCTTTCTTTTTACTCTCAAAATTTCTTTAAAAAAAAAAAAACCCACAGTCACTGGCACCCTGTCAAAAGGACGAGTTACTGTTTTTCATCATTTCTGCCTCCCTCCCACCTTGCATGAGGGATTCCCAAACAGGGAAGTGGCCAGAAGACAGGGAGTGGGAGAAAGGTGGAGGAGGAGGAGTTTGCAAGAAACCTGTTTCCTCTAGAGTGGTTGCATTAGCCTCTGAATAGTTGGAAGCTGGCTGCACATTGGTCATCAATTGCTAGGATGGAGCGGTGAGTAAACATTGTTAAACATTTAGAAGGAGCAGCTACAAACAAAACTGTGGGAAGTGAGCAACTTGGCTCATAAAGTAAATTGGACACAGGAAAGAATAATCTCAGAAATTAACATAAGCCTACAGGCTAAGGAAGAAGTAGGTCTGAGTGGGCCTGGAAATGAACATAAACACAATCAGCATAAAGCCTAGAGTTGGGAGAGATGGTAAGTGAGCAATTTGTCACAGTGTGCCCAGGACGAAAAGAGCTCAGAGCTGGGAAATCTGCCCTTTATTTGGATAGGGGCATTTTTCAATCTCTGTCACCATCTAAAGGTGCTGGAGGAGGGGGTGACTGATGAGGAGCTTTCTGAGTCTCCCTTTAGCTTTCTGGGTATTTGACATCAGAGAGGAAACCTTTTCAAAAGAAAACTGGTCTGCAGTGACCAACCATGCCCTCCCATCCAGACTGCCTTTTCTCTTCCAGTCACTGTTGTCACCCATGGATTGCCATACTGGCCCCAGTCACTGTTCTGTGTGTATAACTAGGTGGGGGCCCCTGTGGGGAAAGGTCTTACCCCAATTCTCTGTCAGTCAAGGGCCATTGTAAGCTCTACTTTCTTCAATAGCTCCTACTCCTAACTTAGAGCCCATCTCTTGCTGCCTACCCAAATATTGTGGGCACTAGGTTTCATCCCAGACAATTGCGTTTCTGATGCTGCTTTACCTTGTTCTCTAATTACTTCACACATTTATGTGTTGCCTCCTTAATAAGGCTGGGAGCTCTGCTCTAATGGCAGAGCAGTCCTGGTCTGCTCTTCTTCCCCTATAGCATTCATCACAGTATTAGACACACTGCAGACACTCAGGAAAAAGGAATGTTGTCCCCGCTCCTAAAACTAAGACAGGGAAACTCTTGTTTACAAACCCTATTCCCCAAATTTGGACCAATATAAGCTAATTTCCTTGGGCTTTTCCTCATCATGTCCAGCTGAGAGGGTAGACATCTTACAAATCTAAGAAAACTACCCTGAGGTCTCAAGAACTTGGGACAGTTCTTGTGTGTGATTTTTCACAATTCTAGTGTTTCATTATGGAGCCTCTGATCCATAGAACACAGATTTCTACAACTTCTACCTCCTCTGCTGCTTCTATTCTCATCATCCTGCTACTTTCCCCTTCTAAGGCTCATCAGGGACTACAGACTACCATCAGGATAGCTGATATAAAGAAAGTTCTAGAATGAGGGTCAGAGTTTTTGGTAACCATTTAGACTTCATGATATGGTTCATAACAGGTGCCAATCAGGTAAAAGAAATGAGGTACAGGTATGGGTATATATGCATAATTTGGATGACTGAATAATAGGAACTCCTCACAATAGAACTCCTCACAAAGGGTGCAGCTGCTGCTCAGCTCCTGAAAATTATTACTTTTAAGCTCATAACAGGGTCCAGCATTGTAATTTTTCAGGCAAAGTCAGAAACAAGGATTTAGGGTTAGAATCTCTTTTAGTTTTGAATGTTGGAATAATAAATTTAAGGACAGTGTGCAGGCCAAACACAATACATATGTGAGGCAAATTTGCCTTGAGGGAGCCAGTTTGGGACCCTGGTAAGACTAAGGAGAAATGGGAACAGAAGCTGGATATGTAAACAGAGCCTAAATGATAAAAGGACTTGAATGCCATTAAGGGACTTAGATGTTATTTGTTGGTCATGGAGATCAACTGAAGGGTTTTAAACACAAGAGTGACAGTGTGGTAAGTTTTTCAAAGATCAGTTTGACCAAAGTGTGGGAAACAGTGTGGGAAAGTTGTGATGGTAGATGTTTAAAAACAAACTCTACACAGAGAAATCAAAGATCCTGATTTGTAGCATTTGCCAATTTCTGTGGTGATAATACCCCCTCCACACACACACCTATGCCATTTTGAACTACAAATATGACATTGTGGAACACATGTTGGGAAGAGAAACACAACCAGCTCTTGCCTACTGGTATGAGCCAGCTCCAGCATACTGCTGGATGAGTTTCAGGATAATATGAGTAGTTAAAAGATATTAGTAGTCCAGTAAAGATATAGTGAGGCTGTTAAACTAGACATTGATTCTACAGACAGGAAAGAACAAATTTAAGATATTCATCAGGTAAGGGAAGAAGAAGAAACCAAGGATCTTGGGTTTCTAGATTGCATGCGTGGTTGGTGCTGTCACTAATTGACTATAGGAGGAAGAATAGGTTTAGGGTTTATTTTTTTACAGATTGCATTTTGATTCATTGTGTACAAATGGGGTACAATTTTTCAGTTTGGGACAAGTTGAGTTTGAAGTCCTTATTCGAACAGAAGCAGGAAATGGAGGCTGGAAAGAAATAGAATCATAAAAGGACTTGATATGCAGATGGAGTCAGAGTAGAACTGGAAGGATGGGAGGATGGCCAGAGAGCAGGGCACTGGAGGACATGATGTGCACAGTGGAGCAGTGCTGAGTGATGACCAGCTCTGGCCAGCACAGAGGGCTGAAGTGGAGTGGATATGGATGTCAGAGGAGATGGAGAGTCCAAGGAGCTGGCAGAAAGGCCAGCAGGCTGGTTGGGTTCTCCATGTGGATGTTGAAGTCATCCTGGGTAATGACACGTGTTGGGTTAGAGAGGACAAGGTAATTAGAGCACCTCGGATAGTGACTAAATCAGAAGATGATCAGGAGATGCAGAGAACAGGGGCTGTGCTCAAAACAGTTCGGAGGAGGTCTCTCCCACAGTGCAATTTAAGCATACCTCTCTTGACTTTGCCATTTACTAGCCTTTTTGTGTTTATAAAATGGGAAAAATAATAGCAGCTGGGCAAAATTATGAGGATGAAATGAAATTTTGTGTGTATTATCTACATAATGTTTAAAACATACTAGGTTCTCAGCAAATGTGGTTCCTATCATTATAACAAATGTGTTATAAATTTGTCCCAATCAAAAGCACACTCCCCAGCACAGCAGTATGTTTTGTTCATCATGTTCTGGGCAAAAGTGTAACATATGGGAAACTTTAAGTGCACACCCCACCCAATGCACTTTTGTGTACTTTTTAATGATCTCCTAAACTTAATATAAATGAATCCAGAGCTGTTGTTCACCCTTCTGTTTTTAAACTCAGTGCTATCATGCAAGACCCTGTTGGGGCTTAACCAGTACTGCCTTCTATCGTCTGTGCTTATATTTTAGACTATTCTATATAGATTTACCTCACTAAATTTTATTGGTTTTTCATCCGGGTCCCTTGACCTTTGGGCCCTTCCAGGTGACTGATTAACCAAACTCTGAAAAAAATCTATACCAAATTGTTATTGGTAACCACATCTGGAACTGTCACTGGCAGAGGGTATTTGCATTTTAATGGGTGGTACCTAGAAAGAATACCATGGCCTTGGCTGAAAGATGAGAATTTCAAAAAGTAAACTGGTGGGGACTTATGTGTAGTGAAGGTCTTTCTCAGGCCTTACAAACCACAGTATAGTTTGCTTCCTACTTCATTTTCAGTAGTGATAGCTCTGTACATAGTTTTCTCCTAGCAGCTGTCAAGAAAAATTGGAAAAGACTTCAGATTGTGTGAAAAGGAAACCAGAAGTCCTGTCTAGTATATTTTTACCCATGCCTTTGAATGTTTTTTTTTTTAATATTTTTAGTTGTAGATGGACACAATACCTTTATTTTATTTATTTATTTTTATGTGGTGCTGAGGATCAAACCCAGTGTCTCACACATGACTAGGCAAGTGTTTTAACATTGAGCTACAGCCCCAGCCCCCTTGATTGTTGTGTGTGTGTGTGTGTGTGTGTGTGTGAGTTTGTGTGCTATAAATCAGTTTTTTAATTTTTGATTTTTATTAAATATTCAGGGAACTTTAAATGATAAATCAAATAAATACACCTTCCACTATCCAAATCTTTGATAGTTTTTGAGTTTTAAACACCACGCATTACAATGCAAATATTTCTTATCTGCTTGAATGCAATTGATTATTGCCTTGCAGATAACTATTTTGCATCCATATATAAATTTATTTCAACTTTCCTGAAAGCCTATAGCAATTTTTTCTATAAAAGACCAAGTAGTAAATATTCTAGACTTTGTGGACCACACAACTCTGCCATTGTAGCATGAAAATAGCCATAGATAATACATAGATGAATGGCATGGTTGTTCTCCAATAAAATTGTATTTGTAAAATCAGTTGAAAGCCTGGATTTGGCTTGCAAACCCCTGGCTTACTGTTTCCCTTGTTAATTAATGAGTTAAATAAAATCCTAGGCACAAAATGACTTTAAATTTGTGTAAAGATCATGATTTAAACCGTTTTTAAAAAATCATCCTACAACTGCCATGTTGTGTTCAGATTGAGACCAGGTGGAAAATTCAATTTTATTGTTTCTTACCAAGTTTTGCCTTCCTTTTGAACTCCAACATCCTGTGAATGATTTTAGGCTTCTGATTAAAAATCATGTTTTTTTAAAAAAGGAAATAAAAAAGATGTGAACACAGGGAAAGAAGATAGAAGGAAATCAACAGGCTGGTAAATTAGATTTGGTTCATATTACCTACAAGTGTACTCTTATAGAAACTCAGTGCATCAACCAATTTGATTGAATTTCAAAATTTGCAATGAAGTGGGTCAAGGACATGACCATTAAAGAAGTTACACTGCCTGCCTCTCTCTGGGGAGTTGCATTTGGGCCCTAATAAATTTGTGCCTAGATTTGCTCTAGGTCCCCTTTTTGAAAAGGCAACATTATATTTTAGGATTTTTCTAGATTAATAAGCATGGGACAGAATCACCCAGCTGAGTTCATCACATTAAACACTTGAAGTACAGAGAAGAAAGTGAGATAAAGTCACTTTCCTCATATTTTCAAGTAAATTTCATGGCCAAAAGATATCTCAGAGGGATAGGCGATGCTCTAATCTCCCCTACTCTCAGGACTGGCCCAAATGATACTTCTTTCATTTCTATTAGCCTCATCACTGGACACAATCTGCTAATTGGAATTTTTCTGAACCCTATTGTTACAGACTTAGGCAGGCGCCCTTGGTGGAGTTTATCATGGCTTCTGAAATTATACCCTCCATTTGTAATTAATGGGAAGACCCTTATCAGAAGCCACTTCATGCATACCCACAATGCCATCTCTTCACAGGCCTAAACCTCTCTGATTGGCACTTCCTCACATAGCTGGCCTGATAGCATCATGTTGAAAATTAATCTCCTTGTGTTGTGCCTGAATTTAGTGAAATTGGAATCCCTCTTTTCCACCTGCTGGGTCCTCTCCTCCCCACCCCAGCATGTCAGATAAAATCAATGTTAAACCTTTTTCAGCAGTCTGAGAAACTATTGGAAATGAAATTTCATTTATTTGTATTACACAGAAATGAAGAACACCAGCATCTAATCATGTCACATTACCAGTTTCCTGCTCTGCCTACCAACAAGGAGTAGTGGTGAGGCATGAGCTACTCTGTGGGCAGATATTGGCATCATATGAGAAAGAATATGTTTCCCAGACTCCAGTAAAAACAGAACCATAAGAATTAGGATTTGCTGGATCATGTCAGTTGATTTCAAAGACAAAGAATACAGTAATTTAGATTAATAATTTAGATTGGATGACTACAATGAACAAAACTTCATTGTACTATTCAGAATCTCATTACTAGAGCAAAATATCTCAGATAATTATCATTAAAGAGAAAAGGATTATTTAGCTCACAGTTTGGAGGTTCAGATCTAAGACTGGGCAGCCCATTGGTTTGGCTTCTGATAAGGGTGGCAGATGGCAATACTGTGAGAACATACTGGAGCAAGTGATCACATCCCAAATCAAGAAGTAGAGAGACAGAGAGGAAGCAGAGCAATTGTGGAGCCCTACAGTCCTTTTTGAGGGTATACCTCCAATGACCTAAGGACCTCCTACTAGGACCCATCTTCTGAAGGTCCACAGCACCTCCCAGTAATGTCACCTTAGGGACCAAGCCTTTCATATATGGACTTTTGGATATTCAAACCACAGCAGGGTTAAAGTTACAGAATCTACTTGATGATTTTTTAAAAAAAGTTAATGTTGATGTATAAAAACCAATAAGGTGTATAATGATGGCCTTTGGTGTGCCATCCCTGTGTGAAGGCATTTTGTATATAGTTAAGGCGTGACATCT
The DNA here is from genome assembly GCF_902686455.1 of Sciurus vulgaris. Lineage (NCBI taxonomy): Eukaryota > Metazoa > Chordata > Mammalia > Rodentia > Sciuridae > Sciurus > Sciurus vulgaris. The sequence goes on along the minus strand of NC_136471.1, from coordinate 39,581,149 downwards.
TCCAGGAAACTGTGAATATGATGTAACGAGTCAAAGATGAATAAAGTAGAAGACATGAGTTGTTATTGAGATGGGGGAAATGTCAGAAATAAAGTTCTGATCCCTATGCCTTGAGCATTGCACAAAGGAACGAAACCCCAATCCGCCAATAAGAGTGTACAGTTAGCTTTGCAGGTAGGCCTATGGTTGAGTTTATTACAAATAGATTTTCAGAAAGCCGTAGTTCTTGATTCATTTTTATAGGTCACCATGTGATTTTTTAAAATTAATTTTCTCTTGTAGATTGCTCTACTGGAAAGAGGATGGTGAGAAGCTGATTTAGAGTTTTCCCTGTCATTGCTTATCACATGACTAGTGTGGATTTGTATAGCAGGATAAAGGTTTCTGGACGGGGTTGAAAACCCAGGTGCAGACACAGGACCATGGAAGACATGATAACCAGATTGCCATCAACTATATAATGGGATTCAATATAAATAACCATTATAATTTTCCTAGTGGGTGCTGATCCTGGTAGGAGCACACATTCCAGCAAAATGAAAACAGAATGGACAAAAAGAGAGTATTGCATGGAAACAGAGGGATTAAGAACCTCTATTTTGTTTTAAGCAGTTTCCAGCTACAACAATGGAAAGATTGTAGTCAACACCAGGAATCCCAGCTTAGGCCTACAAGAACTTGGGTGATAAAAATTAGCTAATTTGATTCTCAGAGTGTAAAAGGAAATTTATGAAAGGGTAGGTCTCACCATTACTCTCAAGAGCTGTGAATAAAGAAAAGGGCCTAAAGTAGTCTTGTGGTAGTTATGTACTTCCACAACACATAGGATAGATATTACCATTACAGAAGGGAGAAAAAGGCATAAAGAAACGAGTAACAGGCCCCACCCCACTTATGTCCAAACCTCAAGAGGGAAAACCACACTCAGTCTTAAAGCTCCAGAGTCATCTTCCTTGACTTCATATTCTACTTTCTGAACATACTGGTGAGGAGGTTGGGCCCACAAGGCCTTGCAAACTCCCAGCCCCAAGACTTTGCTGGGTTCTGCCCACACTTTAGTTTTCCCAGGTTGGAGTTAAGCCCTGGTGGCTCCACAGTTCTGGAGCCTCAGTGGCAGTCCTGCTGCAGTTTCACTAAGCATTGCCCTGATGGGGAATCTCTGTGTTAGCTCTGATCCCACACTTGTATTTGGCATTGTTCTAGTGGGAACTCTGCAATGACTGCATCCCTGTTACATGTCTCTGCCCGGGTCCCCATGTTGTTTGAGATAGCCTTTAAAATCAAGGTGGATGCCTCTGTACTTCCATAGCTCTTGCATTCTGCACATCTGCAGATTTAGCACTGTGTAAACATTGCCAAGGTTTATTGCTTGTACCTTCTAGAACTACAGGTTGAGGCACACCTGAACATGCTTGAACCTCTGTTGGAGTGGCTAAGAGGTGCTGCACAAGAATCTGGGGAGCAGATACTTGAGGCGGTCCTAGGCAATGAAGGAGCCCATAGAGGGTGCCCTGGGCCTGTCTGCCAAAACCATTTTGTCCTCCTAAATGTCTGGGCTCTTGATGCAGATGGAAGGGGCAGACTCAAAGATATCTGAATTACACGAAGTGTCTTTCTCCCATGTCTTGATCCCTTCTATTGTTATTAATCTCCTGAGCAAACAGTTGTTCACTCACACCCTTGGTTTCCTTTCCTGAAAATCCTTTTTCATTCACCACATGGCCAGGCTGAGAATTTTCCAAATCTTTCTGCTCTGTCTCCCTTTTAATTATAAGTTCTATTTTTAAGTCATCTCTTTTTTCTCTCATTTCACTGTAAGCAGTTAAAAGTAGCCACGCAGCAGCCTGAATGTTTCACTGTTGAGAAAATTCTTCTCCCAGATATCTTAGTTTATTGCTTTTAAAGTCCACATTCCATAGAGTCCTAGGACATAGACACAAATTCAACAAATTCTTTGCTACTGTATAACAAGAATGACATTTAATCCAGTTTCTAATACTTTGTTCCTCAGTTCCATCTGAGACCTCATCAGAATGACCTTTACTGTCCATATTCCTATCAACATTCTGGTTGTGACTACTCAAATAATTTCTAAGATGCTCCAGATTTTTCTATTCTGTTTGTATTCTTCTGAACCCTCACAGAATAATTCTTTTTTTTTTGTTGTTTTTTGCGATGCTGGGGATTGAACCCAGGGCCTTGTGCAAGCTCTTTACCAACTGAGCTATCTCCCCAGCCCCTCAGAATAATTCTTAATGCTCTGTTTATTATGGTAATAAAGGATTTTTCTAACCTGACCCTCCAGATTCTTCCAGCCTCTGCCTATTGCCCAGTTCCAGAACCAATTCCATATTTTTTGGGTATTCATTATTAGCAACAGCCTTACTTCTCAGTACCAATTTTCTGTCTTTGCCCATTTAGAGTTGCTGTAACTGAATAACTCAGACTATTCATAATAAATAGAAAAAATATTTAATTCATGGATCTAGAGACTGAAAAGTCCAAGAGCATCTGCTCAGCATCTGATGAGGGCTTTCTTGCTGCATGGTGGAGGTCAACAGAGTAATCAAGTCACTCCTACAATAACCCCTTAATCCATTAATCCATACATGGGTTAATCTGCGCTCATGACCCAATCACCTCCCCCAAAGTCCTGCCTCTCAAATATGATTAGCATTGGGGATTAAGTTTCCAACACACAAAATATGGAGGACATATTCAAACCATACTACCAAATATCTCCATGGAGGGCCAAAATACCTGCAGTTTAGAATCTCTGAAGTAGAATATAAAAGAGAGATTTGGTCACATGGCAATAAGGCAAGGGCTTAAGCATAGCTACCAAAATACAAGATTCAGAAGGGACCAGAAGTTTGATCTACTTGACGCTAAACTGCTGAGCTATTGGTTTTTAGTTCTGAGAGTCATCATAACTAGGAACAGGTTTAGTCCCAGATCTGGACTGTCATCTCATGGGAATGAATGGAAGAGTCATTCATCTGGAGGTGTGGGGGCTCTGGAGGACTGAGAGACTATAGTATCAGGGAACTGGGCAGGTCATTATGGAGATTGTCTTTCCATGGTATAGTTGCTATTATTCTCAGCCACACTGTAAGTGGGTATACATCTCATGGCAATACCATAATTAGGGTCCTTGAATACCATCATAATGGAAAGTCCATGAATTATGGATGTTCTAGACCAATGTGAGACAAACTTACAATGACTTTCACTAATGGCAGACAGGAAACATTTAGCGGTTGGTACCATTGGAGGCACTCTGGAGCAGTTTTTTATTTAGTATCTTTCTGATTGAATTCCCAATTTGAAATTTCCAACTGGCTTCTTTCAGAAACTCCCATGCAACCAGGGTCCCTCACTCTACACCAGAACTTTGAGAAAAGAAGCCTGATCCTGAATAATGCCAAGATACTTAAGTTCACCTAGCACAGACATCTCAGTGGAGCACATTTCAATAATACTTCTTCTATATTTAGCAGAAAAATGGGATTTGAAATTCTCTGATGGGGGCTGGGGTTGTGGCTCAGTGGTGGAGTGCTTCCCTAGCATATGTGAGGCACTGGGTTTGATTGTCAGCACCACATAAAAATAAATAGAATAAAGGTATTATGTCCATCTACAACTAAAAAATATAAAAAAAAATTAAAAGATTCTCTGATTGGTGGCCATGACAGCATCATGAAGAACAGTTGATTTTCAGTACATAACGATCAGGGTTAAGTTATCAGACCACTAATAAAACAGAAGTCATTTTAAAAACATGTAACTTTTGGTTGACAGGAAAAGTAACTTAAATCATTCTGTGATTGAACTCATGCCTGTCATGTTGACATCGTTCAATTAATTGGAAACGAGTTCTTTCTAAACACAATCTTTGACAAAGGTTATCTAATATTCTTATAATGTATTGATTTTACCAGTATATTTTTCCTTTGCTACCTTCTGGGAGGGAAGAACTCAAGAACGTTCCTCCCCTATACTCTCTCTCTTTTTCTGTGACATCTCTTTTCATTGCAAAGTTTTTGAGCTGGCAGCTGCATTATCAATAGTATGTCTCAAGTAGAATGTCTTTTGTTCTTGTCAGAATGGACCAAGTGTTAAAGGAAAAGAGCAGGAAGTTGGTTGTCTCTGGTTAGGGATGGGGGAAGGAGAGCTATTTTGGGCTTCTAACCCTGCTGCTACTGTCTCTTGCCTGACTTTCTCCATGTTATGCTTCCAGGCAAGGGATGTGGGCTGCTATCTCCCCAGAGAAAGGTAAGCTCAAGGCTGATCACTAACAAATTAGGAAAATATCAGCTACCTTCTCCCTATTTCCCTGAAGTCAGACATGCTCCAAATTTGTAACTTGGGATGGCAAAACATTTTAAATGTAATGATGACCTTTCAATCACTTGCAAAACATGTCTGTCTAGCTGAAAGACACATGTAGCCAGATACCTCATAGCTTTAATGCAGCCCTTCACTCCTTCACTCTGTAGCAAATTGTCAGGAGCACAGAACAGGCCAGGGCCGACCCCAAGGAGGCCTTAAAAAGGGTTGGGGCTCCAAATTACATTTATTACTACTTGATTTTCTCTTTAATTTTTAGTTACTAGGGGATAGGAGCTTGAAGGTAGACAAAAAGTTGCAAGTGAGGAAAGATAGCACCTAGCACTTAGAAGGCTCCACAGACACAGGGATTGCTTGTCTATTGTCAGAAAAGGGTCACAAAGGTGATCAGGTGTATTTAGCTTCATCTTTGGTTACACTCATAAACTTAAGACTCCCTGGGGGCCCCAGGCATACATTTGAAAATTCTGGGCAACTGACATTCACACGGAATTACTTTGGGGTTTCTTTTATACCCTGCCAAGGTTCAGTTCCAAAAAATTAGCATTGGGGTGTTTAACTCTCTCAGATGTGAGGGACCAATAATACACCTTCAATTGATTGCAGGGATAGAAGAATAGACCAGATTATTTTGTTTTATTTAATCCTAATGATTCTATCATTAAGTAGACCACAGACGAACAGATATCCTCCAGAATTCTAAAGGTTTTATGCTAAGAAGTATGTCAATGACATCAATATCTGTGGCGTTGTAGTGAATTTCCCTGTGTTTTTCTAAACTGGGACTTTGTATTCTTGCCTCTCTGCTAAGCCAATTGTGTGTCAGGCAAAACATCTATTTAATGTGGGTTAGAATAATTTCAAAATGTTGCTCATTTCCTTACAGCATCCTTTGAAAGTTTTTAGTGTTATTCCTTCACTTTTCACTGGAAAGAGATTAAGCTAAAGAAACTTTAAGTAATTTGTAAGAGTTGAAGGATGAAGTCAACTGGAGAACTCCACTCCCAGACTTTGTTTATCATATCATGTACCACAGTTGATACACACATTGCAAAATCACAGGATTAGAAGAGACCTTGATGATAATGTAGTCCAGTCTCATATGTTTAAACCTTTGATAATACCCCTGCCTCCCAGCTATTCTACCTCTGCCCATATATGTCCTGTGCTGACATACCATTCCATTTCTCTACAGTGGTGAGATTATCATTTTGAAATTGGGTGGCCACATTTCTTCCTTCCCCATCATGCACTATTCAACAACCCCTGGTTGTTTTCCCTAGTATGGAACGCTTTGTCGAAAATGTTTTCCAGCTGGGTATGGGGGTGCAGGCCTGTAATTACAGTGACTTGGGAAGCTGAGGCAGGAGGGTTCCAAGTTCAAGGCCTGCATTGGCAACTTAATGAGACTTTGTCTCAAAATAAAAAAAAAACAAAAAGGGCAGGGATGGCGCTTGGTGGTAAAGTGCCCTCGGATTCTATCCCCAGCTTAAAAAAGAAAAAGCTTTCCTGAGTAGTGATGTGGCATACAGCTGGCAGTAAGGACATATTCCTTCCTCTTTCTTGATTTCATTTTTAGGGTAGTGGCAGCAGCAGTCATGGTTTGGTAACCAGCAAATAGCTCTTTGTCCTTGCCCAGGAACTGCACACTCTCAAGAATGCTGGTGGGTAGTAACCCAGATCAAGACTCTACATAGCCTCACTGGAGGTCATTGCCCTGGAAAATCAAGTGGTGCTCCTGGGAGGCATGCACATTTAAGAACAAAGGCTGCCCTTGGCCATTGTATGGTAGAAGCTCTGATCACTCTGGAAGTAGCCAGTCACATGCTTAGAGGTAAAGTTCAGGGTTCTCTGGCTTATTTTGGGAAAGTGAGAGGTCAGACTCTTAAAGAGGCCAAAAAGGAGGATGAGGAGAGGGGTAGAGAAGGAGATGACAGGCAAGCTAGGTAGTAGATGCAGTATAATAAATACTTTATCAATGTTATGCCTACCTTTGGCAAGAAGGGCCCCAGCGCCAACTTTTAAATACTTTGCAATGCTGATTTTCGCTAACAATTCCACTTAGTCCTGTCCAATAATAATGATTTCCTAGCTTGTAGTTCATTTACTCTAAGTATGGGGTAACTCTGAGCTCATCTACTCAACCTGTTGGATGCTGGGCTCAGAGCTTTTTCAGGAAATAGTTCAGTATGGTTGAAATGAAGGAGCTCAGGATTGAAAGTGCTAGTTCATGGTTTTCTGTCAGGTTGCTGGGTTGTGTTCGCCAATCTTGATAATAAAAGGGGATGGAGCTGGATGTAGTGGCACATGCCTGTAATCCCAGCAGCTTGGGAGGCTGAGGCAGGAGGATTGCGAGTTAAAAGCCAGCCTCACCAACTCAGCAAGGCCCTGAGCAACTCAATGAGACCCCGGCTCTAAATAAAAAACACATAAAAGGACTGGGGATGTGGCTCAGGGGTTGAGTGCCCCTGGGTTCAATCCCCAGTACCAAAAAAAAAAAAAAAAATGAGGGGGGCACAGCGGGAATGGAAATAACCATACCAGTTTGATCATTTAGTTGAATTTACCAATTCAGACTTCCTTATGAGTAGTTTAAATGAAAAAGTAATAGGAGTGACCAAAAAGTGATTTCTAGTAAGCATTAGTTTAGCTTATTTGAATAGCTTCTCCAAATAAGATCTGTTATTTTCTCCCAAGTAAGATCCAGGATCCAGAGAACACTTTTTATTCTGATCAGACAAGCAATTAACCAGAAGAGCATAGCACTGGCAGCAGAATATGCAGGCCCACCTTGTCCCACTTCCTGGTTTAGAATGTGTACCTGCTAATTGAAAATCATGGCAGGGGCTGGGGTTGTGGCTTAGTGGAGGAGCACTTGCCTAGCACATGTGAGGCACTGGGTTCAATACTCAGCACCACATAAAAATAAATAAATAAAATAAAGGTATTGTGTCCATCTATAACTAAAAATATATTTTAAAACATCATGGCAGTCTGTGGTTAAAATAATAAGGAGATTTTAATGCTAGAAGAAAAAATTAGGCTCCCACAGGGAAGGCAGAAAAATGACCTGAAGGTCAAGTCAGGGCTCACCACTATATACTCCCTCAGTAGTCTCAAAGGAAAACTAGTAGGTTAGTACAAGCTGTAAATTATAACCACATCTGTGTGATGAATAAATGTTTCCAATCCAATGCCAGGGGCTGTTGGCTACAAACTAAATGGATTTATTCTTTAGATACAAACACATCTTGTTTTTAGAGGATGTATTTTTATTGCTGCCCTGCCCAGACTGAACTTGTGGAAAAGATATTATCACCTCAGTCTCATACACGGCCTTCCAACCATGTGTCCTTAGATCCCTGCCATGTGGTGAGAAACTTTTCTTTTAGGACACCATGGAGATCAGAAATCTTGCCTTGGGCTTTATTTGGAGCAATTATCGGTTCCTTAAAATAGCAGATATTTGATTGAAGGAAGGTTTTTGTGTCTTTAGAATGTCTTCCCTTTTTACTAAGAGCTGAAATGAAGGTGAAGGATTTAAGTTAGATGCATGGAAGAAAATTTATGGTGCTAGGCTCTAGAATGAGTGATCAAAGGATGTCTTAGAATTCATTCTGAGTGGCTTTAAAGACAGAAGACTCTAATGTTAATGTAGTGTAAGTAATAGTTCAAAGTCAGAAGTTGTGCATCTTTGCTCTGCTATAAAAGTCACCCTATTGAGCTTGAAAAAAATCACTTCCCTTCTCTGCACATTATTTTTTCACATCAATAAAATGGGGAGGAAATGAGCTAAAGAAATCTCTCCAGGTCTGATATTCTATTAATTTTACTCATTCATTCATTTAAAAAGTATGTTTAGGACACCTGCCACTTTTGGAAAACTGCTCTAGGCACTAGAGATTCAAAAGTCAACAAAATAAGGCAAGTATCTTCTTGAGAGAGGCAATACACACGTCAGGTGGTGATAATGCTGTGAAGAATCCTGAAGCACAACAAGGGGATAGGGAACAATGGAGGTGCTTTTTTTAAAAACTTATTTTTATTGTAAACAAACGGGATACATCTTGTTTCTCTGTTTGTACATGAAATAGAAGAACGGAACCACCATTTGACCCAGCTATCCCATTCCTTGGCCTAGACCCAAAGGAGGTGCTTTTTAAAAATCGGGAGATCAGGCAGTGCCTACCTGATAACAATGAAGAAGGCTTCTGAAAGACAGGAGAGAGCTAGCTATGCACCTATCTGGGTTCACACGAGTGAGGCGAGTGCTCTACCACTGAGCTACAACCCCAGCCCCACATTCTTAATCTTGATGATCATGTCTGCATGGCACCATATGAAATAGGGCTTTGGAAACGATCCTCTTTAGCTAGTCAATGCAGACAATTTGTAGTTAGACTAGACATAGTATAGACTTCTCAGGTAACACATTTTCGCACTTTTGTATGTTTCCTCACAACTCAAGGAAAATGTTTTCCTGTACAATTTGACCCTTGGTATCTTTTCTGAAGTAGTGACTCTGTTGCCATGAAGTCAAGTAAAACAAAAGATGAAATGGATTTTTGCATTGTCTTGTTAGAACTCATTCTTATGCTCTTCCTGTTTCTGTTTCCTTTCTACTTCTTTTGGGATTGAGTGTAGGCCTGTGTTGTCCTATTCTTCTGTGTTTCCAACTCAAACCATCAGTATAACAGCAGTATAAACATTCTTTCCTTTGCAGTGATACTTAAGCACTAAATTGGAAACATAAAAATAAAGGACTATTGTGCATGAATACTGTTATACTAGAAAGACATTAAGATATTTTAAGCATCATTTAAGACAGTTTTGTATTTATATGCAGAAAAGTTAAAGGACCTAGAATCCAATGAACTTTGCTCTTTGCTCCAAATTTTCTGTACAGCCGAGTAAATCACTGTTCTTTAATAAATCAGAGTAAGCAATTTAAAAAAGTGAATAAATTGTTAATGAGCTTAATATACAAAGAGTTTAGACAAATCAGTAAGAAAATACGAAGACTCTAGTGGGAAAATGAATTAAAAATATGAGCAGTTTCGCACAGAAGAATAACACATGGCTTACCATATTAAAAGATTTAAATGCCTCTTATAATAACAATTCAAATGTAAAACAATAATGAGCATATCTTCGCTTGTCAGATTGACGAAGATTTAAAAAAATCTTTTTTCAAACTGATTTCAAAGATGTGAGAAACAGGCACTCTAACATACTGCTAGTTGGAGGTCAGCTTAACAATTTATATCCAAATTAAAAAATGTATGTACCCTATGATTCTATAATTCCATTACTGGGGATTTAGAGAGAACAATTACACAGGTGTTGAAAGACATGTATACAAGATATTTGTTATGATGTTGTTTAGAAAAGGAAAAGAACAACAATAAAACAACCAACCTTGAAACAACTGAAATGCTGATTTAATAAAGGACCCGTTAAATATATATGGCACATTTGTATGATACAATATTGCTGTTAAAAACAGTGCAGTATAGAGAAACATCCCCAAGGGGAAAGATAGCCACAGTGCATTTTTAGGGGAAAAGAATATATTGCAGAACATTCGTCATAAAAAAGTCTGTGTGTGTTTGTCTGAATATGTATAAAACACCTAGGAGGACCCACAAAAATTGTTTATAGTGATGACTTCTAGGAAGTTAGTTTTGAGAGAGGGAAACAGGAGATGTTCTCCTTTATGTGTTTTTATATTGTTTTAATTCTTACAATTAACATGTATTGCTTTTATGTCAAAAACTCCCAAAATTGCTTATTTGCAAATGAATGTGCATAAAGGTGATGGTGATATAGGACCCTGATACTTGAGTAACTTCACTTCTCATATCAAGAGTTAAGAAATTAGAGGGTGGAGGGAAAAATTGTTTGTTTGTTTGGATGTGACACTTCTTCATTTTGCTTGGATGGACAAAGCCCAGATTATTCTAAGCACTGGTTATCTCAGTGGGACTGAAGCCCTTTCCTGTGCAAGCACATTGGGAGGTGGGGAGATAATATCTTCCTGGTGGTTTGAGTGTAAAGCCTTTTTAATGAGAAGGGGATGGACTGGAGCATCTCTATTAGTCGTTTTTAGCTCCAAAGTTCTATCCACAGTACATAATGAAGCTGATGGTGGCTGAAAACAGCAGATCACCATGAGCTGTCAAGGAAGAGCCAAGGGGGATTTAGAAATTTTGCTCTTGAGTGTCAGAAATGATTGTTACAGGTCATCACCTCTCTTTCCTGGGGGGAGAGAGAGAAAAGTGGTAGTCTCAGAGATGAACTGTCACTGGAACTGGCTTCCTCTTCTTTCTCTCATTTGGCTCTTAGGAGGGTTCTTTCAGTATTTTTTTTTTTCTTATTGGGCTCACAGCCCTCCTACACTAATGAACAGGCAACAACAATCTTCTGAGAGTGAGGTGAAACAGGAAACCTTTCTTCAATCAAGTTCCTTCTAATCATGTGCTGTTCCCTCTGCTCTACTTCTGTCTTAGAACAGAGAAGTATCTGTGGATTGGAGTCGCTTAATCCTGCCAGAGGCAACAAAATGTTTGGGTTTATCAGCAGGTCCCTGAACTCAGGATGGCCCTTGCTAAGGTGGCTCTACTTATGACTCCAGAAACTTCCTGCTGATAGGAGAAGAAACTCCTTTTCTTAATATATCTTGCCTGTTGGCCTCAATTTCCTTTCAAGTATAGGGCTAGAGTTATCAGAGACAGTGCAGCATAATTTGAAGGGCCATTAGTCAGCCATCTTTCCTCAAACTATCAATCCAGTACCTGTATTTTGAAATTTCCTCTATAGGAAATGAGGCAATTTTGGTGACAGGAAAAAGATACCTATGCTCCCACATAGACAGCACTTTCCTCTTATCTTTAACAGCATTTATATTGCCATTGATTGTTTACACGTTTCCCTCCTCACCTCAACAAAGTTATGTAGAAGCACTTGTAACCAACTGGATGTGGGACACTGAGGAGAGGGTGGAGAGGAAGACAACTCTTTGGTTTAAAATCTAGATAACTGAAAGGATAATAGTGCCACTACTTGAGAGAAGATCCACTCGATGAGGAGGAGGGCAAGGAGTGTGAAATGAGTCTAGAACAAGGATTCAGATCACAGACTACTACCATACTTCCTAAGCTTGGATAACAGTAGGTTCTTTTTTTTTTTTTTTAATTGATACTGGGGACTGAATCCAGCAGTGTTTTGCCACTAAGCCACATACCCAGCCTTTTTAATGTTTTATTTAGAGACAGAGTCTCATTAAGTTGCTGAGGCTGACTTTGAACTCACGATCTTCCTGCCTCAGCCTCCCGAGCTGCTGGGATTATAGGTGTGCACCACCACGCCGAGCTTCAGTAGGTACTCTTGCTAACTTATGTGAGCTTGTGCAAGTTATTCAACTTCTTTGTGTCTTCATATCCCCATTTGTAAAAATATAATAGTATTATCTTCTTGCATGACAGGATGGTTGTATTGAATAAGATAATGCAAGTTATGTATTTAGAATGGGGACTGGCACATAGTGAATGCTCCATTAATATTTGCTATTGTTATTACCGTTAGACATCATGAATTTTTAATATTTATACATCTAGATGGGTATATCTAACTGAAAGTTGAAAAATAAATTGTGAAACATGAGAGTTATTGTGATACAAAGGTAGAAGTGACAGAACCTTGGGCAGCACCAGTATCTATTGGAAAAAAAGATAAGGATTCTGACAAAAAAAGCCCGCAGTGGTAAAGGAGGAAGGAGGATACCTAGATAAGTGTGGTATCATGGAAACCTAGAGAATTGCTGAGTAATGAAATAAAAATGGGACACAGACAAAACAAAGAGGCCTTAGAAAACTTGAAGGTGATGGATATGTTTATTACTCTGTAGTGCATAGGTGTATACATGTATCCAAATTATCAAACTATACACATTAAATGTATGCAATGTTTTTGCATAACAATTTTATATCAATTAAGCTGGTAAGGGCTGAGATTGTGGCTCAGTGGTGGAGCACTTGCCTAGATACTGGGTTCGATCCTCAGCATCACATACAAAAGTAAATAAAATAAAGCTATTATAAAAAATCCACTTTAAAAAAATGAAGCTGGTAAGACATGGGGCACAAACATTAGACATGTATGTAGGGGGTCAGAGAAGAGGAGGGAATGTCATTTGGAGAAGAGGATAGACAAAAGAGGAGAGAGTCAAAGACCAATATTGTCAGCTCCTCACAAATATTTGCTGAAGGGCAACACTGACCAATCAGGTCCCTGGTGATGAATGGGTCTGGCTTCTTTCACCCAACTTCAGCTCTCTCTGCATTGACTGCCAGTCAGGGGGCCATTAACAACCTGCTGGAATGGTAGTGATTGTTCACTAAGGTCCCAACTAAGGAGTTGTTCAATCAGTGGCCATAGACTCATCTTTCTATATCAACTAAGATCAGAGAGAGGGAAAAAGAAAGAAAACAGGTGAGCACAGGAATCTAACACCTACTGTTTGTGATCAGAATCAAAGACCCACATGGCCCAGTGTCCTATAAGTGAGGTATCCAGGTCCTTCCTCCAGTGGCTAATCTCACGAGGGTACCATAAGCTCAAAGCATGTTTTTCATCACCAACCCTTCACTCTAACCCAGTGTGGACAACCCACCATCATTTCTACTCTCCACATCATTGTACATTTGCTTCCTTCTCACCAGTTTGCCATCCTTTACTTTTCAGCTTAAAGCCTATTTCTTTTCTGAAATGTTCTTCCCTTGAAACCTCCCTGTATACTGATGTTCACAGTGGCCTCTTTTATTGTCCATATCACACATTTGGATGATGTGACATACATTTTTTTGTACGGTTGCATTACTGTTCCATGTTTTTTGTTAGCATGAGGAAAGGAATCAGTACCAGATAATGTTTGATGTGGTGGGATTGGGTAGTATTTTTGGGGGGAAGCTGGAGATGGAAAGATGGATCTGAGTTTTGCATCGTTTCATTATTCAAATCCAATAGCTTACTGTGACGAGTGCCATATGCTGAAAAAAATAATAATTGAGGGATCAGAGGTAAGAAGGAGACAAAATGACTACAGTAGACAACTGTACATGTGAAGTGAGGAGCAGGTAATGCTATCATACAGATGACACATACATACCCAGGGACAGAGGGGAATAGGACATTTCTTAACTGGACATGTGTATGTGGGTTAGGGTTATATACAGTCACAAGCATGAGGCTAAGCAAAGGAAGCCCTGCATTGGTAACGCTGAAGGGAGGCAGGGGAATGGCTAAAAGCACTTATGTGTTTTCATTTAGTGAATTGCTTTTGAGGTTAGTTCATGGTTTCTTCCTTGCAATGTGTTGTGCTGACAACTCCCTTTGTCTACTTGATATCAAGTTTAAATAACGATTTTTTTCCCCAAGAGATGAATATAATCATCTCCTAGAGGGCTGTTCTGGCTGGACAGCATGTGCATATCTGTTCTCTCCATAAAGTTTATAAATTTCTTGAGGTTACTAAGTATCTTTCAATTTTATCGTGGACATATGATTAACAGTGAAAAATACTAAGAAAATTGAACAAAACTGAATAGGATTAATCATCCACTAAAACTCTTATCTTCTTTTGGTGCATCATTCTGGAAAGACACAACTTGTAGCTATTTTATTTATTTTCCACTTTTTTGTAAATATTACCAAAACATACCAGGGACTGTTCTAGTTTGATATACGTGCCTTATTTCATTTAATTCTTACTATAACTCTGTGAAGTAGACTCCAGTATTGTTTCTAGTTACAGAGGAAGAAACTGAGGTTTAGAGAGATTAAGTGACTTGTCCAAGGAAACACATCTAATAGGAGACTGAACTCAAAGGCAATGATCTTTCTACCACAGCAGGTTGCTTATAAACAGCAGGAGGAATTTTGTAATCTCTCCTTTACTTTCTGTTCTCACATTGAATGCTTAAGATCTCTCAACTAGACTCTTTTAAGTCTTCTTTCTGTGCTCCAGTCACTTTCTCCAGGTTCTAATATCCCCCTCCACACTGTGCAATCTCACCCTGAGACTAAGAACTAGATAGAAGCAGGAGTAAATGAAGTGTCCTGTTGCTGATTTTCTATAATCTCAACACAAACACTTACCAATGTTGTTGAGATTTAATCTCTCTAGCTCATCTGTGAGACCAATTTTAATTTGGAGCCATCTGCCACAGACAAATGAGTAATTATGGCAGAGCCCAGAGGCGCAGGCCATGGGGAGAAGGTTGGCTTAGACTCTTTCCGCCTGCTTGCATTGATGCAAGTGACCAAGAAAGAAAATTACTTGGGTGGGCTGTTAATGCAGAGACCAGAATCTCTACCTCCCTGTTGTTTAAAATCCTTAGACCCTAGTGAAAAAGTAAGGATGACTTTGAGGTCATGCAGCTTGCCTGGTAGCAGAAGAAAGAATATTGCCATCATAGGCCAGGCAGGAGGAGATAATCTGTGAACTGGGCCAGTTCACTATCTAGCTGCTCCCTCACATTGTACTGGCAGTACCTTGTGATGAATTCTACTTCCTGGCTGGTCTCTCCACACGATGTGACAGGCTAAGTCAAACTGAAGGAATAAAGCTAGGAATAGTAGTCATTGACCTCCATCTAACATTTTCAAAAACTTTTTTTCCAAAGACTTTGACATATCTTAATCTTATTTCTTCTTCACAGCAGGCAGTACGGATTAGGTATTATTAGCTTCATTTTACAGAGGATGAAATTGAGCTGTAGAAAGCTTGTGACTTGTCCAAGGTCACCCTGCTAGTTATAAGCTGGCTAACAGCACAAACTCTGAATTAGCATCTGTTCTTGTCTTCTAGGCCACTGAGTTTCAAGTTATGCTTGCTCCTCAGGAGCCAAGGAGATATGAGAGAGAGAGAGAGAGAGAGAGAGAGAGAGAGAGAGAGAGAGAGAGAGAGAGAGTGTTAGTTGTGTGTGTGTGAGAGAGACAGACAGACAGACAGAACAAGTGGGATTTTGGGGGCCGCAACACCCAATATGCACTTAAACTAGGGTAGCTCTCTTTGGGTCTGTCTGTTTTGCATCTCAGTGGGATTTCATTTAAAGAAAGACTGCTGCTGAAAATGTTTGAAAAACACTTGTTTAGGCAAGTAGTTCTCATAAACAGTATAGTGGATTAAATCCTGTCCACTCTAAAGATCGGTTCAAGTCTTTACTCCTGCTTTGAGAGTGACCTTATTTGGAAAAATGGTCTTTGCAGATGTAATCAGGTGAAGATGAGATCATTCAGATTAGGATGGGCCATAAATCAAATGACAGGTATCTTTATAAGAAAAAGGAGAGGAATATTTGGATGCAGAAACAGAAGACCTAGATAAGAACTCTGTAACAATGGAGAGACTACAGTGAGACTACAGTGATGGCAATTATAAGGTAAGGAATGCCAGATACTGCTGGGAACCACCAGAAGCTAGCAGAAAGGCATGGAATTGATTCTCCCTCCAGAAGGAACCAACCCTACTGACACCTTCATTTCAGACTTCTGGACCCCTGCTTTGAGAGATAATATATTTATTTTGTTTAAGTCGTCCACTTTATGGTTATTTGTTACAAAAGCCCTAGGAAATACAGAGAGGTAGAGATAAGCTTGTTGAATGCTGATTTAAGGTCTAAATCCCAGATTCTTATTCTGTAGGTATGCAAGGAAGCTCAGGAATCTGCATTTTTACAACTTTAACATATGTATGACAATGGATTCTGAGCTGGTTTTGAACATGCACAGATAGTCTCCCTGCTGACTAGAAATAGGCTGGCATTAGACCTCCTGTTGTCCATAGAGTTTGAATTCTAAGACTAAGTGTTTTCCTCAAGGAATCACAAATCCACTAGGTTACCAAAATCTACCCCTAAAGGAATAGACCATGATGATTAGGTAGTAGGCCCAAAGGGTCAGATTTCTGGAGCAACTAGAGGACCATAAAGTAACACACACACACACACACACACACACACACACACACACACACACACATCCCTCTGGAGCAGAAAATTCTACCTGATAGAGTTTCTCACTATTTTTACTTATTTAATATTTGGTCTCTATTAAAAATGCCTGTCTTCATATGGTCTGATACTTGAAAGTCATGTCAGTCATTTATGCTCTGGCTGTGATCTTCATCTGAGAGTAGTTTTGGTAGACTAGAGAGGCAGAGGAGGTCTTACCGCCAGGCTAGAGTTCAAGTTCTTGCCCAGTAATGACAAGGAGGGGATTGGTTTATTTTCCCAAAATTGGAGGAGATCACTTGTGCTCAACCTTCTGGAGAGACAGGGACAGTGGTCTGGATTGTGTGTGTACAAGATTTGAGTACTTGCTGTGAGTGGACCATCCAAATGAATGCAAGGTCCTTTAGGAGGCCTGTTTGCTCAGGGCCATGATTGCTCCCAGGTAAACGACCTTGTTTCTATCTCCCAAAAAGACAGAGCTCCAGTACTGTGGCAGCCTGTTGTTATAGTTACTGGTGTATGACTTATCATGGTGATTGTCAGAGTAATGGAAGAAAATGAATTGTAGCACAGGCTGCTGGTAGGGATTGGAGTAAAGAGAAGGGGAGGAGAAGGCTGCTGCTGAGACTTGGGAATGGACCTGATGGCTTTGTGAGCTTGTATATACAGTATTATATCAGAATGTGGATGAAGAATGTCTTATATTGCTTGTATCTGAAAGGGTCCTGACAAAATACAGCTTACCCCATATAGCTTCACCCAGGTTCCATACGCCTGACTTTCCACCCTGAGTGGTTCATTCCTGTTCGGTTAAAGTTCTGCCTTTGCCCAGGGGAGGCAAAGACTGCACTTGAGTGTAAGTTTACCTGGTGACTTTCATCCTGACTGGCAGAACTTTAGCATTTGTTAGAGTACTCAGGAATGATGGGGGAAGTGGGTCCATTGAATAAGAACTTGGCCTATTTTAAAAACTCAGCTAATGTCAACATTGCTAGGTTTCCCAAGCCTCACCACTCATGGAAACTTCCCTATGTTCTATTCTTCAAAACAGTTAGGAGGCTAGATGAGATTGAATATGAAAGCTGAAAAGGTCTTGTTTAATAGCAAGCCATGTACTTTCCTAGGTGATACACTTCATGTATCCTCCATGAAGGACTCCTTCATGTCCCTCAGCAAATAAATATGTATCACCAATTATCTACTAGGCACTTGTTTAGGTAATATGGGATAAGCATGGAGACAGTTGGGCATTAAATGTATGCTTCATATTTAAGAAACAATCCAGTTACAGAGAGTAGACATTTCCACAAGTGAAGCTAACCAATGGTACAAAATGGCATGTGATTGGTATCAGCTGAAGGGAAGAGCCAATGGGCTATGGGATACTGGAGACAGAAAAGGTCTTCATGGAGCAAGGTCGCTGGGAGTCTTTGAGTATATTAACACATTAAACCACTCGGGCACTTAGCATGTCCTTGGGGAAAGGGAACACACAAAAAAATACCTGTTTTGATGGATATGGTGAAATGGACTGAGTAGGTAACATACACCTCTCTGCTCCTTCTTATGGCCATATCCCATAAGATTTGATGTTGAATGCTTTCATTATAAATATTTTCCAAGTACATGGAAATTTTGGTTTTGATTTATACTATCTCTATTTTGTAGAATGTATTGAGGTATTCTATTTCTGATGATTTGGTATTTTATTTGCCCCTGCTATGTGTCCAATGCTATGCTCCTAGAGAAGACAGACAGTAAAGAGACTTATCTGACTTGAGGGGTGTTTAGAAGGGACTATGGGAAGACAAGACTAGAAAAGACAATTACATGAAGGGTATTGAGTGCTAGACTTTATGGGTTGGTTTTTCTTCCAATAAGGAATGCTATGGTATGGTTGTGGTTTGTCCCCAAAGGGTTCATGTGTTGGAGTTTTGGTTCTCAGTGTGGTTATGCTGAGATAGTGGAACCTTTAAGAGGTGCAAAGTACAAAGTAATTAGGTCATTGGGAGCGCTGCTCTGGAAAGGAATTAATGCTGGTCCTGCAGAGTTAGTGCTTATGAGAATAGGTTCTTATAAAGTGAGGCCACTATATATCCTTATTTTTCCCTTTCCGCCTGTGGCTGGTTGCCTTTCCATTTTTTTCTACCATAATGTGATATCGCCCAGGGGACTCTCATCAGAGGCTGAACAGATGGCACCATCTGATCTTGGACTTTCAGCCTCTAAAAATATAAGTTATACACACTTTTTTGGGGGGTATTAGGGATTGAACCCAGAGACACTTAACCACTGAGCAACCTCCCTAGCCCCTTCTATTTTTTATTTTGAGACAGGGTCTTGCTAAGTTTCTTAGTGCCTTGCTAAGTTACTGAGCCTGGCTTTGAACTTGTGATCCTCCTGCCTCAGTCTATGGAGTCACTGGGATTACAGATGTGTGCCACCATGTTTGGCCATACTTCTTTTCTTTATAAATTACAAATCCTCAGGTATTTTGTCATAGCAACAGAAAGTATTATATAATATAAGGAGACATTATACTTACTAAAAGGATGGACAGGAATGATAGAATCATTATGCTATTTTAGCACAAATAAACCAAACTCATTTTTCAGGATGGCTTGAAAGAAGGGAAAATGCAGGGAGGCCAGCTAGAGATTTTTTGTTAGTCCAGGACAATGGATCTCAAACCTTAGCATGCATCAAAATCCCCTGGAGGGCTTATTAAGTTATAGCTTGCTGAGCCCAACCCCAGAGTCTGTGGTTTTGAGATCTGTTAGTAATTTTCATTTTAAAATAAGTTCCCAGTTAGTGTTGATGCTGCTGGTCTAGGGACTATATACTGAGAATCACTCATAAAGGAGAAATGACGGAAACAGAGTCATAGTGGTGGAAGCTGGGATAGAGAGAAAAGAAAATATGTATGGGAAGGAAGAAAGCACAGGACTTAGGAATTTGATATGAAGGCAAGGTAGAGGGAGGAATCAAAGATGACAATGAATATCAAATCTAGGTGCTTTGAAGCATGTTATAATCACGGAGGCAAAAACCAAACATTTCTGAGTGGAATGCAGTCACAAAAACAGGTACGGGGAAAATATGGGAGGCCTTAGATCCAGCTGCATCTCTCCTATGGCATCCAGGTTTAAAGTTTCCTGTCTTGTCTGCAAAAGAGAGGCTGGTGGGAATGAGAAAGTTGAGGTCTGTGTTTAGTCTCTCATTTTCTATAATGTAACTATTGAGTAGAGGAAGAACAGAAAAAGAAGCAGGAGGTAGGGAAAGTAGAAAGAACTTGCATATTCTGGAATTCAAGAGCACACTTTGAGTGTTATGTATTGAATGTATATGGGCGAATACTAAAAAGGAAAAGGCAAATGAGCAAAACCCAGCATAGCTCTTGGACACCGCCTGAGATCACTGATGCAATTCCCGAGATAGGGCTTCCAGACTAACCTAGTCTAGACTCCAGACTATCTAACCTTCCTTAGTTTCAAGGCTTTGGACTCTGGTTCACTGTTGTTCCTGGCTATATCCCAGCCTGTAGGGAATTCTCTTACCTGTTTCTCTCCACTGGGCTTCCTGTAGCTGAGCAGAAGCTCCACAGCACCCACCACTTCCTTGCGGATGGCATAGAGTAATGCATCACCCACATACACGCTGTGGTTCAGCAGTAGCTCCATGATCTCCAGGTTCTCATTTTCAATAGCAATGAGCAGGGCACTCCGGCCCAGAGGATCCATGCAGTTGATGTTGACATTGTAGTAGATCTCAGCCTCTTGAAGGGCCTGCTTCACAGTGGCATAGTCCCCCTTCTCCACAGCATTAAGGAAGGCTTTCTCTTCTGCAGAGAGCTCCGTCTCAGCCCTCACAATTTGCAGGGGGATGCGGTCTCTGTATGGTGAGTAATTGACCTTCTTGTAGTATAGCTGGGCCATGGTTCATAGCAATTTAGAAAGCTGAGTGAGGAGAGAGAGGAAGACCAAACACATTCTTAGTTACCTGAAGGTCTCAGGTGACCAGTTACAAAGGGTAGCCTTGCTAAGGGGTTGGAAAAATCCAAAAGAGAAAGGACTTTCTCAAAGGACACCATCCTTTCCCTCTTGCCAAGGGGTATAGCAGAAAAAGCTCAGGTTTTAGGGTCATGTAGACCTGAACTCAAACACTTGTTCTATCACTTGTCAGCTCTGAGACCTTGGCTAAGTTACTCAAGCCCTCTGTGCTTCACTTATTATTACTAAGGTTATTCATGTTAATACTATCACTAGCAGTTATCATTTAGTGACTGCTTATTGTGTGCCAGTTCCTATGTGAGAGAACAATTCCTACCTCGTAAAGCTATTGTGAGAGTTACAGGAGATGTATATTATCAAAGCAACTGGCAACTTCCCAAAACATGGTAGAAATTGCTTCCTTCTTTCCTTCCTGCCTTTCTGCTGCCTGAAAATACTCATAGTAACACTGCTGGTTGATGATGTAAAGTTAGTGCTCATCTTTGGCTAGTTTCCTTTTGAGCTCCTGGTCTGTGGGTTTGTACTAATTTTCAAGATTACATTTGCAAATGTCCCAGATGCACATCCTAGATTGAAATGCTGTTTTAGTGCTAACTGCAATCCTGTCCCTTGTTCCTGATCACTGGGGAAGAGGTATAGACTTCAATCAGCCAAAGCCATCTGCAAAAGATAAGTATGCACTCCCTCTGTCCATCCATGATTTTGTTTTCCTCTACCAGTCCAAACCAAGACACTAACAGATCTGAGAATCTGTTTGATTTAATTCTGAGAAGTGAATGGTCTGTTTTATTTGTACCAAGATCTAAGGCCAGATTATACTTAATGGAATTGATTTTTAAGTAAAAACCTATTTACTGAGCTCCTACAATGTGTTTAAACTTTATCTGGGAGACCAAGACAAAAAAGACAGTCTTTGCCTTCATTTGCATAGAATGAATCACAGAATAGAGTTTTTGCCTTGTAATTTACGAATCAAATTTACTCACATTCCTTATTGACTCCTTGTACTAGCCCTGTAAGATGGAAATGATGATCTCAGGGGAGAACATGAGGCTCAGATCCATTAGACGATTGGCTCCCCTTTTCTTCCCATCTCTGAGTCCTCCAAGCTCCTCTGGAGGCCGAGCTAGAATGGACCTATTTCAGTGTTTTTCATTATAGAACTGTTTTGCCAGCAAAAGGAAATGGAAATGTGATAAAGAGCCCCTTGTCTCATCTCTTGGATGTAAGAGAAAATGAAGACATGGAGCTTCTACAAACATTTACCTCACTCTTTCAGGTAATTATATCCTTGCTTTGGCAGAGGGAGAAGCATATATTATATCAAGTGGAATTTGTAATCATGTCCTTGTGATCTTCTGGGAAGTTAGCTTTGTAGATGAGAGGTGCCTCTTGCCCCAAACAGGGCCAAATGACAAATTTCTCTTTGTATCCAGATCTCAGGAGAGCAGGGTGCTGTTTGGCTCTCTTGAGAAGCACTGGTTCTTTCACTACCTTCAAGTAACTCAGCAATAGCTAAAGGAAAGCAGCAAAACAGCACTCTGAGTAAGCACTAAACAGTAAATAGCAAATGACTTTAATAATCTGAATTGTAGACAGCCTCCATCTCTATGTTGTAAACCAAAAGGGAGAAGGGAGAAGAGATGGCGTGACCACCTGAAGAGATACTCAACTCAATTCAGCTTCTATTTGTTTACTTGATCTCTTAGAGCTCCCAGTGTGCCTAGCACTATGCTAATCAATGTGGCAGGGGCGGAGGGTCATGAAAGAACAGGTACCTGTTTTCATCATCTCTCAACTGCACCATTGCTATGACCTTGGAATTGATTGATTATCCTGACTGCATTTCTCCCCTTCCAGTCCACCTTCCATCTTACTCCCAAATTATCCATGTAAAACAAACCCAATCCCATTTCTTTGCTCGTTGGTTAGTTTTCTGCTCCCTTTGTGATGAAATTAATATTCCTTATAACGTCTGCAAGGTATTGGCTCTCCAAGGTTTTTACCTCCCCAGTGTCTTCTTAAGCAACTCTCTCACCCGAGTCACTTTTCTTTAGCCTTATGGAACTTATTTTTTCTTTTTCATAATACTGGAGATTTAACCCAGGGCTTTGCACATGACACACATGTCTCTACCACTGAGGTACACCCCCAGTCTTTTTTATTTTTCTTTTGAGACAAGGTCTTGCTAAATTTCTGAGGCTGACCTTGAACTTGTGATCCTCCTGCCTCAGTCCCCGCAAGTTTCTGTGATTACAGGCATGTGCCACCACGCCTGGCTTAAATCTTCCAACATGCTGAGATTTTTCCTACATCAAGATCTTTGATCACATCCTAGTACACTCTTCTCCAGCTCTTTTCATCTTTCAGGCCTCAACAAAGTACCAGTTCCTTAGAACGGCCCCTACTAACCACCCTATCTAAAATAGTTCCTTCATATTCTTCTCTCCAGTGTACCCTGTCCTCTTCCTACCTTTTTAATGCTTACCACATTTTCTCTTTATATCCTTTGTCTTGCTGGACAATTATCTGTCCTGTCCAACTAACTTTGAAACTCAAATGCAAAAATTGCATCTGTCCCACTTTTCTAGCACCTGCACTTCATCCAGTGCCTGGCATACCCTACACACTTGATATCTATTTGAAGAAAGAATGAACCAACCTTCCATTGATATTCCTGCATCTTTCTCCATCACACCCTATATTTTAGCCATACTGATGTAGAACAGATGAGGTTGGACACCTGAGGAATTTTTGGGAAGCAAGTTTATAAGCTGCATCGGTCTAGAGTTGCTGATGGCTAAAAAAATCTCTGGACCCCAAGTCTGTAAATTCTTTTAGATTTATTTTCAGTGGTGTGGTTACATGGCAGTGGGTGGGTATGTTACAATTACTCTTTGTCCCATATTTTTAGGCTAGACAGAAGTTTTACCGATTTTAACCAAGAAAACAGATATCTTTTTGCACAAGTTTGATCGCAGACTCTAACTCTATCACACCTTCATCTGCAAACCTGGCAATTATAAGAAAGAGGAAGGTTCAAACCCCAATGCCCTCTGCAGAAACCCTGCTGACATTCTGTTGATACTTTTTGTAAAAATCTTTCTGACAAGAAGAGAAGCTTAATTATGGTAAGGGTCTTTTGGATAGGGGTACCTGGTCGGCTTTAATATGAAGGTAGGAATACTTTGATTTGTACATTTCCAAACATTCACACAGGGTCTGCTACACAAAAGATACTCAATTAATGGATATTTAATAAGCAAAAAAAAAAAAAAAAATCTAGCTGAAGGGGGTTGGCACAGTCAAGTGCTAAATTAGATGGCAATGATTTGATGCTTTGTGATTTCAGAACAGGCTCAATGAGGACTACAATTCTTAGAGATTTCACAGAGGTGGTAGTTCTTAAGGTAATTCCTGGAGGAGGGAATAAATATGAAAATATGAGGGCAGTCCAAACCCCACAGAGTGTAAGAATAAAGCTGGTAAGATTGATCATGGCCGTAGGGAGATGGTCAGGGATGGGGTGGAGAGCAGGCCTCTATTTTGCAGACTATAATAAGATACAAGGGTTAGAAGTGAGCTAAAATTCCTCAGTTTTCCCATCTGAAAAACATGGTCCTAAACACTTGTTGCCCATTTGCCACAGAAGAAAAGGCTGGATGGTTTATCTGATGGTGTCACTGATAGTGCGGACTAAGCATTATTGTTATGGGAAGATCCAAGCCTATACTAGTAAGGCACAGCATTGGGGAAAACAAAGAACAATTTTTCCCATGGAAAAGTGAGAACAATGGGAAGTAACTCAGCAGTGCTCTTTTTTTATGCAAGGCATAATGCCAGGAAATGGGGCAATAAAGATATAAAAATAATTATTATGATTTTGAATAGTTAATATGCCCCAGGCACTGTGCCAGGTACTAGAGCAACACTATACTACTACTGCATCTGATAGTAATAATAATGAATGCAATAAGCAGTACCTTTCACTGAATTCTATGTGTTAGATTCTCGCTATGCACATGGGTTAAAGTAGAAGAGAGACAAGAGTGAAATCATGGTAATTTAAGATTTGAAATAAGTATAAGTGGATGGTATATAATCAACTCAAAGTCTAGTTGTACTTTTCATCACTTGCATTTGGATTAATCTGGTCTATTTAATTTCCAGTGGGCTGTGTTGTGAAAGGCTTCATTGACTTCCTTTGTAGAAAAAAGTATCTCCAGAGGTTTGCCTGATATTGTACCATTAGTGAGTCACTACTTTGCTTTAATGTACTATATCTCCAAAATGATCCCTAGAAGGAATAATAAATCATATGGCTAACAGCTAGCGATATCTTTTTATATGTGGTGCCAGGGATTGAACCCAGGTCCTTGTACATGCTAGGTAAGCACTCTACCACTGAGTCATATCCTCAGTCCAATAGTCAACTAGTATCTTAATATGCTTTCATCATTAAGAAAATTGTGACCTTGGAATTAAAGAGATGTCTGACTAGAAGGATGGAGGGAAAAGGAGAGGCCTGCTACTCAGCCTTGGGAATCTCTTTTAAGTAGCCATGCCCACCTCTACACTATGTGTTGAGAATGATGCAAAAATCCAGTTCCCTATATTGTCTCTTGACATGTAGTTCATGTAGATGTCAAGTGACTTGCCTCATTCCCTGCTCTCTTCCCATCCCCACAGAGTCACATGCCCCTTATAGCTTTGGCCTCATTCCAGGTTCTGAGATCAATTCCTTCTCCATATGCTTACTATTATTCCTACTTTGCCATAATTCTGGGAATAAGGAACTAATGGTAGAGTTCCTGGCATCTCTGAAGGTATTATTGAGAAGTTTCCTTCTCATCACCCTTTACCTTTATACTTGGCAGACTGCACTCAACTGCCATCACCGCCAAGCCTTGAAATGTATTCTTAACTGATGAAAACAAAACCTGCCTGTATTTCATGC
Source organism: Sciurus vulgaris (assembly GCF_902686455.1). NCBI lineage: Eukaryota > Metazoa > Chordata > Mammalia > Rodentia > Sciuridae > Sciurus > Sciurus vulgaris. The sequence continues at coordinate 39,555,821 of NC_136471.1, read as the reverse complement.
CATTCTGTCAGTGAACCCCATTACCAGTGTAGTCCCCCAAGCATGAAAGATTAAGAATGGTCCAACAGGCTGTCTCAGAGGGCTTATCATGTTCTTTCCTTCACTGCTGGCCAGAGGAGTTTGTCTAATGGTGTCGGTGACATTTTTAGGCTTAAATGATGCGATTTAAAGAGCTAAATCGATGGACTGGGCAGGAAGCCAGGGTGCAAAGTGGCCTTGCCAAATCCTGGCCCAGATCACTACCGAGCACAGGACTTTGTGAGGAAGAAAGCCTCGCTTTGCAACTTACCAAAAAATTAGTACCTTCAGAGGGACCTTGTATCTGCACAGAGTTCATACTGTGTGGCATAAGGATTACAGCATAAATGGGGAAAGCTTGTGACTTCTCACAGTAAATCCATGCTCATCTGTCCAACTGTCCATCTCTTCAGGGTCATTCTAAGGCAGATAGATTGAACCTGACAAATCTGTACAATCTAAAGTATGAATGACTGACAATTAATACATTCAATAAAAGATCCTTACTATATACCAAACACTGTGATAAATGCTGGCAGTAATGTTTGAATAGCTTAAAGACATAACTTGTCTAGGAAAAAAGTTACATTTGAACAGGGACTTTGCCCAATCCAAAGCATAACTATAGTGCAGATTTCATGTACACAGACACTGGGCTGGGCTGTTCAGAGGAAGGCTGTGGAGTGTTGATTTCCAGAACATCTTGTCTTCTTTCAGATTACCACTTTGATAACTTCCTAACTTTAAAATAATAACACTAGTCTTTCCTGGAAGGTCCTGATTTTGAACCTCTTGCAAGGGATTTCACAGGTCATCTAGAATAATCCCCAGCCCAATGAAAAAGTTCTCTTGACAATATCCTTGTTAATGGTGGTCCAGTTAATGAACATTTCCACTCAGGGGAAACTCATTACTTCCTTACCTGTGTTGTGAGTGTAAATTTTAACATTCATCTGAAGTCATGTTCCTACAGCTTTTGTTCTCTGGACCTATTTCTGCTCTCTAGGGCAACATCAAACAAAGTTCTCGCTTCTTCCACCTGACAACCTTTAAAAATTTGATGTTGGCCATCATGTTTCCCTTTGCCCAAATAGATCCTTCTCTAGAATTAGCATTTTTAGTTTCTGCAATAGTTCTTCATATTAGGTAGTTTCCAGATTTTGTAGTATCCTAATGGTCTGTTTATAGCTATATTATACTTTGATCCTCAGAAATAAACACAGTGCTCTAGAAATGGTCAGGCCAGCACAAGTTATACTGTGCTGTGTAGTATAGTATACTGTGTTATACTATATTCTTTCAGCAATGCACTGTTGAGGTCGTGATTTTATAACACCTTTGCTTATAGGTATTTAAAAAAGTCCTGCATAGTGATGTATTTCTAGAATTTTGTTTTTCATGTGTTTGAATTTTATCAATCCAACAATTTGATCAGTTCATAAATAAGTTAATATTTAGCACTTATATGCAGGTATGTGTACTAAGCCCTTCATAAATAGTATTTAACTTAATCCTCATTGTAAGACTGTTAACATTATTATCTACTACTTACAGAGAGGGAACCTGAAGCACAGAGAGGTTAAATAAATTCTTTAAGATCATGCAGCTAGTAGGTGGTAGAGAGGACTTGCAATCAAGCATCTGATTCCAGAGTTTACATTCTTAACTACTTCAATGAAGGCAGATTCTTCTGTATGCTCCATAAAGCCTAGAGTAGCATCAACAATAGTATATATTCAGTCTTTTAATTCAATAAGTACTTGTTCTGCACCTACCATTTGTCAGGCCCAGAGTGATTGGTAGTAGGGAACATAATATATTTACTCAAATGACATAGCCCTACCTTCAATAAACTCAAGTCCAGAGGGGGAGACAAAAAATGTAAATAAATTATTATAACTCAGACAGAGAACATGTGGAATGTAGCCTTTGTATTACTTCTTTAAAAACCCTCTGTTCCTCTAGATGTGTGAATCACAGTCTCTGGGACAAGAGTGTCCTGTGTTTCTCCTTTGCTAGGAAAGCAATAAAACATCTTTTTTTCCCTCAATAAATGTAAATCAATTAAATATACTACAGTGTTATAAGGGTTCTAATCTATACTAGGGGTACAAAGGAAGAAGTGTTCAACTCTACCTGTGGAGATGAGTGATATTTGATCTGTCTTAAAGGGTAGAGGGGAGCTTGCTCAATAGTTATGTAGGGATGATCATTCTAGACAGTGGATGTAGCACGTGCTCAGGCCTGGGCATATAAACCACAATGGTATTTAAGAGATCATTGGATAGCTTTCTATTCTTCAAACCTGTCAAGCATGTGCCCACCTCGGGCCTTTGCATATGTGGTTTGCTCTTCCATAGGTCTCCAGTTTCTTTCTTATCATATAAGTGTTTCAGAACAAATGTCATTGTCTCAGGAAAGCCTTCCAAGACTACTCTTTCAAGCTCCTCCATATGTAGCTATCTCATTATACTGGCTTGATTTTCTTCAAGATACATTCTGTAGGAACTTATCATTACTCGAATTGGCCATATTTTGTTTATTATTTTAATATTTAGCTCTGTCAACCCAAATGTAAGCTCCATAATAGCAAAACCCTTTTTAGTCATATTGACTACTCTATTCCAAGAACCTGGTACATAGTAGCCTTTCAATAAATATGTACAAAATTATTATAAGAAATAGTGGCAGAGATAGGGATGGGGGATTACTGTGTTGGCAGAGCCTTTCTTTGGTTTGTATGTTTCTCTTTTTTTTTTTTTTTTTTTTTTTGTGGTACTGGGGATCAACTCAGAGCCTTGTGCTTGTGAGGCAAGCACTCTACCAGCTGAGCTATCTCCCCAGCCCTCTTTGGTTTGTATGTTTAACCACAACTCCATAGTACCACCACCATATAGCTATGTGTTCTGGCGAGAAGCACCTCATTCACCTTAGGCAAAGATTCTTAATTAGTATAAAGCTAAATTAATATTGGTAATTCGATTGCTTTGGTGAGCGATTAAAGTGAATTTGGGACTTTGATGCAGTTCTAGCCAATGAGATGTGCTATAGGGCTTCTATGGGATTTTTTTGGAATTAAAAAGAGCTATAAAAGAAGAAACATTCTCTTTTTGCCCCCGAATATTGGCATTTACATGGGACACTACATTTTGGAAATATGAAGGCAGCCAAACTAAGTCTACATGCTGAGAATAGTGTAAGTTGGGTATTTGGTTATGTCTTTGAGCCACTTAATTAACCAATCTGCAAACTGCTCAACCTCTAGTCCTCTAGTTGTGTGACATGATAACCTATTTTTGTTAATCCACTTTAAGTCATTTTTTTATTGAAAGAAGCTGAAGACATCTTAAGTGATATTGTGTTTTGAAATATAAATTATCAAAATCGAACCACCAAGAGATAAATAACCTGAACAGATTAATAATCATAAAGGAATTTAAAATAGTTTAAAATATCTACTGATTAAAAGTCATTCAGTTCAGATGGTGTTAAAGCTGTATATAGAATTTTAAAATACAGCCAATTTTTTTTCTTTTTTTGCTTTTTGGTACCAGGGATTAATCCCAATTGTGCTTTACTACTGAGCCACATCCCCAGCCCGTTTTTGTATTTAGAGACAGTGTCTGCTGAGTTCTTAGAGTCTCACTAAGTTGCTGAGGCAGGCTTTGAACTCATGATCCTCCTGCCTCAATCCTCCCAGTTGCTGGGATTTTAGGTGTGTATCACTGCGCCCAGCCTACAGCCAATTTTCTTAACATTGAAAATATTTCAGATCATAGAAAAGAATGAACACTCCCCAATTAATTCTATAGAGCTAGAATATCTTAATGCCAAAAGCTGATGAAAATATTCCCAAATAAAAACTATAGGACAATTTCAATCATGAAAACAATCCCAAAATTATAAATAAAATATTAGCTAATTGAAACCAGTAATGTGTTTGAACAAATAACACATTGTGGCCAAGGTGTAATTCACTCTAAGAATGTAATCATGATTAAATAAGAATAAATTATTGATACAATTCAGTGAATGAGTCAACATCTTAAGGAAAACATGGTTATATCAATTGATGAAAATAATTTGGTATAATTCAGCATCCATTTACTTTAAGAATCCAAGTAAAATTACAGTAGAAACAAACTACCTACATAAAAAGATTTACCTCAAACCAATCATGAATGCTATAATAACTTGTGAAATACTGGACTCATTGCCATTAAAATCAAGAACAAGAAAAGGATGCTACCATCACTCCTATTATTTAACTTTAAGATTCTGACTAATGACAGGAAAATGTTATAAATATTTAAAGAGATACAAAATCAACTTCATGTGCAGATAATGTATAATAAAACATATGAGTAACTTTACAAAAATCTGTTAGAACTAACAGGAAACTTTGGTGAAGTGACAGAATGCAAGAAAATTTTACAAATATCAATACTTTAAAAAGTTTGTTCCAGAAATAATCATCACCACTGAGAAATTAAAGTGAAAAGTACATAATTCATAATAATGACAATATCTTAAGGTAGCTAGGAATAAATTTAACAAGAACAAAAACAGCACCCATATAAAAGAAGTGATTGAAGGCTATAAAGACCAAAGAGGATAAGGAAACATTATATTGCTAAATAGATTCAATCTGAAAAATATAATTTCCCTATATCAAGATAGAAACTTTTAAAACTATCTTACTCAGGTTTTGTATAGAGTGTGGACAAAAAAAACTTGACATTTAAATGGGAGGTTAAATGTGTAAAACATTCTGTGAAAATTTTGATTAAAAGAATGTCACCAAAAATGGCACAGTAGAGAATTTCCAAAACCCATCCCTCCACTAAAACATTGATTAAACTGGCAAAAGCCACCATAATCAAATTTCTGGACTCTGGAATTTAATAAAAACCTTACCATAACTAGGGTAGTACTTGAAGAAAGAAGTTGCTAAATTTGGTAAGAGTTTTATGGCATTTTTACTGAACCAGCTACCGTGTACCATTCAGTAGCTTCCATGCAGCCTTGGGGAGAATGGTCCACATTCCTAGAGTAGATTGCTGGTGCCTGAGAGAGCAATATGAACCTTGTCCTTAAGAAATTGTGATTGTATGTTTCAACTGGCCAATATATATGTATGAAGAGGGTTTGGTTTAGAGGGTTATCTTTGTTTTGCTCCCCAACCCTGGAATTTTTTCAGAGTTGGAGTACCTTCCCCAGTAGTGTTTGCCACTTGTCAAGCAGGATATTTGAGCAGGTTGATGAAAGAATCAATGAACTTGAAGCTATATCGATTAAAAATACTGAGCCAATGGAGTGGAAAGTAGAAAGAATGAAGAGCAATGAACAATGCCTCAGAGATTTGTAAGGTTCCATCAAACATACTAACAGATATATGATAGGAATCCCAATATAAAAAGAGGAAAAGGACACAAAGTATATTTGAAGAAATAATGGCTCTAAACTGCCAATATTTGATGAAATATTTAAATCTACACATCCAAGAAGCTCAAAGATACCAATTGTAGCTTTGAGGGTAACTCCTAAGAAAGTAATTAAAAAGTAAAACACAAAAGGAAATGAGAAGGGAATCAAAATCTTATACCACAAATTAAATGCAAAAAAGGTAGTAATGAAGGAGGTGGGGGACAAAGTATGTAGAAAAAATACAGAAAACAAATATCAAAAGAGCAAAAGTCATCCATAAACTACCATTTGAAGGATTTAGGAGAGAGAAATGAGAGATAAACATATCATGTTTGGGAATATTGGTGTTTGAAGGTTTTGCTGGGTCACCAGGAGGAGAAATCTAGACAGCATATAGAGTTGAGCATTCAGAGCTGGAGATACAGAATTGGGAGTCATCTATACAGATTCAAGGTTCCCAACCCTGGCTGCACATTAGAACCACCAGAGGAGCTTTTAAAAAAATAGCTATGTCTGGGTCACCGGTCCCTCTTATAATGGCATTTTACACTAGCTCCCCAAGCGAATCTAACATGCATCAAGAACTGAGTACCACAATTATAAATGGTAATTGGAGCTATCAGGAATAGATGTGGTCATCAGAGAGGATGCAAAGAATTCAGGGGTACTGGAGAGAAAATTTCTACTCAGAATGGAGAAAGATCTAGATCTTTATTGTCTAGTGCATTAGCCACTAGCCATATGTGGCTATTTAAGTTTAAATGAATTAAAATGACATAAAATAAGTTCAGTTCCTTAGTTGCACACCAGCCACATTCTAAACACTTAATAATGACACGTGGCTCATGGCCAGTGTTGGATTGTATAGATGTAGAACATTTTATCACTGCAGAAAGTTCTATTGGACATGCTGGATGAACCAAGTGTCTCTTTCACCCCTAAAATATCTATAATACAGGGGACCGACTCTTCTAATTTTGCCGAAAAAGTATGTAGTATGTATGTTCAAATTTGGATACTTTCACTTGTATAATGTATTTTTATGACAATGGACATGTAGTGTTTTTATTGTTGGAGCTCTTTCTTCTACTCTCTAATGTGCAGGGGAGTTCTGTAGAACCACTGGCAGCTGCATTAGATCAATACTTTCCATTTTCACTAGGGTGAAGATGTGAGTGAAAAATATGTATTTGCCTCTCTTAAGTCACTCGACTGCACAAAAGAGTTTAAATCCATTGATCATCATTCAATATCACTTTGCATGATGTTCCTTGAAGTAGTCAAGGGAAATGCAGAATGAAATGACACTGATTATAGCAAATAATAGGCAGTATAATTGGTTAAAAGTTCTACATTTTTTGCAACACTTTTATGTCTGAATTATTTCAAAATAAGAGTTACAAAAGAAACCATGAAATCATGAACATATTCTCATAAAAATAAGATGATTTGGTTTAAACTACATCATTCCGCTCTCCCCTACCCATGCATTCTTTTTTATTTTTAAAATAAATTTAAATTGGTTCATCATGGTTATACATAAAGATGGAATTCATTGTGATATGTTAATATACACACATGACATAATTTGGTTGATTTCATTTTGCTCTTCCTCTCCTTTCTGTCCCTCCTCCCTCCCCCTCACTCCCCTTCCTCTAATCCACTGTTATGCCTTCTGTTTTCATGAGGTGCCCCCTTTTTAAAATTCATTATTTCTCTCTAACTTCCACATCTAAGAGAAAACATTTTACCCTTGACATTTTGCATCTGGCCCATTCTTAAATGATTCTGCGCACACACACACACACACACACACACACACACACACACACACACACTCCTATCAGTTTTCTTCACTTAATTTTTGTAGGAATTTCCTACACAAAATTATCTGTAATAACACTCTTTGCCTTTCTCACCACGAATTTCCCTTGTGGCGAAATGGCTCTGAGGTGAGATTGAAACAATATGCTTCATATTATTGCATGCTAATATATCATGTTAAATGGTCACATGATATTTCATTAGAAATATTAGATCAGGTCAGGTATACCATAATGATGTATCTAACTAGTCTCCAATTTGGAGATATTTAAGGTTCTCTTCCATTTATTTACATTATTGTATGTGAGCCTGCAATGGATATTTTTTACATAAGAATCTTTACATAAATTTACCCAATACAGCTTCCAAGAAGTCAAATTACTGGGTCAAAACTCAGGAGCATTTTTAAAGCTCTCAATACATGAAAAAGCAATGAAGAGATCAGTATCTTGAGTGTATCTGACACTAAATTAATTTACTTCAAGTGGCTTTCTAAGGGGAAAGACATCAGAAGTCCCAGGAAACAGAAGCAAACCTCAGTTTTTCTCATGTACGATCAATGTACAATGTACGATCAATGACTCAAAGTTCCTTCTCTCTTATATATCCTAAGATTCTCTGTTTCTGTAAGAAATGAAAAAATGTTCTGGGCATTCTGGTGCAAGCCTGTAATCCCAGCAATTTAGGAGGCTGAGGCAGGAGGATCAAAAGTTTGAGGCCAGCCTCACCACCTTAGTGAGATGCTGCCTCAATAAAATTAAAAAGAACTGGGGACTTAGCCTTGTGGTAAAATGCCCCTGGGTTTGATCCCCAGTACCAAAAGGAAAAAAAAAAAAAAGAAAGAAATGGAAAATGTGTCAAGAGTGAAGTGCATTTAAGATTTTCCAATAGATGTTATTTTCATCTTGAAAGGAAGAAACAGTGGGGAGCCCTTCAACCAATGGCCTGCCATTTTCTATAGTAATAGAGAATCATCAAGGGCTATAGAAACATTTGTTCAGAGCAGGACTTTGTTAAATAGCTTCCAATTTTTACCTGTTTACTTCTTCAATTTCTAAAAATAAAGCAAGGACAAGATCAATGTCTTGAGTGTAGCTGACACTAAATTATTATTCTTTTTTGCAGTATGGGGATTGAACCCAGGGTGCTTTACCACTGAGCTACGATCCCATGGCCCATTTTTATTTTTTTATGTTGAGACAGGCTCTTGCTAAATTGCTGAGACTGGCCTTGAACTTGCCATTCTCCTGCCTCAGTCTCCTATGTAGCTTGAAGTTCAGGCATATTCCACTATACCAAGTCACTAAATTAAATTGTAAAGATCAGGAGTAGCTAGAGTTATTGAGAGGAGAGGTTAGGAAAGTATTTGGAAGAAATAGTACCTGAGCTGAAACTTAAAGACTGGGTAGGATTTAGATAGGCAGATCTCTCTTGGTGCTGTACCTAACTCAGTGGTCTCTAAGTACTATAAATGTTGCTAATACTTTGCAGGAGTATACCTCTCTTTTATGTGGGGTGGGTGTGGGAGTCAAGGGTGAGAATTGGCACCATCTTGGGTACAGGCAATATGTGGAAATAGAAGAATTTAGGAATAGGTACACAGTATCCACTCACTTGGCAATGTTGAGGATCTAGTTGAGAAGTTAGAACTTGATCTTAAAGGCACTGGGGACTTTCTTTAGATTCTTACAGAAGACAAGATTAAGAAAGCTGTGTGTTATAAAATGACTCCTATGGTTGTGAACTAGAGTAGGAAATAATGTTTTTTCTATACCATAAGTGAATGGAATCTCATCTAGAATGCTAATAGAAGGTAGCAAAGGAAAATTTTAAGAGTTATTTCAAGGGAAGAAAAAACAGGACTTGATAATGGGTAGACCATAGGGGATGAGACACAGGGAGAACCTCAACATGATATTCACATTTAAGTCTCAGTGACTGGAGAAGTGATAGTGCTGTTTTCTGCGTGACTGAGAAAGGCCATTCGTTAGGGTGGTTACTAGGGTAACCAGCCTGAAATTCTCAGGGTAAACTGAGTTTCTGTCAAAGAGATTCTGTTTCTTTGTGATTTCCATTATTACTTTAAAGATGCTTATTTTGCCTTTTTGGTCTTCATTTGGCAGTGGTTCTTAACGTTTTAACTTTGTTTCTTTGTCCCAGAGAGTTCTGCCAAGTAATGATCTTAAATGCTTAAATGCACTCAAGAAGTTCTGCTGAGTATTCCCTTATAATGCAATCACCTTCAATGTGATTGTTTTGTAACTTTCTCATTTTGCATACTGGGTTCTCTAAAACCAGGTCACCCTTGTTATTACCCAGAGAATTGTACTTTTTGTACAAGGTCACATTTCAAAGCTGGTTAATTCTCTACCTCGTTGCCTGCCCCAACATAGAACATTTGCACTCTACAGGTTACTGTTTCACAGCTTAAAAAAACAACAGAAAAATTCATCAGGGGACTTAACATGGAAATAATGGTACATACCTCTATGTATAAAATGGTTCAATTTAAAGAATCGCGTCCTGGGAATTAGCAGTCTGGATTCTAGTCTCAACTCTACCACTAACTGGAAGCATGAAATCAGGCAAGACACATTATCTCTTCTTTATGTCTTCATTTCCTTTTCTGTAAATTGAGGAGATAAGCAAGGTGATTTCTAAAATCAATTCCAGCTCCCAAATCAACTATTATTATGTTTGCAAAGTATTAGCAACATATAGTACTTAAAGACCACTGAGTTAGGTACAGCACCAAATGAGGGGCACTTTTATCAGCCATTTGTTTAGTCCAAGGAGACAGACAAACAGGGTGAATCAGGCTAAAAGACATGAAGTTTGAGACTCAGTTATGAGTTTTTGTAGATGATAATCCAGATAGAATCTCCATTTTCTTTCACTCTGAGGTCAGTCTGACATTCTAACTCTGTACTCCAAAGGTAGAACAGAATAAGACCCAAAGATGGGGTTGCTCTGACTTTCTGGTTCTGTGATTGTAGCCTCTTGAGTGCTAATTTCCAGAAATAGCAGTCCTTCTGCTCAGAGTCATCTGAATGAATGAATGTGATCTTTGTGATTTCCATCAGAAGGTAAACCAGCCCAAGATCTTTCTTCTAATAGAGATTCTGATGAATACATTGTTCAAAGAGACAATTTTCCTCCACTGCATCACTTTCAAGAATTAAGATTATACCCAGAGTGTATCTGTTGCCTATAATGATCCCCTGTGGCTCTGTCATCCATAACTTAACTTTCAGTATTTCTCAAATCTGAATGGAAGATCACCTGAAGGTCAGGATGTTCTTGTGGCTTCCATGAACTATTCCTGCAGGCTTAATCCTACTTTTAAGCATTAGTTCCTCAATATGCACTGAATCCCAAATAAATGAAGGGGCATATGAACACATACAACAGCCTGGCCAACAGGACTTTAACCTCCTGGCTCCTCCTCTTCCTCCTTTGATTTTTTTATCACAACTATCTATCTCATCCACACCTTTTTCTCTGGATTAAATAGTGATGTAAACTGTGTTCCTCTTGGCTGCAAACTTTGGCTTCTTTTTAGAGTTTTTTGCCTCCCACCCTACCTCAGGTTATAATTCTCCTGTCATGCATCTCCTGTCCTACACCCCCAGTGCCACCACATTCCCTTCTGGGAAAAGTGGCCCTTCTAGGTGAGATTGGGATAGTATGTTTTATACCATGGAATGTCTACAGGAACTTTGTACCAGTAGTTTGAAGTGTAAGTACAAATATGTGACCGTGAACAAAAAGCAAGCCATGATGACAGCAAAGATGTCTGCTAGCAGCCACTAAAGGATTAAAAGGAACTTGTGACTAAGGAAACTGAAATAGATATAATTCCTCCCATGAACTAAAATTGTCTGTATAAATAAAAAAAGTCTTGTGCACATCAGTTTTTCTGGCAGAGCACCTTGGTACAACCTGAACAGCTCCAGTGATTTGTGGAGCCATAATTTGACCTGGTCCTTTTAAAAGTGTTATTTATTTATATAGTTAGTCATCTTGTGCTACTTCTTATATTAAGCAGTTCTGTAAGTTGTTTAAGTTTTATAAGTAAGTTATGTAATAGACTGTGTAATGTGGAACATTTAGTTATCTTCAGATTTTCTTTAATACTAGTATCTTGGGATTTTGCGCCTATCATTAGAAACGTTCCTCTTGGCCATTGTTTCTCCCAGATAAAATGTGTCTGTGCAATTGGGAGGCTTTTAAGTTCTCTTCTCAGTTTAGTGGTTCCTGATACTTATTTAGAGTTTTATGGTTATAAATGTCTTTAACATATATTGTCTTATTCAATGTGTCTCATTCTCTTATCCTTGCCTATCTCCCAGAATGATTGTTTACCTTTTAAAAATAGGTGACTATTTTAGCATCACAGAAACTAATGATTTACTTCAAGACTTAAATACTAGTAAGTGGCAGAATCAGGATTATAACCAAAGTTTTCTGATTGTGCATTCAAGGCCTTTTTTCACAGGTATAAAATGGAGACATGAGGGAATATTCTATGAAATATACCTCCTGCCTACCTATGGCTCTACTTTATGTTGTATTTGAAGACAGAGCCACCATGCTCCATTTGAGTTCCAGAGAGGGTTCTGCCTTTCAGGTCTTTTTCCCAGGTTAGACCATGCTTACAACTTTTTTAGTGACAGAGACCTTCTCCACTTTGGGTTTTTCCACATCTTGGAAAAATCCAGCAATCTGAAGAAGCTATTGTTTATATTCCAAAAGCTGTGCCGATGGGGACGAGTCAGTTTCACCTGTTCCTTTGTAGAGTGATACAATCTAAATTACTAGCCTTCACCCAGTGAGAAGTTACCCACTTTAGGGTGAGGAGGAAATGAGGAGACCTTATTAGGTGAATTGGGGTGTTTTATGTATGGATATAACGGGGGGGGGGGGGGAACAGTGTTCTGTCCTAAAAACCAGTGTAGGTGACTGGGAATTGGTATTGCCTGCTTGGCAGATGGGGCTAACAGCTTCTAACAGAAATTGGTAATCAAGATTACAGGGGCTTTGTTTGGCTCTTAGCACTCTCCTTCCTCAAAGGTATTTGAAAGGTTGTATGTGTTCTACATATTCATTAATGGGCTATGATTCATCACCTATTTATAATTTCATTTTAAAATTCTAAGTAAAATATTATTTTGAATTCAAGTAAAAAATGTCAATTTCATCACAAATCTAGTTTTCTTTAGCAAATTCTTCTTCCTCATTTCTCTTTGGTTTCTCATTATAGTCTTCCTTTTTTACATAAACTACTGAATATTCCTAGCTTTTTATGTTTTGGCATGGTTACTGTTGTAAAGGTATTTTGAATTATGCAGTTTATGGATGGACTTGCTATCATTTTCTTTGAAATTTCTTTTGCTAGCTTTAGAATGTTCTCAAGGAGATGGGTAAGACAGAATGGCTAGTAGTTCACATGACCTTCCCTGCTAGTGGCTAATCAGGCCACAATAGAAGGCACCAGTTATTTTCATAGTATTTAAAAACTCAATCCTATATGTAAATATGCTTTAGCTGACTTTCTGAAACACAATGAAAAGCTCTTTTTAATTTGAGTATTTTCTGTTTTTCCTTTTAAAATTTTACCCCTACATCTACCACTGCTGCCTTTGCCAAGTACAGAGCCTGTGGGCCAATGACACAGAGCCTTCTTCTCACTTGTCTGTTTAATATCTATAATGGTAAGTAAAAGACTTAAAATATTACTGCTCACAGGAAGTATCTTGCCATTTTAAAAGGTGAGTCCTAGAAATCCAAAAAAGACTTCAAAATCTATAGTAATGAATGTTAATGTCAAATTTTTTAGCAGTTTTTTTTCCTGTAGAGAAAATGGTGACCAAATGCTTGCTTTGTGTTTTTGTCAGTGCCCCCTGCCCTTTTTTTGTCAATGCCCTTGGTGAGTAGGGAGTGTGCATGAATTTCTCTAGGTAGATGAATTCTGGCCCTTGCATACTGTTTATAGTGATATTTGCACAGTAATTCTAATTGATAGGCATAGAGGCAGTGATATGATATGGATGGTTAAGAATCTGACTGTTAAGTTTTCAAAGCTGAGCTTTCAATATAGCTACTATTAAAAATTACATTACTTGGAATTAAATAAATCATGTTAAAAACAAACTAGCATCTAAAACATCCCTTCATAGTTATTTTACTGTAATCTGCACTTCTGAAGTTATTTTATCTATTCTATTCTCTGTAGTAGAAATGTTGCATATTTTGGTAGCTTAAAACTGGCCATGGTGGGAGTACTTATACCACGCAAACTGGCAAATGCTCCAAATCTGGGTTAGATTTATTGTTTTGTTGATGGTCTAGCCTTAAAGAAGTAATGGAGAAAATGTTAACAATGCAGATTAAATTTAAAACATGTATCATGGGGGGTACTTATGCCTCTGGCCAAAATGGACTGATAAGAACTATTTTAACTTTGTACTTGAAACAATAAAAAAAGTGACAAAACATAGAATACAATGATTTTTCAGGACACTGGACATCAACCAATGAAGGACAGTGGTCTTCGAGAAATAAGAAAAAAACCAGTGAGGAGAATACTCTGATTGTCCAAGCTTGCTACCTTGAGAGAGTTTCCAGGTCATGTGAGGGAGAGAAACTGATGCAGAGCTTTGTATACTCTCTGCCATGAACAGATAGAGCTAAGAAAGAAACCAAGGCAACTAGAGATCACAGGACATATTAATGGAAAGAAAGTTGCACAGAGAGAGAACCCAAAATATCTGCATAGGGTCCCCTATAGGTATTAAGAAGAACACTGAGTGCTGGGGTTGTAGCTCAGTGGTAGAGTGCATGCTCAGCATGTGTGAGGCACTGGGTTTGATCCTCAGAACCACATAAAAATAAATAAATAAAATAAAGGTATTGTGTCCACCTACAACTAAAAAATATATTTAAAAAAAAGAAGAACACTGAACAGTGCACTTATGTGAGGGGACAACCTAAAAACTAGATGAAACCTTATTTGGTGCTCACACAGAAAAGGGAGCAAATCCTTTTTTTCAGTGGATGCATAGGAAACTTTCATAAATTACAGGGCATTGAAGATGGGTCTTGTCTTGGTAGTGGGAAAAATCAGCATCAGAATCAAAAAGTATCTGGTTTCATTTAACAAATCTTAACCACAAACTTGGAAAGGACAATTTTGTTTCCAAGTATCTTATCTGTAGTCACCCCCCAAAATATGAAGAATATTTATAGGATGGTGAAAATACCCAGCATGGGGGGATCACTTCTGGTATAAAGGTATAAGGACCTCCCACAGTCTGATCCTTCATAAAGGCAATGAAAATTCTGGCAAAAATTTTCAAAAGTGACTTTTCTAGAATTTTGAAAATTAACTGAAGGGTTGCAACAATCTAAGAAGCATTTATTAAAAAAAAAACAGCTAAATCTTGATAAAGAAAGGAAGCATTGTGACCTTTTTACTTGCTCTAGTCCCATAATGCACTCTCCAGATTTATGGTAGCCTTGAAAAACTGTAACCTTAGAAATACAGTAACTGAAATGTTCAACATCCTTGTAGTCACTGGAGAGGACAGAATGAGCTTTAACCTACCCAAAGACCTATCCTTGACTGTTGTCACTGACCTTTCTGGAAAATCTCTGGGAAAGCTCCATTTTCACCTAACTCCAGAGCTTTGCCAGTGAGGCAAAGCTGTTTATTTTAAGAAGTGTCTATTGAAAAATGTCAAGGGTCTAACACTATAGTTTTCTGAGGCAATAATGCTAGTTGGGGCAAACAGGATGACAAGCTTAAAAAAGGAAAATATGGGAATGAAATGAATGAAGAGCTCTGAAACTTTCTTGGGACTCTAGAAGATGTTGCATACATGTATAGCATGTTTGCTCAGAAAAGATCTGTAAAGGCCTTAATTGCTCATGTTAAGAGTGACCTTGAAGCTCTGTCTAAGCAGGACATGAAGATTGGAACAGAATTGTTAACTTCCAAGGCTCTGTGGATTGCCCCAATGCACACTTAGAGCTCCTCAGTAAAAGGTACAAAAATTATTAGTTCAAGGCATTTAATGAAATTTCTGTCTAATCATTGACCATGAGTCTAACAGATCAGAGACTTCGGTGGCTACACATGACAAAAAAGGGCGGATTTTACAAATAGTCTGAAAATTCACCAAATAAATAAATAGCAGCAACACAATAACATCAACAACAACAACAACAACAACAAACAACAAAAAGCAATAAGGAAATTTAAGGTCAATTGTTTTGATCTTTTTGCTCATGAAGAAGAAATAAAGAAATTTTGGACTACAAAATCTGAAAGATTTCATGGGTATACTGATGACTTTACAATACAATACCAGTGATTTATAAAAGAAATAATACATAAGCTGATTTCATTAAAATTAAAATCTGCTCTGCGAAAGACAACATCAAGAAATCAATAAGACCATTTACACACTAGGAGAAAATACTTGCAAAATACACAACATATAAAGGGCTATTATCCAAAATATACAAATAACTCTTAAAACTCAATAAGAAAACAAAATAAAAGACTCAATAAGAAAAAAACCTGATTTCAAAATGAGGATAAGCCCATGTGCCCGTCATCAACTAGCATTTTTTACAAGAGTGCTGAGACCTTTCAGTTGGGATAAAGTGGTATTTTCAATAAATGGTGTGGGGATAACTGGATAGCTACATGCAAAATTACAAAAGTTAACTCAAAATTAATCAAAGACCTAAATGTAAGAACTAAAACCATGAAATTCTTGGGATAATACATGGGGGTAAATCTATGTGGCTTTGAATTTATCAAAAGATTGTTGTACAAGTATCAGAAGTAAAAACAGATTAAACTGGATTTTATAAAAATAAAAAGCTTTTGTGCTTCAAATGATAACTTCCAAGAAAGTGAAAAGATAACCTACAGAATGGGAGAAAACATTTTCAAATCATAAAGTAGATAAAGAACTTGTATTTAGAAGATATAGAACTGTTACAATTCAATAATAAAAAGACGAATAATTCAATTAAAAATGGGCAAAGGATTTGAATATATATTTCTCCAAAGAAGATATACAAATGGCCAACAAACGCATGAAAAGATGTTTAGCATCATTAGTCTTCACATAAATGCAAATCAAAACAAAGAGAAGCCACTTTGTACCCACTAGAATGACTGAAATTAAAAAGTTAGAAAATAGCAAGTGTTGATGAGGATGTGGAGAAATCTGAACCCTCATACACTGCTGTTGGCAATGTAAAATGGAGCATCCACTTTGGAAACAGTCTAACAGTTCCTCAAGGCATTAAAAACAGAATTACTAGCTGGGTGTGGTAGAGTATGCCTGTAATCCCAGCAGCTCTGGAGACTGAGCAGGAGGATCTCAAGTTCAAAGCCAGCCTTAGCAACTTAGCGAGACCCTAAGCAACTCAGTGACAAGACCTGGTCTCTAAATAAAATATTAAAAAGCCTGGGAATATGGATCCCCTGGGTTCAATTCCCGGTAACAAAACAAAACAAAACAAAACAAAGCAACCCAAAAGCCAAAAACCAAAAGCCAACACACACACACACACACACACACGTATCTACATCTACTATATGATTCAGCAATCTCATGCCTAGGTATATATCCAAAAGAAATGAAAATATGTGTCTATGTAAAAAATTACAATGTCCATAGCATTATTCATCATACCTAAAAGCTAGAAATGACTCAAGAAAATGTTGGTATATCAGTACTCTGAAATATCAACTGGCCATAAAAATAATTATGCATAGATATATGCACCAACATGGATGAATCTTGAAAACATTATTCTAAGTAAAAGAATCTAGTCACAGAAGACCATACAATATGTGATTTCATGTTTTGAAATGTTCAGATTTGGCAAAACTATAGAGACAGAATGCAGGTCATTTTTGCTTAATGGTGAGGGAGAGGGGGGTGTTGGCAATAACTCAATGTTATATGGGTGGTTTCTGAGTTGGAAGATTGTTCTAAAATTTGTTGTACTTATCATTGCACATATCTGCAAATATAATAAAGGACAATGAGTTACACACTTTCAGTGGGCAGTTTGTATGCATGCTGTATGTGAATTGGACTTCATTCATACCTCAAGATATAAGTTATGTAGAGACATTGAAGATATAAAAAAGGTTCAAATTGAACTTTTGGAGATGAAAAGTACAATCTCTGAAGTGAGTAATATACCATGGGAGAAAATTGGCAATTAGACAATGAAAACAAAATGAATCATAGAGAAATAAAAGAAAAAAATATATCAGTAAGCTAAGGCACAACTTCATGGGAGACATCATGTGTATAATTCCCTATAGCAGAAAAAAAGAGAAGGTGACAAAGTGTTTGAAAAATAAAGACTGAAATACTTTTCAAAGTTGATGAAAAATATATACCTACAGATTCAGGAAACTTAAGTATAATAAACCTGAAGGGAAATATTTCAAGACACATGTATCAAGTTGCTCAAAATTATTGTTAACGAAAAAATTTTAAAAGCAGTCAGAGGAAAGAAATGTGTTAAATTCAAAGGAACAGGAGTAAATTGATAGCAGATTTCTCTTCAGAAGTAATGCAGCTATGAACATTTGCAGGCAAATGGATGAAATTGGAGAATATCATGCTAAGTGAGATAAGCCAATCTCAAAAAGCCAAAGGACGAATGATATCGCTAATAAGTGGAGAATGACACATAATGGGGGGGAAGGAAGGGTTAGTGTTAGGGTTAGAGTTAGGGTTAGGGAGGGGGGCAAGTATGGAGGAAGGAAGTACTGTATAGAGGGTAAAGAGGGGTGGGAGGGGTGGGGGGAAGGGAAAAAATAACAGAATGAATCAAACAACATTACTCTATGTAAATTTATGATTACACAAATGGTATGCCTTTACGCCATGTACAAACAGAGAAACAACATGTATCCCATTTGTTTACAATAAAAAAAATAAAAAAATAAAACTATGCAAAAAAAAATGAAGTAATGCAACAATAAGGAAGTGAGGCAACATCTTTAAATACTGAAAGAAAAAAGAAGTTGACCTGTAATCCTGTACGCAGAAAACAATCTTCCAAAAATGCAGATGAAATTAAGAATTTTCTGGATTGACACTGAGATTCCATCTCACAACAGAATGGCAATTATCATGAATACAAGAAACAATAAATGTTGGTGAGAATGTGGGGAAAAATTTCACTCATACACTGCTGGTGGGACTGAAAATTGGTGCAGCCACTCTGGAAAGCAGTATGGAGATTCCTCAGAAAACCTGGAATGGAACCACCATTTGACCCAGCTATCCCACTCCTTGGTTTATACTCAAAGGACTTAAAATTAGAATACTATGGTGATGTCGCCATGTCAATGTTTATAGTAGTTCAATTCACAATAGCTAAGCTATGGAACCAGCTTAGGTGCCCTTCAACAGATAAAGGGATAAAGAAAATGTGTGTGGGGGATTCAAGATGGCGGACTAGAGGGTGGCTGTGTTTCATGTTGCTCCAGGACTCAGGACTCAAGAAGAGGAGATATACAGAGACTTGGGACCAACGCAAAGCAGCCGGGTGAGTCTCTCCCATTGGGGAGGCGTCCTGGACGGGGCGGTAGTCCCGAATGCAGGGATCTTTGTGAAGTAGAGCTGCCCGGCGAGACATCCCTCCCCCCGCTGGAGCAGTGAATGCGGACAACTGGGACCATCGGAGAGGAGGCCGCTCAGCACAGCGCTGGGACTTGGAGCAACCCACTGGGGCTTTGGGAGGCTGCCCAAAGGAGGGAGTGCGCGGTGAGCTGTTTGGACTGTAAGCGACCACTCCTGAACACGGGGGCTGCCCAGAGGAGAAGGAGAAGCACGGGCTCAGCACGTCGCTTGGACTTGGAGCAGCTGCACCAGGGCTCCGGGCGGCTATCCAGAGGAGCAGCGTGGTGAGTGGTTTGGACTCAGAGCAACCGCTCCTAAACACAGGGGGGTTGTCTGGAGGAGGAGGAGGAGCACGGTGGGTGCTTGGGCTCAGAGTGACTGCACCAGGGCTATGGGTGGCAGTCGGGACGAGGAGGTGCACAGTGAGCTCCTGGGACTCGTGACGAATGCACCAGATCTCTGGGTGACTGCCTGGTGGAGAAGGAGGTGCGTGGTGGGTCACTTGGACTTAGAGCGACTGCACGGAACACCAGGCGGCTGCCGGAGGAAGAGGCGTGTGGCGGGTCACTGGGACTCTGAGCGAATGTAAGGGGCTCCAGGTGGCTGCTCAGAGGAGGGGCTGCATAGCCAGGCGATTAGGAGCAGAGCAGGGTCCCAGGACATAGGCGGCTTCTTGGTGGAAGAGCCGCACACACAAACTGAGGGGCGGAGCGAAGGCTACAGGACTGCAGGCAGCTTCTCTAAGGAGAGGCAGCCTAAGGAGACTCGTCAGCGAAGGGCGAGGCTTCCAGGACCAGGAGGTAGGTCCGGGTCCCTGGGAACATTGCAGAAGAAGGCTGCCCAGCCCACGCGGTAGTTGTGAATTGAACAGAACCTCTAGGAGTGAACTGACAAGTGAGACCTCCCCACGGGGTGAGTCCTCCCTGCTGGGTGAGGTTCTGCCACAAGGACTGTAAAACCAGAGACACAGGCCCAAACTGGCCTTGCATCAGCCCACATCCTACTTCCCCTTTGGATGACCATTCGTCAGCAAGTGAAGGTACCTCTGCCCACTAGCAGGGAATATACCCCACCGGAAGGCCACCACCCCTAGAGAGGCAGCTTCCTTGTGGAGCACCGCATTATCAACTTCCTCCAAGACTTCAGGCTACTGAAGGCTAAGAGGGGAAATACTAGAAATTTTCAGGGACATTATAAGTCAATAGAGGAAATCTGCAATATCACAGTGGTCAACTGCTACCTGAACAATATGAGAAAACAAGGAAAGAAAATGCTGCAAACAAATCTAGATGTTACATCAATGAAACGCAACGACAGCATGGCAGAAGAAATGACAGAAAGGGAGTTCAGAATGTACATAATTAAAATGATCAGGGAAGCAAATGACGAGATGCAAGAGCAAATGCAGGCACTGAATGATTGCACCAATCGACAGTTAAAAGAGCAAATACAGGAAGCAAAAGATCATTTCAATAAAGAGTTAGAGATATTGAAAAAAAAAACAAACAGAAATCCTTGAAATGAAGGAAACAATAAACCAAATTAAGAACTCCATAGAAAGCATAACCAATAGGATAGAACACCTGGAAGACAGAACCTCAGATATTGAAGACAAAATATTTAACCTTGAAAACAAAGTGGACCAAACAGAGAAGATGGTAAGAAATCATGAACAGAATCTCCAAGAACTATGGGATATCATGAAAAGGACAAATTTAAGAATTATTGGGATTGAGGAAGGCTTAGAGAAGCAGACCAAAGGAATGAACAATCTATTCAATGAAATACTATCAGATAATTTCCCAAATCTGAAGAATGAAATGGAAGATCAAGTTCAAGAGGTTTATAGGACTCCAAATATACAAAATTACAACAGACCCACACCAAGGCACATTATAATGAAAATACCTAACATACAAAATAAAGACAGAATTTTAAAGGCTGCAAGAGAGAGGAATCAAATTACATTCAGGGGGAAGCCAATACGGATATCAGCAGATTTTTCAATCCAGACCCTAAAAGCTAGAAGGGCCTGGAACAACATTTTTCAAGCCCTGAAAGAAAATGGATGCCAACCAAGAATCTTATACCCAGCAAAACTTACCTTCAAATTTGACGATGAAATAAAATCCTTCGATGATAAACAAAAGCTAAAAGAATTTACAAAAAGAAAGCCAGCATTACAGAACATTCTCAGCAAAATATTCCATGAGGAAGAGATGAAAAACAAAGAAGCAAATCAGCGAAGGGAGGAACTATCCTAAAGGAATTGTCAAATAAAGGAAGAACCAAGTCGTGTCAAAATAAATATATAAATAAATAAAATGAGCCAAATGACCGGGAATACAAATCATATCTCAATAATAACCCTGAATATTAATGGCCTGAACTCATCAATCAAAAGACATAGACTGGCAGATTGGATCAAAAAGAAAGATCCAACAATATGTTGCCTGCAAGAGACTCACCTCATAGAGATACCCATAGACTAAAGGTGAAAGGATGGGGAAAAACATACCATGCACACGGACTCAGCAAAAAAGTGGGGTATCCATCCTCATTTCATATAATGTGGACTTCAAGCCAAAGTTAGTCAGAAGGGACAAAGAAGGACATTACATATTGCTTAAGGGAACCATAAATCAGCAAGACATAACAATCATAAACATCTATGCCCCAAACAGTGGCTCATCCATGTATGTCAAACAAATCCTTCTCAATTTCAGAAACCAAGTAGACCATAACACAATAATACTAGGTGATTTTAACACACCTCTCTCACCACTGGACAGATCTTCCAAACAAAAATTGAACAAAGAAACCATAGACCTCAATAACACAATCAATAATTTGGACGTAATGGACATTTATAGAATATACCATCCAACCAAGAGCGAATACGCTTTCTTCTCAGCAGCACATGGATCCTTCTCAAAAATAGACCATATATTATGCCACAAAGGTAATGTAAGCAAATACAAGAAGATAGAGACACTACCTTGTATTCTATCAGATCATAATGGATTGAAATTAGAAATAAATGAAAGAGTAAAAAACAGAAGCTACTCCAACACCTGGAGATTAAATAATATGCTATTACATGATGAATGGATAACAGAAGATATTAGGAAGGAAATTAAAAATTTTTTAGAGGTAAATGAGAACAAAGAAACATCATATCAAAATCTTTGGGACACTATGAAAGCAGTACTTAGAGGAAAATTTATTTCATGGAGCACATTCAATAAAAGAAGTAAAAATCAACAAATAAACGACCTAACACTACAGCTCAAAGCCCTAGAAAAAGAAGAACAGACCAACACAAAAAGTAGTAGAAGACAGGAAATACTTAAACTCAGAGGTGAAATCAACGAAATTGAAACAAAAGAAACAATACAAAAAATTGACAAAATAAATAGTTGGTTCTTTGAAAAAATAAACAAAATTGATAAACCCTTAGCCACTCTAACAAAGAGAAGATGAGAGAAAACCCAAATCACTAAAATTCGGAATGAACAAGGAAATATCACAACAGACACGACTGAAATACAAAACATAATTAGAAGCTATTTTGAAAATCTATAGTCCAACAAAATAGAAAATTTTGAAGACATCAACAGGTTTCTACAGACATATGAATTGCCTAAATTGAATGAGGAGGACATACACAATTTAAATAGACCAATTTCAAGTAATGAAGTAGAAGAGGTCATCAAAAGCCTACCAACAAAGAAAAGTCCAGGACCAGATGGGTTCTCAGCCGAGTTCTACAAAACCTTTAAAGAAGAGCTCATTCCAATACTTCTCAATGTATTCCATGAAATAGAAGAGGAGGGAACCCTCCCAAACTCATTCTATGAGGTCAATATTACCCTGATACCCAAACCAGACAGAGACACATCGAGGAAAGAAAATTTCAGACCATATCATTAATGAACTTTGACGCAAAAATTCTCCACAAAATTTTAGCAAATCGCATACAAAAACATATTAAAAAGATAGTGCACCATGATCAAGTGAGTTTTATCCCAGGGATGCAAGGTTGGTTCAACATCCAGAAACCAATAAATGTAATTTACCATATCAATAGGCTTAACGTCAAGAATCACATGATTATTTTGATAGATGCAGAAAAAGCATTTAATAAAATACAGCATCCCTTCATGCTCAACACACTAGAAAAAATAGGGATAGTGGGATCATTCCTTAACATTGTAAAGGCCATCTATGCTATGCCCATGGCTAATATCATTCTAAATGGTGAAAAACTGAAAGCATTCCCCCTAAAAACTGGAACAAGGCAGGGATGCCCTCTTTCACCACTTCTATTCAACATCGTACTTGAAATGCTAGCCAGAGCAATTAGACAGACCAAAGAAATTAAAGGAATACGAATAGGAAAAGAAGAACTCAAACTAGCCCTATTTGCTAATGATATGATTATATACTTAGAGGAATCAGGAAATTCCACCAGAAAACTTTTAGAACTCATAAGTGAATTCAGTAAAGTAGCAGGTTACAAGATGATCAATGCTCATAAATCCAATGCATTTTTATACATAAGTGATGAATCCTCAGAAAGAGAAATTATGAAAACTACCCCATTCACGATAGCATCGAAAAAAAAAAATACTTGGGAATCAATCTCACAAAAGAGGTGAAAGACCTCTACAATGAGAACTACAGAACACTAAACAAAGAAATTAAAGAAAACCTTAGAAGATGGAAAGATCTCCCATGTTCCTGGATAGGCAGAATTAATATTGTCAAAATGTCCATACTACCAAAAGTGCTATACAGATTCAATGCAATTCCAATTAAAATCCCAATGATGTACCTTACAGAAATAGAGCAAGCAATCATGAAATTCATCTGGAAGAATAAGAAACCCAGAATAGCTAAAGCAATCCTTCGCAGGAAAAATGAAGCAGGGGGTATCGCAATACCCGAACTTCAACTTTATTACAAAGCAATAGTAACAAAGACAGCATGGTATTGGTACCAAAATAGACAGGTAGATCAATGGTACAGAATAGAGGACACGGACACAAACTCAAATAAATACAACTTTCTAATACTAGACAAAGGTGCCAAAAATATGCAATGGAGAAAAGATAGCCTCTTCAACAAATGGTGCTGGGAGAATTGGAAATCCATATGCAACAGAATGAAACTAAACCCATATCTCTCACCAAGCATGAAACTAAACTCAAAATGGATTAAGGACCGTGGAATCAGACCAGAGACTCTGCAGATTGTAGAAGAAAAAGTAGGTCCAGTTCTTCAACATGTCGGCCTAGGACCAGACTTCCTCAACAGGACTCCCATAGCACAAGAAATAAAAGCAAGAATCAATAACTGGGATAGATTCAAACTAAAAAGCTTTGTCTCAGTAAAGGAAACTATCAGTAATGTGAAGAAAGAGCCTACAGAGTGGGAGAATATCTTTGCCACTCATACTTCAGATAGAGCACTGATCTCCAGAATCTATAAAGAACTCAAAAAACTCTACACCAAGAATACAAATAATCCAATCGACAAATGGGCTAAGGAAATGAATAGACACTTCACAGAAGAAGATCTACAAGTAATCAACAAACATATGGAAAAATGTTCAACATCTCTAGTAATAAGAGAAATGCAAATCAAAACCACCCTAAGATTCCATCTCACCCCAATTAGAATGGCGATTATCAAAAATACAAGCAACAGGTGTTGGCGAGGATGTGGGGAGAAAGGTACACTCATACATTGCTGGTGGGGCTGCAAATTAGTGCAGCCACTCTGGAATGCAGTGTGGAGATTCCTTAGAAAACTTGGAATGGAACCACCATTTGACCCAGTTATCCCACTCCTTAGTCTATACCCAAAGGAATTAAAATCAGCATACTACAGAGATACAGCCACATCAATGTTCATAGCTGCTCAATTCACCATAGCCAGATTGTGGAACCAACCTACATGTCCTTCAATTGATGAGTGGATAAAGAAACTGTGGTATATATATACAATGGAATATTACTCTGCCATAATGAATGATAAAATTATGGCATTTGCAGGCAAATGGATGAAATTGGAGAATATC
Organism: Sciurus vulgaris; assembly: GCF_902686455.1. Taxonomy (NCBI): domain Eukaryota; kingdom Metazoa; phylum Chordata; class Mammalia; order Rodentia; family Sciuridae; genus Sciurus; species Sciurus vulgaris. The sequence goes on along the minus strand of NC_136471.1, from coordinate 39,530,795 downwards.
ATGCTAAGTGAGATAAGCCAATCTCAAAAAACTAAAGGACGAATGATCTCGCTGATAAGTGGATGATGACACATAAGGGGGAGGGTGGGAGGAGTTAGTGTTAGGGTTAGGGTTAGGGTTAGGGAGGGGGGCAAGGATGGAGGAAGAAATGACTGTTTAGAGGGAAAAGAAGGGGGGAGGGGAGGGGGGAAGGGAAAAAATAATAGAATGAATCAAACAACATTAGCATATGTAAATTTATGATTATACAAATGGTATGCATTTAACCCAAGTACAAACAGACAAACAACATGTATCCCATTTGTTTACAATAAAAAAAATAAATCTCCAAAAAAAACCCAAAACAATAAAGTAGTATCGAATAAAAATAAATAAATAAATAAAATTTAAAAAAAAAGAAAATGTGGTACACACGCACACACACACACACATATTACTCAGTCATAAAGAAGAATGGCATTTGCTGGTAAATGAATGGAACTGGAGACTATTATGTTAAGCGAAATAAGGCAGTCCTTAAAAACCAAAGGTCCATGTTCTCTATGATATGTGGATGCTGATTCACAACAGGTGGTGGGGAGGGAGGAGTGGAGGTTCGCCAGATTGGATGGGGGGATGAAGGGAAGAGAGGAGGGAAGGGAATAAGAAAGGCAGTAGAATGAATTGGGCATTACTTTCCTATGTTCATGCATGAATATATGAGAAGCATAATTCCACATTGCGTACAACCACAAAAATGGGAAGTTATCCTCCATGTATGTATGATATGTCAAAATCTATTCTGCTGTCACATAATTAAAAAGAACAAATAAAACATTATAAAAAAGAATAAGTATTAAGAGGATAGATTTAAATATCAGCATATTAATAATCACATTAAAAGTATCTACTCTAAATTTCCTTGGTAGACCCTGTCAGATTTGTGTAAAAGGAAGACCCAAGTATATGATGCTTACAAACATTGAAGTTACGTACAATATAAAGATAAAATTGGCTAAAAATAAGAGGATGGTAAAGGTCTACCACACTACATTATTAATCAAAAGAAAGGGGAAATGGGTTTATTAAAATACAAAGTAGATTTTAGAGCATAGAACATAACCAGGGATAAAGAAAGCTATTTCATAATGAGAGAGGATTTAATTAATCCAAAGGCCATAACAATCTTAACAGTCAACTTCACCTAACTGACATTTATAGAATATGCCACTCAACTATAGGAGAATACACATTCTTTGCAAATTCACAGAGAACATTAACACAATAATCTGTATTCTTGTTCATAAAAATTTCTCAATACCTTTTAAAGGATTCAGATTAAGTAAATTATGTTCTCTTACCAAAATGAAATTAAATTAGAAAGATGTTTGAGAAAACCCCTAATATTTGGAAATTAACACCCTTCTTAAAAACCCATGTGTCAAAGAAGAAATAAAGAGGGAAATTAAGAATGATTTTGAGTTGAACAAAGATAAAAACGACATATCCAAATTTGTGCACTGCTACTAAAACAGTATTAGGGGAAATTCATAGCAATAAACAATTAAACTGGACAAAAAGAGAGTTCTCAAAATTTCCACTATAAGATACCAGAGAATAAAGAGCATTAAAACCAAAGGAAGCAGAAGAAATGAAATACTAAGGAACAAGACAGAAATCAATGAAGTAGAAAACTGAAAAGACAATCAATGTGAACAAAAGTGTGTTCTTTGAGAAGATAATGATATGAATTAACATCTGGCTAGACTGATCAGGACAAAAAAAGAATGAAGACATAAATTACCAATAATAGGAATCACTGCAGAATCTACACATATTAAAAGACTGAGAAAGGAAAATTAAGAACAACTTGATGCCAAAAAATTTGAAAATGATATGAAATGAATGAATTCCTTGAAGACATGTGCTACTAAAGTTAATCTATGGAAAAATATAACCACAATATTTATTAAATGAAAGGAATTCATATTTTAGTTAAAAAACTTCCTCTAAAAAAAGAAAAGAAAAAACTTTCCAGGTTTTGATGGTTTTCAGGCTTCTATAAATTCTACTGAATATTTAGATAAGAAATAATAACAATTCTAAACAATATCTTCAAGAAAATTGTAGAGGATACTTCTCATTTCTATGACTTTGGGATTATCTTGACACCAAGTCCTGCCACAACACTAAAAGAAGAAAAGACCACAAACCAGTATCCATTTTTATAGAGATCCAACAACTTTAAATAAAATTTCATGAAATTGAATAAAAAATGTAAAAAAGGAAAATATATCATGACCAAATTCAGTGTATTACAATAATAATAGATTGGCTTAACTTTTGATAAACAAAGAATATAATTCACTACATTAGTAAGTGAAAATTGGAAAACCTTCAATAATCTTACTAGATTTAAGAAAAACATTTGACAAATTCAAAATTAATTCATGATTAAAAACACTCAAAGAATTAGGAATAGAAGGAAACTTCATCATTCTAATAAAGATCATCTATATAAAAAACCACAGCTAGTACTGACATCAGCAAAATGGTGGTATAACAGATCCCAGCCTTTGTCCTTCCACAAAGTACAACATTTAGATAGCTGTCTTGAGCTAAAATAGCACTGGGTCATCTCAGGAGTCCTAAAGAAGCTGCAGCAACACAGTGGAACAACAACAGTAACAACGACAACAACGACGACGATAAAACCTTAAGAATAACCACACAAAAAGGATAGGGGGCAGTTCAATTTTGCTTGTATCATCCCATCCTCCAGACTGATATAGCTCATTACACCGATCTCCTTAGCCCACAAGTTCATCTTTTTAAAGTTTTTTAGTTGTAGATGGACACATTATCTTTATTTTATTTATTTATTTTTATATGGTGCTGAGGTTTGAACCCAGTGCCTCACATGTGCTAGGTAAGCACTCTGCCAAGCCCCTGCAAGTTCATCTTTTGTGGGAAAAGGAGAGTCCAGTAAATGAATGAAAATTCTCAGGAATTTGAAACATTGCTCAGAAGAGCTGATTCAGTTTTATCCCACTCAGACTGTTGGGGAGACTGGCATAACAGATGTCTAGAGGTAACTGGGAACAAAGAAGAAGGGGTGGGGACCATCAGTATTAGCCATGGAAAGGGAAGTGGTTCTCAGTGGCCTGCTATTCAGAGGATTCCAGTGGCCTTTGCTGCTGAGATCTGCAGAAGCCATCACAGCTGCCTTAGATCCCCTGCAAGCTTTTACCACTGAGAAACCTGTAGTGTTTGTGATCCTGGATCCCAGAAGCATGAGCCATTGTCTTTCTTGTCCCTCAATAGAGCCTCCAATGCTAGAGTCACCATGGGTACCCCAGACTGCTTGTGCTGGCTCTCTCCAACTTGCATGCCCACAGCTGACTTTGCAGTTGTGTGCATGCATGCAGACAACCCCAGTCCCTACTACCAGTACCCACAGTCACAGGTGCATACTATAATCCCTGTTCTCCACAGCCATGGGTACTGACTTTAACATAATGAAGGCCACATGAAGAGTTCACAGATAACACCATAATCATGGGGGAAAACTGAAAGCTTTTTCTCGAAAAGCCAGAAAAAGGCAAGATAACTATTATAAGTACTGCTATTGAACATTGTACTTAAAGCTCTCAAACAAGAGAAATTAAGCAAGAAAAAGAAATAAAGGAAATCCATATTTGAAGGGAAGAATTAAAATTGTTTGTTTGCCAATAACATTATATCATCCATAAAAAAACCCAACGAATCTTCAAAAAACTGTTAGAACTAATAAACAACTGAATAGTATTCAGCCTTTAATAATTAAAAAATATCCTATACTTAGAAATCAGCTTACTACAGTGACACAGCCATATCAATGTTTATAGCAGCTCAATTCACAATAGCTAAAGTATGGAACCAACATAGGTGCCCTTCAGCAGATGAATGGATAAAGAAACTGTGGTATATATACTCAATGGAATAATACTCAGTCATAAAGAAGAATAAAATTATGGCATTTCCAGGTAAATGGATGGAGTTGGAGAATATCATGCTAAGTGAAATAAGCCAATCCCAAAAAACCAAAAGCCAAATGTTTTCTCTGATAAGTGGATGCAGATACGTGAGAGGGGAAGGGGGAGGGGGAGGGGAAGAATGGAGGAACTTTGGATTGTGTAGAGGGAAATGAACGGAGGGAAGTGGGCAGCGGTAGGAAAGATACTGGAATGATACAGACATCATTACCCTATGTACATCTATGATTACACAAATGGTGTGACTCTACATTGTGTACAAGCAGAGAAATGAAAAGTTTTACTCCATTTGTGTACAATGAGTCCAAATGCATTCTGCTATCATGTATAACTAAAAAGAACAAACAATATCCTGCTATTTTTGACAGTATAAATGGAACTGGAGACCCAGAAATTGAAATACTACTTGATTTCACTTACACGTGGAATCTGAAATACTCAAACTCAAAGAAGCAGAGAATTGGATGGTTATTGCCAGGGACGAGGGAAAGAGACAATGAGGGTAAAATTGGACAAATGGTACAATATTTCTGTTATACAAGATGAATAAACTCTGGAGATAGCATGGAAACATGGTAAAAATAGTCAAAAAACTGTTATGTATTATATACTTGAAATTTGCTACATCTTAAATATTAATACACATGTGTACTATAGAGGTGATAGATAAGTAGATGGTGATATTTTTCAATGTATATCAAATCAAGTTTTATGCCTTAAAATACACAATTTATATGTCAATGATCAGTGAGGCCATTAAAAATTGCTGATGACATGATCCTGTATTTAGAAGACCCACAAAACTCTACCAGAATACTTCTAGAGCTGATAAACAAATTCAGCAAAGTATCAGGATATAAGATCAACAAACATAAAATCAATCACTGTGGGGCTGGGATTGTGGTTCAGTGGTAGAGTGATTGCCTAGCATGTGTGAGGCCCTGGGTTCGATTCTCAGCACCACATAAAGACAAAATAAAGATATGGTATTCATCTATAACTAAAAATATTTTTAAAAAAATCAATCACTTTCCTATACTCCAATAATGAATCTGCTGAAAAAGAAATCAGGAAAACTATCCCACTCACAATAACCTAAAAAATACCCTTGGGAATAAATCTAACCAATAAGGTGATGAAAGACCTCTACAATGAAAACTACAGAACAATGACAAAAGAAATTGAAGAAGACCTTAGAAAATAGAAAGACTCCCAATGTTCTTGTGTGGGCAGAATTAATATTGTCAAAATTGTCATACTACCAAAAGTGTACAGATTCAATGCAATCCTCATCAAAATATCAATGACATTCTTCACAGAACTAGGAAAAACAGTTCTGAAACCTATTTGGAAGAATAAGAGGCCCAGAATAGCCGAAGCGAGCAAGAAGAGCAATGTTGGAGGCCTAACGATACTGAACCTCAAATTCTGGTACAGAGCTGTAGTAACAGAAGCAGCATGGTATTGGCCAAAACAGACATAAAGACCAATGAAACAGAATAAAAGACAGAGTCAAACCCACATGGGTACAGTCATCTGATACTTGACAAATGTGCCAAAAACATATGTCAGAGAAAAGATAGCCTTTTTAACAAATGATGTTAGGAAAACTACATATCTGTATGTAGAAGAGTGAAACAAGATCTCTATTTCTTACCCTGCAAACAACCTAACTCAAAGTGGATTAAAGACCTAGGAATTAGACTAGAAACTGCAACTTCCAGAAGAATATGTAGGCTCAACACTCCAACATGTTGGCTCAGAAACTGACTTCCTTAAGACTCCTAAAGCTCAAGAAAGAAAACCAAGAATCATTAAGTGTGATGGCACCAATTTAAAAAGCTTCTTCACAAAAAATGAAATGATTAAGAGAATGAAGAGAGAGCCTACAGAATGGGAGATTTTTGCCACTTGCTCCTCTGACAGGGAATTAATATGCAGAATATATGAAGAACTCAAAAACTTAACACCAGAAAAACAAATAAACCAATTAATAGGTGGGCGAAAACTAAGCAGACACTGCTCAGAAGAAGAAATGCAAATGGTCAATAAATATATGAAAAAATATTCAACATCTCTAGCAATCAGAGAAATGCAAATCAAAACTACATTGAGACTTGATCTTACTCCAGGCACAACAGCAATTATCAAGAATATGAATGCTGCTGAGGATGTGGGGGGAAAAGCTACAATCATATACTGTTAGTGGATCTGCAAATTAATACAACCATTCTGGAAAGCAGTGTGGAGATTCCCCTAAAAACTAGAAATGGAACCACCATATGACCCATCTTTTTCCACTCCTCAGCATATATCCAGAAGATCTGAAATCAGCATACTATAATGGTACAGGCCCTTTGATTGCAGCACAATTCATAATAGCCAGGTTATGCAACTAGTCCAGATGCCCATTGGCAAATTAATTGATAAAGAAAATGTGGTATCTATACACAATGGATGTTTAGTCAGCTATAAAGAACAATGAAATTATGGCATTTACTGGTAGATGAAGGGAACCAGAGAACATAATGCTAAATAAAATAAGCCAGAAAGTCAAGGGTTGAATGTCTTCTCTCATAAGTAGAAGTTAGACCAATACAAGGAAAATAAAGGGGCAGGGAGAATCCCACGAAAATAGAAGAGAGATCAGTAGAGTAGAGGAGAGGGATTAAGGGGGAGGAAGAGGACAGGGAAGGGAAAGGAGTGGTGGAATGAGGTTGACCAAGCTGTCCTATGTATAAATGTGAATGTACCGTGGTGAATTTCACCTTTATGTATATTTATTAAGCACTAATTTAAAAAACTATAAATAAACAGAAGGAAGATCAGCAGAGTAAATGAAAGTGTTGGGCCTGGGTCTCCAGGCCGGGTCTCCCAGGTGTCTATGGTCTGGGTCTCCCCGGTGGGGGAAGGATTAGGGGAGGGAAAGAGAAAATACTGGGGACTGAAGTAGAACAAATTATATTCCATATTATATAATTATGTCAAAATGAACTCCAGTATTATGTATAACTATAGGGCACTAATTAAAAAATGAAAAAGCCTCTACAGGTATCATCATACTTAAGCATGACAGACTAAGATAGGAACAAGACAAGGATGTCCACTCTTGCCCCTTCTATTCAACATTATACTTTTTTTTTTTTGGCTAGCACTAGAAGAAAAGAGTAAGAAGTGTATATGTGTGTGCATGTGTGTGTGTGTATGTGTGTGTAAATATATACACATATACATGAAGAGAATTGAAATTTATTGCACATGATAGAATAATCTGTTATTCCTACAAAATAGGATTATTCCTTAAAAAAATTGCTAAAACTCATCAGTACAGCAAGTATAGAGGATAAAAAACTTAATACATAAATATCAATATTTATATATATCAACAGTCAAAAATTTCACTTATGAAGCATAAATATAATTTACAATGTCATCAAATGTATGAAATACATAAGGCATATTGACAAATATAATACCTAAAAACTGAACATTGAAGGTATTGCTGAAATTAAAGACCTAAATAATGGAGATATGAAATTCTCAATATTATTAAGATGTTATTCTTGACAAATTGACCTATAGGTTCAATTCTATTTCAATAAAAATTTTTAAAAAGCAGTATAGAAATTGAGAATTTAATCATAAAATGTACATGGAATTCCAAACACTTTAGGTTACGAGAACAACTTTGATAAAGAAGACCAACATTGGGGTAAACTCTACTTGATGGCAAGACTTTTGACAAAGGTTTTGTAATCAAAATGACGTGGTATTGGCACCAACGGAGATATGGAGATCAATTGAAAAAATAGTGTACAAAAGTATACCTACATAGGTTCTTAATTTTATTTCTTGTGCTTTAGGAGTCTTGTTAAGAAAGTCAGGTCCTAAACTGACATGATGAAGATTTGGGTCTGCTTTTTCTTCTATTAGGTGCAGGGTCTCTGGTCTAATTCCTAGACCACTTTGAGTTGATTCACTTTGAGTTGAGTTTTGTGCAGGGTGAGAGATAGGGGTTTAATTTCATTTTGCTGCATATGGATTTCCAGTTTTCCCAGCACCATTTGTTGAAGAGGCAATTTTTCTCTAATGTGTATTTATGACACCTTTGTCTAGTGTGAGATAACTGTATTTATATGGGTTTGTCTCTGTGTCTTCTATTCTGTACCATTGATCTACATGTCTGTTTTGGTGCCAATACCATTTGTTACTATAGTTCTGTAGTATAGTTTAAGGTCTCGTATTGTGATGGCTCCTACTTCACTGTTCTTGCTAAGTATCACTTTGGTTATTCTAGGTCTCTTATTTTTCCAAATGAATTTAATGATTGCTTTTTCTAGTTCTATGAAGAATGTCATTGGGATTTTAATAGGAATCACATTAAATCTGCATAAGAGTCTTGGTAATATGACCAGTTTGACAATATTAATTCTGCTTATCTATGGGAGATCTTTACATGTTCTAAGGTCTTCTTTGATTTCTTTCTTTAGTGTTCTGTAGTTATCTTTGTACAGATCTTTCACCTCTTTTGTTAGCAAAGGAAACAATAATGTGAAGAGAGAGACTACATAATGGGAGAAAATCTTTACTACATGCACATCAGATAGAGCACTAATCTCCAGGATATATAAAGAACTCAAAAAACAACACCAAAAACCCAATAACCCAATCAATAAATGGGCTAAGGAACTGAGCAGACACACTTGACAGAAGATATACAATTGATCAACAAATAAATGGAGAACTATTCAACATCTAAATCAAAACTATTCTAAGACTTCATCTCACTCCTGTCAGAATGGCAATTATCAAGAATACAAACAACAATAAATGTTGGAGAGGATGTGGGGAAAAAGGTACACTCATACATTGTGGGTGGGGTTGCAAATTGGTGCAACCATTATGGAAAGCAGTGTGGAGATTCCTCAGAAAACTTGGAATGGAACTACCATTTGACCCAGTTATCCCACTCCTAAGTTTATATCCAAAGGACTTAAAATCAACATACTACAGTGACACAGCCACATCAATGTTCTTAGCAGCTCAATTTACAATAGCTAAATTATGGAACCAATGTAGATGCCCTTCAACAGATGAATGGATAAAGAAAGTATCATATATATATCATATTTTCTTTACATATATACATATATATTATATACATATATACATATATATTATATTCCATATGTATATATGATGGAATATTACTCAACTTTAAAGAAGAATGAAATTCTGGAATTTGCTGGTAAATGGATGGAGTTAGAGACTATCATGCTAAGTGAAATAAACCAAACTCAAAGAACCAAACATTGAATGTTTTCTCTGATATTTGGATGCTAATTCACAATAAGGAGGGCATAGGGAAGAATAGAGCTACTTTATGTTAGGTAGAGGGTTGTAAAGGGAGTGGAGAGGGTATGGGGGAGAGAATGACAGTGGAGTGAAACATATTGTTACCTCATGTACATACATGACTGCATGACTGATGTGATCCTATAGTATGTATAATCAGAAAAATGTGAGATTACACTCCATTTATGTATGATCTATCAAAATGTATAAATACATTCTACTGTCATGTAAAACTAATTAGAACAAAAAAATTAAAAAATTTAAAAAAAGAATACAAGCAACAATAAGTGTTGGTGAGGATGTAGGGGAAAACTGTTGGAGACCGCTGCCCTGTAGGGCCCGCAGTGGTGGCTGGCCTCACCCTAAGATGGCACCGAGAAGCCCAACTGCAAAGAAAAACAACTTTAAGGAAGTGCTTTCTATTGGCTGACTGATCTCCTCCGCGTCTGTGCTTCGCTCGTGATCAGTACATGTCCTCATTGCCCACCATTAAGTCTCCACGAGCCAAACGCCTGACCCGTTAAGGTGATTGGTTGTTACATCCCATAAAGCTGCGTACTTTGTGCGGCGGGGGCAGGCAGGCAGCAGCTGCGGGAGGAGAGAAGAGGAGAGGCGGTGGCAGCGCGAGGAGAGAGGAAGAAGAGAGAAGCGGTAGCTGCACGAGAGAAAAGAAGGAGAGAGAGAGCTGCGCGACAAGAGAAGAAGAAGAAGAAGACGGCGGCGGTGGAGGAGGAGGAAGAACCAGGCACTCGGCTCAGAAGCTCTCCCATAAAAACAAAGACCTTAAAACTTCATTTGAGAGCCAAGTCTTCATTGTACTTGCTGGACGAGACAGAAAACGTACACTCATATATTATTGGTGGGACTGCATGTTGGTGCTACCACTCTGGAAAGCAGTATGGAGATTCCTTAGAAAACTGGGAATAGAACCACCAGCTGATCCAGTTATCCCACTCCTAAGTTTATTCCCAAAGGACTTAAAATCAGCATACTACAATGACAGCCACATCAATGTTTATAGCAGCTCAATTCACAATAGCTGAACTGTGAAACCAGTGTAGATGCCCTTCAACAGATGAATGGATAAAGAAACTGTGGTATATATACACGATGGAATATTACTCAGTCTTAAAACAAGAATGGAATTATCACACTTGCAGGTAAATGGATGGAGTTGGAGAATATCACACTAAGTGAAATAAACCAAACCCAAAAAGCCAAAGGCCAAATGTTTTCTCTGACAAGTGGATGCTGATCCATAATGGGGGTAGAGGGAATGAAGGGACTTTGGATTATGCAGAATGGAGTGAGGGGCAGGGAGAGGGTTCTTTCTTTCTTTTTTTGTTTGATTGTGGGAAAGGCTAGATGCAACAACTTATCCTTCACCTTCGAAGGGATATCGTGACTTGCTATACCAAGTAGAACTCAAGAAATTTTGCTCAAGTAAAAAGCCTCTGAACCTCGGTTGAATTTATTTTATACAATCTGATACACAAACGTCTCACCAATAGGTCTTAGAAAATTGCTGCTTTTTCACTATATCCAATCAGCACAATTCATCAATATAATGGGTCAATGTGATAGCTTGTGGAAGTTTATGTAGAAAGGTGATCAAAATCTCTGGGAACTAAATTATAACATAAGAATTGACTCATTCAGGTACCCCTGAGGTTGGACTATGAAGGTGTATTGCTGGCTTTGCCAGCTGAGAGGAAATTGTTTCTGGTGGTCCTTATTGACAGCGATGGAGAAAAATACATTTGTAAGATCAGTAGCTGCATACCAGGCATCATGGGATGTGTTAATTTGCTTAAGCAATGAAATCACATCTGGTATAGCAGCTGCAATTGGAGTCACCACCTGGTTAAGTTTACAATAATCCACTATCATTCTCTAAGATCCATCTGTCTTTTGCACAGGCCAAATGGGCAAGCTGAATGAGGATGTCCCTATAGGAATGGGGTATTACTTTTGGTTTACTGTTTTTATGAGGAATACAGGAGTTCTAGTGGCATACACTTGACTTTTCCTGCCACAATAGCCCTCTCTGTATAGGTAAGGGAAGCAACTCGGTGATTCTTTCAACTGCTGAGTATATATATTCCAATTATGAATTATGGAACTGGGAAAAAAGTCACAAGATGGGTTCCTGGATCCACTATGCCCTTGTGATACAGACCTGAGTTAAAACTTTATTGATCACTTCACCTCCATAAGACTTATTCTGATTAGTGGACCACATATTTTGGAATTATTGCCACTTAGCCTGTCCTGTAGTCCCTGAAATGTCTGATTATTTCCTTTTTCCCAGTGTATAGTTACCTTGGTAAAAGGTCATAAATCTCTCTGGGGAAAGTTGGAAGAAAGATTAACATTATATAAATTTTGGTAGTAGACTGGGGTCTTTTCTCAAGGTTATCTGGCCTCCTCTTCATTTGAATGATTCTGGCTCTGTAAACTGACTGAAATGAGGGAATAATTGGCTCTTTGTTTTTATGATTCAGATTAGAGTTTGTTGTTTACTGACCTATCACTCTTCTACTTACACAGATCAAGTAACAATTTATGAGGCTTTCTATCTAATTTGTAGGAACTCCATGATCAAGTAGTTAATTCCTTAGTTTTGTAAAAGTCAGACAATTCTGATTGCTTCTTTGACTCTGCTGTTCTTTATGGTAAGCACACCCATGTACCTTTGGTGGCTGAGTACTACACTTGTCCCTGGCCTTTCTGGGATCCAATTACTCTCATTGCATTTAGATTCTCAAGCCAGTGCCTGCAGTTCCTAATATGAGTTCTGTCCTACAGAGAAAAGCAATCACAGAACTGTTCAGATATGCTGAGGATCCCCTCACAAATTTATTTTTTATAATTATGTTGAAAGATATGTCTTCTGGACCTTTAAAGGATGGGAGAGGAAGTCAGAAATGACAAATTCACTAAAAATTCCGGTCTCTTTAGACTTTTAAATCTCTTCCTCTTCACTAAACTAAGGTAGGTCTGGCATTTCCAATTTGCTCACTGGGGGCCTTTTGGTCTTTTCATCTAACCAAGCAAGCTGTTAGAATCTTTTCTAGCTCCACAAGCTACAACATTAAATGCTTAGTGAGCCCATATCAATAAAATTGTCTTGATCTAACTTTATGTTCCTTACATCATTATCCCACACCTTTAATATCCATTTTCACATAGGTTCTGTGGATTTCAATAGAAAACTCAAGTAGTTCATTTGCAGTGTAGTGTACCTCCTCATGGTTCATACTTTATACTTCATCTTTAGGAACCTGCTGGAACTTGAGTCCAGTTATCAGTCTAGAAAGCAGTGAGTGTTGGGGTGGGTCCTGAGGACACTATACAAAAATGGCCTCAGTGGAGGCCATTACATTTTTCTCAGGAAATTCAAGATTACACCTCTTAAACAGGGATAGATAGGACATAGGGATAGGGATAGATAGAGGAGGTCTCTTCACTGGCAAAGAAGACTCATCAGAATTTAGGGGCTCTATGTATCCAGCCTCATCAGGGTCTTCCTATAAATTCCCAATCAAATTCCCAATCCCTCTCTTTCCAATCAAAGGAAAATAAATGAATATTATTTTCTTCAGTTCTCTTAAATGATTTGTTGCTTTTTAGGCTCCTGCTTGAGCTATGTCCTGCCTTCAGTGGAGGAATTGGGGATCAGAGTGGTTGGCTACCAGATGGCCCATTACGGAGAGGTTGGATTCTCTTAGATAGTTCCCACCATGAAATACTTCTTTCTTTTGATAGGAAAATCAGGAAGAAATATTTTTCTGCAGAATTTCCTCCCCATGCTTGCTTTTTCTTTTATGCTAACTTCTGCTGCTAATAGGAGCTGCTCTAAGCAGAACTGCTTTATCTCTGATGAGTAGACAAGGGATTGTCTGAAATTAAAAGACCCAGACATTTAGAGACAGAAGAACTAATTTGCAAGTATTCTTTTGCCCCCACCAGTTGTGCTTTCCTCTTTCTTCTTTCCTCTCCCCACCGAATCTGTGTGTGTGTGTGTGTGTGTGTGTGTGTGTGTGTATCACTAGGAGTGATCCTTTCTCCCATATGCCCATTGCATTTACTATACCTACTCCTGCCTCTAACCCAGTGGTTATGCCAGTGGCTCAAATCATTTAGACTAATTCCAATTTCTCTTTTAGGCCTATATCCAGTCCCTTCTTCAAGAAGCCTTCCTTATCGACCTTAGTGCACAGTGACCAGTATTTTTCCTTTTGGCAAATCAGCTGAACCATATAGATTAATCTTATTGTTTTGAATTCTCCCAAAATTTAAATGATATTAATCATTAATCTTCTTTCCCCATCATCCCATTTCATAAACAAAGATGCAAATCAGACAGCTAGATAACAGTAGCCAAAATCAGTGATCTGTCAGGCTCCAGATGTTTATACAATCCTTTTTCACCCTCAGTTTTACTCCTCATTTAGAGTGAAATTCTTAGGTTAATGTGTGGGTGGAGGGTATACATGAAGAAATGTGCAAAGATGATAGATAGATAAATCAATTTTATGAAGAAAAGCCCTTTAGGGCTCCTATGCATCATTTTTAAGAACCTGGTGGCGATCTATCACTTCAAGGTACATTCATCAAATAAATACTGGATAAGTTTTTTTCAAGTGAATTTAGTTGCTGACTGGCTCTGCTGCCTTTGTCATAGAGTGAAACTAGCTCTAGTAGGCAATATAGAGATTTTTCAAAAGCTTATAAATACCAAACCCATCTTTCCTAATACATAGGAACCCAGGAGGATTCCTACGGTTTCAGTTTATCTGATAAATAATCCACATCTTTTATTTCTAAAAAGAAATCAATCAGTCCAGTTGACTTCTTAGATTAGCTTTATAACTCAGAGAGAATTTGTCATCATTCTTCTTACTATAGTCAGCTTACGTGTCAACCTGAAGTTGAAGTTCAACATTGAGAATCTCAAACCATAGATCAGCAGACTGATGTTAATCAAATGAACCTAGTATGTTAGGGATGGAGCTGATATTTTAGTTAGCTTTTTCATTGCTGTGACCAAAAGACCTTACAAAAACAACATAAAAGAGAGAAAGTTTATTTTTGGCTTATGGCCTCAGAAGTTTCAGTCCATAGATAGCTGACTCCATAGTTCTGGGCCCAAGGGTGAGGCAGAACATCCTGGTAGATAGGCATGGCAGAGGAAAGTAGCTCAGGATATGGCCACCAGCAAAGAGAGAGAGCTCCACTCACCAGGGACAAAATATAAACCCCAAATGCACACCCTCAGTGACCTACCTCCTCCAGTTATCCACTACCTGACACCAATTCATCAGTGGATTAATCTACTGATTAGGTCACAACTCTCATAATCTAATCATTTCACCTCTGAAAATCCTTGCATTATCTCATACATGAGCATTTGGGAGACACTTCATATCTGAACAGCTGGTATGATCATTTGAGACTCTTGGAAGCTACTTAGCTATACACACACAAAAAATATTTTGTGACGGGGAACTGGGTGTGGGACAGAAAGTAGTGGGAGGGTGGGCTTACAAAAAAGCATGGAAACTGTTGGAGGTGATGGATCTTTCCACCTATCTTGATTGTAATGATGGTTTCATAGGTGCATACATATGTCAAAATTTACCAAGTTGTACACTTTAAATATGCAAAGTTTATTGTACTTCAATTATACCTCAATAAAGCTTAAAAATTTGAAGATACAGATTTTCAAAAAGTGCATTTACTCACTGAGACAATTCTCAGTGGTGAAGCAAGCTGGCTGTGGAGTTGGACAGACTTGTGGCTCTGTTATTTACTCTGAGTGACTTTGAGGAGGTTTTTTAACCTTTCTGAGTCTCATTTTCCTGTCTGGGAAATGGGGATTGTGATGATAGTACCTAATTCAGACTTCCAGAAATAAATAAGATAATGTGAGGACAGGGCGCTTAGCACAGTGTTGAGCCAAATTGTTTGAAAATAATGACAGCTAGTATTATACCCGCAACAGTGATATTAATCTTGAACAGATGAAAGCATTCAGAATCATGAGCAGATTCTTTAAGCATTTTATTCATTGCAGCCAATCAGCTTTTCTTTTGATACTCACTTGTATCAAAAGTGAGTGGGCGGCCTGGTGCTGTGGTGCACACCTGTAATCCCAGAAGCCTGGGTGACTGAGCAGGAGGATTACAAATTCAAAGCCAGTCTCAGCAACTTAGTGAAGCCCTGAGCAACTCAGCAAGACCCTATCTCAAAATAAAATATAAAAAAAGACTGGAGATGTGGCTCAATGGTTAAGTGCCCCTGGGTTCAATCCCCAGTACCAAAAAAAAAAAAAAAAAAAAAAAAAAAAGTGAGTGGGAACATGCCCATACCCATAATGGAAACAGTTGAGGAGTAAAAATGTAAGCAAATCAGAGCCTCTGACCTCAGTGAGCTTATAAAATGAATTGGGAGAGATGGAATACATGTTTGAATGAGGTTGTACCATAGCATGTACAGAAATTTATAAAGAATTACCAATTTAATACTATAAGCGACATGAATAATAATATTGGAAAAAACTGTACTAAACCTATAAAAATATTTTTCCTGTCATTATTCTATAAACAACACAATATAACAGCTATTTACATACCACCTAAATTGTATCAGGGATTATAACTCATTTATAGGTGATTTAAAGTATACATAATAATATGGAAATATACCATTTTATATAAGGGGCTTGAGCATCTGAGGATTTTGGTATTTTTTGTGGGGGAGTGGGGGGATTATACTGAGGGAAGACCATACAAGCCTGTTCTTTGAAGTAATTGGCAATGAATTAACTTTGTATGTTTGCTAAAATAAATCAGCTCATTTCGAGCTGAAGGACTTACAGATTTAAATATTTCTTCCCTTAGTCCATGTGGAAGAAAATATTTGAAAGAAAATTGCTGCGGCACTGAACATGTACATACTTTCCTTCTTCTCATTATTCCCTAGACAATACAGTAGAACAACTATTTATGTAGCATTTACATTTATTAGGTATTAAAAGTCATCTAGAGATGATTTAAAGCATGTGGGAGGATGTGCATAAGTTATATGCAAACACACCATTTTATATAAAGGAACTTGAGCCACTGTTGGAGTTCATTTTCTGTGGAGGTCCTGGAACAAATCTCCCTCTGATACTGAGAGATGACTGCACTTACCGTTGAAAATGCTTGATCATTTATTTTTTTGTGGTGCTGGAAATTGAACACAGGGCCTCATCATGCTAGATTAGCACTCTCTACCAATGAGCCACATCCCCAACCCAAAAAGTGCTTGATTTTGAGTATAAATTTGTAGCCTGAGCACAGAACAATTTGGGCCAATAAATATTTTATAAAATGTTCTGTATTATTTGACACAAAATGTCGTGTCATAGCACCATGCACATGATAGCTTTAATTAGCCACTAGAATTGTTAAGTGGAAATCACAAGGGCAGAAGTGTATCAGACCTGCTGAAAACCTGACACACCACCAGTGAAATTGCCTTGGGATTCTTCCATGGAAATCTCCCATCCGATATGGTAATAAGAAACATGCTAGAACAAAAATGAAAAAGAACCCTGAGATGTGGTCTTTTAAAAAAAAAAAAAAACTTTTATTTCATTTATTTTTTTATATGTGGTGCTGAGGATCAAACCCAGTGCCTCACAAATGCTAGGCAAGCGCTCTACCACTGAGCTACAGTCCCAGCTCAAGGTGTGGGCTTGATGTGGGAATACTGGCTTGGTAAAGAGGCAGTGGTGTGGAGTGGTTCCATCTCAGACTCCCAAACAGAACTTATTGGCTTTAAAAAATAGCTTTGCTCTTTGACAAACTGTGAGACTTCAAGTAACTAATTACCCTCTCTGGGCATTAATTTCTTCATCTAGAAAATGGTGAGGATTAAATGAGTTAAGAAAGAAAAGTGTTTAGAATATAGGAAGTGCTCAAAAATGTTAGCAGTTACTGTCCATTAGAAAGTATGCTCTACCAAGGTAGGCTCGCTGCTATATCCCAAGCACATAAAAGAGTACCCGGTGCCTAGTAGGTACTCAATATTTGTTGGATAATTGAATCTTTAATCCCTGTTTTTTTTTAATCACACCTCATATATATATATATATCTAGAATTTGACCAATTTTTATTGCCATCTCATCAACAGGCTTCATCCCCCTTTACCTGAATTATTACAACAGCCTCCTAATTGGCCTGGCTGCTTTTGTCCTTTGTATCCAGTAACCTGCCCATATGGTCCCCATCTTTCCCTCAAACAACACTCAAAATGACCTTTTAAAAATTTAAGTTAGATCATGCTGCTAGTCAAAACCCTCCCATGGTCCCCAGCTTACTCACAGAAGTGGGCTTTTTTTTTTTTTTAAACCTGGTCTGCTCTTAGCTACCTCCTTGATTTAATTTTCTATTACTTTTCTCTTTGTTTATTGTGTTCTCATCACACTGGAACAGAATTAGCATGTATTTAACATACTAGGCACACACTCTTGCCCTAGAGGTTTCATACTTGCCCTTCCATTGGCCAGGGATACTCCCCTTCTAGATCTGCCATTGGTATCTCACTTCTTCAGACATCTGCTCAAACATTGCCTTTTGAGAGACCAGTCCCGATCACCCCACACAAGACTTCATCCAACTCCTACCATTCACTTACCACCTTACTCCACTTTATTTTTCTCAATTCCAATTTATTAACACTTGACACATTTGTTAATTATTACATATTGTCTGTGGCACATCACCAAACTTTCATCTCTGCAAGGGCAAGGATTTTGATTTTTTTTTTTTTTTTGTACTGGAGATTGAACTCAGGGGCACTCGACCACTGAGCCACATTCCCAGCCCTATTTTTTTGTATTTTATTTAGAGACAGGCTCTCACTGAATTGCTTAGTGCCTCACTTGTACTGAGGCTGGCTTTGAACTTGCCATCCTCCTGCCTCAGCCTCCCGAGCTACTGGGATTATAGGCATGTGCCACTGCGCCTGGCAGATTTTGGTGGTTTTGTTCACTATTATTCCAGTGCCAAGGAACAGAGTTGGGAATATTTTGTTTCCTCAATGATTATTTGTTGAAAGAATGAATAAATAGTTTTAAAAGTTATGTAGCCCTCCCTAGTATCTTCTTACTCCAAGGAACAGCTTGTACTCTAAGATAATATTCTTGGAATATTTCTATTTGACTTCAATGATGGAATCAGTTTGGCACACAAAATATGGGATAACAAAGGGGTTGTGGGGAAAATATTGACAAAAATCCTTGGAAATGAAAATCTGGAAGGATGATGGCCTTACATTGTAGCATTATCTTTCCATGCAATGAACCTAGTCAAAATCTTGCCAGTCTGCGTTGTAGGTACTAAGGGTCCTGTTATCTCTGGTTACATTTAAAAATCACTCTGAAGAATGAAATCTATTATTTTCAAGATAATATTGTTCAAAAGGTTCAAACTATTAATAGTCTTCTGGGAAATGTTGGTGTTTGGGGAGCAAGCGAGGACAAAGTAGACTTTTTAACTTTTTAATGATGTATTATTAACTCATATATGCATGGAAAAAGAATTCTTTTTAAATAAAATACTTATTCTGACTTTTCTTCCTTTTGAGGGGAAACCTTGGACCATAACGATTTATTGCAACTCTTCCTATTTAAAAAAATGATACCATTCTAATGCTTTTTTGTCGGGGGAGTACCAGGGATTGAACTCAGAAGTACTTAACTGCTGAGCCATGTGTCCAAAATTAAAAACAATTTTAATTTTTAAATTTTGAAACAGGGCCTTGCTATGTTGCTTAGGGCCTCGCTACATTGCTGAGGTTGACCCCGTACTTGCAATCCTCCCACCTCAGCCTCCCAAGTTGCTGGGATTATAGGCCTGTGCCACCCTGCTCAGCCTAACATTTAAAAAATCTTTATAGGGAGCAGGTAGTGGGAACATAAAAATCCTAAAACATATTAGAAAGGTTGTTGAAGCTTTGCCTTACTTGTTTGTGAATTTGTAGGTCCAAATAAAACATGATTCATAGATATTTGCTTGAGGATGTGAATTTATGCTTGAGAATTGAGAGGATTTAAAAATTAGGAAGTCTCTGGTTTTCCCACCTATGCTAAATCCACAAATTACATTAGTCACAATAAGCTTTAGGGTGAAAAAAGCTCCCTGGGTTTATAAAACACAGGTCCACTGGAACTCACAAAAGTGCCTCATAAGGTTTTGCACATAATGTTAGCAGTCCAGGAGTGATACTAAAGTGCCCAAGTGAAATATTCTGGGCAGAGGTTCCAAACCTCTTTGATTCTAACTAGAATCGTAACCAAAAAAACTGGGGAAGAGGGGCAAGGTGGTTGCCCAGACCTCAGGCTTAGGGATGAAGGAGAAGAAAGCAAGTGAGGGTCAACTGTCTTTTATCCCTAAATTCAGCTCAGTGCTACCTGCTAGAAGTTTAGAAAATGTTCTCAAACAGTAGACATCCCAATAGTAACTCCAAAGCACAGATGCAGCTTCTCTCCATCTGACCCATTTAGACCATCAGGGTGAGATCTCTGTACAGTGTGTCACTATTTTCTCCACTCATTGGTACCAGTGTCCCCTTCAACAGTACCTATGAAATACATTTCTGTTTATCTCATCAGCTTCTCTCCCATGATACAAACCTCTCTTTCTTTTTTTCATTTTTTCTGATTGCCTGGACTATGGCATTAAGAAGACAAACAGATCAACTCCACAGCACTTTGAGCTGAAGCAGCCCATTGTCTTGATTCTTAAGGCAGAGCTCATTCTTAAGGAGAGATGAACTCCACCATGTTTAGTACCATGCTCCAAAACTGTTATACTCTTGACAGGGTATTTCAAAAATTTTCCAAAAATTAGATAGATATTCTTCTATCTCAGAAGCATCAAAATGAATAGACAACATGATTTAAACTGTCCTTAGTTTATTTTAATATTGGAAGCAGGCAATCAATCAGTATGTCTATATGTAACAATTTGGAATCAGGAAGAAATTGGAAACATAGCCATTGTGACCAACCCTTGCATTCTAATAAGTTGGGATGCAAACAAAGTAATGAACGGGAAAAAATCATTCTACTCTATCAAGTTCCCCCCTCACTTCAAGGAATTTAGTGGGAGCTGGTTGTTCTAAGATGCCTAAATGAAGTGATAGGTGCCCACTTTCCTTGAGACTTGATAAGACTAGAGCCTACTTATATGGGCCGTCATTTCAAGAAAGACAGAGAGAGAGAATGAAGGTCTGCTACTACCCAAGCACTGAGCCAGGTGCTGGGCATGCAACAGTGAGCAAAAACAGATGTGAGGCCTGCTTTCTTGGAGATTGTGATCTCATGGGTGAGACAAATATTAATCAAATAATTACACAGTTGAGTACATGATTATAAGCTATGATAAATACTCTGAAGGAAAGGAACACAGTTCCAAAGAAGGGTATATCATAAGAGGGATTAATGGAGGCCTCCACAAAGAAATATCACTTAAACTGAGATCTGAAGGGTCAGTAACACTTAAATGACTAGTCAGAAAAACACTGTATATTTCAAGTAGAAAGAACAGCTGGTCTGAGGTGCTTTGGAGGACTATAAACAAGCCCAGGGTGGCTAGAGTGTGGGGGAAAACGGAGTGGTGAGAGATGAGGCTGTGGAGTTTGACAGGGTGTTTCTTAATGGGAGTGCCATTGTCTTTATCGTGGGATAATCCTGCATGGGGATAGAGAGTGCTAGTTTGCATAGGCAATTTTGCGGAAGTATAGTGTCTCTGGCCTGCCCATTAAATGCCCTCCTTGATATTTATGACAACCAAAAAGTTCCTAAACTTCCAAACACTCCTCAGTGAAGAACTAGTGAATGCAGAGCCATGAAGGCCATTGAAGGATTTAAGATTCTGTTTTACAAGTAAGGAAGAAACAATGGGAAATAGTTTAAGCAGCAGAAGAAAGTGATTCAATTTATATTCTGAAAAGATCATTCTGGCTACAGAGCAAAAACAAAGGGTTTCCCCAGAGATCCTCATTGATAAGGTTGTTGTTAAAAATACAAAGGCTACCTGTGGGGCAGGAGTGGAGGGGATATCTGGGTAAGCTCTCACTGGATACTAATAGTAAAGTTTCAATGCACTTGTTATAGCAACTATTTATTGAGCACTTAATATATGAAAGATGTGTGATATGTGCTTTATATACCTTATTTTCCTGTATTCTTCACAACAACCCTGCAAATACACATGGTATACCTATATTAGAGATGAGTAAATGTGGCATCAAAGAAGCTGAGAGTTCCCAGAGTTAGGCAATAGATAAATGATGGATCCAGGAATCCACCAGGTCCATTGCCCCCAGAGCCCAGGATCTTAGTAACCATGGGGCTAAATTTGGCTGTTATATTATCAACAGAGCTTTTTAACAGTGTACAGTGACTAAGGAGAGTATAAAAGTCTGTTTGAAGTACAAGAACCTTTGCTGTGGAGCATTTTGAACAGCTAATGGCCAACATGAAAATCTCAAGTGCTTGGGTATAGGAGGGTGGGAGTTAGAAGATAGTGAAGATAGATGGAAGGAGGCTGAAGACAAACTTGTTCTTCAATAAATTTGCCAAGAGAATATCCTGCAAGAATCATTTCTTCCTGGAGCTGCACTACCAATAGCAAGGAGGCTTTTTTGAAATTCGAGAAGGGGTGAGCAGCTTCTACTGAATCACAAGACAATGTAGAAGACAAGTTTCATCACCTTGCTTATACTATGCATTCACAGAAGAATGGAATGGTACTATCCTATGAGACTCAAGTTCAGTTTGCAGAGGCTATCCACATAGTTGAGCTTCCTCCAGATATTACAGTAAATGGCTTCATTCAAGACATACTTACGGGGCTTTTTTAGTCTGAAATGAAACACTGAGCATTGTAGAGGATACAAAAGTGACTATAACATAAGTGGTTTCAATGGTTTTATAGTTCAATGGGGGTGAGAGAAATACAACCAAGTATAATCAACAGAGGCACACATAAATACCATGGGAGTGCAGAATATGAGTGTCCAGTTTCACCTGGGGAAAAGAGTAGGGGTGTAAGGGAAGGCTTTGTAGTGAGAGCAGGATTTGGGCAGGCCAGGCTTTAAAAGATGAGTAAGATCTTTCAAGGTCTATGATTCTTAACTTGTGGTGTTTTGACTAGGAGCATCAGCATCACTTGGGAATTTGTTAGTAATTCAAATCTCAAGTCTACCTTAGAACTACTGTATCAGGAACTCTGGGGTGGAGCCCATAAAGTAGTGTTTTTAACAAGTCTCCCAGACGATTCTGATGCAGACCATGTTTGAGAACCACTGCTTTTGGTGAAGGAGAGGGAGCCATTCTAGTTCCAGGAAACAGTGTGAGCAAAATTTTAATTAGATTAATATAGGTGGTGCCTCTGGGGACTGCTAAAGAACCAGGTCTGGATAGAGGGTAGGATGCTTGGGTAGGAGTGGCAGTAAAAATGAATGCGGTCATATCGGGGGCTCTTGAACTTTTTATATTTCAAGTAATAGGTGATATAGAGGTGTTCAAGAAAGAGAATGATATGGAGACCAGGAGATAGATCAAGAGTCTGTTATATCTAATTTGGTGGTTCTCTGCCCTGGAAGTCCATTAAAAATGCCTGGGAAGCTTATTGATATTACCAGTTCCAGACAGCTAGATGTAATTAGTCTTGAGAGTGCCCTCAAACTGGTATGCTTCAGAATTTCCACAGGTAATTCAAAAGTAAACCAAGGTGGGAGGACCCCCTTTTCTAAGAGAAGGATAAAGCATATTTGTAAGTGGATGGGAAGGAACAAGGAAGATATTAATACATTTTTGTTAGTGTAACACATCAGAGGCACAACACTTTATAAAGAAAAGAGGTATATTTTGACTCATAGTACTGATGGTACAAAGTTTAGGGTCCTCATCTGATAATGGCCTTCTTGCTGGCAGAGTCCTGAGATGGCACATGGTAACACATGGTGAGAGATAGGGAATACATGTGTGTTCTGGTCTCTCTTTTCTATAAAGCCTCCAGTAAATCAATCATGGGGGCTCTACCTTGATGGCTTTATTTAATCCTAATTTGTTCTCAACGACTCCATGTCTAAACACCATAGACAGATTATTTTTCCACCTTCTTTTATAAAACTTGCTTTTTGGTTCTTTTTAGTTATACATGACAGTAGAATCTATTTTGATATATTTATACAGGCATGGAGTATATCTTATTCTAATTGAGACCTCAGCCTTTAATATTTTAAACAAATGACTTAGGGGTTTAAATTCCTGCATGAGTTGGGGGAGGGGAAAATCTATATCTAAACTAGAGCAGGGAGTGACCCTATTGAGATTTGTTCTCCTCACTTCCACTGGGGTGTGGCAAAAGATGTTGGGATTCAGAAATCCCAACAGGGGGTGAGGGTTCTTAGTCTTCCTTTGGCTCATACCATTCCTGGACTACTTTGTGAATGAATTTGGCAGTTTAGGATAAAACTGCTGCAAAATTGGAGTTTATCTGATATAATTGAGGGGACAATCCTAGAGCCATTTCACACAACTACCTGACCCAAGTTCATCTGAAATCTCTGTATATCCCTTAAGACCCACCATAAGGCAAAGTAGGAGATTGGATAAACCTTGGTAGGAGAAGGAGGGAGCTCAGAGCCTAAATGCAGGTTCCCAGAACTGCTTTCCCCATAAACTCTAATTGACAAGTGTACTGCTTGCTCTCTATGCCTGCCTCTGCAGTTTCTGCTGGCCCATCAGGCTTCTCCCACACTAGCAGAGGGAGATAAGAAGGGAGGTGTTTGAACATAGCTCAACAGCTTCCAAATCATGATCATCTATAATCAGACAAGAGTAGTTGAAGCATGCATGAAAAGGAAGTAGAGGAACCTGAGAGGTCACTGCGAGATACCTGAATCAAGTCAGCAATGTGGTCAATTAGATTGAAATAAAGATGTGGGGACTTCTAGAAGGACTCAGCTTCATAACAATTACAACAAACAATATCAGTAGTGAGTACTGTGCTTACAGATTTGTTTGTATAGATTGTCTCATTTGACCTTATGAGACAGGTGATATTGGTATTTCCTTTTTACAGATGACGACTCTGTGGCTCAGAAAGGTTAAGGAATTTGCCAAAGCCATAGAGCCAATTAGTATAAAACCAGGACCTTAAACTAGGTCAGACTCCAAACTGTGAGCTGTTAACCACTGTACTGCAGTTAGTTATTGGTAAAACCATCCCAGTTCTGGAATGGGTAGAATTTGTGTGGTATGTATGGAAAGTTACACAAAGATGCAGTAACAGAGGGCCTTGAAGGCCTGGCTGTGGGGTTTAAGTTTTATTCTAGAGGTACTGGAGAGCCATTGGACACATCAGGGCATTATTGTTGGCATTAGCAAACAAGCTATGGCAGTAAAGATTATATGTAAAATGTGTCCAGATGGGGAGAGATGGGGAAAGGGCAGCTCAGGACAAAATAAAAATGCAGGGCTCCTTGTTCAAAAATTGCTAGGACTTTCAAGGTGGTAAGAGTAGAGCATTCAACCAAGTACAAGTGCCACTAAGACTGCTCAGATGGCATACCCATGAAGCCAGTCTTATAGACAGGAAGACAGACAAGAATGTGAAGAATAGGGAGGCAGGAGTAGCATGAATAAGGTCAAGAGATGGGGTAGTGGTAGTGTGGCCAGAAAGAAAAGGATGGAAAAGTAGAATCAGCAGGATTTCATGAATGTCCATCTCTCTTTCACTTCCCATATTGAATGACAAGTCTGAGATCAGTTCTGCATGAATGGAAGGATTAGGGAGGGGAGCTAACTTCAGAGAGAAACTGATAAGTTTGCTTTGGAAACCTACTCAGTTTCATCTGCCTACTTGGGATTCAGAAGAGTATGAATGTGATTAATTCACACTGGATACTGTCCCTTAAATGACTTGATCTCTTGCTTTGCCTCTTTTTTCTGTTTCCTCCCTATTGAGGAGAGACATTTAGATTAGTTTGTTTCTGGGAGCCAGAGTCAGGTAAAGTAAACTCTTGTGATATCTGTTGTTTTTGGACTAGAAGGGAAATTACTACATGGGCTTGAGTTAGGGAGCACACAGCAGCAACTTCTCCCTCTCTGCATGCCTGTTAGTCTGTGCAGATCCTGAAGATTCTTCTGGATACAAAGGAATAGGATGGTGTAACAGATTCATTACCTTGACTTACAGTATTCCCTATATTCTCAGCACTTCCTTGACTCTGTTCACCCCAATTTAGCCCTTAGGACACAGAGGCACTCTGAGTGTCTTTGAATGTTTCAGAGCAGATAGCCTTGCTCTCTATTCTGGTCACTGAGAGAAATGGACAATTTGGACCCAGGACTGTCAAAGGGGGTTCAGTCCTAATGCTTCCTGAAAGGTCTGCTTTAGACCAGTGTGAGGGCAACTCCATATTAAAATACCAGAATGGAGGACTTCACCAATCATAGCCTAATAAAATTGCCACTCTATATTCTACTACTCATTCCCTGCTTCTCTTCTGTTTCATGAAATGTCCCACTATACTCTAAATGCTAACCTACAAGGTGAAACCTACTAACTGAACACCCATAATTTAGTTCCCCTGACGAGGAAGGCCAGGGTTGGATGTAAGTGAGCAAATGGGTGCCTTTGTGGTTGATGTGAGTGGCCCTGGCCCACCTCATCTCCACACTGCTGGGTCTTTCATTTACCACAGAACTCAGAATCTTTTTTATTTCCAAACAAGGGAGAAAAGACTGATAGAGACTCACACAGAAGTCACCTCCTTTTGCATGAATCCCCTTCATTTTAGAAATCAAGAAGATGACTTTGGAGATCCACAGAAATTCTCCAGTTTGCTCCAGTTTTCTTTTGCATAATAGTAACTATTTAATAAAGTTATTATAAAGACTAAATGAGTTATTATTTGGAAAACACTTATAATGGTGTACAGAGCATATCAAATAGTAAAAAAAAATAGGAGATTAATTATAATCTTAATGAAAAAAGTCTAGTGGTTTGGGTATGGGGCAACCACCACCATCTGAGAGTCTGGGCTTTAAGACTTCCTAGGAGATTTTCTTGTCATAGCCACAGTCAATAATCTTGGTTTATTCAGGTCATGAGAAGGCTTTCCTGAGCCTTCTGATCTGAATGCTTTGCTGTTGCCTTGTTCTCTCAAATGGCGCCCCAGCGGGGGTGGTCTGGGGCAGACTTCACTGAGGACTATTTCATTGTCACAGTCAAGAGGAAGGCTACTCTGAATTCGGACACCCTCCCCCCGCAAACTAAGGCCTTATTTGTTAACCTTGAAGTCTCTGCCACTGTAGAAGAGGACTTTGCTGCTGCCTATTAGGTTTGAGTTGGGGCCTAGCTTATGAAGTATGATCTGGGGCCAAATCAGGAGTGACATCTGTATTCGAAGCAGTCATATTTCTCCTTGTGAGGACTTGCCTTCCAGATACCCAATATTTTCATGAAGTCACTGGCTGCTTATGGATCCCTCTTAGGGTCATCCTCAGGCCTTTCTACCCTAGGCAACTCTGCCATCCATAGATCTTTCCTAAACTCTGCTCCTTATCTTCACAACTGGCCTGTTCAGGGGCCCAATCTCTTAGGACTGTGCTCCAATTTGAATATGAGAATGTCCTTTCAGACTGAGTGTTTATGACCAATGAAAATTGTTATTATTCCTGTTAAATTTTATTCACAATTCAGGAATGGCTTCAGATGAGGTATTAGAGTATGCATTTTGACTCAGCAAGGCAAGGGGAAGATATTTTTGAGCAGAAGTCTTTAACGCCTCTCCAGTCAAGCCCTGGTAAAAGTGGCTATACCAGTAAGACTTAAAGAGGCAAGATATTCTAGTTGTTCAGAGAACAGTTTCTGGAGTCAGACTTACTGGTCAAATCCCAGCTCTCCTATTTACTAACTCTGACTGTGGGTGAGTTACATCTCTCCCTGCCTCAGGTTCTTCATCTATAAAATGGGCTCAATAATTTCACATACTTCACAGGGTTGTTATAAGGATAATAATATTCACATAGTTCCTAAAATAGTGCCTGGCTCTTGGTAAATATATTAGTACATTTTCTGTTATAAAGAAATACCCGAGGCTAGGTAATTTACAAAGAAAAAGGGTCTAATTAGCTCACAGTTTGGGAAATTGAAAGTCCAAAATTGGGTGGGCACATTTGTTCCATCTCTGGTGAAGGCCTAATGGTGGATGGTGACATGGCAGAAGTGCATGCCAGTGGGAGAAATCACATGGCAAGGCAGGAAGACAGAGTGAGGGGAGGTGCCAGGATTGCTCTTCTTATAACAACCCTTTGTGAGAACTGAGGTTTCATAAGAACCACATCAATTCCTTCTGATTAGAGCATGTCTGAACACCCAATTACCTTGAAGTATGATGCAAAGACCCAATCACCTTGCAATAAGCTCCACCTCTTAAAGTTCTCATTACCTCTCACATTGCCACAAGCTCCCAATGCACCAACCATAGCACTGAGCATTACATAAATGTGTGTTAAATAAATGTATAACTGGAGATGCCTGAGAGCCAAATGTCATGCCTGCAAGAGGGCTAGCCAGACAGCTACTCATTTCCCTCAGGGGAAGCATGAGAAATATCTAAGCTGGAAATTGAGTGGTCTTAATCCTCTATAGTGGGGACATGGAGCCCTCCCCAATTCAACAAGGGTAAGGAATGGACAGACTAAGTCTGAAGAGGCTGTGTGGAGAAAAGGAGGATCAGTCAGATTCTACATACCTGGGAGAATAGCTCATCAGCTGGATGGGCCTGTCTTTGGAAAATCTCTGCCTGGAAAAGCATTCCCAATCTCTCCTTAGATTCAGTAACCCTTAATTCCTTTGGCTGATTTTGTTGTCTCCAGGATGGAAGAACCTAAACTGACAGTGCCTGAACAAGTCAGAATGTGTCTAATCTAGTGGGTGTGAAATGCAGCGGCCACTGAAGGAAAGTGGAAGTAAGCAAAGCTCTGCAGGATATGCGTAGATTTTTATAATGAAAAAGTTATAGGCATAATAATGACTGTGACTTGGAAAGGGTCATTTGCTGCCTCTTCTCAGTAGACACTGGCTCTACAAAACAGCCTGTTGCCATTGGAGGGAGCCTCACGGAATCTCAAGGATTAAAGTCTGTTATTCATCTCAACCTCACTTTGACTGTGCTAAGCTCTTCTGCTTGGCAGAACAGGGCTCCTGAACAGCAGCTTCAGCATGCCAGGGCTTCTGAAGGTGGGGCTCAGCATGTCTGCTGCCCTCATATCTGTGAGCTGGTGGGGAAGGAAAGGAGCAGGGTCAAATGGGTGGCCAAAATGAAGGTATTTTGAAAAAACAATTCAGAAAGTATGGTGATCTCAGTTGGTCACTCAGTCAAAAGAAAGAGCATTCACTGCCCCTGAGGCCACCAACTGCTTCCTTGAACTGCACATTTTGCATTATATTCAATTTTGCACTGGGTTAAACATTGAGGGATTGCTGATGTTTTTCTCCTCATCAATAATTTCTCAATAGGACCAAACCTTATGTGGAATGGTGCATCAGCTCATATCTTAGTTTGAAACACACAACATTGGAGGATTTGTTATTAAAATGGTCACATACTGCAATTTTGTGTGATATCACCTACTATTTTTTTGGCTATGCCTCATGGCATCCTGCACAAAACTTGGTATGTAGCAGATAACTGTTCAACCCTTCTTCATTTGATTAAGTTGCAGGCAACTAGTACCTCATAATTCCCTTTGCTTTTACACGCAAAGGCAAGTCAGGATAATAATATCACCTCTCATTGATGGATCCTGTGGGGTTGTGTTGTGGGTGTGCATGTTTATACTGGGCCCAATAAATAGTCCATTGTCCCATTTAATGCTCAGGAAACCTTATGAGGCAAGTGTTATTATCTCATCTTCACAGATGAATCTGTGGCTCAGGGATGCTATATGGTGTATCTAAAATCACACAGCTACAGTGCAGCAGGGATTTGAATTCAGACCTGGCTTCTTTCCATTTCCCAAGCTCTTTTCTCTATATGCATTCTTTTTAAAACTCTATTTATTTTTATGTGGTGCTGAGTATGGAACCCAGTGCCTCACATATGCTAGGCAAGTGCTCTGCCACTGAGCCACAACCCTAGCCCCACTATTTATATTATTTCCTGATGATTTGGGTTTAAGATTTTCTATCACTTTTTGATACACTTTTCACTTTCTAATGCTTAGGGGTTATTGAGGGGTTCATCTAACTGTACAGTCTGGATAAACATAAGCTGCTTGCCCCAATAATTTGTGTGTAATGTTTCCCAGATACTCCAAATGACTTCCTGTGTCTCAGACAATGGAAAGCTCTAATTATTAAATGGGTCAGCACAGTGTTTAATCAGGTTGTTGCAGATGGTTGCTTGCCACACATTAATGATTAAACCACCTCCTATAGCAGTAGTAGAGAAGTTGTACTTATTTGCTGGGTGCTGGAAATTGATAATGTATACAGAATATATTCTGAGGCTTTAGTAGATTTTATATTTATATGGCCCTATATATACAGAAACTGTCTGGGTCACTATACTCTGTCAGTATCACAACATATATTTTGAAATGAAAGAAATTTATGCCAAGAGAACTCCAGAGGATCATGTAATCAGAATCTATCTCTTCCATTTAATAGCTGGGAAAACTGAGCCTGATATGGGTAGTGCCTTGCTCGAGGTTAAAAGGCTAGATCAAACCAGGGCCAGGAGTAAAACTCAGAAATATCTGAAGGGAAATATCCTTCATTATATACCTCCTTCAGCACTTTTATCCTTGTTTTTTAAGTTCTCAGACATCAAATATTCACTGAGCATCTGCTGTGTGCCAGATTTTGACTCGGAGATGTTAGACGACTTTCCTAGAGTCACATTGTAAGCAAGTGACAAGGTTTAGCACGCTGCTCTCTAGTTTTTCCTACCATCCACATTACCAGTCCTTACCGAAGACCTGTGCATCTTAGTGTTTTCCTGTGCAATTGGGAGGAGGATGTGATTGGGTTCAGATAGGCAGGCTTCTCTGTGACTTATGGATGTGAAAAAAGACTCCTCCTTTCAGGACCAAATGACTTCACTAGAGCTGTTGTTCAAACTTGAACATGCATCAGGATTACCTAGAGAAGTGTTAAAACACTGACTGTGGGGTCCCACTCTCAGGGTTTGTCATTCAGTAGGACTAGGATAGGTTCTGAGGATAGCATAGGTTCCATTTCTAAGAAATTCCCAGGTGCTGACCCTGAAGGTTCAGGGATTACACATTAAAAATCACCTTTCTAATCTATACAATGGGTATGATAAGCCTTGGCCTCCTTTCTCCCTAAAGTTGCACAAGCCATTGCAAAATTTGTGGGGGTGAGAATGGTTTTCTCCATCATTTTGAATGTTCAAAAATTGATTCCAAATCATATCTGCTACTATATTCTTTCAAAATATTTTACAAGAAGTTTGGAAAAAATACTATGTCATTTAGTCCAGCCTTCTGCATCTAAACTGGTATGTTCCTAACCCATTCCAAATATATGGTTAGCAACTCCCACTTTATCCTTTATGCATTCTTTGAGTGATTATGATGAGCACTTTCTCTGTGTCTGCTCTTATGAACTAATAATTTTCTCCTAATTCTTCCCCTTATGTTATGGTTGGATGTGAGAAGTCCCCTAAAACTCTTGTGTTAATGTGTGAATATTCAGAGGTGAAATGAGCTGTAACCTACTCTGTCTATTGTAGTTTAAACAGACTAACTGGGTGGTGCCTGCAGGCAGGTGGGGCATGGCTGGAGGAGGTAGATCACTTGGGGTGTGCCCTGGAAGGGTGTTTCTTCTCTGTGGCCTTTTCTCCTTGTTCTCTTTCCTTCCTGGCTGCCATGAAAGGAGCAGTGCTCCTCCATCACAGCCTTTTGCCATGATGCTCTGTTTTACCTTGGGTTCAGAGTAATGGAGTCAGTTGACCACGAACTGAGACTTTTGAAACCATGACACAAAATAAACTTATCCTCCTCTAAGTTGTTTTTGTCAAGTATTTGGGTCACATCAATGCAAAGCTGACCTTGGATGCTCCACAGTGATTATTACCATAAATCAGTCTGCTCAGGGATATGTGGGCATAGTGTTTATCCGAGATCTTGGTACACAACAGGTACTCAGTGCATATTAGCTCCCTTTCCTTCCCTTGTCTAACTGGTAATACCTCCCAATTACTCATGAGCCACTCTGACATTCCTTTGATCCAAACCAGGGCATGCAGCAGTTGATAACTAAAAAGGTAAAAGCCTCTAGATGACATCCTCTTCCATATTTCTAAAAATAGTGGTTCTCAGTCCTGGTTGCACATTAGAATTACCCAGGTAACTTTTAAAAATACTAATGCCTGGATCCCATGCCAGACTGAGTCAGAATGGGGGTAGGGTCCATACTCATATTTTCAGAACTCTCTGGATGATTTTAATATACATCAAAACTTGAGAAAGAACCATTGTTAAAACCAAAACCACTTTTCCCTTTACTTTGTCTTCTTGTCTTTTTGACCAGAGTATCTGTAACTCTGGGCTTAACTCTAGAAGGGATTCTTTAAGGCAGTGGATCCTGAAACTTTAGCATGCATCAGAATCACCCTGAATCACACAAGCTTTCTCTAGAACTTATGATATATGAGGAATGAGATGGGGCCCAAGAATCTAGATTTCTCCACACAACCTAGGAACTCACTAGGAATCCAGATTCTCTTCATTCAATACCCCTTTAAAAACAGTTGTGATGGGTAGCCTTTTAGACCCAAATTCTCATGACAATTTTCAAGCACTATAAGGGGGTGCATACTCACAAAGCTGTATTGGGGAGAGCTATATCAAAGTAGACAAGTGTCCACTTGCAAAGATAAATGAAAGACGAATGAAATCCATCAGGGGAATTAAAAAAAATGTTCTCTGGGGTAACAGGATGCAGCCAGCAGCAGAGGAAAGAGTTAAATAATTAGGTTGTTTATCTTGATTTAGTCTCTGTAGGGCTTGTGTGACTTTGTTTCCATCTCCATGTGTCATGATTAGAATTGTCTTCTACCATTTAAAGAGGAACAGGTTTATTGTTAAAGCGCAGGACATATTAGAGATCACAGGCATAGAGAAAACAGAACAAAACAAATCAAAGCCACCCCTAATCTGAAGCAGCAGACCAGGAAGAAGAATGTTTTGAGTTGTTTATGAACATCATAATCAGTTTTAGGTAACACTGCCCAGTGTTTGCAAGCTTAATTATTTTCTACAAAGATGGGGGTGGGGGCAACTAGACAGGGATGATGAGGCTGGGAGGGAAATGGTTAGTCATTTTGTTTGTTCAGAATGACTGCAATGCAGCTCCTGCATTTGCCATTCATCTACTCTTCTCTCGAGGATCAAAGGAAAGAACAGAGGTGATAAATGAGCCCAGCATCCCTGAAACACCAATTACCTTACAGAAAATCACCTTAGTAGGTTGGTGTGTGTGTGTGTGTGTGTGTGTGTGTGTGTGTGTGAGAGAGAGAGAGAGAGAGAGAGAGAGAGAGAGAACCAAACCAAATCAACCAGTCAACCAAACAAAAAAACCTTTGTTTTTTCCCTTCCCTAGTCTAAGTTCAATGCCTTGCCTTCAAGTTCCCATAGCCCTCAGTAATTCTCATAGCATAACAAGTTATCCCATTGTGTTGAAGTATCAAGTAGACTTGTGCTATCGGGCATAGCAGCCATAAGCCACATGTGGCTATTGAGCCCTTGAAATGTGGGTCATCTTAAATAAGATACTTTGTAAATGTAAAATACAGACCAGATTTTGAAGACTTAGTACAAAAAGAAGAATGTTAAATGTCTAATTAATAATTCTATATATGGATTATATGTTGAAATGGTATTTTGGATACATTGGGTTAAATAAAATATATTTTTAAAATTCTACCTGTTCTTTTTTGAAGGTAGTAAATTGAAAATTACAAATGTGGCTCGCTTTATGTTTCCATTGGACCATGCTGCATTAGACTGGTACCTTCACAAGGATAGATGCCTTTTTAAACCTGCTCACTGTGGTATCCCTGTTGTCTGACAAACAATAGTGCTCCCTAAAGTATTTTCAAATAACCAAATGAAGGAATTGATCTTGTATCTGGGTTTGTATTGAATCCTGGAATTTTGGCTAGAAGGTACATGGAATCATTTTGGATTTATTTTTCCATTCCTCTGGGTGACTGGGTATTTAATTCACATTAGTGTATTTCATGTCTTTAATTTCACAAATGACAGGAAGTTGTAGCTGTGGCTAAGTGATGTAATGTTGTTCCACTTACAGATTTATTATCTGTAAATTCTTCTTGTGTCTGTTCAGAGAATTATTTGAAGAAGAGGAAATAATTTTCAAGCTAAGGAAAATTTAAGGCAAGAAAAGTGGAGAGGCCAATAGTGCCCAGAACTTAGTGGCTAAAAGAAACTGTATTTATTTTTTATTGCTGCATAAAAATTACTATAAACATAATGACTTTAACTAACATAAAATTAGTTTTTAGAGTTTCTGTAGGTAAGAAGTCTGTACACAGCATGCATGTATATTCTGCTCAGGGTTTGATTGAGCTGAAATCAAGTGTCTGGCCTGGGCTGCACTTTTTGTCTGGGCTCAGGGCCTCTTCTAATTTCTATAGGTTGTTTGCAGAACTTTTTTCTAGCTGTAGGCTTGGGTCCTCTTTCAGCTTATAGAGGCTGCCCAGTTTCTTTCACTATGACCTCCAAAGGTAATTTGCAAGATGGAAGTTTGCTTTTTTCCAAGCCAGCTAGAGCATTGCTTCTCTGACTTCTTACTCACCAGCCATAGAAAACTGCCATCTTGAAAGGGCTTAGGTAATTTAGTCCCACCCAGATAATTACCTGATGTTAAGGTCAACTGATTTGAGACCTTAATTACATCTGCAAATACCTAGATTATTGTTGGATTGAATACCTGGGAGAACTTGTGCATACACAAGGGACTGGGAATCTTGGGGGCCCATCTTAGAATTCTGCCTGCTATATAGAACCCCAGGTATCTTTTCAGTGAGAATAAAATAATGAGGGCTGGGGATATAGCTCAGTTGGTAGAGTACTTGCCTTGCAAGCACAAGGCCCTAGGTTCAATCCCCAGCACTGCAAAAATAAAAATAAAAAAAGAGAGAATAAAATAATGAGCAAAAACAGTTTATAGAAGGAGTCATTCTTTAAGAGCTGGAGAAGGGCTATTAAGGAAGTGGCCATGAGACTTATAGACAGGACTCCAATTAAGGAAATGCTTACATTGGAAAGCATGTTAAAGATAATATAAACTAACTTTCCCATTTTTCAGATGACTAAATGGAGGCCTACAATGTGGAAGCCCTGTGAGCGGGGGGGTCAATGTAGCCATCTCACATTCCTCCTGTGTAATCTGTTGACTGGTAGAAGAGCTGGAAGATAGAGTTTTTGAAATTTGTGAGATTAAAATCTCTCATCAAACTAACTTTCTTATATTTCCATACTTTACCTGCATTCTTAAATGTTATAGCCTAAAAATATCTACTTTTTGAGTTTTAGAAAAATAAACCTACTTTGTGTATAATACTGAATTCATTCTCTCATTCATATCTAACACTGAATGGATTGGTTGTTAAACATAAATTGTGTTGAATTTTTCATTTTTTATATGTATAATTTTTTAAAACAACTGTTTAAAGGGTGAGGAACTTGGGCAAAGATGTGTCTCTATTTATCCTTTAAGACAAAGTAGTGATGGAATTATTTGAGAACAGATTTAAAGATCCTTGGAGGGCCAGGAATCTTAACAGCTTTGCATGGAAACAGCCTTTAAGTCTCAAATTCCACTTTTTAGATCCTCCTATCCAAAGGATCTGAGGAGGAATGCAGAATGAAATGTAAACCACTGAGGTACCAAAAGAACATTACCTGAGTGATAGTCTCAGGCCTGGATTTTAAAAATGCACACAGTTTGTTCCTCCAGTGCTGACAGTACATTATCAATGTGATGAGATGAGCAAGTATTATTTTTGCAGAGGCAGAAAAAATAAAAATGGAATCTCTGGGGCTTGACTGGCAATGATCACATTTGACTTT
This sequence comes from Sciurus vulgaris, assembly GCF_902686455.1. Taxonomy (NCBI): domain Eukaryota; kingdom Metazoa; phylum Chordata; class Mammalia; order Rodentia; family Sciuridae; genus Sciurus; species Sciurus vulgaris. The sequence continues at coordinate 39,495,226 of NC_136471.1, read as the reverse complement.
GTCAACGATTAAATTTAAAGGCATAGCTGCCTCCTATGTTCCTTACCTTTGAAGTTGGGCTGGTGCCTTGTTCAGGTCCCTGTCAAATCAACTTAATTTATTGAGAATGTTTTCTTTTCATTGTTCCTGTTTCCAGCAGGTTCAGGCACTGAGGATAATTTTTCAATGACAAAATAATCAATAACCTGACTGCAGCTGACTTTTCCCCACTCATGACAGCAGTCAATTTTCAACTCTTCTGGGGATGTTTATCTAGTTTTGTTATGCTTCAGGCCACTTGATGACTTCCATTTGCTACTGGCCTTTGAGGTCTTTATCCTTCTCATTATCACCTACACCACAGGATCACAAGAGAATAAAAGGAACTGGCAGAAAATCAGTTTACTTTCTTATTGTTAGAAGCTTTGAAGAAAGGTCTGGGTGGAGCTGTGGTAGAAACAAATAATTGATTCTACTGAGTTATGAAGAATTATCTGTCACCTATGCCTTTTCCTTTTTTCCCCTCTACCCCATCCTTTTTTATAATTAAGAACTGACTTGATGATCCAGGAGACCCTCTGGATTTGCAAAATCAGATGATGTGCACTGTGCCAACCCACACAGTAAATATGACAGGCAGACAATCAACAACAAGAAGAAAACAAAACAAATAGAAATAGAACACATAAAAGCCTCCAGATGGTCCGTATAGGTGCTTATGTCTAATTAACTCCTCTAGTTAAGTCAAAACTGAAGACTTTCTCTATTGTCCAGTGGTACTCTAGAATATTAATAAATTTTGCCATTCATGCAGATGTCTGGGACTGCTCCAGTTTTTGCATTTGTCTCTATTGCAAAAGTGCTCAGACCTAAGATTTCCCAATACCAAACTGAATAGGGATTGAAGTTCAGACTCTCAGTCATGCACAAGTGAATGATCCTTTCACTACCACCATCTCTCTGCCTTTCTTGGTGTGCCCATGCAAATGTGGAATCTAAAGAGAATAATACAGGATACAAAATAAACAGAAAAATCTATAGCTTTCCTACATACCAATAATAAATCAGCTGAGAAAGGAATCAGTAAAGCAATTCCATTCACAATAGCCTCAAAAAACAAAATCCCTAGGAATAAATCTAACCAAAGAAATGAAGAACCACTACAATGAAAATTATAGAAAACTAAATAAAGAAATTGAAGAATATACTAGAAGATTGAGAGACCTCCTATGTTCATGGATAAAATTAAATTTGTTGAAATGACTATATTACCAAAAGTGATCTACAGATTCAATGTAATTCCCATTAAAATACCAATGACATTCTTTTTTTGAAAAATAGAACTAAGAAAAACAATCCCAAAATTCATTTGGACAAGAAAAAAGACTCAGAATAGCCAAAGCAATGCAGAAAAGTAATCCTGGAGGCATCAAAATTCAACTTTCAGGTATACTACAGAACTATAGTAACAAAACCCACATGGTACTGGCATAAAAACAGTCACATAGACCAATGAAACAGAATAGAAGACACAGAGACAAACACACAGGAGCATAGTCATCTGATCCTTGACAGAGATGCCAAAAACATACACTGGAGAAAAGACAGGCTTCTTAACAAATGGTGCTGGGAAAACTGGTTATCCATATGTAGAAGAAAGAGACTAGATCCTTTCCTCTGAAGCCACAGAAGAATCAAATCTATCAAAGACCTAGGAATTAGAACAGAAACCCTGCAACTAGCAGAAAATGTAGGGTCAACACTCCAACATTATAGACACAGGTAACAACTTTCTCAATAGGATTTCTAAGGCTCGGGATATAATACCAATAATTAATAAGTGGAATGGCATAAAATTAAAAAACTTCTGCACAGCAGAATAAACAAACCAAACCAAAACAAAACAAAACAAAAAAACAACTCAACAATGTGACAAAATAGAAGGAAATCTCCACCAGCTAGTCTTTCAACAGAGGATTAATATCCAGAAGATATAAAGAACTGAAAAAATTTCCACCAAAAAATACAAACAATATTTCTGAAGAGGATGTGGGGAAAAGGAACACTTTTATACTATTCACTGGAATGTAAATTAGTACAACAACTGTGGAAATCAATATGGAGTTTCCTGAAAAGACTAGGAATGAAACCACTACATGACATAGCTATTACCACTCCCTGGTATTTATCCTAAAGAAATAAAATCATCATACTATAGTGATAGATGCACACTCATGTTTATAGCAGCAAAATTCACAGCAGTCAAATTATAGAACCAACCTAGGTGTCAATGTATAAATAAATAAATGAAATGTGCTATATATACACAATGGAGTTTTATTCAGCCACAAAGAAGAATGAAATCATTACATTTGCAGGATAATGTTTGGAACTTGAGAGCATTATGTTACACAAAATAAATCAAACTCATAAAGTCAATGGTTGTATGTTTTCTTTCTGATGTGGAAGCTAGAGAGGAAAAAGAAGGAAAAGGTAGGGGGATATCATGAAAATCAAAGGGAAAAATAGGAACTATGAAAGAAGAGGTCAAATTATCTCCGTTTGCTGATGACATGATCTTATATTTAGAAGATTCAAAAACGTCCACCAGAGGACTTCTAGAGCTGATAAACAAATTTAGTAAAGTAGCAGAATAATAAAGTAGCAGGATACAATTGATTTATACATAAATCAATTGCTTTCCTATACTCCAATAATCTACTGTAAAAGAAATTAGGAAAACTATCCCATTCACAGTAACATAAAAAATAGCTGGGAATTAATCTAATGAAGGGGGTGAAGGACCTCTATAATGAAAGCTATAGAACGCTGAAGAAAGAAATTGAAGAAGACCTTAGAAGACGGAAAGACCTCTTATGTTTTTGGATAGGCAGAATTAATATTTTCAAAATGCTACCAAATGCATTATACAGATTCAATGCAATTCCCATCAAATACCAATGACATTCTTCATAGAACTAGAAAAAACAGTACTAAAATCCATTTGGAAAAATAAGACTGGGAATAGCCAAAGCAATACTAAGCAAAAAGAGTAATGCTGGTCACATCAGAATACCAGACTTGAAATTATACTACAGAGCTGTAGTAACAAAAACAGCATGGCGATGGCACCAAAACAGACATGAAGACTGATAGAAGAGACTAGAAGACACAGAGACAAACCCAAATAAGGACAGTTATCTCATACTAGACAAAGGTGCCATAAACATAACATTGGAGAAGGTAGCCCCTTCAACGAATGGTGCTGGGAAAACTGGAAATCCATATGTAGCACAATGAAATTTAACCCATATCTCTCACCCTGCACAAAATTCAACTCTAAGTGGATTGAAGACATAGGAATTAGACCAGAAACTCTGCAACTTCTAGAAGACAATATAGGACCAAAACTCTAACATGTTGGCACAGGAATCAAATTCCTTAACAAGAAGACCCCTAAAGCACAAGAAATAAACCCCAAAATCAATGAATGGATGTCATCAAATTAAAAAACTTCTGCACATTAAAGAAAACTAGAGTGTGTATAGGGAGCCTACAGAATGGGAGAAGATCTTTTCTACCTGCTCCTCAGATAGGACATTAATATTTAGAATTTATTAAGAACTCAAAAATTTAACACCAGATCAAAACAAATAACCTGATCAACAAATTGGCAAAAGAACTAAACAGATACTGCTTAAAAGAAGAAATACAAATTGACCAACAAATACATGAAAAAAAATGTTCAATATCTCAAGCATTTAGGGAAACACAAATCAAAACCACAATGAGATTTCATTTCACTCCAGTCAGAAAGGCAATTATCAAGAATACAAATAATAATAAATGCTGGTGAGGATGTGAGGAAAAAGATACACTCATACATTGATGGGGGAACTGCAAATTAGTACAATCACTCTGGAAAGCAGTACTGAGATTCCTCAAAAAACTAGGAATGGAATATGAGCCAGCTATCCCACTCCTTGGTATATACACAAAAGATCTAAAATCAGCATACTATAGGTATGCAACCATGTCAATGTTTGTAGCAGCTCAGCTCACAATAACCAAGAGATTGTATTACTCAGCTATAAAGAAGAATGAATTTATGTCATTTGCTGGTAAATGGATGGATCTATAACACTAAGTGAAATAAATCAGAACCAGAAAGTCAAAGGTCAATTGTTTTCTCTGATTTGCAGAAGCTAGTATAAAATAAGGGGAAAAAAGAAATGGGGAGGGACTTCATCAAAATAAAAGAAAGATCAGTGGAGTAAAAGAAGGGGATCGAGGGGAGGGAGGAGGGATGGGATAAGGGGAAAACAGTGGAATGAATCTAACCTAACTTTCCAATGTACATATATGAATTATACTACAGTGAATCTCACCATCATGTATATCCACAAGAATCTAAATTTAAAAACTGAAAGTAAATAGGAGAAAGATCAGTAGAGGAAAGGGAACAGGTGTAGTGAAGTGGGGGAGGGCAAGGGGAAATACTGGGCACAGAATTAGAGCATTTATAATTATGTAAAATGAATCCTACTGTTGTATATAACTAATATGAACCAATTCAAAATGAAAAAAGGGTTCAGTGGGAGGGAGGAGGAGAGGGAAAGGGGAACTACTGGGGAACAGTATTGACCAAATTATATTGTTATATTTTATGCATGTATGAATATATTAAAAGTGAATCACACTGTTATGTATAATTATAACATACAAATAAAATATGGATGAAAGAAAAACAAATGGAATAGTAGTCACTGAGAAGTCAAGATTACTGAATATACCTGCTCCGAAGACCAAGGTTACCGTGTGTGTTATGCTGGCATAGACATTTCATGCACTTAGGGTGACTGCTGAAGAAAGACAAGACCCTACAAGGACTCTAGGGGGCAAAGATTATGAATTTATAAGAGCATTTTTTACATTCCAAAATGGACTACTCACTAATTTATTGACCTGGGACAAGTCACTGACATATATTGCTTTGAAACACAAAGCCTAGAGAGGTTAAGGATACTTGTTCTCCATTTTTCATGGAGTTCGTGTGAGGAATAAATGGGATAATCATAAGAATGACTGGCACTGAGTGCCAAATGTCTGACACATAATGGGTATTCAACAAATGTCTGTAGATTCTGAATGAGGGCCCTAAATGCTCTGGCTTCAATAGACTCGGGAGCTTGACTGTCAGTTGTAGGTATACAATTTGGAATAGATTAGAGTCCAAAAGATTAGTGGGTGAAGAAGATACTGTATTTATACTGTAGAATCGGATGTTCTAAGTCACACTCAGATTTCTATTTATCCAAATCCTCTGTCATTTTTGATGGAGAGTAGGAGTACTTTTCTAGGACTCAGATGTTCCATTAACCATTAAACCACAGGCAGAGAGGAAATTTCTTCTAGTTGAAATAAAAAGTTGATTCTTCACATGTGTACCAGGACAGATTCAAAGTCCTAGTTATCAGGTCCTCCAAATAGTATGTGGGACGTTCACAAGAACACAAGATTCCTGAGAAAGTACAATTTTAAAAAATTTAAATATAATTTTTAGATTATTTTAGTTGTCAATGGACCTTTATTTTATTTATTTTTGTGGTGCTGAGGATGGAACCCAGTGCCTCACATGTGCTAGGCAAGTTCTCTTCCACTGAGCTATAACTGAGCCCTGAGAGAGTACAATTTTAAGCAATTTTCCTACTGCTCTATCTCCAGTGTCTAGAACAATGCCTGGCACATACTAGGAGCGCAATACATGTGTTGAGTGAATGAACAAGTGCTCTCATTCACCATTATAGATGGGACATCATAACAAATACCTATAAATTGCTTTTTAGTATAATTGTCATGCAGTGGGAGTATGGAATCTGGAAAAGTCACAGTTTACAAGAGGAAGAGAAGTTCATGATAGTTCCAAATTTACAACCACAAAAATAAAATCATATTGGCAAGGTCTTCCAGCTTGGCTCCAGTTCAACAAAAAGCAAAAATATGTTAATCACAATGAGATTTACTGTAAATAATATTTTTCTGGGACAAGATTAACTGCTATAGGTTTTATTGACAGCAAGACTAACATTTTTCTGTGATTTATTTTTTAGCATTTATAGTCCATTCCAATAAAGCAAAGCCCTTTTATTAAAATAGTCCTTGGGGATTATATATATATATATATATATATATATATATACACACACACAATTTTCATTTACAAACAGGACTTAGTTACTTTTAAATTCTTTCCTGCCTCCTTTCTTCTTTCTCCTTCACTTTCTCTTTGCAAATCTACTACCTGCCATTGAAATCACTGAAATGTGTTCCCAACCTTCAACCTCTTATGGGTTTCTCATAGTCTTTGGCAGAATTTTCTGACAAAAATTCTGATTCTGGAATGTGCAGCCTTTTTGGTCCTGAACTGGCCAAATTTTGGCAAGGAGGTCTTAGAATCCTGTGAAAAAGGCTAAAAGGCTTCCTGTTAGAGACAGGACCTGTCTTGTTTTTAAGGCTTATTATCTTTGGAGCTTCTGTAGCCCTTCCTTGGGCTTGCCTTACCCTGTGGCCTCTAGAGTTTCTATGTCTATGTTTAGTCAGCTTTTTCACTGCTGTGACTCAAAGACCTGACCAGAACAACTGTAAAGGAAAGAAATGTTTATTTAGGGTATCATGATTTCAGAGGTCTCAGTCCATAGATAGCAGGCTCCATTCCTCCAGGTTCAAGGTGAGGCAGAATAACATGGTGGAAGAGTGTGGCAGAGGGAAGCAGCTCCCATGATTATCAGAAAGCAGAGAGACTCCACTCTCCAGATACAAGATATATACCCCAAAGCCACGCCTCCAGTGAATCACTTCCTCCAGCCATACCTCACCTGCCTCCAGTTACCACTCGTTAATCCCATTAGGGATCAATTATCTGATTAGGTTAAGGCTATAACCCAATCATTTTTCCTCCAAGTCTTCTTGCATTGTGTCACATGTGAGCTTTTACGGGACACCTCATATCCATACCATAACAGCTTGCCTGAATCTGATATATTATCTTATAATAATCTACAGTTTCCATGAACTCCACATATCTGGATTCTTTTCCTAATGTTCTTATCTTCTGCTTCTATATCTGCCTTTATCTACAGCTATATTTCTATGTTTTCAGAGGCTCATGGCGCCTTTTTTAGATATTCTCATATCCTTGCTGCTCTAGCCCTGCCCAAGTCCCAACAGACAGGAAAATGCAAACTTGGACCAGTCCAAGTAAAAGAAAATTAAAAAGGGATTGAAGGCCATTATAAGTAGTAATTTTACACCCTTGCCCCATTTGTAGAGTTAGGAAATGGTGTCTTTAATCTCTGTAAAACTTTTCTAAAGAAATTCTGGGCTTGTAAGATTCATCTAATTTATACCATCTTAAAAATGAACCACACCTTCTTGGGGATGCTGTTCCAGTCTGAGTACATGAGAATGGACTAATGATTCCCCAAGTTCTATCTCTCCTGAAAGAGTTTCTCCCATCCCTGCTGTGATGGGTAATTTTATGTGTCAACTTGACTGGGATATGAGATACCTTGACTTTTGGTCAAACATTATTCTAGGTGTGTGTGTGAGGATGTTTGTGGATATGATTATTATTTAAATTGGTTTACGGAGTAAAGCACCTTGTCTTTCTTAATGGGAGTGGATCTCATCCAATCAGTTGAAGGTCTGAATAGAAGAAAAAACTGACTGTCCTGTAAGAGGGGGCACCTCTTGCCTGACAACTTCAGCTAGAACATAAATCTTTTTCTGCCTTTGGACTCATACTAAAACACTGGCTTTTTCTGGGTGTGAAGACTGCCATTTTGGGGGCTGGAACTTACATAATCTATTCTTTTGGTCCTTGCGCTTTCAGACTTAGACTGAAACTATACCATCAGTTCTCCTGGGTGTCCACTATGTAGGTCTTGGGACATTTGGGCTTTTATAATCATAAGTCAATTATTTATAATAATATATCTAAAGAACAATGACTAATAAATCTGCCCTTCCACAGTGAAACCTGACTGCTCTATGAGGAACAGGAGAAAAGATGAAAGAAAGTTTCAAGCAGTCTTAATAGTCATGAGGAAATATTTCTAAATAGGATGATTTGGGAGAGAAGAAGCTTTGTTAAAAACTAAGAAACAAAAGTTGTAATCCTTCTCAATAATTTATTTGTGGCATGACTTTGGGTAAGTCATCTCCCCTTTGTCACTCCCATTTTATGTGAATGAAAGTGATAATAAGCCCTCATTCTACACCTGTGGCATAGGTATGTTAAAAATGTCAACTGAAGGGCTTAGGGATGTTGCTCCCTGGCAGCTTAGCATTTGTGAGTCCCTGGGTTGCATTCCCAGCACCAAAAAAAGTGAAGTAACTCAATTATTGTTAATAGGTAATGATAAGAACGCCCATCTTTTTCTTTGAACCAGGATCATTTGTTAGAATTGTCCCTGATACTATTCATACCAAAGTCAACATGAATTTCTTTCTTCCTTTAGTATTTTTAATAGAAATAATGATATAACATTTTCCAGGGAGAATGATCTTTGTGGCATAATAGTTCAATAGTATTATGTGCAGGAACTGGGAACTCAAATATTATAAAAACAGGTTAGCTAAATATAAGTAAAACCATGTAAATTATAATAGTATATGAGATACAATTTGTCATTTTATCTCAAACTTGCTATTGGAGATAAAACCAAAAACGAGCTGAGTACTTAGGGTGTGGTGGTGCATGTCTGTAATCCCAGCTACTCAGGAGGCTGAGGCATGAGGATCTCAAATTTTAGGCCAGCCTCAGCAAATTAGCAAAGCCCTAGGCAACTTAGTAAGAGCCTGTCTTGAAATAAAAAGACTGGGGATGTAGCTCAGTGGTAGAGTACTCCTGGGTTCAATCCCCAATACTGGCAAATTAGCTGATTATGCCAATTATAGAAACTTCATTTTATTTTTAAAATTTATTTTATTTATTTTTATTTTTACAGACTGCATTTTGATTCATTGTACACAAATGGGGCACAACTTTTCATTTCTATGATTGTACACGATGTAGAGTCACACCTCTACATCATACATGTACACAGGGTAATTATGTCTGTCTCAGTCCATTGTCTTTCTTACACCCTGCCCCCTTCCCTCTCCCTATTTCCTTCTACACAATCCAAAGTTCCTCCATTCTTCTCTTATCCACCCCACCCTCACTCCCTGTTATGTATCAGCATTCACTTATCAGAGAAAACATTCTGCCTTTGGTTTTGGGGGATTGGCTTATTTCACTTAGCATGATATTCTCCAACTCTATACATTTATCTGCAAATGTCATAATTTTATTCTTTTTTATAACTGAATAATATTCCATTGTGTATATATACCACAGTTTCTTTATCCATTCATCTATTGAAGGACATCTAGGTTGGCTCCACAATCTAGCCATTGTGAATTGAGCTGCTATAAACATTGATGTGGCTGCATTACTGTAGTATACTGATTTTAAGTCCTTTTGGGTGTAAACCAAGGAGTGGGATAACTGGGTCAAATGGTGGGTTCATTCCAAGTTTTCTGAGGAATCTCCATACTGCTTTCCAGAGTGGCTGCACCAATTTGCAACTCCACCAGCAATGTACAAGTGTGCCTTTTCCCCCACATCCATGCCAACAATTATTATTGCTTGTGTTCTTGATAATAGCCATTCTAACTGGGGTGAGATGAAATCTTAGGGTGGTTTTGATTTGCATTTCTCTAATTACTAGAGATGTTGAACACTTTTTCATGTATTTGTTGATCACTTGTATATCTTCTCCTGTGAAGTATCTGCCCAGTTCCTTACCCCATTTATTGATTGGGTTCTTTGTATTTTTGGTGTAAAATTTTTTAAGTTCTTTATAAATTTTGGAGATTGGTGCTTTATCTGAAGTTCATGTGGAAAAGATTTTCTCCCACTCTGTAGGCTCTCTTTTCACATTATTGATTGTTTCCTTTGCTGAGAAATTTTTTTTAGTTTATTAAGACTCATACTAAAGCTGACATGGTAGAATTCTTCAGTACACTGTTCTAAAAGCATCAATAGGAAGAGTTTGTCAGAATGGGAATCAAAAGTTTGATGAGCAAGAAATGTGACTGGCAACATGTCATAAATTTATTTAATATAGCTGTTGCATTGGCATTGATTTTGGGCCTGAAATAAGTTGTTCATAATGTAGTTGTGCCTATTATTGTCTTTGGCCTGGTTAAACTTTCCCCTATGGTTCTTTGCAACATAGCCTGCTGGTTCCTCATCTCACTGACCCACAACTTGTGCTCACATAGCTACTGACCATTATAAAACCTAATGGTAACATCAGAGTCATTTGAAATAAGTTTGCCTGTCATGTGTGTTTTCCTTAAACTAGCAAATTCACAACTCCCACAGGAAAGTCTAAAGGAATAACACTCCTAGATCTTAATAAAAACACAGTCCCACAGGTGCTTCTACTTCGCTTGCACCCCCCACACTGGTTGAACACCCTGTTGACTGTGGACTTCCCATTGGCCTGTTGACGACCCTAACCTCTCCAGTAAGTCTGAGTAATAAACTTTTGCTTCATGGATTTTGGTTTCATTCCTCACTCTGTCTCACCTGACACATATATACCATAGTGTTTTTCTCAATGTTATTGAACATCATTAATGAATCAACCACACTATTTCTGCAAGGAAAAGATGAAAGAACATTCTTGGATGCTCCAGAGCCCCTGCACCTCTACTCAGAGTGTACCCCTAACAAGACACCCTCTTTCCAACCTTTGAAACCCTCCCAATGGGTGCTAACCCAATTTAAGTCCAATCTCCTCTAGGAAGCAGTCCCATTCAAGTCTGTTTGCGATCATACCCACGTACGTGATTTGTCTCCAGAAATTATTTGGCATTTAACAGTAGCAGAGATATCACAAGGCAATGTATATTCTCTTCTCTTCAACATTTCATGGGTTGGCAAACATAGTACAGTTTTGAATGGATTTTGGATCCTTCAGGGCTTCTATTTCTTCATCTTTGAAATAAAACTTTTGAATCAGAGCTGTGGTTTTCAAGGTTTGTGTTTTGGCCATAGAACTCTTTCTACTAACTAGCTAACTAACCACACACACACACACACACACACGCTCCCTCACTATGCAAAATGGAATTGAAAAGGAATCTAAGTAGTCTCTTTAAATAAAGCAAGGACATGGACCCTCCAAGGTGCAAAGAATTCTCCTAAATCCCTATAAATGGCAGTTTGAGGCCCTTCTGTGGAACCCTATGAAAGAGTGTGAAAACCCTTGAACTGGAGGACCTGTAAGGATCCTTTCTAGCCCATATAATTTGTGTTTCTATGTGCATATGTGGAGTCTTAGCTGAATTACAAGTGTCTTAAGGATAATGACTGTATACAACATTGAGTTTTTAGAATACATATTATCTTATGTAGAAAAGGGACTACACCAAAATATGTGGGCCGAGGAGGAGGACAACTCCCCCTGTAGGCATTTAATCCTCTGTTTAATAGTCTGAAGGTGTTTTTGCCCTTTTCTTACACAAGGAAGATGAAGGTAACAGTTACCACATTTTTGCCCTTGATCTTGAGACTTGAATTTAATGACCTCTCTAAATTTTGTCATTCTAGCAGTTCTACTTTGGGTGGTATTGGTAGATTGCTTGACCTACAGAGTGAAAACGATTCAAGTATTTTTGTAATCAAATATGCCTGGTATAATTTGAGAGATTAAACTTTATTTCTTTAGGAGGAAAGGAAATTGCATGTGTGTGCATGTGTATGCACACGTGTGTAAATGTTTGTGAAGTTTTTAAGTTCTGCTATATATTGTCTTTCAAAGTACAGTTGTCAAAGTTTACCCTTATAGTACTTGCCTAACATGAGTGAGGCCCTGGGTTCAATTCCTTAGTAATGAAAAATAAGAAAAAAAGAAAAAAGTTTACCTCTGTATGTCTATAATCTTTAGCTTGATAGGTTTCATAGTAGAAAACAAAATTTAAAGTGCCTTTAACTCTGAATGCCCTTTAATGAATATCTCAAAATCATTCCATACCAAATTACCCATCATAATATCCCAGACTGATTCTCTGCAGCAACATAGTGACTATTACATACCCAGGATATTTGCATATTTTGATGCATTTGTATAAATTACAGAGGCTTACTTTCAGGGAGAATAAACCTTAGAAAAATGGTTGATCTCTTAGGGTCCCTCAAATATCCATATGTCCATGACTCTTTCCTTCTTGTTAGCAAAGTTGTGACTTGTCCTTTACTGCCAGCCTGAAGGATTACCATATTTCACTGCATAATCATCACCACTACATATTCTTTGTACTTTATTTTTTCCATCCAAAAATTGATTTCTAATCTTTCATTGCATAATCATTGCATGGTATAATTCTATTTGCCAGGTCACTTAAAAAGTAAACAGCAGCAATGTGTTCACCAGTGAGTGAACATTCATATTTTTGTGTACTATGAACTGAACTCCAAGCCTAGAATCTCAGCAAATAGGCATTATCACTATATTTCCAAAGCTGACCTGCTCAATTTGTTAAGAGTGCTGTAGTACTATGCTAATGGGGAAACCCTTCTTATATGAGAGGTGATGAGAACAGTGTATCAGATAAGGAAATCAATGATAGTGGCACAGAATCTTCTGACACTGAAGATTAAATTTTGTTAAGTCTGTACTTTGCAATGCTATAGTAAGTTTCCTTAAGTGTAAAATTTTGACTATAGTGAACAAATCAATAACAACTAATGTGTCAACTTTTTTTAGACCAGAAAAATGTTTGCTCTACTGCATGAAGAAATGATATGTGTGGATTTGGACTATTCAATTTTAATGTATATTCATGAGCATTCTGTGCATCCTAATCTTGCACCAAAGACAGTTTAGTAATAAATAATTTTTAAGTAACACAGCACATTTTTTATAAAAAGCTTCACATATTAGTTGCACCCCAATTTTTGGCAAAAACATTTAGTCTGAAATAATTATGCACTGAAATATGGTGGGTTTGGAATTATTAGTTTAAAACTGGAAGGGAAACTCGAGTCCAGGTTCCTCATTCACAATGTGTAAACACAGGCCCAGAAAGATTGTGTGGTACTTAGTGCAAAAGCAGAGGCTGAACTTGATGCTTCTAACTTTTAATTTGTTGTATTTTCCATTGACAAAAACTTCTTGTCTCAACTTTTAAACTGAGACAGATTAATAGGTACTTATATAACTCAAAATGAGGGACCCTTAAGTTGTAATTCAAATGAGAAGAAAGGAAGAGATAATGATTCATTTTCATAACAGTCTGGTGTTAAAAAGGAGTTCCTTTCTGTAAAATTGGATAAAATTTTATGTGATAGGAACAGAAGGAGAATGAACATTTACCCATCATTGACTATGTGATTGGAATTGTGCTAAGCGCTTTATGTGTATCATGTATCATATTGTATAATACATACCCAGCAAAATAAGTATTATTACTTGTAAATGAGAATTCTAAGGCTTAGAGAAAGAAAGTGACTTGCCCAAGGACATAGCTTTAAGTGGGAGATTTGGAATTTGAATTAACCTCTGTCTGCATCGATACTCACATTATTGTTAGTTACTATAGCATTCTGAATCCTGGAGCCTACTGAGAAGGATAAGAAAGCCATCACTCCTCTTGCTCGAATCATTTCATTGTGACTTATCCATTAGCTGAGCTTCCTTTTGCCTATGGAATGTGGACGTCTTGGGTTTTTGCAGAGCCAACAGAAAAAGCAGGGATTTTGGAGTGGAATTGTCCATCAGCTTTCTTTTCCTTTCATTCTGCTTATCTCTCTTAGAAGAATCTGTTTTCATTCTTCTTCCTGCAGTATGTCTCGCCAGGTGAAAGAGTATTGCTTTTGCTACACAAGTGCATATACAAAAGCATTGCTATATGAAAGGATTGTTATGCAATTGTTTTGATAACTTTTATAATCAAACCTTTGTTTTATTATCCTTCCTTATTAACCAATTCTTTTGTCTTTTTTCCATAAGGCAGATGGAGTGGTAGGGAAAAATCATCTGTAATTTGACTGAAGAAAGACAACTAATGTTGAGTACCTACTATATGCCATTCATTGTACTGGGCATTATATATATATATATCTCCTGCTTAATCCTTACAATAATCCTGTAAAGGCAGACATTCACATTTAACAGAAGGGGAAACTGAACTTTGATAAGGCTAAGCAAACAGGCTGAGATCACACAGCTGAGGAGCAGAACTGGGATTTGAACTCAGGCCCTTTTGATTCTAAAATTTAAGGTCTACTCCACTATACTATTCAGCCTCCATTAAAAACACAGTTATTGCCTTCTACAAGAGTCTTGATAAGCAGTGCTATGGTTTGAATTTCCCTCAAAAGCCAATGTGTTGGAAGTCTTGGTTCTCATCATGTGGTGCTATTGGGAAGTGGTGGGGACTAAGCAGTGAGGACTAGTGGGAGGAAGTTAATTAGGTCTTTGGGGAGTGCCTTCAAAGGGGATTGTGGGAAGCCAATCTCTTTCTTTTTCTTTCTTTCCAGCTGCCACGAATTGAGAAGTTCCCTCTGCTATACATCCCAACAATGATGTGTTACCTTGCCATAGGCCCCAAAGCAATGGGGCCAACCATGAACTGAAACCTTCAAAACTCTGAGCCAAAATAAATCTTTCCTCCTTTTAAGTTGATTATCTCAGCTATTTTGTCACAATGCCAGAAAACTGACACAGCCGGGAAATCCGTCTTTCCTGGTTGTCTCTAAATTCTGGTTTCAAGTCTCTAGAGGTCCCTCTATGGTAAAATTCTGAAAACAATCAACTATGTTCTCCAGAAAGAAAAAGGTCAATAAACACAGATCCCTGAAACATAGAACTGAAGGATTATTTCCCATTTCCTTCTGTTCCTGCTTGGGATGAAAGGTCTAAGTGTATCTCCCTTGCCTCTAGTCAGACCAAAGACAAGCATCTGGGATGGTTTCTTGGCTATGAAAGTCAGACAGTGTTCTAATTGTCATTAAACTGTGCACTCATCCCAACCTTACTGCTTCTAATTCCTGCACCTGCTAATTGGCTAATTTATGTTTCAGTCTGTTGAAGCTTTGTATTCTTAGTTACGTTAATGGGAGTAGGCTATTTAAAATATTAACATTTAAAACATATTGAATACTAACACATTTTAAAAAATAATGTATCATTACTATAGTGATACATGCATACCAATGCTTATACCAGTTCATAAGAGTTAAGTTATGAAACCAGCTTAGATGTCTGTCAACAGATAAATAGATAAAGAAAACATGGCATATATACACAATGGAGTTTTACTCAGCCATGGAGAAGAATGAAATTATGGCATTTGTTCATAAATGGGTGGAACTGGAGAATATCATGCTAAGTGAAATAAGCAACTCAGAAAGTCAAGGGTCAAATATCTTCTTTCATATGCAGAAGCTAGAGAGAAAACGGGAATAAAAAAGGATCTCAAGAAAAGAGTAGAGTAGAAAAGAGAGACCAGTAGATCAAGAGGATAGAGGAGGGGAGGGAAAGTGGTAGTATGGGGGAATGTGCTATGTGCATGTGCAATTATATTACAGTGGATCACACTATATGTAAAATCAAAATGTACCAATAAAATATTAAATAAAGGAAAGGGGGAGGGAAGGATAACATTACATAAAAAACCAATCAAATACAAATTAATAGATGAGGGAAAGGAAGTCTAGTAGAGTAGAGCAAGGAGAAAGGGAGAGGGGAGGGAGGACAGGAGGTAAAAGGGGAGGATCATGAACTGAAATTGATTTTCATGCATATATGAGTTTGTCAGGATGAACCCAACTACTATGTATAACCATAAAGTTCTAATACTAATAATAATAGTTCAAAAATAAAGTATAAAGGCAAAATTCATGCAACATAAAAATTAACCATTTTAAAACAATCAATTCAGTAGTATTTAGTACACTGACAGTGTCATGCAACCATCACCTCTACTTAGTTCTACAACATTTCTATCACCATGGAGTAAACACCTAACTCATTAAGCTGTTTTTTCCTATCTTTCACAAACTCACTCCATTCCAGCTCCTGGCAACCACCAATCTGCATTTTATATTTACAGATTTATCTGTTCTGGATATTTCATATGGATGGAACCATACAATATGTAAACTTTCATGTCTGACTTTTTTCACTTCATATGTTTTCAAGGTTCATCATGTTGTACCATTTATCAGTACTTCATTCCTTTTGATGACTGAATAATATTCCATTGTACAAGTGCTTCTTGACTTATGATGAGTTACCTTCCAATAAACCCACTGTAACCTGAAAAACCCTAAATTGAAATGCATTCAATACACTTAATATACTGAATGTCATAGCTTATCAGTGAAGTACACTGTAGATTATGGGTTGTTTCCTTTTGTGGCTGGCTGAGAACTGCAGATTGTTACTGCTGTATACTACTGTGAGAGAGTTTCATACCATATATTGGTAGTCTAGGAAAAGAACAACATTCAAAATGAGAAGTGCAGTTTCTACTGAATATGTCTTGCTTTTGTACCATCATAAAGTAAATTAAAAAGCAATCACAAATTGAGACATCTTAAGTTGGGGACTTGTGTGTGTCTGTATATACATATAAAACAATTTGTATCAATAAATGTGTCAATGGGCCTTTGGGCTGTTACCACCTTTTGGCTGTTATAAATAGGACTGGTATGAATATACTTACCTGAGTACCTGTTTTCAATTCTTTGGGATACTCTATCTAAGGGTAGAATTGTGGGGTCATATAGCAATTTTACCTTTACATTTAGAGGAACAACTAAACTGCTTTCCTTAGCAGCTGAATCAATTTGCATTCCTATCAACAATGTAGAAAAGTTCTGATTTCTCCATATCTTCACCAGCATTTGTTATTGTACATTTTTAATTATAAGAAATCCTATTGGGTGTGAATAGTCTCTTAGTTTTGATTTTCATTTCCTTAATCACCAATGCAATTAAACATCTTTACACGTGAATGTTTGCAATTTGTATATTTTCTTTGGAGAAATGTATATTCAAATTCTTTACACATTTTTAATTGGGTTTTTAATCTTTGGTTATTGAATTTTAAGAATTTTTAAATATATACATTCTGGATATATGAATACAAATATATGTATATAGCTACACCCTTAGTAGATATGTGATTTGCAAATGTTTTCTCCATTTCTATATGCTGTCTTTCCCACTTTCTTGGCAATATATCCTTTGATGCACAAAGGATTTTAATTTTGAAGAAGCCCAATTTATCTATTTTATGTTGTTATGCTTTTGCTGTCACATACAGGAATTTATTGTGAAATCCAAAGACATGAGGTTTCATCCCTATTTTTTCTTGTAAGAGTTTTATGGTTTAACTCTTATGTTTAGGTCATACCCATTTTGAGTTAATTTTCATATACATTTTTTTTTTTTTTTTGCGGTGCTGGGGATTGAACCCAGGGCCTTGTGCTTGCAAGGCAAGCACTCTACCAACTGAGCTATCTCCCCAGCCCAATTTTCATATACATTGTGAGGTAGGGGCCTGACTTGATTCTTTTGCATATGAATGTCTAGGTGTCCTAGCATTACTTGTTAAAAAGACTTTTTTTTTACCCTGTTGAAAGGTCTCAATACCTTTATTGAAAATCAATTGGCCATAGATGTATGGATATATTTCTGGACTCTCTATTCAATTCCATTTATCCATATGCCTATCCTTAGGCTAGTACCAAACTGTTTTTTATTACTGTGATTTTGCAGTAAATTTTAAAATCAAGAAATGTGAGTCCTCTACCCTTATGCTTATCTTTAAAATTGTTTTGGCTTGGGCTGGGGTTGCGGCTCAGTGGTAGAGCACCTGCCTAGCATATGCGAGGCAATGGGTTCGATTCTCAGCACCTCATAAAAAATAAATAACTAAGGTTATTAAAATTGTTCTGGCTATTTGGGGACCTTTGAAGTTCCATTTGAATTTGGGAATCACTTTTTCCATTTCTGAAAAAAAAATGTCATTGAGATTTTGATAGGGATTGCATTGAATCTGTAGATTTTGTTGGAAAGCATTCACATCTTAACAATATTAAGTTTTGTAATCTATGAATACACAATGTCTTTCTCTTTATTAAGGCTTTTTTTCATTTCTTTTAGCAATGTTTTTCAGCTCTCAGCCTACATCTTTCATGTCTTTGGTGAAATTTATTCTTAGATATTCGAATTGTTTGGATGCTATGGAAAACTGAATTATTTTTGTAATTTCCTTTTTGGATTCTTCATGGCTGGTATATAGAAACACAAACAATTTTTTGTGTTGATTTTACATCCTGAAATTTCTGGATTTATTAGCTTTTTGTATTAATTGAGATGATGATGTGGTTTTTCTTCTTCCTTCTCTTAATATGATGTTCTACATTGATGGATTTTTCTTATGCTGAACCACATTTGCTTTCCTGGGGGCAAATACTACTTGGTCATGGTATATAAACTTTTTAATATGAAGTTGGTTTCAGTTTGCTAGTATTTTGTTGAGGATTTTTGCATCTATATCCATAAGATATATTGGTATATAGTTTTCTTTTATAAATCTCTGTATACGGCTTTGGTATCAGGGTAATGCTAGCTTCATACAATGAGTGAACACATGTTGTCTCTTCTTTACTTTTGGAGCAATTTAAGAAAAGATGATTTTAATTACTCTTTAAATGTTTCATAGAATTCACCAGCTAAGCCATCAGGGTTTGAAATTTTCTTTGTTGAAAAGTTTTTCAAGTTTATTTTTCAAGTTTCTTTCATGTATGGTTTAAATCTCTTTACTGCTCAGAATTTTAATTTCTTTTTAAATCAGTTTCATTAATTTGTATGTATATAGTAATTTTTTCATCTTGTCTAGGTCATTTAATGTGTTGCCATATAAATGTCCATAGCGTTCTCTTATAATCTTTGGTATTTTCTGTAAGGTTGATGGTAATGATTCCACTTTCATTTCCAATTTGAGTTATTTGCACCTTCTTTCATTTTTTTCTTTGTCTGTCTAAAGGTTTGTCAATATTGTTGATGTTACAAAATAACTTTTAATTCCATTGGCTCTATTATTTTTGTTCTCAGTTTTATCTCTAAACATTATTATTTCTTCTGCTAGCTTTGAGTTTACTATGCTCTTTTTCTAGTTTTTCAAGATGTACAGTTATATTATTGACTTGAAATTTTCCTTCTTCTTTTTCTTAATGGAGGATCTTTTAGCTACAAAATTTCCTGTTAAAAATGGATTTCCTCAGGAGCAGTTCCTGCCCGCCTACAGATGAATTGGCTATACTTTCCTGTTGCTTTGTATGCCTTATGTGAATCTTCATTGAAATATGTACATTTGAATATTATAATGTGGTAAATCTGGATATCAGATTTTCCCTCTTCTCCGAGGTTAGCTGTTTTTGACTGTGGAGGGCTGTAATTGTCTTTTTAAAATTAATTTTTTAAACTATTTTAGCAAGTATTGTATTCCTTGTCATGTGTGGTCAGTGAAATCTCTGTTCCTTTAGCTTGTGTTCAGCTAGTGTCTTGACAGAGATTTCCTTAAAAAAACTTCTCTCTCTTTCTCTCTTTCATTGTGGCTGGGACACTTAGCCAGGCTATTAATAACTCTGCCTTAGCCTTCACTTCCTGCCTGTATGAACATGGAGATCAGCCAGAGGTGAAAACTTGGGATCTTCCTAAGTATCTTCTGAACATGTTTCATGCTCTGGGTATGCCATGGCTGTCTAAATTCCTCAGTACACATGGGTGATTTTGAATGTTTTACTTTCCTAAATAAATTATTTCCCCAGATTCTCCTTCTAGGCTTTAGATGATTTACTGTTTCTCAACCATCATATTTTGCTTTAGGTGGGTATGGACTTTTCATTTGCCTTATAATGTTTTTGAGCCATATCTACCATTTTCACACCCTCAATGATTTATGAGTTAGTTGAAATGGAGACCTGAACCTTGCATTAATCTGTCAGGAATAATTCTTTGGTAAGGTTTGCTCTGCTTCCTCTGAAACTAGTAACCAGGGTCCAATAAAAGGAACATGGATTTTGACCTTCAAGATCACTGCCAAACTGGGGACAAGATGAGGTAAAAACAGAAGTCCCATGTAGAAGTTGCCTTTTTCTTGATTCAGCATTTGCTTGTTTTCTATTAATCTTCAACAATTTTCCATAGTTATGATAAAGTTGTTTCTGAACATTTCTACTTATTTTTCGATGTTTCTGTGGAGGTATGGGAGTTTGAAGCTGCTTATTCTGCCATTTTGCTGATGTCATTCTCATGATCAAAGTTTAATCTCGGTCATTGAATCCAGGGCTTGTTCCAGAAGACTTGGCTTAAGAAAGCTATCATTTCTGCCTACTACAGACCTTCTCTCCACAGAGACAATTAAAAAAGAACCCTGGCTTCCATATATCTTTCCCACATAGAAATCCTTGCTTAGACTTAGGCCTAGAGGATACCCAGGGGCATTTGAGTTTTAATGAGTGGTGGAAATGGTTCTACAAATGATTAAGGCAATGGGAAGGGAAATTAAGCAATGTTGCAAAGTCTAGTGACCAAAGTATAATCTTCCCTCGAAATGTGGCCCCACAAATGACTTTTTACATTTGTGTTTGTTCTCTTCTTGAGATGTTCTTTCTTCTCCCTTCTTTCTCAAGTATAAACATTCTTTCTTCATGGAAGATATACTTTCTTGCTAAGTGCAGCTCTGAAATACTATTACATTCCCACCATCCTAGGTAATTCCCCTGATAATTCAGGTTAACTTGATGGATCGTCTCTTCATTCATACTTATCACTTTTCACAGCTCATTTACCCTATCCATCTAAACTTTACTCCTACTGCTTCTCTAAATCCCCTACTCACCACTGCCACCAAAGAGTAGCTGAAAGAATTCATCAGATTTGCTCTATCTCACTTACGCTAGCTACTTGCTCTGGAATCTGACTATTTTATTTCCTGAGAATTTCATACCAATTTTATTTTGCCATCTTGACCTTATCATTTTCCTCTCAAATTCTTTCTTGCATCATTGCCCTCCCTTAGAGGTAGTTTTCAGTCCTTCCAGTAGCTCTTAGAACTAAGCCACGCAATTTCCTCTTCATCTCAATTCTCTGCTCTGGATCCTTTTTCAAAATCTCTGAACTGTATCTTAAAAATATAGGTAGCTTCTGTTTCTTTTGCATTTTCAGAAAATGTAGGCTATGTACCGTCAGAGTAATTGTCAAAGCTGCAGTTGTTGCAGGTGTAATGGAAACTAAGTGCTGAGTATACAAATGGGAAATCACACTAATTGTGTTATCATTTAATTGGGCCAACATTCTACTCCAAGGATGCATTGTGGGCAACTTTCCCTCACTTTAGGGGTGTCTAAATTCGTACTAGTTTCTTATTGGAAATTTACCATTAATATAAGAATGGGAACACTATACAATGTCCTAGAAGTATACAAAATAGTTAAAAATAAAGACTCTTCTTTCTTCTGAGAGTTGAAAAACTTGGTAAACCCATGTACATGTATTTTTCCACTGTAAAAGGGAATATCAGATGCAAAATCATCATCTTCTTCTACCAGGGGGTGACCAGAGCTGTAAAGGATGAGGTCAGAATGATGTGGAGTGAAACCTCAGCAACAGATGGAGCTCTGAAAAAGGAATCTTTCTGAGTAGCAGAATTTTCTGGAGTTTAAATTTACTTCTTTGCATTTCAATGATTTTTAATTTAACCACTTTGGTTAGAACGTTTTCTAACATGTATTGCACACTTCCTTGCCTCCTTAGGCAGAATATATGGAATATAATTTCATCTTCTCTTGATGACTCAGGGTCCATGCTATGATTTTAAGCTTCTCAGCATGCTGTATCCAGTGATGCCCTCGGGGCCTATTATAGCTATAAGAATGTTTGCTCCAACACTAAATGTTCCCAGACTGCAGAGTTATTTTGTCAGCTTTTTCTTAGTTGTTTCTCTCTCTCACCCCTTGCTGTAAGTGTTCTGTTGTCTTTGTTGTAACAACCACTGTTTAGTTTTTAACATGATGTTTCTAATCTCTTGTAAGAACAGAAATAAAACATGCAAACTTGGTGAGAATGATGTGTAAAATGAAAGTGTACAGATTCTGAGTCAAGTCCTATAGGACTTTACCTTGAAGGAAGCTGATGAGTTAAAAATGCATGGGTTTGGTGCTCAGATGCCCTTTTTGCTTAGCTTGTGATTATTACCTATATTATAGGTAAGCAATATTGCTGTTTATGTAAAGTGAGGTTGGGAAAGGTAAAGGGTCATTCTTTACAGTGACATTTAAATTACTCTAAAGCCAGGTTACTGACTAGGTGCTTCATGTTACCATCCACTATTCTAAGATGATACTAATTATTTGACCTCTTTCAGAGAAATATATTAAAACCATAGCTGAGGGCTATAGTATAAGCATGCCAGTAGACTGGACCCCCTTCCTGCAATCCCAGTTTCTGATCTGAGGAGCACCTTGTACCCAATGCATGGGACTCAAGTATTTTACCAACAGGTCTTGCATATGGTGGTGATAAGGTAGACAACAAGGGGTAGGGTACAGCCCTCTTGTTCATTATTGTTTTTCACATGCTTAGAGAAATAACTTGTTTGGTTCCATCTCTAGGTTTGAATATAGCAACAGATGATTTCCAACTCAGCAGATGTTCTTTAGGAGCTTGAGTAAAGAATGCTCCTTTGATTATTGTCATAAGGAACAACTGACAGGAATTGTCCCTCATGTTTGTAGTGGAAAAGACATGTGCAGATACTTTTGACAAAGCTAAGGGTCTTGTTCAGTGATTTTATCTATCCTGAAGCTGCAGGGAACCTCTGTTACTGTCATGCAGAGCCTAAAATCAGCTGGAAAAAACAGGGACAATGAAAACAGCAAGTCTGTGCTGAATCAGATTCAGTGAGAGGCATTCAGATGTCAACAAGTCGTATGTCTGCCACTTAATTCAATCAGTGGTTTATTTAATTCCAACCTCTGGGCCCAGGTCATTTTTGTGAAAAATAAAAATAGCCCAATATGACGTTGGCATTCACCTGAGTACTGAGAATCTTGGAGGGAAGGCATGCACAGGCAAGTTTTTCAGTTCTACCAGCTCTTTTGCTGCTACTTTAATTACTAAATTTCATGGGGGACCAGATGGCCACTAATTAAGGAGACTCTCCAAATAAGAGACCTCAATAGACAGAATCTTCTTGTACTCTACATCTAATAGATGTTTAATCTAACTAGAATTTCAGTTATGGTACCCAGGGTTATGGGGTACCTGCCTTTTGGGTGGGAGATACAGAACATAGAGAAAGTTTTGAAATGATGGTGCTTCACATAAATTCTTATTACCTAGTAGTTATCAATCAGGAAACCATCAGCACCTAGCTCTTCTGTAGGTCTTCCAAACTAATGAGAATTGATGTGTACACACATGACCCTGAGGCCCTTTAGGTCTCTAATTTTCCATTGAGTCATCAAAGGAAACTTAAATTGTGTTTGATGTAACAATCATCCTAAGGGTCACTTTTAAAAATTCAGTTCCAGTTAATCAGAACCTCTCTATTAGCTAGACTCTTTTTAAAACATGTTTTAAACTTAATTTTATTTATTTATTTATTTATTGTGGTGCCGAGGATTGGACCCAGTGCCTCACACATGCTAGGCAAGTGCCCTACCTACCACTGAGCCACAACCCCATCCCTTAGCCAGAATCTTGATGAACTAGACCAATCCATTTATAGACTTTGATAGGTAATTCAGTGTTCATTAGGTATAGGAATAGTTAAAATAACACACTTAAAGAAAAAATTTATAACTATGCATGTCACACATGGAGAAGATTAATTATACATGTCAGCTAGAGTGTGACCCTTCCCTGGCTGGTTCAGGCAGACTTTTGGGAGATAAACTGATATGAAATGAGGAGAGTAATATAGAATTACTGGTATGTACATGGCTGGAAAAAGCTGTGATATATACTCTGGTAAAAGAACAAAAAATCCAGGTAGTCAAGAGACTTGGGCTCTCAATCTGGTTCATCTATTAATTACCTACATGATCTACAGCTCAGTTCCCTTACTGCAAAAATAGATCTATTCTTACCTGTCTAACAGGTTTGTGAGATAATTTTAGTATGGGCTCCCCTAAAAATAAGACCTTGAGACAAGGATTAAAGTTTAAGCAGTTTCTTTGAGTGTTGAAGAAAATACTGGTAGAAGAATGGGGTAGCGAAAAATAAGAGAGGGAAGTAAGCAGGAATTAAAGGGAACATTACCAAACTAGCTACCACAAAGAGTGGAGCTTAATTCTTCAGAGGACAGTCTGGGAGGCAGTGTAAGTTATCTGATTCAGAGTTACCTCACCTGAGAGGTGAGTGTACCCTGACTCCTACCAGTTTTTGGTGGAGAACTGCTTAGTTTTTGGTTGAGGGTCATTAACTAATTCCTCAGCATTTCAAAAATTCCACATGGTTTGGCAAAGCAAGCTCTGGTATCCAGAGTCTTCAGCAAAAGAAATGGAGGTGCTGGCAGTAGGAGTTTGGGGCAGCATGCACTAAGGTTGTAAGGGGGAAGAAGGATAAGTATGGCCACATCTGCTACATTTGGCACAATGGTATGAGTGAATATATTTTATATAAATAAAAGTTCTTAATAATTACAAGCATTATAATTATAGTTATCTGCTAATAACTATCAGACTGATAACAGGGAACCATTTGGCTGGAAAGAAACTGAAATTATAATCATAACACCTATTGAACACATTGTGTGTCAGATAATGTATTATGTGTTTTACATACATCACCTTATTTAATTCTCTTTGTGAGCTAAATATTGGTATTTTCTCCATTTTACAGAGAAGAAGACTTACTCTCAGAGAGCTGAAATAACTCGCTTAAGGTCTCACAGCTAATAATTGGAAGACTTAAGATTTGAACCCTGGCAGTCAAACTCTCTAGTTCATACCCTGAAAACCATTATATAGTAATTCCCTGTTATCTTCAGGGCCTACATCCCAAGACCCCCAGTGATACCTGAAACCATGTATAGTACTGAATATTATTTATGCATTATATTTTCTCCTATACATATATACCTGTGATAAAGTTTAATTTATAAACCAGGTACAGTAAGAGATAAATAATAACAATACCAAAATAGAACAATCATAACATTATACTGTAAAAAAGTTATGTGAACATAGTATCTCACAATATTTTATAGTACTTTCATCTATACTCTTAAAGGAAGCACTTTATGGCTTCTTTTTGGCATCTCCAAATTGCCAATATTATTACACTTTCACTTTGGGGTCATTATTAAGTAAAATAAGGAATACTTGAACACAAGCACAATGGTAATAAGACAGTAGATCTGATAACTTAGTTACTAAGAGATTAAGAGTTAGATAGTGTATACAGTGTGGATACACTGGATAAATTGATGATTCAAATCAGGTGGGACAAAGTGAGATGGTGCACAATTTCATCTTCCTACAATGTAAAACTTATGAATTGCTTATTTCTGGAATTTTCCTTTTAACATTTTTGGACTGCAGTTGACCATGGGTAACTGAAATCTCAGAAAGTAAAACCTTGGATAAGGATATTGTATTCTACGGACAACCTTGCGGGTAAGAAGATGGCATAGTCTTCTTTGTGACCTTGAAGTTTCTGTCTCTTTACATTTTTCACTTACAACTGACTGACTCAGCTGGTAAAGAGGATTTAAGATATCTTGCTGAGGTTTTGTTTGCTGATTTCTGGACCAGTGCTTTGAAAATGACAGGAATCTCCGATCTATTTTCTCATGGGTTATATTGCATATAGTTCTGTAGTGGGAAAGAAATGAACATGTTTTATGAATGTGGCTCCTCTTATTGCTGAAAGGTATTTTATAGATTGACTCTCTCATTCTCAATGGTCTTAGGTAAGCTCGTCGATTTGAAAAATAGTTTTTGTTTTATCTGCTACTTTGTGGATAGTAGTATGATTACTCAAATGCAAATCAAATAAACTAAACTTAATTTGCATGTTTTAATCCACTCAGGAGAAGCAACATGGGGAAGCTGGAGTGTTAAGGATTAGAAACTAATTCCCTACGTGCAGCCTCTGATGAGGCTGACAGATGCTTGCTGCAGATATGAGAACTTCATATCTTATCTGAAAATTGTCTTCTGCAAAGACTTGGGCATAAGCCTTCTGACTGGTACCCACAAAATGACAGTGTTGTAATCAAGTTTCCTGAACAATGTGATAGCCATTAAATGCAGGATCTGTGGGAAGGGAAGATAAATGGTGCTGAACATTTGGATGAAAAATAGAAGGTGCCACATTGGACCTGGAGACTCTGATGTTATTGATGTGCTGTTCTCAGTTGTTCCAAAAGTCAAGGATATTTTTTCTTTAACTCTCATCCTCCACCTGGGACTGCATCTTCAGCTGGCTCTTCTGTACATGTATTATCATCCTCCAATTTTCACCATGCCAAATAAAATTCTTTCTCCTTCTCCAACTCTTTTTGGGTTTCTAGTAGTACAAATAATTTTCTGCTTCTGGTGCTTGACTTCACTCCTCAAGGTCATGGTCCCTCCCTTTTCATTTCATGGATTAATCATCTTCAGTTCCCTGTACTTAGCTGTTCTTCTCCCACTAGTCATAACTACAGACCTGCTCTGGGCTAAGCCTTCATTCTTAACTATTAGAGTGCAGTCTCCATAGAAGGGCAGATTAAAAGTATTATAAATTGATCATCTTTTCCAAACTCTGCCCTTAGGACAATCCATAATATAATTTATCTATATTTCTTCACCCTAATTTATGCTTCTTCCAGGCAAGATTTCATCTGATCTTCATTCATATCAGGTTGTTTCTCACCTGACTTTGGGAGTTTATTCTCTTTTCTGGAACTATTCTTCCCTCTTGAATATGCTTACATAAAATCTATTCATCCCTTTGTAAATTAGCACAACTGCTGTGGAAATCAGCATGGAAGTTCTTCAAAAGATTAGGGATGGTAACACCACATGATCCAGCTATACCACTCCTCAATATGGATCCCAAAGAATTAAAGTCAGCATACTACAGTGATACATGCACGTCCATGTTTATAGCAGAACAATTCACCATAGCCAAACTGTAGAACCAGCCTAGGTGTCCATCAATGTATGAATGGATAAATAAATGGTATGTATACACAATGGAGTTTTATTTGGTAATAAAGAAAAATGAAATTATGTCATTTGCAGGAAAATGGATGGAACTAGAGACCATCATGTTAATGAAATGAGTCAAACTCAGAAGATTAACGGTCATATGTTTTCTCTCATATGTGGAAACTAGAGAGGAAAAAAGGGTGATCACATGAAAAGCAAAGAGAGATAAGTAGAGGAAAGGGACCAAAAGGTGGGAGGGAGTGAGGTAGGGTAAAGTGCTAGGAAGGAATATTGGCCAAATTATATTGTTATATTGTATGCATGTACAAATAAGTAACAACAAATCCCACCATTATGTGCAACTATAACTCAACAATAAAAATGTGGAAAAATCTATCCTTTAAGTTCTCTGAGTTAAGCCAAGGACCAGGAGCATAAAATCATGTGTACTACTAGAAACTCTACTATCATTCACTGTACTTCATACTATCTGTATTCACTCTCTTGAATATTACTTATGTATATGTTATACTGATAAAGAAATGTTTAGTTTAGGAATCTCATCTCCTCAGCCAGTTGTAAATCTTTGGAGGCAGGAACTGTGGCTTACATTTCTCCTGAGTTATCAAAGTCCCAAGCACAGTGCCAAGCTTAATCTCACCTTTAAAGTTCATTGGCAACATGGAAATTGTTTACTACAGTGTGCAAGTTTATCTTTGATGCAATAATTGCACATTACTATAAAAAGTACTTAAATATGTGGGTTCTTTGATTTGCTATTTTGGTGTTCTATCCCTTAGCTTGGAAAAAAGGAGCCCATCTGTGCCAGAGGCACTTTGTAGATGTTGCAGGTAGTTAAGAATTTGCTAGGGTAATTCACCACATCTAAATTTCAAGTTACACTAAGCCAGCAGCTACTTTTGGAAGTCCCCCCGATTTTAGTACTGGGTACTGAACCACTGTAACCATGGAATGGAACCATGGAACTCATTGCACTTTACCATTGCTTTACATCCCTAGCCTTTCTATTTTTTCTCCCTAAGTAGCTGAGGCTGACCTCAAACTTGCAGTTCTTCTTCCTCAGCCTCGTAGGTCTCTGGGATTACAGGTGTGTGTCACCATGCCAGGCTATCAGGTACTTTTGAAAATACTTGTTAGGAAGAGGGATGTTTCTATCTTTTGTAGGAATTAGAATGAAAACTTACTTCTTCCTGATGGCCAAAAGAAGAAAAAGTATAGGATTCTGCTTTCCGGGATAACACACTGATGTTTGGTAGTGTCTCAGTTGGGAAGAGCCAGAGAAGATAGAAGTAGGGAATTCAAAACAACAAATGGTCTTATGTACTCTTTTCTCATTTTTAAAATCCTTTCTCTAAAAGCTTTCAGAGAAACTGGGGAAGGATAAAAACTTTCCACTTGAGAAGAGAGTCCATGATTCTTTTGTTGGTCAATCAAATAGAAATCTTATCACAATGTACTAGTCAGGAAGAAATTTGATTAAAAAATAAAGATTTAGAATGAAGTAGAAAGGAGCATTCTAGTTTTATTCTGAAGATGAGATGAAGATTTTGTTAAATTATAGCTATCGAGGATTATTTCTAGACAAAAATTTACATACTCTTATTTTCTTGAAATGATTCTATATGCCTGACCTTTAAAAACATCTGAACATATTACTTAAAATAAGATAGACTAGCAAAGTGTGATATTCTTTATAAAACTGTGAAGTCCTGGACATCCATAATTTTTGTTATAGTCGAAGGTCAGCACACCTAAGAAGTTTAAATTTGATAATTCAAGTCACCTACCCCAGTAATTTACTGCCACCTGTTGTTCATGTATCTGAATTATATGAAAAGTGCCTAAAGGGTATTTTGAGTCTTTTGAGGGTTGAACTACATAACTGAACATAAAGTGACATTTGTCATTTATACTAACATCCCGGAGGCTCTGGGTCATAACTTTATAAGACATTTATATGTGTTATTCTTCAATGAGAAAGAATATTTAGAAGAGACAAACATTATAAAAGAAGAAGGCTTGGATTTTATTTCAGCTTACAGTGGTGGGAAGTAGCTTCATGGTAATGTGTTTGTGCAGCATGCATGAGGCCTGGGTTTCATCCCCATAGCCACCGACACACACACACACATGCAGAGAAAGAGAGAGACAGAGAGAGACAGAGAGAAAACAACTTGGAAAGATCAATTAATTCCCCAGACCTCAGTTTTTTACCTATAAAATAGATAATTGCCCTTCCATATAGAGGTGTGAGAATGCGATCTAGAGACTATTTTGTGAAGGAGCTTTGTAAAATCGTACATAACATATGCCTACTCAGTGTTGCCAATGTGAAATGCTGAATAGCAGGTGAAACAGGATGCTGTCATGAACTCAATGAATATTAAAAGACTGCAGTTTCCTTTCTTCTCATACTATATTAAGTCTCCTTTCATTTCTCTTGTGCTATTCTAATAGCCTGGAATATTCTGTGTGGCTTTTCACCCCTAATTCCCTTGGTGTGAGAAGTTTCCAGAACCTTCCTTAGCCTAGGAAGTCCACCTTCTAATGCCTCATGATTTTACTAACTTCATAGTGCCTGCATCTTTTGGAGGAGGAAGAAATAGGTCTCTATCCTTCTGAGCTATGATTGATTCAAAAGAATATTCAGGAGCCCTGGATTCCTGCTCCATCTTCTACAACCTGTCAGTATGCAATCACTTATAAGTGATTTAATTTTTTTTTCTGATACTCTTTCCTCATCTATAAAGTGAACATAATAATCTTTGCTTTATCTAATTTAAAAAGGAGGTATGTTAAGCTGATGATAGCCCTAACCAAATGTCTATGTTCCTGGAATCTGTGAATATTAGCTTATATGGCAAAATAAGAGGTGATGTTTGTTTTTTAGGTGTATTGAAATGGGGAGATCATCCTACATTATTGAGTATACCATCAATGGAATCATATGTATACTTGTGAGAGGGAAACAGAAGGAGATTTAATAACATGGAAGAGAAACAGGTAATGTGACTATGGAAGCAGAGATTGGAGTGATGTGGCTATAAGGGGATCTTTGATTCTGGTTCAGTGATACTCATCTGGTCTTCAGAACTGTCAGAGAATAAATTTCTGTTGTTTTAAGCTGCTAAATGTGTAGTGATTTGTTACAGTAGCCACAGGAACTAATTTGGGTGGCATGAAGATTAAAGAAGCCTGGAGCATCAAAAATAACCTATAAATGTTAAACTGAATTCAACATGACAGATATGTGAAACAGGAAGCACCAAATATTTGTAAGGAGCAATCTTATAACTTGATTTTGAGCCCTGTAATTATTTGGCCCTCAGGAATTCATCTTTAGAGAGAGAAAATATTGCTCTTTATGTTGAGTTGTTTAAAGGCAACAGAGGCAGTTAAGTGTTATAATATAGGTGTGAGGGAGTTAGCTACTCAAATTATTTATGTAAACTCTGGAAAGGTGACTTCTGTTTTTAGACTGATTTGATTCACCAGACTTGGAAAATATAGTTTACATGACTCCCCAGGGGTTGATATCCAGGATCTCTAATGCCTTTTTTCTAGAGCAATGATTCTCAACTTGATGTGATATTGCCCCCTTTCCCCAGAGGACATTGGTGTTGTTGGGCTCCATTACTGATTGTCACAAATGGGAGAGGAGTTGCTGGCATTTAGTGGGTGAAGACCACGGATGCTGCTAAAATCTTACGATGTACAGGACATCCCTACAACAAAGAATTATCTGGTCTAAAATGTCAAGAGTGCAGAGGTTGAGAAGCCCTGCTCTAGGTGGAGAGAAAACTATAGGCAGCCACAACAACCTTGCCCCCTTTTTTGTTTTATATCTTTTGGATTAGAAGAGGATTATCGAGTTTGTTCAAGACTTAGTGGGACAGTGAGCTTATCAGATCCCTTCTCTGTATGACTTCGTTGGTTTATTGGCACAGGAAGGAAAAGTTCTGGAGCTCTTTCTGAAGCTTTTACTGCAATGAGCAGTTCTCCTGGGAAGAGGAGCAGAGTCAGAGCCTGGTGCTTTTCTCTACACCAGGGCTTAGATCTGTAGCTTAATTCCTGACCTCCTGCAGCTTGTCATGCTCTTCAGTCACCAGGGCCCCCAATATATTATTTAGAATCAGAGTGTTTGTTTACATGCCTAGACAAAATGGGTCTGGCATTTCTGTTGCATTGCAGCAAAAGGTTAGAGCTTACATAAGCCAGATAAATGCGAAGTCAAGGTGACTCTATTTTATGTATCACATTAACATAGAACTGCAAATCCCTGGGGCACCCTTCAGGAATGCGAGGAAACCAGGACTAAGCTTCCTGGAAAAGGGAAAGGATGGATACAATTTAGAGTAATAACATGGATAATGAGAACTGTATAGGAGCTCAGTATTTCTCCCATCTGAAATCTACCTCTGTTCTGGAATACTCTGTAGAAGAGACTTGTCAGAATCAAATTGAATAGACATCCCTTTCCACTTCTCACACTTTTGCCTTTCTGTCCTGACCAGAAAGTACCTATATTATCATTGTTCCATCATTCCTGCTCTTCAGAGTTTGAAATTAGTGCATACTACAACTTCCCTCGGCAACCCAACCTTTTTTGACAAAGAAACACTCCACTAGATAATTAGCTTTGTGAAGACAGGGACCTTTTGTCTAATTTCCTTATTCAATCTTCAGTACCTAGCAGTGTATGGTGCACAATAGGTGTTCAAAAATATTTATTGGATAAATGGATAAATTAACTCTTCTCAGGCTTTTTTTTTTTCTAGTTTAGCTGAGGCCCATATTTTGTGACTTGTGTCTTTGATGGAGTTCTTGGTCAGATGGCCCGTATCCATCTACATATATCTATTGAGAAGTCCTTTGAAAACCACAATATTCTGATATATCAGAATCATGTGGAAGACTTGTTAAAATTCAGATTACTAAGCCCACTCCCAGAGTTTCTAACTCATTTGGGATGGGTCCTAGGAAATTGCATTTCTAACATGTTTCCAAGTGATATCCATGTGCCCTAAAGTTTCCAGAGGGAGCATACTTTTGAGTACTATTGCCCTAGATTGGTGCTATGGTTATGTGTAGTAGACATGATCTGATCACAGCTGAAAATACCATGATATCAATTAGCTCTTCTGATGGAGAGAGAATATCATGATTTAAAAATGAATGTTCAACTTCATAAATATTTTTAATATGCTGATTCATACGATAATGAGGTTTCCCTTCCAATTTATAATTGTTTACAACTTTTCCCAATTATAAATAGCACCACATTAACAGATGTTAACTGAAGAACTGATGTTACACTAGGTGCCAGACCTGGTACTGGGTACATAGAGCAATGAACAAAATCGACATGAACCCAACCCTCCAAGGCCTGAAAAGCAGAAAAAAAAAAAAATCAAATGAACACTTTAACGCATATTTACAGAGATTTATGGTTAAAAAAAAAAACTAGAGTGTATCCAATCAATGCACTAAATATGTTGTTTGTAGAAAATACCTGTTGATATAGAGTCATGCTGAGAAATATAGAAGGGAATGAACTAAAAAAGTAGATTTTAAACCAGTAATCTGCATGATTTGGGGGAAAAAATATAATGTCTCACTGACTCTAACATGCCATAATTTTAAGACCTATCATAAGCCTAACCATGTTTGTGAGCACATCACTACCACATCAATTGTGAACATCAAGTGAAAAAAAAACACAATTCCAAAAATAATAGAATATGAAAGAAAATATATCATAGAATCTAACAAACATATACACTAAGTGTAAAAGTAATTGTTTATTGGTATTTTAAGTTTTTCTTCTTTTGCTTATTTGCAGTTTCTGACCTTTCTGTAATGAGCATAGTTAACTTTTGAGATTAGAAAAGCAGTGTAACAGGAAACCTTTGAAAATGCTCTGGTTGCTTTTCCCTTCCAGTAGGTTAATCAGGTGCAAGAAAATTCCTTCCCCTTGCCTCCTGTTCTGGCAGTGGAATGCTTAGCACTAAGTGTTCAATGAATTTGGATCATTACAAAGCTGAGGGGATCTTTCCACTTTCAATATTAGTGCATTAAAAGAACCACTGGAATTGGAATGTCTAGACCTGCTTGCATCTTCCTTCTTCTGAGAGACCTAGGAAGAGATATGTAACATTTTTTTGTTTGTAAAATGGGGATGGTCATAATGACCTCAATTGTTTAGAAATGAGATAGCTCATGTGAAATCTCCTAGAAATTGTAAACTGTTCTTCAAATGTGAATTGTTATTATTAGAGTCACATTTCATCTTGCCCAAATAATGCCAAATAACAAGCAAATGCCTTGCTTTAAAGGCATAGGACTTTTGCCTGATTTGAGTATAAAATGATGCCTTCTTATGCCACCACCTGCCCCTCAAAAAATCCATCTGGAAGTATCACAAATTGCAGGGGTCACTAGTGCAGGAACTAAAAGAGAGCATGTGTTATGGGCTAAAATATTTATTAATGAATAAAGTATCTTTTGGGCTGAAGTACAAATGCATAGAATGGCTGTCTGAATATAAAACTTGGTTCAGCAATTCAGTATGTTCCAAAGAACTTGAGGTACAGGATGTGGGGAGGGTTCCATGGTTAAGTAACACTGGCAAATTAAAAGTCCCACTACATACTTTACTATCCTCTCATAGATGTCACAATGTATATAGTAAAGGGCTTGATCCCCAGAGTGGCACTATTGAGAGATGGAACATTTTGGAGATGGGACCTTGTGAAAGGTCCTTAGGTCATTGGGAGTGTGCCCTCAAAGGGGATTATGGGACCCTAGTCTTGTACTCTTCTTTTTTGCTCCTCAGGCATGAGGTGAACAGTGCACTTCACCACATGCTCTTTATGATGTGCTTTCCTCACTAGAGGACTAACACAATGGGTCCACTTAATTTTGTACTGGATCCTCCAGAATTGTGAGTCAAAATGAATAGATTTTTCTTTATAATTAAAATGCTTTGGGTATTTTGTTATAGTAATGGAAAACTGACTAACACACTGTACTGTACCAACAGCACACAAAGTTTGCAGTTTCTGCACATTCCTGCTAACACTCTCCATTTTCTATGTTTTAGTAGCCAAATTAATGGTTGTGAGGTGGTATGTTGTGAGTTTTATTTGCATTTCCCTAATGATTAGTTATGTTGAACATCCTTTCATGTACTTATTGGCTGTGGTTTCTAAGTCAAAGAAAGGACAATGGGCTGAAAATGTTTTTGATATATTTTGAAAGTTAGTACTGGAGTAAAATGGTATGCCTCTACTTCGTGTACAAACAGAGAAACAAGTTGTACCCCATTTGTTTACAATAATAAATAAATAAATATAAAAAATTTGATTGTTAAATAAAAATTACAGGAGGCCATTGGTTTTGGACTAAGTTTCTGCATTGGGCCCAAACATACCAGTTTAAAAAACAGAATGAAGTCAACCATGCTAAAGTTCCATGTCACAAAACTGAAACTGCCCTATTATCTGGTCTTCCCTAATACCAGGAGAGAGAAATGATGACCAAATTTCTAAAAGAGACCAATTTTTCAATTGGCATGATGATTTCCTTCTTCTTTAATACTTGGTAAAAGTAATCTAATGTAACCAGATATTAACCAATCAGGTATTTTTCTATTGTTCTGTCTCCCTGTCTCTGTCTTACAAAGAAAGTATTTTTGAAATAACCAAACTACTCTTTGTTCTTTGTTTCTGCTTTCTTCCCACCTACTGTGTCTATAAAATTAAGCTATTTTGCTCATCTCTTTGGAATGCTTACTTTATTTTATGGAATGAAATGATGCCTGGTTCTAGAATATCAAAATAAAGCCAATTAAAATCTTTAAATTAGGGGCTGGGGTTGTAGCTCAGTCATAGAGAACTTGCCTAGCATGTGTGAGGCACTAAGGTCAATGCTCAGTACCTCATAAAAACAAATAAAATAAAGGTATTGTGTCCATTTAAAATTAAAAAATATTTTAAAAACTCTTTAAATTGTTGTAGTTTTGTCCTTTGACAAGTTCAAGGACCAAAGAGGAGATAGGCAAAACTTGGAGAGTCTGCTGAGACCTTCCTAGATAGTGGAGCAGAAAGTATGGGAAAGGTTGAGGTCAGATAATTTGAGTTTGTTATTTTCTAGCAATGTGTCTTAGATTCTTTGACCTCAGTTTCATCTTTAAAATGATGATAGTGGTACTCGTGCTTCAGGGTTGTAGTGAAGACTAAATGAAATTATGCAGGAGTAGATATGACACCAGATTTCTCTCTTCTCATACAGAAGCATGCTTAATGTATTTAATAAAACTGTTTTAAAATAACCTATCAGCTCATATATATCAAATTGGCTTACATGTGTTTAACCTACAAGTATCTACTTGTTATACTGATCATAATTTCAAACAAATCTTAATAGAGGAGACCTGGCCAGGCTGCTATATCTGTGTACCTGGATATATGCTCTTAAAAAGCATTGCTTCATATCCTTTAAATATGATCTTTTTTCATTTGTTGGAATATTCAACTAATCTAACATAGTGAGGTTTGATTATGGAAAAAATGGATTATAACAGCTTGAGGTGATGTGGAATAGGAAAAAAGCAGTATAGGGCAGAGAAATATTAAAAGTACCTTCTGGAGACAATGCATTTTGATCTGGGCCTCAAAGAGACTGACGTGAATTGTTAGGGGAGGTGGATGAATGGTCAAGGGAGAAAAGTATCATGTTAAAGCCTGTGAACATAAACACTCCACTTTTATGGCATTTCT
This sequence comes from Sciurus vulgaris, assembly GCF_902686455.1. NCBI lineage: Eukaryota > Metazoa > Chordata > Mammalia > Rodentia > Sciuridae > Sciurus > Sciurus vulgaris. The sequence continues at coordinate 39,459,172 of NC_136471.1, read as the reverse complement.
CATATTGGCACTTCCTCCTGGGATGTATTTTTTCCTTCATCTCCTTGAAAATTTTGCCCATTATTCAAGGTTCAGCTCAGATATAGCCACCCTGAGAAGTCCTCCCTAATCTACACCTTCCTCCCCACTGCTGTGATCTGTCTTGTGGTTACTAAGGTACAGAACATAAGGAGACTATAGGACTAGAGCTCATAGGGTCATTGGAGGAACCAAGTCAGTCTTAGTCCATGAACAATGAGGGAAGGAGCTTAAGGGTAGCATGGGAATTTCAGAACAAGGAGGAGTTGATAATGTCAACCTCACAACTTTATTTACTTTCTGCATATTAAAACATTTTGGAGTTTGTGTTTGCTTATGTGAAATTACTGATCATATTTTCTAGATTTAACTAACTTAATCATTCACAAATGAGCAAGTAGTTTACATTTTTCCCATAAATAAATCAGGGATTGAAGAGAGAACTAGGGTGAGAACAAAGAGAATGTTTTTAAAATGACAGAGCTAGTGTCATTTTACTCCTAGAAGTTTCTCCTAGAATGGGTTCATTGTTAGCCACATCACCAAGTCAAAACAACCACAATCAGATTAGTAAACTGATAAAATTTGACCAAAGATTTGCTGAACGTCTTTGTGAGGTATCTATTTTAGGGTTTTGACGGCCATTAATAACAATAATTGAAATTACTGAATTTAGGATTTCAGATTACTGTATCATAAGGGATTAAACTAATATTTAAAACATAAAGCTTATTAAATTATACTGCTCTCTCTGAAGACATTATTTTAATGTTAATTTTTTAATGAAAGCAAAAAGGATTTGGGGATTGTTAATATATTTATATTAAATATTGGAATTTTCAACATGGTAGAATAGAGACAATCAGCACTACTTTTCTCCTCCATGGGATGGAAAAAAAATCAATAGATGTGTAGCTATTCATGGAAATGAGGTCCTGGGGTAGAGCACTGGAAATTGATGTCATAGAAAAAATGCCACCTGGTAGATTCCAGAGACTAGGCAGAATTACAAAACAAGAGAAGCAGAATATCCCAGATTGTGGTGCCCAGCACCTAAGTCAGTGAAAATGGTAATAGTTATGGTACAGAAGGTTGCACATTGCAGACAAACAGCTTAAATAAATAGGTGACCTGAATTCTGAATAACAAGCTTACTTTAAAGAAGGAACTCACAGAATCCCTCAGCAAACTTTCCAGAGTGCTAGAGCTGGGAGCCATCTTGAAAAAGGTCTTATTGTTAGGGATTAAAGTGCACTAGGGATCAGCAAACCCAACATAATCACACCTCAGGGTCCCCATGGACATCCCACTGCACTTACTAGGTAGGCAGTGGCCACATGAGATAGTCATAGCTTGGGGGAATGTTATAGTTTAGAGTGAGGTGTCTCTCAAGTCTCATGTATGATACAATGCAAGAAGGTTTAGAGGTTATGAGCTTTGACTTAATCAGTGGGTTAATCCTCTGATAGGAATTAATTGGGAGGTAACTGTAGGCTGATAGGGTATGACTAGAGGAGGTGGATCCCTGGGGATGTGCCTTTGGGTTTACATTTTGTCCTTGTTGAGCAGAGCTTTCTCTCTCTCTGCTTCCTGGGTGCCATGTCCCCAGCTGCTTTCTTTGGTCACACACTTCTGCCACATTGTTCTGCCTTATCTCAGACCCTGAGGAATGGAGTCAGCCATCTATGGACTGAGACCTCTGAAACTGTGAGCCCCCAATAAACTTTTTCTCTTCCAAAATTGTTCTTTGAGGTCTTTTGGTCACAGTAGCACAAAAGGTGACTAAAATAGTAAGTGTTGCTGACACAAGCTTGCTGAGAGATTTATGCTGTAGGATCTTCCATGGCTCGGTCATTTGCCATATCCCCCAGGTATTCAATCTAAAAAACCTCTGGAATAAATTTGCTGTGGCTCTGGAATTTTCCAAACACCCAATACACAGTCTAAAAGTCTATGGAGAGAATATGCCTCTGGTATGGTCAACAGTCTCTAAACCTGTTCAGTAAGAATGGTAGGTCACATGTTTACTGTGATGCTATTCACAATGGTCAAGATATGGAATTAGCCTGGGTGCCAGATGAATGGATAAAGAAAATATGGTAATGAGCACAATGAAATATTATTCAGCAATAAAGAAGAATGAAATCCTGTCATTTGCAGGGAAATGGATGGATCCGAAGGTCATCATGTTAAGCAAAATAAGCTAGACACAGAAAGACAAGTATTGCATACTTTCTGTCACATGTGACCTGAATGTGGAAGAGGGCCTATTAGGCAAGGGGAGGGGGACCAGGAGAAGAGAGGAGGGCAAGAGAGGTTAGAAGGGAGGGCAAACAAGATCAAAGCACAATAAATGCATTTAAATAATGTCACAGTGAAATCCATAAATTTGTACAATAAATAAAATATATATTAATAATTAAGAAATAATGCCATCCTAAAAATAAAATAAAATAAAACATGGTTAATTTCATGTTACTGTATAGTTTTAATATTTTGCATTTGTTTAATAATGTATACATTAGTGAAATATTATATTTAATTATAAATACATACCTGTGTAGAGATAAATATATATGTACATATATATTTATACACAAGAGAGTGTAGCTTCAGACTTTTTTCCTTAGTAATAGAATTAGGACTTACAAACCATCACATTAAGCAACTGCATGTTCGTAGTGAGGAGGAAGGGAAATGCTGCTACCCATTGAAAGGCTTTTATCAGTCCAGAGACACAGAAGAGGCAATCACCAACTTGAGCCTTTTTTCAGGACTGGGAGAGGGTTCAAAGATTCTGGGCAGCATCAACAGGAGGTAAAGTAGGGAGTTGCAGTAATACCTATGAGAGGAGGGAGCCAAGGCTGTAGGGCTGCCACTAATCTATATTGTTCAAAGTAGGAAAAGGTACATTTCTCCAACAGATATAGCCCCACACTAAAATATGTAGCTTGGTAAGTCTGTGCCTTGGTTCAAGTTGAGCCCCAATTCACTTCCGTCAGTGGGAACTCTTGTGCAGTGTGTTACTTGCACAACTGTATATAGTCATGTTGCATTAACATAATAAATAACAGAGCCACTTTAAAAGCCTTCTCAAGTAATTCTGATGACTAGCCAAGGTTGTGAACTACTGGCATACATAATGTTATGCTTACTTATTTATTCTACAAACTTTGTAGAATTCTTAAGGGAAATGCATTTTAAAATCTGGTCAGTATTTCTGACTTCCCACTAAATCAAACTCACCTGCCCACCAGTGATTTTGGCTTGGGGAAGATTTATAACCAGTTATCTAGCTGCATGACCTCGAATTAATCACTTTCAGTCTCTGAGCCTCAGTTTCTTCAGTTATAAAAGGAAAGGAGTTGAATTAGATGATCAGTAAGGTCCTTTCCAGTCATAGCACCACATGTTCTATGCATTTTGCTGCTTAGCAATGTATGAAAATTCTCTGCCAGGCAGCCTGTGCAGCTACATTTTATTGGCTGGTTATAGCTCTTTTTCCTGAGAAGGTTGAAGACATATGTTCGCTCTAATTCTGTTTTTAGAGAGGGACCATTTTTACCATTAATTGCACCGTCTTCCCCTTGCCAGTGTCAAGCAGACATCTCTAAAGTGGGGTAGCAGCACAGACAGCATTTGCAGCCAACTGCAGAGTGGCAACTTTAATTGTTTGGTTATCCTTCATAGGACTATATGTTTAATTGAATACCATATTTAGTCATATATCTTGAAAGTTATTTTAAAAGTCTCCATTGCTGTCTGTAACTGTACACAATTGTGAAACCAAAGGTCTAGCTTTAGTAATTTGAAGGTTTGATCAGAGAAAGCTGAAAATCTGTGAACAGTGGTTTTTCAATCTTTTTACTTTCACTCATGAGGATCATTAGATCTCCTTTGAATGCTCTATCTAAATGTGTAGAAGAATTTCTGCTTCAGCTGACAATCATTAAAGCCTAATTGGAAGGCAAAAATATAGTGGGATAAATAGTGTTTTCTTCTCAAAATAAGGGGAGAAAGAAATGTGGGCTGATAGGCAAGTAAACCATGTTAAGTTGCATCTTTTCATCATTGACTGATTTAATAAGATTTACAACCAATTAACTGGCTATGTGACCTTAGAAAAATGACTTCCCTTCTTTAAGCCTCAGTTTTCTTAATTCTAAGTAGGTTTGTTTGAGTTCAAGGAAGTCAATAAATGTCCAGAGGACAATTAAAGGAATAGTTTCACTTATGCTTTTATTATTATTCCTTGAGACAAGGAAGGAGCTTCCCTTTATGTAGCTCAGGCTTCATGTAATTTAGGCTTTTCTCCAACTACCAAACTTAGTTACCTTATTTTAAAAACAGAAATATGAATTAAGAGTTTCTATAGCTTTTATTGCTTCCACATTCCAATGTGCCAGAAAATCTTCCCTTTTACCCAACTCAATTGCTTCCAGCTACAATTAACACCCAATTTTTGCCCATAACTAAATCATCCATAATTGAGATCCCCCAAATTCGATTTATCTTTCAAGTTGTATTAAAAAATATGCCAGAGGCTGGAGGTGTAGCTTAGTGGTAGAGCACTTGCCTAGCACATGTGAGGCACTGGGTTTGATCCTCGTGCACCAGATAAAAACAAATAAATAAAATAAAGGCATTGTGTCCATCTACAACTAAAAAATGTAAATAATCTGGCAACTGGTTAGACTAATATTTATTAAGCAAATTTCTTAGTTGAGAAATGAATCATTAAGGGACTGTGCTAAATTCAAATTCCTAGGCCCAGCTGTTGCAGATTGCAGACCCAGGGGTTTTGAGTGAAAACTGCGAATCTACTAGTTTAACAAGCTACCCAAGTGATTTCATTTCAGTTGGCTAGTAGTCCACCACTGGGAAAATATTTCACTCCAAAGATGGTAGTGAAGAGAGACCAGATGTACACCAGTCTCTTCTTGCCATTTCTTTAGACCCTGCCTTGTCTTGTTTCTGCTCTCCATGCAGTCAGTGTCTTTATGAGAGAACAAGGGATAGTGGTTGCAAACACTGTTTTCTCAACCTAGAGCAAGGCAGAATGACTTCTATAGAGCCCCTGCTCAATGAAGAAGGAATAATACTGGAGTTTTATCTCCTAGTTTGGAGTTCTTCTCTTAGGTTGAACTCTTTACAGCAGACTTATCCCGGCATTCAGCTAACGGGCCAGGATGAGAAGCAATCCAACACACTAACTTTGGTCCTTTTATCCACCAGCTGTTCTGTGTGATTCCACTGACCAGTGTCAACTTTGATGGGGAACAAAGAAAAACAAATTGATAAACAACACATTGTCCTCATATTTGTGATGCAGTTTTCATGGCTAAAGGATGAGCTCTACTGTGCCCTAGCAGCTGGTGTGAGCAGATGAAGTGGAGGCAGAAGCCTTTGATTCGGTACCTCTGATGTCATAGAATTAAAGAACCAAGGAAAGGAAAAGTAGAAAGGGCCACTCTTAGTCTTGGGACTATGAGAACCTGAAGCATATCCATGATATGATATCATACCCTTACATCAAGACCGAGGTAAAAAAAAAAAAAAGCATCAGATTATCTTGAATAAAAGATTGTGCTTCCACAAATGCTTGAAAATATATTATAGTCCTAACACTTTCATTTTACAAAGGAGGAAATTAAGACAAGAGAGGAGATGGGACTTGCTTAAAGTCTCCCTAAACCTTTAAATTGTGAACATTGATTTAAATTATTACCATTAAAAACTTTTAAGAGGAAGCTGGGCATGGAGGTGCACGCCTGTAATCCCAGTGACTTGGGAGACTGAGTCAAGGCAGGAGGATCACAAGTTCAGAGCCAGCCTCAGCAATTAAGTGATGCCCTAAGCAACTTTGTGAGACCCTGTCTCAAAATAAAGAAAAAGTAAATTAAAAAGGACTGGATATGTTGCTCAGCAGTTAAGCACCACTGGTTTCAATCCCCAGTACCAAAACAAAACAAAACAAAACAAAACAAAGGTTAATAATAGTTAATTTTTGAGTACTCATTATATACTAGGCACTGTTCTACCTGCTTCTTATTTAATTCCCATAGTAACTGTAGGGTAGATATTATTATCCCCATCTTATAAATGAAGGAACTAGGACCTGAGATGTTTTGGAAATTGTCCAAGGTCTCACAGGTAACTGTAGAGTTGGTATTAGAACTCAGAGATTGGCTCCAGAGCTTAAGCATACTATGCATCCTCTCTCCAACAGATGGAGCAGGATTAGTAAAATAAACTTCAGCAAACTCTATCCTTTGAATTCCCTGCTCAAAAAATCACATTGGGTTTTGATTCAACAATCCTTTATCTTGAGTAGCTTCACTGATGTTTAGGGAGTCCCAACTATGGTGAAATGAGAACCTCAACTCACCAACCACACTTGCATTACTACTTATAGACTCTATCTCACTGAGTTTAATCTGCCATTTTGGAAGGTTATTCAGCATTAATGAAATGCATTTGATGCTATTCTGTGCATAACCCATGTAATTATCTCTGCCCTCTAACAAATTTTACACTTTCATTTTACAAAGGAGGAAATTAAGACAAGAGAGGAGATGGGACTTGCTTAAAGTCTCTCTAAACCTTTAAATAGTGAACACTGATTTAAATTATTACCATTAAAAACTTTTAAGAGGAAGCTGGGCATGGAAGTGCACACCTGTAATCTCTGAAGTTGCCATTGGCAGCACAGCTTCTCTTTGCATACTGCTATTTTGGTTGCTAAAGTCTCTGGTTCCATTTCTAGAAATGTTCAAAAACTTTCATATAAAATTAATTCAAATAGTGTGGTTCAGGGTATTCACTCAGTGGGCAAGGTAGTTTTTCAGAGCTTTGGAGTTACATCATGCAGGAGTTTGGGAGATGGAAGGTGAGGAAGGTGTAGAAAAGAGTCCAACAAAGAAACCAATGGTTCTCTGATAACTCAAAAACCCTGTGCCCATTCCTCCCAGTATCAACTCAGTCTAGAGTGTCTGTTTCTCAATTTTCATCTGTGTCTTCCTCAGAACAAGGCTAAGCTAGGGCATTAACTTCATATTCTACAAAATGTCAGAGTAGCTCTCATAGAGAATAGCTATGGACAATGTTGATAGTTCACAAAAGAAACTTCATGGAAATGTTTCAGTCAAAGGAGGACTAAGCAATAATTTTGCTCTGAGAAAGAATAAGAGAAATTGTATTAAGTTCTGAGAAAATTAATTTTTATGGAATCTTATTTAGAATCTGATCCTTACAGGGTTCTGATTGATTTGCAATGCGAAGAATAAAATGACCAAATCTTCAAGCTGAAAGATACTGGACTGAACAATTCCATCTTTCTTCCTTTCTAGTCCTGACAAGGGGCAGAAAAATAGATGTTCCAAAGCTGAGTCTAAAACTTAGAAACATATCTTTGGTAAGGATGTTGTTTTTAAAAGTTTTGAATTTAAATCCTTTGGTTGGGTGTGTCTCTATTGATCACCATCGTTCTCACCACTCCCAATTGTCTCCTACCCAACAGTTTCACACATTTATATGTCTGTTCCCTGAAGAAATTTACCTTTGCAACCCTTGAAAAACAACCTCAGAGTAGTGAAATTTTATACCAATATAGGGACAGATGACCATCTAGGGCCACATGCAGCTATTCATAACTTGAAATGAGAATAAAAGAGACTTCTCTTATGAATTAAAGTGAAGTTTTGAGTAATAATGCCTTTGAAGGATTCATGACTTAACACTTTTCATTACTGATATATATGAGAGGGTTCATATTCATATATTTATTATAATAAGTTATTTGGATATATTTAGTATAATCAGTTACACATTTGAAGTGAAGCACCTTATCTGAGTTCCTTTGTCAAAGACATTGGTGCCTTCTGGTTTCTGTGTCTATTAGGACTGATCTCCCTGGTTTAGGTCAATGTTTCTCTACTGAGGAAATGTATGAACATGTAAGAATTTCCAAGTGGAAGTTCCCACTTGGAAGTATGTTGATGGTAGGAATGACCAAAAATGTATTGGTTGAGAACTACCAACAGAACTTGTTTGGAAAGAATTCCCAAGAAAGGGTTGGTTTGTTAGCTGCAATTTGCTTTCTCTTTGAACTCATGTCTTCACAGATCCCCTGTGACATAAGGAAAATAGAACCTGTCTGTTTTGGTTTTCTTATTTTGTGGACTTATAGATGAAAATGCTTGATGGCTTAATCTTAGCATTCCCCTGGACCCTCCAACAATTGGTCTTTTTCCAGACCTTCATTTTCTGTTTCCTCTTTAGAAACTTCCTTCTAAGATTGAGGGAAATACTTCCTGGGTGGCCTGTGTCCTGATTTGTATCTAATTTAGCTTGCAGGCTGTCAGAACTGGGCTATGACTGTTTATTAATTAAGAACCCACAGGATTTCTTGGATGGAACCAAGCTATGTTTACTCTACAGCCAATTTCATTTTGATCAAATTTGTGCTGAAGGGTATAGGACAGGTGGTAAAAAAGAGAAAAAAAAAGTTGACAGAAGGTATCTTCATCTCTTAGTGAATACCACCAGTCAGCCCTGTCAGATACCACATGGTGCACAAAGTCTATGTGGTGTGCTTAGGGTTGATCCCTAGGTATTACAACAGACTTATTTCTATGGGAGTCCAGGTACAAGTTGAACCGAAGGGATAATGCAAAGCCACATCTGAAGAAGAAAACTAGGGGGAAAACTGAGGACTATATTAATCTTCAGATTTAAGATGAAGATGGCACCTGAAACAGAGCTGAAGCAAAAGAGGAGCTAGGTGGAGGCAGAACATATCAGGAAGCAATCTCCTTGAGAGTCTCTGGCATCTGGTTTTGGGTTAGGGCTGTGGTTGCACATTTAATTCAAATTCTCCAACGAGGCAGGGAAGAGCAACATTTACCAAGGCCACTAATGAACTTGGACACACACAAATGCACACACGCACCTCAGAAGCAAAAGAGGGGGAGAGAGAGAGATTGGTCTAGGGGGAGAGTTAGGGATATAAGCAGAGAGGAAATAGTGGGAGAGGGAGGGAAAGAGAATAAAGGGAAAAACCCAAAAGCAGGTTATTCTGGAGCTAGACACCTCTTTGCTTTCCTTTATGCTAATCCACAATCTGTAAGCAACCCTAAAGTGAATTCCTAATGGGAAGTCATTGAGAATTTTGAATTCGTTCTGTCTAAAACCAACAACAGTTTATTTCAATGATATGGTTGTTTGATTTTACTTTATGAGTTATTGTCATCTTTCTTTTTCCTGTACATTTTAGGTATTCTTCATATCTCCAGGATATCACCATTTAATTAGCACCAATATGCTTTCCTTCTAGACCTGGAATTCAATTGTATTAAGATAGCCAACTTATTTTACTCTTACCCAGCTTCATTTAGACTATTTTGAGTCTGCCAGACAGTAATTTTCTCCCAAAGCAATGTGATTTCTGAATGGAAATATTCTGTTATAAAAAGAATACAAAAATATTAATTGCCTTTCTACTATGTGAAAGGCAATATATTATTTGCAGGGGGTGGAATGAGGGGTCAAAAACTACAGTATCTCAAGAAGTTTACAGTCTACTTGGAAGGAGAAAATGTTTAAACAAAAAATTATGGCTAATAATATTATAAGGGAATCATTAAAAAGGCTAATTGTGATCTTTAGACACCACCCAAGGACTCAGAAGAGGGAACAATCATCAAAAACTGAGAAAGCTAGCAAAGGTTTTAAAATGCTACATAGTAGACATATATGTATGTATGTGTGTGTGTGCATTATATATAAAAATACAAATATATACTATATGTAATATATATATACATATATATGTATATATATATTTGTTGGGTGAGATGGATTTGAGCTGGATCTTGAAAGATGGATAGTATTTAAAGAGGCAATTTAGAGCAAGAACTATATTCTTGATAGGCTACCTGGTGTGAATATGGATAGTATCCCTTGTTATGGTGTGAATATAAAGTGTTGCCTAGAGACTTATGTGTTGGAGGCTTGGTCACCAATGCAACAATATTCAGAGGTGGGGATTTGGAGAAGTGATTAGATCATGAGGGATTTGATCTTCTCAATGGATTAATCCATTAAGGGATCCATAATCAATGGCATTATTGGAGGTGGTGGAGACTTCAGGAGGTGGGGCTTAGTTGATGGAAGTAGGTCACTGGGGGTGTGCCCTGGAAGGATACTTCTTGTTCTGGTCTCTCTTCCTCCCTCCCTCTCCTTCCTTCCTTCTTTCCTTCCTCCCTCTCTCCCTCCCTCCCTAGAGGTCATGGGGAAACATTTGAAGGTTATCAACAAAGGGTAATGTCAAAGGAGGATGAATCTGGTAACTGTGCAGAATGGATTGACAAGGAGAGACCAGAGGCAGTTAGACTAGTGAGGTGGCTCAGGCAGCAGATGAGTGCTATATCTATGGTAATACCAGTGGGAAAATACCATAAGATAGGCAACAAAAAAATGTAGAAGAAAAGTGAATAAGACTTAGTGACTTGATTACATATATGGGTCAAAGGAGAAGTGGAAAGTAAGATGAATCAGACTTGTAGTGCATGAGACCAAGGAACAGTGGCAGCATCCCTGGAAATGTTTCTTCTGTTTGCATGGTGTTGAATGGTGTTTTTGACTAGTTTGCAAATGATGAGTCTAAGATAATTATTTTTATTGACTATTTAAGTCCATATCATTGTGTCTTGGGACTTTGGGGCTTGAAGGGATCTAGAAATTCTGGACTTCCTTGTTTGACTCTGGTCTACAGTCAGGGAAAACCCAGAATCTGACAAATCAATTCCATTGTGCCTTGATTCATCTCTCTTGTTACTTTATTCCTTGCTAGTCTATTGATTCTTCCAAGGCTTACCTTTCTAGGCAATCTATTTAGGGACTGAAAAAGTTTTATTTATTCCCTAAATTCCTCCTCACTCACCTGTGCAGCATTGTCTCTTTGCTTGATTTTAATACATGTCTTTCATGCTCATTTTTGGGCTTTGAGAACTATACACATTGAACTATACACATTTTTGCTGTCTTTTTCCATACCACTGGAGGCACCGGCCCTGGAAAACTAATGACACCTTTATTTTTATTGTATTAATTTAAATAAAAGAGCCCTTTCACCTGTAGAGAAGGACATAGGAAGATTTTCTTTCCCTTTGCTCACAGGGGCTTGGATTTAGTGTTGTATGCTTGAATAAATTCCTTGAAGCAAAAGAGATATCAGGGAAAGATATAGGAAAGGCTGAAAGAATGTCAGGTATCATATAAAGATATGCTTAACATTTTTAAGTATTTACTTATTCCAAATTCATTTAAAATAAGTTAGTTTGTCTACAAACCAGCATACTTCCTGCCTTGCCCAATACATGCACACTAAAAAATAAGATAGGTCTGTGGTCACTTCTGTCACTTATAGGAAAGTAAATGAAGGCAGAGCAAAATTGCAGTTTTAATTGGAACAATGATGGATTAGGAACTAGAGCCCAGAGATGTTGGTGCATAAAATTATAATATATTTTGCTCATAGTTTATTTTAAAAAGTATTTTCATACTTTGTACCTCATTTGCTCTTCATAGCTTTCTTATGTTGTAGATCAGGTAGATATCATTATGTCTCAAGCTATGCAGAAGATAAATTACTTGCCCAAGGTCACTGAGCAATTTAGCAGCAATGTGCTTTCTCCTTATTCTTAATCTTTATTTTTCTCTGAAGAGGAAAGGCTACTGCCAAGCTTTGTTTTGGGTCTCAGTAGTCAGTCAGTCAACAAGGGCAGGGGGTAACTAGAAGAGAAAGTAATTTCTGCAATTTAAACACTATGGAACTGTTGGTGACTGTGCTAGCTCCACATATACCTCAAAACTGGCTTCAGAAATAGGAAGGATGCACCAGGGTTTTTGGCTCAACCCCTTGAGAATTCCCTCTGCCTTATCCAAAGTCACTGACTGATATTTTCTAAGCATCTAAAAATGCATCAGGAATAATCTCCCTAAGGAAAAGTTTAGATACTGTATCACAGAAAGGTAAGTTATCTCTTTTTACATGAAGACAGAGAGTTCCCTTTCAATATAGGATGGACCAAATCATGATCTAGGTGATTTGAAAAAGATCCATCTCACTCACTCACATAGTTTTAATGATTGATTTGTACAACATTGAATATCAAATCTATTCTCCCTCTATTCCTCTCTCCTGAGCTTAAGATTGATGTCAAACTGACTACTGGACACCACCACTGGCATGTAATCTCTCTATACATAATTCAAACTTAGTGTGTCCAATCCCAAATCCATCATCACTCCCATGATACACTACCTTACATATTTCATAACTGTTTTTTGTAATGCCATCTATCCAGTTTTCCAGGCCAGAAATCTGGAAGTCATTCTTGAATCCCCCTTTTCTATTACTGTACCACATCCTATCATCAAGAGCTACCATATCATATCATGCTGTCTTATCATTCCCTTCTCTCCACTCCTATTGCCATTGGCTGGGTTCAGGCCCCAAATGACTTGTGACCAACCAGTGCTCTTGGTTCCAGTCAATCCTTCCCTTGTCACCTCTCTTCTGAGTATTACCCATGTGGGGCCTCTGAGCCCAGTTATATCAGGGAGGAAGAGGGGAGAAAATAGGAAAAATAACTAATAGCCTCAGTAATTATTTTTATATTCCTGTATTTATTTCCTGAGACAACTATTTTGCAACGTTGCTGGAAAGTGTGCCTGCCATCTCAGCTTTGGCAGGCCAATTATATTACTGCTTTAATGATTCCAGAGCTATGTTCCTGAGAGGTCATTGTAATTGCCTCTGCCTTCCTAGCTTGGTGCCAGGGTCTTCCTGTGTATCTAGAGGCTGTGGCTGAGTAGTAGGAAGGTATTCAGTCTCAGGAGTGCCTTGCCCTCTGCCCACTTCCTTCCTCCATTGCTCATAGATCACAGTTGTTGAGAACTACTGCTGGCCCTAAGGAGAGCTAGTAAACTCTTCCATTTTTCCAGAGATGGGGAGGGTAACAGACTCAGAGATGAAGCATGGCAGGTGCATGAAACACTCCACTTAACAGTTGAGGGGTCATGCCAGGTGCATCACCTGGCCATCTTGCTGTCAAGGTCACTATATCCTTGAACCTATTTTGAGAAGTTCCTTTATGATCCTTTGGATCTGAGCAGGGAATTATAAGCATGCTAATGCACAGTTTTTCTCTTTATCCTTAAAATAATACAGTAAGGTAGATGGTGCTATCACCTCATTTTACAGGTGAAGAAACTGAGGCATAGAGAGGTTAAGAAACTTGTTAAAAGTATTGAAATTGTGATCTTTTCATTCCAAACCCATGTATCTTTTGTCATTCTAGGGATGCTTTCTCTGCTCTCCATCACCAAAAAGGGTAGGGATGGGCTGCCTTAACAACCTCCCCTTTATGTACTCCTCTCTGTTTATGTCTTTCTTGATGTCTCCAGTGCCTTCTAGCTGTGGAGAAGGCCTGTGAAGTATGCTATATGTGAAACCTCCTTTCTCCACCCTTCCAGAGCAAAAAGGAGCTGTCATCATCATCCCATTTAATATACAAAGACCTTGATGCATGACTTCCACAAAATTAGGCTTGAACCCTTCTCTACACTTAAAATTTGTAAGGCTTTGGCAAGTAATAATCTCCCTGAGCTTATTTCCTCTTCATCAGTTTAAAACAGATTTGTTAAGTAAGATACTTCATGTAAACTGTATACTATATTTATCATGAGCCAGTTTGGGTGTTAAGAACTTATTTAATCCTCCCAATGACTCTTTAGGACAGTACTACTATTATCCTCATTACAAATGCTTCTAAACTGAGGGTCAGAGTGGTTGAGTGCCTTGCTCAAGGTCATACTTCTAGTAAGTACCAGAGCTAGGGCTTAAGCCTAGGACTGTTGATTTCTGTGGTAGTACTCTTGAAAATGATAGATGGGAAAGTGCTCTGGGAATATGTAGGGCTATCTGAATGCAAAATGGTCCTATATATCCTTTGATAAGACCTTCAAATGGGCCTGGAAACCTCTATGTGGAATGTATACTCATCCGGCCAGGATGAGATGGGAAAAATGCCTGCAGAAGACCCACTTTGCCTAACAAGAGGCTCAAGTGCATATGGAGTCTTTAGAGCTGACCTGGCTAAGTGTCAGCTGAGCTGTAAGTCTCCAGGGGTCTCAGTGGGCTCCATTTTGGGAATACTGTTTCTTCTTTGCCATCTTGATTCCTAGCCAAAGCATTTTTCCCCTTCATCTTTGGGCTCCTCAGGCAATATCCCCTTCCCCTATCTCTATTCTGACTTTAGTTGCCCAGATAGGAGTTGGCCTGTTAGCCTTCTGACTTTACCCCTGGAGTCTCAAAGAGCGCCAAGTCTAACATACCAACTGTTGTAGCATTTGATTTGGATCTATGCCAGACACCATAAAACTTGCATCCTGCATCTTACAATTTAAAAGGGATTTTTATTGTTAGGCTCAGGGTGTCCTGAAAATTACTCAAACATCTCCAGTTTTAGTCCCCATCCTTCAACAATATTATTCTCTCTCCATAAAAGTCACACTTTATGTTCTTCCTCAGAGCTATCCAATGCATTGTCTGTTCTTGTAATGTTCCAATGAGGTCTCAGGGAAAGAAATCCAGAAATATCTGGGTAGGCTATGCCATTGTGAAAACTAGATAACACACCAGGCAGGGTAAAGTTGAGCTATCCACAGAGCCTTCTGACAAGACCATGGCCCCAGGGTCAGTGGTTCCAAAGACAGGCTCTTATGGGATAAAATGATTGCCAGTGGTGGCACTGTGTTCTCCAAGTCTTTTGACACAACTTCAAGTCTTCACTCAACTAAATGCTCCATTTCCAGGATTTATACTTCTAGGCTTTTGAGTACCACTAGAGAAAGTCACATGGCTATACTGACTGATGTTCTGACTTTCCAAGCTCTGCCAAGCCCACAGGCTCATTCTATTCCTCTCAAATCTCCCTGGTCAACTTCCTTTTTGAAAATACCATAGTCAGTGTTCCACCAAATCCCCCTACTCCTGCCTCTCAACAGAAAAGTTGAGATCTCACAAGGGAAGGAGTCCTTGAGATATGGACTTCCTGCAAATCATGTCAAGAGTAGTTGAGGTTTGAACTTCCTCTAGTTCATGTCAAATCATATTCATGTCTAACTATATTTTATTTTTTTGAGGAAGAATTGTTCCTATTCCTTTCTAAGACTAATCTCTCCACCTCTGCTCTTGATCTTCTTCCTCCTACCTCCTCAGGCTGTTGTTCCATTTTCTTTCTTCCCAGATGCTCAATCTTTACTCAGATCTCCCCTTCTCAGCCCTTGAATGTATTTGAATCTTTTAATTAAAAATAAAAATTCTCCCCTCATTTGGAGCTACTTCCTCATCCTCGACTATACTGTGAACATTTTCAAAAGTAGTTTCTCTTTGTATAGTCCTCATTTCTAATTCCTTTTGCCACCCATTGTGATTTGACTTCTATCTATCCCCATGACTCATTTCTACCACATCAAAACAATAATGTTTCTTATGTTCTATGTACCAGAGCCTATGTTAGGCACTTTACACAAATTGTCTATTTGATATTCAAAACAATCCATTGTGTACCATTGTAATCACCACCATACAGATTATGGTAATCTTCTTTGTACAGGTGATGATCCTCAGAACATTTGAGTGACTTGTTCATGGTCACAAAATTTAGTGAATAGTAAGAGTTGGAACTTGAACTGAGGAAGTCTTATAATAGATCCCATACTCTAACCCAAGGGCAAGCAAACTGATACTATAAAGGACTAGATATAAAATATCTCATACTTTCATACTATACACTGTTGTTCAGCTCTGCCATTGTAGTAGGAAAAGTGCATATACAACATATAAATAAATGAGAGTGACTGAATTCCAATAAAAATTTGTGGGCATTGAAAATTGAGATTCACATAATTTTCACACCATAAATAAATTCTTTTGATATTTTCAGGCACTTAAAATGTGAAGACCATTTTTTTCCTAGTAGACCACACTAAAACAGGTTGTGGGTTCAATTTTTCCCATGGGTTGTGGTTTGGTGAGCTCTGCTCTAATCACTACATTATTCAAGGCCCCTAGAATTGTCAAATTCAATGCCTAAAGTTCTTAATACTGATGAACAGTCACTTTTGGTGTGGGGCATTCTCTCATGATTTTGAGGCTATCACTCACTCCTAGTTTTCCTTCTATCTCTATGATGTCTCTCTGTGTCTTCTGAAAGTTTTTCTTTCACCTTTCAATGTTGATATGCAGAAGGATCATAGTTGACCTATTTCTTTGTTTGCTTGCCTTGCTACAGTAATTGGTTCTATTTCCAAGACTAACACCTATTGTTAATGTAGTAAACAGGAGCATGAGCTTCGGATTTGTACTTGTGTGGGTTTGAATCCTGACTCCAATACATAACCACTTGTATGACCTTTAGAACATGCCATCTGTGAGCCTTACTTTCAGTCCTTTTGCAAAAGGGGGATAAAATAGTATTTCCCTCATAGGGTTGTTGTGAAGGTTAAATGATTAACTATTTAGAAAACTCTTAGAACCACGCCTTCCATATAGTATACACTTAATGAAACTTAGTTATCATCATTGTTATTATGTTATTATTATGGGATGTTGACTCTCTAATCTATACCTCTAGCTCAGACTTTTACTTTCAGTTCTAGATCCATTTATCTAACTGCTTATTTAACATTTGTACTTAGATATTCCATTGGCACCTTGACTTCAATATGTTCCAAATCCAACTCATCATCCTTCTCCCACCTCCATATCACTTCACTCTTATATGGTCTTTTTCTTCCATCATTCAACATTCTTATTAACAGCTTTGCTATTTTCTTACTTCACTGACAAAACTGGGAGTCCAATTTCATGTGAGAAAAAAATGAAACGAAATATCTAGATTTAAAGTCAAGATGAGACTGGACATTTTAAATCTCCCACATTTGAGACTTGAGATTAGTTATGTGTTGATTTGAATTTTTCCCCTTCTTGTCTTTTCTTATCTTCTTTACTTCATTTTTGTAAGATAAGTCTCCTCTATCTCCCTTAAATTTGATGTTCTTGTTTCTGACTCCTCACCTTTGATCATATAAATTCTCTCATCTGAAATGCTCCCCCTGATACATTTCTAAATGTCATCCATCATTCAAGGTCTAAAACACCCATGAAGTCTTCCTGACTTCTCTAGTCAATAAAATAAGGTATATTTTAAACTGAGTACTTACTTTTTAAAATTGAATGTCATTATTACATATTTCATGCTTTTTAATGCTTTCTGTCAAGTCAATAAATTGCATTATTTTGGTAGATTATATGCACCCTAAATTCATAGAGCATAACATGTTTTTCTTGCTAATTCCCTATAATGCCTTGCTTAGGTCAAACACTCTTTCTTTTCTTAAATTTTTTACTTATTTTTTCATACATGTATATAGGGTAATAATGTCTGTCTTACAACCTACAGTCCTTCCCATCCCCACTGCCCCACCACTCCCCTCACTTCCCTATGCATAATCCAAAGTTCCTCATTCTTCCCTACCCACCCCACACTATGGATCAGCATTTGCTAATCAGGAAAAAAAAAAAAAAAAGAAAACATTCAACCTTTGTTTTTTTGGGGATTGGCTTATTTCACTTAGCATGATATTCTCCAGTTCCATCCACTTACCAACAAATGTCATAATTTCATTCTTCTTTAAGGCTGAATAATATTCTACTGCAAACGTTCTTTTTCTGACTCTTTTCCCTCCACTAAATGTGGATCACAAGGTTAAACTTTGTCTAGTTTTCTCTCTCTTCTGAATTTCTTCCTTGGAGATTTTAAATTTATTTTACAAAGATCAAATTTTGTATACTTATATCTATGACTTCCAAAATTTCATCTCAACTTCTAACCTTCCTCTTGAGCTGTAGTGCCACAACTCAAATATTTTTGTGGGTCATTTTTACTAGGCTGCGTCACCCTGACTCCAAACTTAGTACTATATTGAAATCTCAACTCGCTGTCTTCCCCTCTCACCCTGATTTCATCTTTTCTTATGGCATCATCATTTATTTTAACCTGGATAAAAACTGTTGTCATCTTTGGCTATCTTCACTACACATATACAGTTGTTCACCACAACATACCTACTGTCCTTTCATAGTATCTTTTACACTCCATTTTTTCTAGGTTGACCTCTATGGTAATAATAATAATAATTATGACTCCAATAGGTAACATAGCGAGGTATTAGGAAACATCTTTTTTTCCTTTTGGGAGGTTATTTTAGTTAAATGTAACATTAGGATTCATTCTAACAAAATTATAAAAAGCATGGAATATAATTTTCTCTAATTCAGTCTTTAGTACTTCCCCTTTCCCTTCCTCCCTCCCTCCCCCTGTTCCCTTCTCTGTACTCTACTGATCTTTCTGGTATTTGTTTATAGTTTTTTAAAATCTGTGCCTTGTGAATATACATAATGGAGAGATTCACTGGGGCATATTCATATATGCACATAGGAAAATGAGGTCAGATTCATTACAGGGGTACATCTTAACCTACTTCAACTTCATGGCATTCCTGTAAGGTAAGTATTTTTAATAGCCTCTTTTCATAGATGAGAACATTAAGTTTGAGAGTGGCAGAATCAGAATCACCTAAATTACTTGGAACCCAGGCTCTCTACTTAACCACAGTGCTATAATCTCATGCCTAGATTTCTATTATTGTTTCTTAATTGGTATGCCTTTATTAATCCTTCCTATATACCATTTTCTGAATATTCATCCTCAAACATTGCTATCATTATTTCATTTCATTTCTCATTTCAAAATCCTTTTGTATTTCCTTTTTGGCCACTAAATTAAATGCAGCTACAATTTGCCACATAAAGCTTCTCACAACCTTAACACAATCTAACTTCCTAGTTATATATCCTAGACATATCCCTGGGCAGATGCCCATGAATGGCTTAAATCATAGTACCTTACTCGGCCACACCAGGATCTCTCTTCATCTTTGCTCCCATCATCTCACTCACTTCTGACAATGTTTAAGTTCCTAAAGGGAAAAGGATGGGCACGTATGCCTGCCCCACAGCACCTTAAGTGATTGATAGTAGGGACTCAATTACCAGTTGGAGGATTGAATGGTTTAATTACTTCTTAACACTCTCCTCTTTTTTTCTCTCTACTAGCCTTATCATTTTTCTCTTCCCTGGCATAATTGTCCCACGACAAATGAGAAAACCTTCTCTTTTGTACAACAACATGTTTACTCACCCATTACTGCTTCATCATCCTTTTCCTAGTTTTATTCCAAAACATACATTTTTATCTTCTTGTCAATCTTTGTTTATTGCTTGGTGTTTATCATTAAACTAAAAGCCACTAATCTAGGAAGAGTTTCTGGAGATGACCACTGTGTGAAGCAGAAAGAACAGTTCAAAACATAAAGATCTGGTGATTCTTGAGGTTATATATTTTAGGCAAGTTGTAGACTCTCAGACCATGTTCAGCACTAGCTGGGGTCCCCAGAGCACTATATCCATAAGATGTCAATGGAAGTGACAACCAGGAAACTCAGGTCCAAATCCTGAGATGCTACAAATCTCCAGAGTGTTCATGCATCTCAGAGAGAAAACATTTCAAATTCTACTGGAGTTTTTAGTTTTACTTTGGACGTTTGCAACTATCCAGCCATTTCTATGCATTAGAAATAGAGACTACAGGGTCTGGGGTTGTAGCTCAGTGGTACAGCCCTTGCCTTGAAAATGTGAGGCACTGGGTCAGTCTTTAGCACTGCATAGAAATAAATAAATTAAAGTATTTAAAAAAAAAAAAAGAAATAGAGACTACAATGCCAAGGAGCACAATGGAATTCCCTTAGAGTTATAAAGAATACATTCAGGAAAGTTGAGATTTTAAGTGTTGGCAGAGATTTGTTTATTTATAAGGATTTTGGAATATATATATATATATGTATTTGGAATATATATATATATATATATATTCCAAAATATATACACAAAAAAACAAAAAACAAAAAACAAAAAACATCTGGTCAGTGGTTGCAACCATTGAAAGTAATATTAATCAAACTTTTTGACACTGAACCACAGCATGAAAAATACTTTACATTGGGCCCAGTATGCATGAAAACATATACATGTAACACACACTTATACACAAATGGCACTAAAATAAAAGTATCAAGAAATAGTACTCACATTTTCTCTTTTAATCTGTTTCATTTAAATATAGTGGTTATATCATGCCTTTAATCCTAGCGACCTGGGAGACTGAGACAGGAGGATTGTAAGTTCAAAGTCAGCCTCAGCAACTTAGCCAAGTGCTAAGCAACTTAGCAAGATTCTGTCTCAAAATAGAATAAAATTAAAAATGGGCTGGGGATGTGGCTCAGTGATTAAGTGTCCCTGAGTTCAATCCCTAGTACCAAAAAAAATTACTGGTTATGAACTACTAAACTGATTTCACAGTACATTAGTAAATCATTACCAATAGGTTTAAAAACACTGGTTAAAGGGATAGAACCACAAAAGATGATAGGATGTTCTGTTTTGTGCTAGGAGAAGGCAAATGTATATTGCATTCTACTGACATACTGAAAAGAAGAAGTTCTCAAATTGCTACTAAAGGCTAATATCTATAGTAAGTATGGAAAAATAATTAACTCTGTTATACTGGTTTTACTATCAGCTTTACTCAATTTTTTGTTTAAATGAAACTTGTCATCCTTATTTTTGGTGCCTATTGCTATATAAGATGCTATCTAACTATATGTTAGTTCTGTTTCAATGTTTATAATTATGTAAGGGTTCCATGTTCTTTTGCAAGATAGATAGAAGTTTTTGTCATTGCTTTAAAAAGTTATTTATAAATAAGGTATTGGGCTTATTTATACCAAAATATGATCGCTTCATTACTATATGGAATAATAACAAAAGCTGTATTTCATGGATTTTCAGGGTCTTTCCCTGTGCACTGTGGGTCTCTTCCTTTTCCTTTCCCCCTTCTTTTCATTTTCCTCCTCCTAGTCCTCCTCTTATTTTCTTCTTTTTTTCTTTTTTCTATTATCTTTCTCTCTCTCTCTCTCTCTCTCTCTCTCTCTCTCTCTCTCTCTCTCTCTCTCATTTGTATGTTCTAGAATTTCAGGACTCAGAATGTTCAGATAAAATTAATCAGATACATAATAATACTGAGGCTTTGGGGTTATATAATGTACAGGATGTTCAGGTGAATATCACTGAGCCAAAGGTAAAAGCATTTAAAAACTATGTGAAGTCACCAGTAGTTTGGATTACTGATTGGTCCAAAGATCTGTGCCTTAATGTGGATGTTAGTTCTTCCAAAGTTGCACTATAGTAAAATGTAATTAAAGGACAACATGGACTTCAGTTGTAGTGTGGGAAGTTTTGTTATAACATGAATATTTTTCTATATACCTATTCATAGTGGCTTATATTTTCATTTAGAAGTTCTAGAGGGAAAGAAATCAAACAGGACTAGAGTGGTGGCAACCACACATATGGGAAACAGTGGGAGCAAGTTTTTAAAAATCGAATACCCTTTCATACATTTTGACTTTAGAACCATGGACATAAATTTCCTATTAAAATCTTAAATGAATAAGAAAAACACAAAACAAAATGCAGCAGTCTCCCCTTGTCCATGGGGGGATACATTCCAAGACATCTGCTGGATGCCTTAAACCATTGATAGTACCAAACTACATATATACTATGTTTTTACCCATACATACATACCTATGATCAATTTTATTTTATAAATTAGGCACAGAAAAAATTAACAACAATCTCTAATAAAGAAGTAGAACAACGAACAATATATTGTAATCCAAGTTATGTGAATAAGGTCTTTCTCAAAATATCTTAGTGTATTGTTTCACCTTTCTTCTTGTGGCGATATGGGATGAAATAAATAATGCTTATGTGATAAGATGAAGTGATATGAATGATGTAGGCACTGTGAGGCAGTGTTAGACTAATATATAAGGGTTCCTTGAACACAAGCACTGTGATGCCAGAATGGTTAATCTGATGACCACAATTGCTAAGTGACTAACAGGTGGAGAGTGCATATGTTGTGGCTATGCTAGATAAAGGGATGAATCACATCCTGGGTAGGACAGAGAAAACTGCACGTGATTTCTTCATGCTACTCAGAATGGTGCACAAATTTAAAATTTATGAATTTCTGGAATTTTCCATTTAATATTTTCAGACTCAGGTTCACCATGGGTAATTGAAACCATGGAAAGTAAAGCCATGATGGGGGAATACAGTATTGCCAAATAACCAGAAGGAAAACAAAGATTATAACCAAAGAGCTTTCTGATAATGAGGAGGCAATATAATGTAGGCCAAGGGAGGAAATGCAAGATTTTGAGGAAGAGAGCACTATGTTCCAATTCTGCCTGTGCCATTTACTAGCTGTACATTATTAGGCATGCTGCTTCATTTGTCTCATGCTATTTCATCTGTTAATGGGAATAATGTACATCATCTAGACTGTAGTGGAAATAATTTAAGATCATGTATTCGATGCTGGAAATGAAGTTCAGAGGTAGAGTGTTTGCCTAACATAAGTGAGGCCCTGAGTTAGATGATCCCCAGCACTG
The DNA here is from genome assembly GCF_902686455.1 of Sciurus vulgaris. Taxonomy (NCBI): domain Eukaryota; kingdom Metazoa; phylum Chordata; class Mammalia; order Rodentia; family Sciuridae; genus Sciurus; species Sciurus vulgaris. The sequence goes on along the minus strand of NC_136471.1, from coordinate 39,436,444 downwards.
GGGGAAAAAAAGGTCATGGTTTGTAGCACTCACCACATAGATTATAGTAGGTATGAAATGCTCTCCTAAATATGTCAATATCCTTATCCCCATTAGTTGTACATATGTTATATTATGTGGCAACAGAGATTTTTCAGATAGAATTAAGGTTTATAATTAGCTGACTTTGAATGGGGATATTATCTTGGGTTTTCTGGGGGGACCCAATGTAAGGGCACACATATACACATGCATGCACACACTCGCATGAGTGAATATAATTAACAATAATGCATTATGTATTTCAAAACAGTTAGAAAAGAGAATTTTGAATATACTTTCCATAAGAAAATGATAAAAGTTTAAGGTGATAGATACATTAATCACCTTGAATTGATAAATATCCAATGTATACGTGACTAAAAACATCACATCTACCTTGTAAATATATATAAATATCATGTTTTAATTAAAAATTAAAAAAACAGAAGAGAAAGGAATAATAGAATTGGAAAGGTAGATGTGTCATAAGAAATGGAAAGTGTGTGAAGCATTCAACTGGCCCTTGCTGGCTTCAAAGCAGAGGAACTAAGGAATGTAGGTGGCTTTTCAAAGCTAATAACAGCTCTCAGCTGACTGCCCACAAAGCAAAGGGGACTTCAGTTCCACAACCTCAAGAAAGTGAATTATACCAACAACCTGAATAAAAAAGGAAATGGATTCTCCCCTAGAACTTCCAAAGGGAATGCAGTCCTGTTGACACCTCGATTGCCAAGTGATCACTATGTCCAACTTTTGACCAAGAGAACTATAGCAATAATAAACTTGTATGGTTTTAAATTTATACCTAGACAGTACTAGGTTAATAAGTATGTGATAATTTAATTTGAGAGCAATAGAAAACTAATATAAAGATGTTAAAAAATTGATAGTACTTGCTATTATTTATTTAGGGGGATTGCAGAAATACTAGAAATTAGCAATGTCTATTGTCTATGAATATTGATGCTACACTAATCTAATCCTTTTGAAAATCAATGCATGTTGGGCAACCTCAGTTCCAATAGAAGCTGGAGGTTTCAAACATGCCAAAGGACTGGAACCCAGAGGTTGTGTGTCTGTCTCTGTGTCTTTGCCGTCAGGCTGCTCAGATTTCGTATGCCAATCAATAAGTCTTTATAGAAGCAAGTGCCTAGTGATTTTATTAGAATTTATATAATATATTAAACATATAGAATTATTGGAATTGGAAATACTGTACCTCCATCATATTTTAAAGACTAGAAAATTGAGTAGGTAGAAAACACTATTGTTTGGAATAAGGTAGGAGTTACCAAATTTTTTCACCTTCATTTTTTGAGCTTTAGCTACCGTTTCATCTGTAAAACAAGAACAATAATATACTTACTCTATAGGGTTGTTGTGAGAGCTTAAATGCTATAATGCATATAAAATATTTGGCATACAACCAAATAGTCTAGATATTAACAGTTGCTGTCGAGCTGGCCTTTATATAATGTGTTGACATGGTACATGGTAAAGTATTTCTTATCTAATAGCAAGTCATTACTTCCTGGAGAAAAAAAATCACTGAAGCTTAAATATACATATATATATATATATATATATATATATATATATATATATATATTATTTTGCCCCTTCTGTGGATCTGACTTAGGGATCATTGGGCCAAATTAAAAAAATATTTATTGAGTTTCTCTGCTGTGCCTTTACCTACATCATTTATTTTACCCAAATTATCTCACATCTATCCTATGAGGTAGGAGGTACTATTCACCCATTTTACAGATTGTTATCAGGTCAGAAAATCAGTAATATTTAGTTCCTAACCTAGAATGCTATTTTAGTCTTGAATTGTTTCATGTGTGTGTGTGGGTATGTGTATAGTGCTTGTGTTTCCTCACTACTGTTTTGGTTATTTTGATGCATACCTCATAGAACAGGGCCACTTCTGACTTCAGTCTAGTTCCATGAAGGGATTTTATCATGGGCACCTTTAATTCTTTCTAAACGATGTTTGTTTGGAGGTTTCCATTATGTTCAAATATATGTTACTGTTGTACATCTTTCTTCTCTCTGTGGAAAACCCAGTGTGATTCACAACAATTAGAAATAGATGCTTGGTGTCCTTAGATATCTCACCCAGTGGCTAGTTTTCTAGAAAACAAAGTTATTGACCAAACCATGAATTATAATAATATTTTCTATTTATTGATTGTTCATTATATGCTAGTGCCTTATAGTGTCTCATATATGTTTCGTAACAACTCAACATGAGTGAATGCTGTTATTAATCCTATTTTACTCATGGGGAATCTGAGGCTCAAACACAAAGCACCAGAGTACTGTGTACATGTTTACACAGCTAGTAATTTGTCAGCACAGCCAGGGTTTGAATTTAGGTCTGTGAGAGTTCCCAAACCCTGGTTCTTTTGGCAAACAGAACAATCCTTCAGTCTGACTTCTCTTGAATGAACTCTCTTACCTACCCTTAAGTCCTTTACACTGGCTAATAAGAGAAGCAGACACAGGGAAAGCTTGTATTTTTATTTTTAAGTGATAAACCACATGACTTGTCCCTACATCCCTAGTAGGTAATTGTTTATTTTCAAATGACTTTCACATGCTTTTTTTGAGTAATTTCTAGCCAACTGCTTCTTGGACTTTGCTATGAATATGAATCACTGGAGGGCTTCATTAAAAGCAGATTCTAACTTAGTAGGTCTGGAGAAGGGCCTGAGATTCTGCATTTACAGATAGCTCTCAGAGGAGTCTCTTTTCTAAGTCAGCGATGTCCTTGCTATAATATGGAAGTTCTTCGTATCATCCTGGCAGGTACATTTGCTCCATAAACACTGCACCCTAATGTATTGTGCCACTGGAGCTCCTTGGACTAAAGTAGACATGTTTGCATTGGCCTATTTCCTTAGATCCTAAAAGAAATTGTGGTAGGATTAATGGAAACTAAGCAAGAGTAAATAATAGAGGCAAGTGACTATGACACTCCTGCAAACTTTTCATCTTCTCATTTCTGATATAAAAATCATCTGCCTTGTCTTCTATTTCCTTTGTTTTAATTTTTCAGGAAATGTGTATGTTTGTGCACACCCATACTCACACACAGGCATGTACACACACATATGCATTTGAAGGTGTTGATTCTGAGACTGAGAACAGAAAGCAAGAGACAAAGTCATTGTATTCTACCAGGTTTCATTCCCCAAAACTACTAAGGAGCATCAGAGACTGGGATTTCTAGGAGTCTTGTTATTGGTAGTATAAGCCAGATCAGCTACATAAATATGAACAGCTAAAATTTTGTCATGTTTAATTCTGACCTCCACCTGAACATACTAGCTGTAGGCATATGTTGGAATATGTCATGCTTTCTTAGCTAGCAAGATAGGTGTTTGTGTGTGCATGTTTGTGTGTATTGAAGAGAGGTGGTGGGTGAGAAGGTGAATGACAGAGTATGGCAATAACATGTAATATAAACATGCAAATATAAACATTAAATGGAATTAGAAGGTTATGATCTTGGTAAACTTGGTTTTTGATTTTTCTAAATTTATTGGAATGATAGCCAGAGAGCTTTAGAAAATTTATTTTGTACCAATAGACAGTCCTGGATTCTGGCTTTGCCTTTGTCAAGCTAGATTTAGGCAAGCTATTTCTACTTCCTGAGTCTTAGGTTCTCTCTAGGTGAAAGGGGATTGGACTCTGCCAAGCTCCTTGCTTTCTCACCATCATTTTTTCTTTGCCTCTCCTACGGCAAAAAGCTGTGGTAATTGCACTGGCATCCAAGAGCCATCTCCTCAATGGGTAAAGGAGAACTAAACCTAGGGAACTTGCAGAATTTCCTTGACCCAGTGACTACAAGTTTTGTTTGACCTCACCGGCTTTTAATTTTAAAATCATCTGTTCTCACTCAGTTGAGGATGATGTACATGTTTGTTTAGGAGACAACAGTTGAATCATTCCAGAATCATTCCTTGTTGGCAGGATAGGTCTGCTGGTCTCACTGGACAGTTTGAGGGGCCCATTCACAGGAGGAAAGCTTCATGAGTTTTAGAAAGCATGACAATATAGATACATCAGTTACTAAGCTCTGGACATGATGGCTAGCCTCAGTTTAGCCCTGATCTGGAGTCGATTAGCTGCAACTATAGCCTAGAATGGAGCATCAATTCCGTCTGCAGGCTGAAAACTTAGTCATACTCCTCCTTGGAAACCTAGAAAATCACTGAGCCAGATTAGTTGGTGGCATCTTGGGGCGTAGGGCACCTTGAGGAGAGAGACCTTGTCCTCCCTTTTCCCCCACTAGCTAGCAGAAGGCATCTATCTGAATGGCTTAGTGTACTCATCTGAAAACATGAACATTTGGTGGAGGGAAAGCAGACAGAAATGCTTCTTTGGTTCTTCTCCTTCAGTTACGGAATCATGGCAAAAAACAAATTAGAATATTTGGCAGCAGGCTTGAGGGAAATAGTGTGGCACATTTGAAATATTCATTTGATAATTAAGCACCTGAATGGTTTGTAGATTGGAATTCAATATGCTAAAATGTGAAATGAGATAACAACACTGAAAACGCACTCCAAGGTTCCCGATTCCCTGGTTCTAAGGAATTCTATCACTGTTTACTCAGTGTTTACAAGTCAAATTTCAGGCAATTTTAAGGTACTTCACATATGAGTTGATTTTCTGAATCGATTCCATTCCCAGTCAAAGCAAACACCTGGATAGTTTTCCTTCCATGTGTTTCAAAACATCTTTGGTTCTCCTATTTCTCTTCTCTTTCTCCCTTCTGCATCTCTAATTTCATCATCTGGCCTTCTCTAAACACTGTGGTTCTGCATGTCATTCTTGTTTTAGTTGTTAGCTCTAGAATGACTAGACACATAGGATTATAGCTCTTAAAGTTGGAAGGGATGGTAGATATTATCTGATCCAGGCCACTAAGCTGAAGCATACACTGAAATCAGGTGAATCTGTGGGCTACATTGATTCCAAATCCCTGCACCTGCCAACCTCCTTGTCTTATGAGTAACCATAGGCTGTGGCCCATTTCAGCAACCAGATACATCAGCTGGAACAGAGCAAAGACCTACACCTTAAGCTTCATTCCTGTTGATACTTTGAGTTCTTCCCCAATCATGAAGCTATTACTTCTTTCCTATCTGTCTGCAATCTTGTCTTTGCTATGTATGGCAAAGTGTAATTTTAACCTAAATAGATATTTGCTTATGATTGCCCCCCAAACAGTAACAAAATAGACACCTTTTCAGATCCTACTTGAGTAATCCCCATTCTGCTCTGTCTCTCAGCAGTGAGCATTAGAACAAATTGCCCAATGCAACATAAACAGTCTCGCTTAATGCAGAATCTGTTTCTCTCATTTTCTGAGTTGGAAGGAGGCAATTCATTGTATTTCACTAACATCGTAATAAATGGAAAGTTCAATAGAAAAGCCTGGATGCTTTGGAAGCACAAATTCGAATCCCCCCCTCAGCTATAGAATCACAGAACCCAAACTGTATGGGGTTGATTGGAGTCCTTGAAAAACTACACACACACACACACACACACACACACACACACACACACAATCACAAATCTACTGTATATATAGTTACATGGTTTAAAAGTTTATGATAATAACACCTCCCTGGAACCAAAACGTAGATTTCAAGTGGCATTCAGTTCTTTCAGTCTCGCAAATGGATCCTGTGTTTTCTTTATCTCAGGCTAAACATTTGCTTTGAAATCAACTTGGTACTATATGAATGTATTACCATGCTTTTCAATTCAGAATAAGCATATTTTAAAGACTGGATGAAAGGCACTATTTGACATCATTTAAATCTCAGCTTTTTCAGAGTTTATGAGAAATGAAACATGACATAGTCCATCTGTAGATCATCAAAAAAATCTAACAAATCAACAATAGAAAATTATGAATGCTGATATATAAACATGTCATTCCTACTAAATGCCATGAAGATAAATATATGACAATAGGAAAGTGTGTCTGGGTGCCATATGAACGTAGCAATTATTCCTCATTTGAAGCCATGGCTAACATGCTGTCTCTAAGGGGAGTATTATTGATTAGTATGTGTCTCTCCTACTCATATAATAAACTCGGGTAAAGTTCAGAGATCCTGTCTTCTGGGCTGGTTTCCCAGCACCAGGCTTCCATAAGGGAGTGATAACCTTCCTAAACACTTGGCTATCACCACGTACATAACTATGGCCCAAAGAGGCCAGGTTGGTTATGGGAAAAAACCAAAACCAAAAACCAAAAACCTTCTCCCAGTCTCATTTTCAGAAACCATGAATAAAGATCAGGATCTGGGAATTCAGTTCAGTACTTGCATATGTGGGACATGATCATGACCATTTGTCCAAGTCAAAGCCTGTCGGGGAGGATTGGGAGCTGTCCACTTTGGAGCACAGCGATTCCCCCTACTCATTTGCATTTCCTGGGTTTTTAAGGAAGCCAGGCAAATGAATCTGACCCTTTCTTAAGTTTGAAGGATGCAAAAACAGAAAGAAGGTGAATGAGGGGCTCTGATGGAAGACTGCTATTGTTGAAAGAGCAAGGATCCTTATCCTACACCCATCCCTTGCCCATTTTGAGGAGGCCTGGGAGCAGGTTGGGGGGGGAGCTTAATATCTACCCAAGGATGGAGCAAATCATTATTCATGCAGTGGTATGGTAAACCTCTAGTTTAGGAGAGCAGTAACAGTAAAAAGGATGCTTTTAATCATCACCAACAGCATTTTGTCCTAGAACCCTTAAAGCCCCGGTTGCATCTCTCTTGCCCAGTGTCCCAAAACAATCTGTTGCTGGCCTCTCCCTGCTCCCCACCACCTGGAGCTCACAGCCCATCAGCCAGCCAGCGCCTCCCAGTTTAACCAACCCAGCACCTTCATTAAACCCGCACCTTATCGCCCCAAATGTGGCGAAGCGACGACTTCGAGCAGCCTGCCAACTTACCCCCGGGCCAAGTGGTTTCCTCGTATCTGTGTAGTCTGGTATCCGTGGACCACAGCGCGTGGTGCGGCGGCAGCCTTGCTGGACTGGTCCTCCGCGGCGCAAAAACAGCAGCCGCCTGGGACAGCCGGGGGGGCCTGGAGGCTGCCAAGTGAGTGGGCGGGTGAGAACAGGGAAAGGGGCGGGATGCAGAGAGGGGCACAAGTACTGGCTCCTACCTTGGTTTCCTTTCCCCCTCTTCAGTTATTCTCAAAGTTCCGGACTGGCCAGACCTCCTCACCTTTTGCCTTCGCCAGCACCCCGAAACTCTTTGCTCCACCCGTGCCCCTGCCCCGTTCTCGCTCGCTTCTTCTGGGGCTCTCTGACCCAGCCTGAGCCCCCTCAAATGCTCACACTCCCTTCACGCAGCCAGCCACACACAAAAAGCAAGAGAAGAAACTGACACGGGGAAACTGACAGGGATAGCTGACACGGTGATGTGAAGCGGGTGTCGGGGGAGAGAGAGAGAGAGGGAGAGAGACAGGACCGCATTCACACTCTTACACGCACACTCAAGCACTAGCTGTTAGGCATCGGCTGGTGGGAGTCCCGGCCACCCCTCCAAATCCCTTTTCTAGACCAGAGGTTTCTGTCCCCTTCTGCTGCTGCTTCTGGAAAATGCTATACAGCGAAGGGGAGAGAAAAGCAAAGAGGGGTGGGGAGGGGAAAATCAAGGAGGCGCGCTCTCTTTCTCCTCCCCACCCCTAGCTCCAAAAATGTCCAGCCCTGAGCTCTTTTTCCCCTTTCTGTCTGCCCCTAGCTTCCCTTTCTTCTGCTGCTGTTCTCTTTCTCCCTCTCTTTGGGGTGGCTGCAAGCTGCGGAGAACCCGTCGCGGTTGCGATGTGTATGTGCGGTGTGTGTGTGTGTGTGTGTGTGTGTGTGTGAGAGAGAGAGAGAGAGAGAGAGAGAGAGAGAGAGAGAGAGAGAGAGAGAGAGAGAGAGAGAGAGAGAGAGAGAGAGAGATGAGTCCTGGTTGGCAAAAGCACCTCTCACCTCCCCCAGTTCCCGGCCGAAGCCTCGTTTGCTCTCCTGGCTGGGGCGGGTGGGGCGGGGCGGGGGAGGCGAGGAGGGGGGAGGGAAAGAGGGAGGACGGGGCAGCCTGCAGGGGCAGCAGCTCCTGCCTTCTTTGCAGCTCCGCGGCCAGGGGTGGAAGGAAGCTGCAGCCGCAGCCCCAAGTCAGCCCCCGCTGCCCTGTCCCACCGTCTCATCTCTCCCCCCTCGGTACGGAATTTTCTGTTTCGTTCGTTTGCTTCCCCAGACCTCCCCCTCCCCTGGGTGGTGGCAGAGACGGGAGGGGAGAAAGGGGAGGCTGATCGCCGGTGAGGGTAGAGCGGACAGGAGCGCCTAAGGGCTTCTGGCTTGCAGAATCTCACCTTACCCCCGGGATTGAGTGCCTCCTGCTTTGGGCAGTAACCTCTTGCCCACTTAACTCAACCCTGGCTCTGGGCTGGGGGTGGCCAGGCTGCACTGGCAGCCACGGAGCATCCTGGGGGAAGGGGAGTCGAATTGATAAGAGTGCGGACGGGCAGTTGGTGGGACAGTGGAACCGTGGGACCCGAAATCATCAGGGGCTGACCTGGGTCGTCACTGATTGGCTTCTGTCCGTACCCCGGTTAGTTTAACCTAGCGCATGCAATGCCACAGTGCAACCTATTTCTCCCAAAGGTGACCCTCTCACCATACAGTCCTCTCCCAAGACCCAGCCTAAATTGAAGCAGTAAGAGATAGTGGTAATGTAGGATAAGGGGCTAAGTTACTTAGTGTTGGCAGTGGTGTTGGAGGGGAGTGAAGGGTGGTGTTACTAGACACTTGGGCGACTCTTTGGTCTTTGCTCCTTCTCGTCATGAGAGGCACATCTCCACTCGCATCTCTCACCTTCTACCCTGGCTCCCAGAATGCCGACCCTCTTGAACCCTCCAGAAATGGACTGAATGTTCCCACCCCCACCACAAGCTTGAGACTTATACGTGCAACCTGCAGGCTCTTAGGTCCGCTAGCTGGCAGTATCTCATGGCCCAGCACACAGCCCAAATCTCGGCTTTGTCTTTTATCTCCCTTGCTATCGCTCTCTGAAAACAGGGAATGTGAGGCTCTGCTTTTCTGGACGCCCGGCTGGTACCTGAAACCTCTATTTTCCCCAGCCCATTCTCAGAACAATCCGGAGCTCTAGGAAAGCTCAGTTGTACTTCCCGTTGTCGCCTTAACGCCTTGAGCACACACTTTCATCCTGGGTACAGCTTCGGAAAAAGCCAGGATCCTTTTCCCTGCCTAAATGGCCGGATATTTCCATTGCTGTTCCTCTGAAACTGGCATTAGTTATGTTTAGTGGGGGTCCTAACAACTCTCCCCCGGGGGTACCAAGTAAGACAAGTTTTCCTGTTCTTCGATCCTCTAGCCCCGAGGTGGTCTAATATTCTGGAGAGTATTAAGCTTTTGAAAGGGAGTAGAGCACTGGGGAAAACAAAAGTACTACCTTGGGGGATTATGAGTTTGTGCGTTGGGATGGCTGGATGGGGGGCAGGTTGAGGATGGAGCTTCCCTCTCCACACTGTTTAAATACTTCAGAGAGTGTTTCTAAAAACTGGACAAAGGAGTGACTGAAAAAAAAATGACTTCACTCTGAAACTTTTCTGCCTTTCTCACATTCAAAGGCAGTTTTACTGTGACCCAGCAAACTCTGATATACAAACAAGAGAGATCTATGTTGTAATTAAATCTATCCCTCATCTGACATGAGGGCTGAATAGGTTATTTTGGCTGTAGAGGAGACTTTGGGGGCATCCCTGTCTCTGACCAATTTGTAGTTCAGCTGAGGCTTCCACTCCAAGCCCAGGATGTAACCAGGAGCAATCAATGCTCAGGGAGAAAGAAAGCCCTGTTCTTGTGAGTTGTTTCCTTTGAAGGCTCTATATACAGTGCAATTGTCTTTAACTTATGGGAATTATGCGTGCTTCTAAATTTTGGTGTTTCTCTGTTGTTGGTGGATAAGACCAAAATATCTCAAACCTTCTTCCTGTCCTTTAATATGCTCAGATCAAGGATATATAAAGCCCTTTCAATAGTTAAAAGCACCATACAAATAACATATATTACTATAAAAATTCCAGAACAAGCCTACAAGAGGATTTCCTATTGCTTTGCCTGGGTTGCTTGTTAGCCTTGAGGGTGGGTGGCTTACCTTTTCTGTAGATGTGGAAATATTCTGGTTTTCCACTTGGTAGCTAAGAGTATATGTCTATCTCCCTCTTCAAGAGTAGATTGCAACCAGATACCATGTCTGTAAAAGTGGTTCAAAGCCAAAAATGGAAGCAACAATCTGAATAATTTAAGCCTAGATCTACCTATCCTTTAGGGTAGGTTTACTCACATGGTCTGGCCTATTCAAATGCTGACTAGAATTAACTGTCAAAATGGAATTGAAACTTAGTGATTCAGGTACACTTTTTCTCTTCTTTCAGCCTTGACCATATTGGTAAATGGTAATGTAGATCAGAATTTAGTGTAGAATCATAGATGTAAAGAGTTATATGAGGAACCTAGAGAGTGGGTTTCCATTCTTATTAAGCAGGGTCTCTAAACCTTGACACTATTGACATTTCAGACCAAATGATTCCTTGCCATGAGTGCTATGTTGCATATTATAGTATGTTTAGCAACACTCCTTTCCTCCATTCATCAGCTGCAATTTGCCTGCTCCCACTCCCTGCAGTTGTGATAATCAAAAATGTCTGCTGACATGGCCAAATGGCCCCTAGGTGGGAATATCACCCGACCTTTAGAACTACTGACATTTAAGGTAGTATCACATTTAAAAGACCATATTTCAACTTAATTCTTCCCATATGGCATGCCCAGACCTTGTATTAAAAACAAAATCTTAGAAAATATGGAATATTTGTGAGGGAAAAGCATAGAAATGAGCCCTCACAAATTTATAAGTTTTGACAGATGGTAGAATTCAGTGTTATCATTATTGCCACATCCTTATCACCCTCTAATTCTTATCCAGCACATACTGTGAGTGGAATGTTCATTATAGTAAAGATCTATAAAGGAATAGTTCCAGCCTTTAATATACTAAGAAATTAATGATTTTTATTTCCCCAATGGGAAAGAGTTACTGGTTTTTACAGATAACCAATTTCTGGATTGACTCCAACCTGGCTTTCTCTCTCTTCTATTTCCTATTTGTCCCTAAACAGTGACTTATTCTTTCAGATTCTGCCTTAGAGAGATTGCTCTTTGTCTTGTTAATTACCAAAACCTTAATATCGAATTTCTTGTAACCTCTATATGGGCACTTGTTCCTTAACAATGTGTCCAGCATCAAAATGACCACAACATTATGAAGGCTGCAATAAATTGGGCAATTTGAAGGTAGATTTTGTTTTTAAGGAAACAGCTCCTAACTACCTGTGTGTTAAAGAAATACTCAACAATGGCAAAGGCAAAGGAAATGGAATGGAATGTAAGAAAAGGTGATTCTTAAAATACTGTGAAGTGTGGAAAAAATGACTTGGTGTGATTGTGGGTTTTAACACTCAGCACTATCCATGCCCCAGGAAGTCAAACAACACTAATGCAAGTTGTAGGATCCTGATCAGAAATTCAGCAAAGGAAAATGCAGAAGGAAGTGTGGCATATTTGCTGAAATCAGCTGAGTAAGCTCCTGCCTTAGTAAATAAGTTTCCAGGGAGCCTGGACCATGTCAATTTCACTTGCTTTGAATAACTCCTAGCCCAATACCATGCAACATGTCATTTGTAAAGACCAACACAGAGAACAACAATTACCACATTCAATTTTGCACATTCATAAATTATGATGTTCTTACCAAAGCTAATCATTTATTTAAATAAAAGTTTTGCCTGAATTGGGATCATGAATGACTGTAATTGAAAATACATTTTATTTTTCAAAGGTACATTTAAACTCACATCAAAACAGAATTCCTGTAATCAAGGCATAAGGTCTTAAATTAAGTAGTGATTAATCTTAATAAAAGGAGTGTAAACAGAAACATATTTCATGTATTAGCTAAGGCCTCTGCTATACTCATCACTAATAGGAATGCAAGTGGAACTAGACCAGAGCGAATTTGTAAAGTGAAATTATAGAATCAAAGTATTAGAGAACAATGGACCACCGAGAAAAGCCTTTCCTGAGGTTAAATGATCGTGACAAAGACTCTGATCTGGTCTTAATGCTCTGTGACTGACTCTCTGTGTGACCTTAGGAATCTGGGCAGGTGTAGTCTTCACTCATTTGGCTCCATCTCCAGTTTATTAAAATCTGTCCTCATTGAATGATATGGTATGCCCTAATCACTATGCCAGTGTGTTCTCTCTTCCAGGAGTAGCTCATTTCAGCCTATTTTTTTCAACTGTGGGAAGAAAAGCTGTACCCCTTTAGTAAAGTTAGTTAAAGCATAAGCAAACAGCTGTGTTTGCAGGTGAGGACTTCTGGAGGACACTAAAGTCATCTCAATTTCTGGTCAGGTCTTGTAAAATGTGCAAGGCAGGGCAGCAAAACTTTATCATGTCTTTTCAAGAGTGGGAAACTTTTTTATATCAGAGAGGGTTTAGTGCAAAAATGAACTTTTAATTTGAGCATTTTTCTCTGGATGATTTATTTTGGTGAAGGAGTAGCTGGGAAACTGTGCTTTATTCTTGATCAATGATACAAATCCTTAAGAAAGGGTAATGGGAGGTTTCTGGAGAATGGTTTGTGGTAGAGAATGTAGGCTTTGGAGTCAGAAAGATCTGGTTGGAATTCCAGTTCCATGTTTTATTAGATATGGAAATTAGGTTACATGAACCTTGATTTGCTTATCTCTAAAATGGGAATAATGACACACAGTGTTATTTCATGAATTTAACTAGATAATATATAAGCTTAGCACAGAGCCTAATAAATGGCAGTAGATCAATAATTACTTATTTCCTTTCTTTTCCCTTCCTAAATTTTTTATTGATATGATTCATATAAAATTAACTACCTTAAACTGTACAGTTTAGTGGCATTCCGTGTATTCATAATGTCTCAATTCTTTCTAGCTCCAAAACATTTTCATTAGCCCCAAAGATCCTGTATATATTAATTTGACATTTCCCATGTATTCCTCCTCTAGCCACTGAAAACAACTAATATGCTTTGTCTTTATGGATTTAGCGATTGTAGATATTTCGTATAAATGGGATCATACAATATGTGGCCTTTTGTGTCTGACTTCTTTTTCACTTTGTAAAATATTTTCAAGGGTCTTCCATGTGGTAGCATGTATCAGTACTTCACTCTTTTTTTTTTTTTTGATTAAGAAATAATATTCCATTGTACGGGTAGACAACATTTTTGTTTTGTTTTGTTTTTGAAGTGGTGGGGATTGGAGCTATTCCCCCAGCCTTACAACATTTTGTTGTAATCCATGTAATCAGATGATAGGCGTGTGGACTATTTTCATGCATTGGCTATTATGAATAATGTGCCCTTGAAATTTTGGATGCAAGTTTTTATTTTAATACCTTTTCTCAGTCTTTTGGGGTATATCTCTAGGAGTGGAATTGCTGGACCCTATAGTAATTCTATATTTAACTGTTTGAGGAACCACCACACTGTTTTCCATAAAAGCTGTATCATTTTACATTCCCATTAGCAATGTACAAGTGTTCAAATTTCTCCACATACTTGTCAAACCTTGGATTTTTTTAAAAGATTATAGCCATCCTAGTGGATATGAAGTGTAAAGTGGTATCTCATGGGGGTTTTGATTTGCATTTCCCTAATGATTAGTAATAATGAACATCTTTTCTTGGGGAGGGGTTGGATACTGAGGATTGAATCCAGAACCTCATGCTTGCTAGGCAAGTGCTCTATCACTGAGCTACAACCCCAGCCTCTGATGAACATATATTCATGTGTTTGCTAGCCATTGTATACGTTTTCTGGAGAAATGTCTATTCAAGTCCTTTGCCCATTTAAAATATTTGGTTGATTGTCCTTTTATTGTAAATGTTCTTTATACGTTTTGGGCACTAGACCCATTATGACTTGCAAATATTTTATCTCATTCTGTAGATTGTCCTTTCAGTTTCTTGGTAGCATCCTCTGATATACAAATGTATTTAATTTTGATGAAGCCCAATTTATCTGTTTTGCTTTTGCATGTGCTTTTGAGATCACTTTTAAGAAATCATAGCATAATTCAAGGTCATGAATGTTTACCCACACATTTTCTTCTACAGCTTTTATGGTTTTAGTTTCTATATTTAGGCCTTTAATTGGTTTTGAGTTAATTTTTGTTTATGGTATGAGATAGGGTTCCAATTTCATTCTTCTGCATGTTTATATCTAGTCATCCCAGACTAACTTGTTGAAGAGACTATTCTTTACCCATTGAATGATCTTGGTGCCTTATCAAAAATCAATTGGCCATAGACATATGCATTTATTTCTGGACTCTCAATACTATTCCACTGCTCTATGTTTCCAGTCTTATGCCAATACCATACTGTTTTGATTACTATAGCTTTGCATTAACTTCTGAAGTTGGGAAGTCTTTGGTAGCTTTTTTCAAGGTTGTATTGCCTATTTGGAGTCCACCAACTCCAAATCATTTGAAGATCAGGATTTCCATTTCCTTGAAAAGGCCATTAGAATTTTGATAGTAATTGCATTGAATCTGTATGTAGCTTTAAGTATTTCTATTGTAAAATATTGTATTTCAATTCGTGACACATGGCATCTTTTCATTTATTTAGTTATTCTTTAATTACTTTCAGCAGTATTTTGTAGTTTTCAGTGTGAGTCTTGTATCACCTTGGTTAAATTTATTTCTAAATATTTTGCTCTTTTTTGTTATTGCACAATAATTGTTTTCTTAATTTTCTTTTTGGATTATTCATTCCTAGTGTATAGAAACATAACTGATTTTTGTGTGTTGATCTTGTATGCTACAACTTTTGTCAAATTTGTCCATTAGCTCTAAATTTGTTTTGTGGAAAGTTTTTGTTTTTGGTACCAGGGATTGAACCCAAGGACTCTTAATCACTGAGTCATATCCCCAGCCCTTACTTTAATTCTGTATTTTGAGACAGTGTCTCACTAAGTTGCTTAGAACTTGCCAAGTTGCAGAGGCTGGCCTTGAACTAGCAACCCTTCTGACTCAGCCTCCCAAGCCACTGGAATTATAGGCATGTACCACTGCACCCAGATTTTTTTCTGAATTTTTAAAGTATTTTCTATATATAAAATTTTGTAATCTGTAAATAGAGAACATTCTACTTCTTCTTTTCCAATTTGGATGCCTTTTATTTATATTACTCTACTCTTCTGGTTAGAATCTCTAATACAGTATTACATAGAAGTGAATAGGTAGGCATCCTTATCTTGTTCTTGATATTAGAGGGGAAAAAAATCTGAGGTTTTGACTATTGAGTTTGATGTTATCAGTGGACTTTTCATAAATGGCCTTTATCAGGTTGAAGAAGTTCCTTCCTTTTCCCAGGTTGTTGAGTATTTTTGTCATAAATGGGTATCATAAAAGGGTCAAATCTTGTTTTTCTTGCATCAATTGAGATGATCACATGGTTTTTCCTTCATTCTATTAATTTATGTTTTACATTGATGTAATTGATGCAGTTGCCCTTTATGTTAAACCAATGTTATAGTCTTGTGATAAATTCCATTTACTCATGATGTATGTTTTTAATATGCTGGTGGATTTGACTTACTAGTATTTTGGGAGGTATTTTTGCATTTATATTCATAAGGGATATTGGTCTTTAGTTTTGTGTTTTGTTTTGGTCTGGCATTGGTATCAGAGTAATACTAGCCTCATTGGATGGGTTGGGAAGTGCTTCCTTTCATTCTAATGTTTTGAAGTGTTTAACAAGGATTAGTGTTAATTCTTCTTTAAATGTTTAATAGAATTCAGCAGTGAAGCCAGCATGGTGATGCCTGCCTGTAGTCCCAGTGACTTGGGAGGCTGAAACAGGAGGATCACAAGTACAAGGCAAGCCTCAGCAATTTAGCAAGACCCTAAGCAATTTAGAGAGACCCTGTCTCAACATAAATAATGAAAAGGGTTGGAAATGTAGCTTAGTGGTAAAGCGCCCCTGGGTTCAATCCCTGGCATTTAAGCGTATAAAGTTTTTTTTATTAGATCAATCATTTTACTTGTTATAAGTCTGTTCAGAATTTACATTTCTTCTTGTATCAATTTTTGTTGTTGTTTTTGTACAGGGGATTTGAACCAGAGGTTCTTAAACACTGAGTTATATCCCCATTACACTTTATTTTTTAGTTTAAGACAGGGTCTTGCTAAGTTGCTTAGGGCCTTGCTAAGTTGCTGAGACTGGCCTCAAACTTGCAATCCTCCTCTCTTAGTCTCCCAAGTCACTGGGATTACATGTGTGTGACATAGCACCTGGCTCTTGTGTCAGTTTTAATAGTTTACATTTTTCTAGGGTTTTTGAATTTCATCTAGATCATCTAATTTCTTGGTCTATAATTATTCATTATTTTCTTTTATAATTCTTTTTACTTTTTAAGTTTGACAGTCATGTTCCCTGTTTAATTTCTGATTTCAGTAATTTGAATCTTCTTATTTTTCTTAGTTGATCTAGCTGAATTTTGTTAACTTTCTTGATATTTTCAAAGAATTAACTTTTGTTTCATTGATTTTCTGTTTTTCTTATATGTTTTGTTTATCTCTTCTTCAATCTTTATTATTTCCTTCTTTCTGCTAGTTTTAATTTTAGTTTGTTCTTTTCCTAGCTCTTTAAATGTAAGTTAGGCTATTGATTTGACTTCTTTTTTAATGCATGTGTTTTCAACATAACTTACCTTTGTGCTTTTGCTCATTTTGTATTACATAAGATTGTTAGGTTGCGTTTTCATTTTCATTATTCTCAAAACATGTTTCCGTTTTTCCTTTTGATTTGTTCTTTGATGCATTTTTTTTTGATTAAAGAAATAACCTTATTGATGTTGTGTTTGCATAGTAGAGTGAAGATAATGATAATATACTGTATCTGTTTTTATAAAAAATTAGAAGAAAGGATTTGAATGTTGTTTCCTATAAAAAATGAAAAAATATGTTTGGGGAGATAGATATCTTTACCCTGAATTGAACATTACACAATGTATACATGTATCAAAACAGCACGTGGTATCCCATAAAGATGTATTAATAGGAGTTTGGAAGAGATTGATTCCAACTTTCATGGATGACTAGTTCTAGACTTCAGTGGAGGAAGTACTGCAGATGTGGTGGAAATAGTGAGAACTAGAATTAGTAGTGGTGCCTCAATATGTAACTTTTTGCTGCAATCTCATCATCAAAATTTAATGGACGAGGAGATGCTTCTTATAGATGAACAAACAAAGTGATTTCTTGAGATGAAGTCACTTCTATGTGCATTGGGAAACAAAAAATTAATGTGACTTGCTTCATTGTGATTTTCCCTTCAAATATGGTGGTCTGGAAATGAACGTGCAATATCTCAGATCTTCCTGCATATCTGTAACATCTACTTGGCTTATAGTGTTGTTCAAGTCCTCTATTCCCTTATAGATTTTTCATTTCACCCTGTACATTAACGAAAGTGGGGTTATTGAAGAATTAATTGAAAGGGAAGCAGAGAGACTAATTAGGGGGTTACTGAAATAATATAGGAAGAGGTAATGGTGGCCTCAAAGAAGATAGTGACCCTTGAGATGTACAAAAGATGGCTGAATTGTGAGGTAGTTGAGAAATATAATTAGCAAGATTTAGTGTTGGATTGCAGTAGGTAAGGCAGAGAGATGTGTCAAAGATGACTTCTGAATTTCTGGTTTGAACAAGTAGGTGAATAGTGATACAGTTTCACTAAAGTGGAGAAATTGAAGGATGTGCATAATTGACTGGCATGGTATGAGTTCATTTGAGGATATGGAGAGTATAAGATGCACATGAGACATCCAAAGGAACATGTTGGAGAGTCAGACATATGAAGAGAGGTCAAGGTCAGTGACAATATTTGGAAATTGTCAGCATAGAGATGTTATTTAATGCCATGTAATAGAATGATATCACCTAGTAAAAGAGTATAAATTGAAGAAGTAAGAGGACTGAGCTGTGGAGTCCTCCAACATTTAAAGATCATGCAGTTAAGTAAATGCATCAAAGCCGAATGAGAGGACTAGAGAGGGTAACAATGAAAGTAGGGTGATATTCCAGCAATGGTTGGGATGGCGAACAAAATAACAAATTGCTTCAAGAGGGAGTGATCAACATTATTTGATGCTGCTAATAAGTACAGCATTAAATAAGTACAAAAAGTGACAACTGTGGTTAATGACATGATGGTCATTAAAATGGTAATGAGATGTTGAAGGGAAGATGTTAGAGAGATGGAATAATTATTAATTGATTTTAGTTAGAATGTCTTGGACTGAGGAGATAAAGAAATAGAAACAGCCTAGACAGCTGTTTCAAATGATGTAGCAGAAAAAGGAAGTGGAAATCTAGCCAGTCTAGCATGTAGAGTCAAGGATGTTTGGGTTTTCTTTTTCTTTTTTTAAAAATATTTTTGTAGTTTTTAATGGACCTTTATTTTATTTATTTATATGTGGTGTGGAGAATTGAACCCAGTGCCTCATACATGCTAGGCAAGAGCCTTACCACTGAGCCACAAACTCAGCTTCTTTTTCTTAAGATGGGATAACCTTTGAGATGTTTAAATGCTGACAGCATGGAACCATGTTTTAGTCAGCTTTTCATCACTGTGAACAAAAGACCTAACAAGAACAATTGTAGAGGAGAAAAGGATTATTTTGGCTCGTGGATTCAGAGGTTCAATTCATAGATGGCCGACTCCATAGCTCTGGGCTAGAGGCAAGGCAGAACATCACAGCAGAAGGGCATGGAAGAGGAAAGCTGCTCAGAACATGGCCACCAGGAAGCAGAGAGAGCTATGCTCATAAGGGACAAAATGTAAATCCCAAAGTCACAACTCCAGTGATCTATTTCCTCCAACTACAACCTACCTGCCTACAGTTACTGTCAAGGTTAATCCATCAGTGGATTTAACTGGTGGTTACACTTTTTATAATCTAATCATCTCATCTTAGAACATTCTCACACTGTCTCACACGTGAGCGTTTGGAAGACACTTCATATCTAAACCATAACCAGTAGAAAAGGAGAGAAAAAGATAGGCGATAATCTATATAGCAGGATCCTCAAGGAAGGGGCAAAATTAGCCTTAGAGGGTAGAGGAACACTTTTTCCACTGCAACATAAAACAAGCAAAAATATTAGTGTGGATTCAGATAAGTTGGGGGTCTAATGATACAATGCTGGGGCTGTTTACTTCTGACTTTTAAATATTTTCTGTGAAGTAAGAGTGGAGATGAGATTATGTGCTGAGAAGGTGGGCTCAAGGGTGAGGTCTTGGAGGTTTGAGGAGAATGTAAAAAATGATTTTGAGAATGATACCACCATCCAAGTAAAGAAACTGGAATTACCAGCCAGTGTTGAAAGCAGTATGCAGATATCTCTATTGTACCCTCACTTAGGGTCCTTGGGATCCTGTCCAGGTCTGGTACAGTTAGATCATATGGTAGTTCAATTTTTAGTTTTTCTTGAGAAGCCTCCATAATGATTTCCATAGTGGCTGTACTAGTTTCCATCCCTACCAACAATGTACAAGGGTTTCTTATCTTCTGCATCCTTAATAGCATTTGTTATTTTTTGTTTTCTTGATAACAGCCATTCTAATTATGATGAGGTGAAATCTCAATGTCGTTTTGATTTGTATTTCCTGATGGCTAAAGACATTGAGCATTTTTCACGTAATTGTTGATCATTTGTACTACTTATTTTAAGAAGTGTCCAGTCAACTTATTTGCTCTTTTACTGATTGGATTACTTATTCTTTCGGCGTTAACTTTTTTGAGTTCTTTGTATATTCTGGACATTAATCCTCTGTCAGATTATAGGTGGCAAAACTTTTCTCACATTCAGTAGACTGTATTTTTGTCCTGTGTATTGTTTCATTTGCTATGCAGAAGTTTTTAATTTGATGTAATCCCATTTGTCATATCTGACTATTGTTTCACAAGTTATTGGAGCCCTCTTCAGGAAATTGTTGTCTATACCAATATCTTTGGAATGTTTTCTCTGTTTTCCTCTAGTTGTATATTGTGAGCTTTAAAATATCATGGGTCATATGGAATCTGGAGCCAAACTACTTGATCTTGAATTCTGGGTCTACCCCTGGTGTTCATTGTCAAGTCACATAATTTCCTTGTTTTTTTTTTTTAAATCTATAAAATGGATATGATAATAGTTCTTACAGTGTGGTCTTGTTAAGAAGATTTAAAAAGTTAATGTCCAGATGATACTTAGAACAGCACCTGGCTCATCATAATTGTTATGTAAGTTTCAATTTTCACATAGTGTCCTACTTCACAGAAATCTGGGTACCCATCTCTTATTATATACAGATAGAAGGTCTCAATCAACTATATACATTTGTCATCTTGAGAAGTTTTATTCCTATCATCTGTGACCTATTTTAATCAAGGATACACTGAATACATTAGTAGTGAGGTACTCAGATCCAGCTCTATCACCAGTAGGGAAGCCATGTTTTCTGAAGCCACTTTTGTTGAGGAAGAAAATGATGGAAAAATGTATCAGCTGTATCCCCAAAGGCTGTTTTGCTACTGACATTAGACTTACAAACAGTAGCCAAACAGGAACTTCATCAACACCTTTATAGCCACATTAAACAATGTGGCATAGCCATTCCTATTGGGAAATCACAGAAAAAGGGCTAGCCCCATGCTGTGAGAGACCTGCACTGAGTAGAAAAATAAGGATATTGTATAGGAAGGTAAATGAATGAAGTCACTCCCAGGAAGATGCCCTGTGAAGGGACAGTTACACATTCCGTTAAGTTAGTAGTAATAGTCTTAGAGGGTATAATTGGAGAATGTCATCATGATTTGACATTTAGGGCATGTACAAAGTAATCATTTGTTCTCTAATGTCCCCAACAGATGCCACTATTAGGTGATTCTAATAATAGAATAACAGACTCTGAGATGTGAAAGATGCCTTGAAGATTAAGGTGTGTTTTTATGAGAAAGGTTTTATAACAGATTCAGGGATTTACAATGTCCCTGAACATAGAGGAGAATGGGAACTCTAAAAACAAAATGATTTAGCCATCCTTATCCCCCATGTATTCACTCATTCATTTAACAAATAAACATTGATTGGGATATGTATCAGTGAACAAAACAAAGTTCTCTGTCCTTGTGGAATTTTTAGTCTAGTCAGTGGAGAGAGAGGAGGAAGGAATACATGGCAATATATTCAACCAAAAGAATCATAATGGTTCATTGAAAAAGTAATGAGTTTCTCCATTTTTATCTATCAAGATAGCATAAGACTACATTGAAAGAGAAGCAAAGTCTCTGACAACAAAGCATGGTGTATGTTTCCCCCCATTTCAACAATAAGCTCCTAGTCCTGAATGTATTTTTTTCCTTTGAATATGCACTTTTTTATACTTCCTTGTGAAGGTCTGGTAAAATGACTATGAGCTCTTTTGGCCCATTTTATAAGTGTATTTTAACAATGGTGAGTGCCTTAAACCAAAAGTGGAGAGGATGAATTTTAGGCAATAATGATCTGGGAGAGGCTCGGTGTTTTGAGGACCAGGAATAACTTCTTCAATCTGACCTTGGATATTGATCCCTTTTTTTTTTTCTTTGAGCCAGAAACCATGCTAAGTTTTAGTCTAAATCAGATAGTTCCTGGTTTCAAGAAACTCATAGTAGGGAAATAGGAACTGCAAAAGTTTTCTGCAACATGTTTAGTGCTATAGCAGTAATGTGAGGGAAGTATTGGTGGTCTAAAGAGCAAGAGCAATTCCTAACACTGTCTCTGAGAGTCAAGGAAGGTTTCACAGATGAGGTGACATTTTAACTGGGACCTGAAGAATGTTCCAGAAAAGGAATATAGGGTCATATTCTATTCAGAGAAAGCATATGTCCAACTACAGAACCATGAAAAGGATTTATGGAAAACATATTTTCTAGTGGCATGAGAAGTCTATTGTACCTGGAGCATGGGAACTTTGTGAGGAAGGTGTGGCAGGAGATGAAGTAGGAGGAGTGTCAGATTGTCAAAGAATTTGTATACCACATGAAGGAACTTGATAGAGAATCAACAGAGGTTTTTTAAAAAGCAAAGTGGATATGCAATTAAACGTGTTGTTTTTTTTGTGAGAATGAGATCGGTAGCTTTATGGAGGATGAGGGAGAGACTAGAGGCATGGAGACAGAAACTGCTAGAATCGTCTAAACAAAAGTCAGTGACGGTCTCAACAAAAGCATTATCTATGACACAATTAAAGAGATTTTTTAAAGGCAGGATTGAAAAGATTTGGTAGCTAGTTGGAAATATAGAGTGAAGTAGGAAAAATAATGAATAATGATATCAAGTTGTGTCAAAATTAACTAAAGTGAAGAATACTGAAGGAAACTTGTTTAAGGGGGAAACAAGATCAATTCAGTTTTGATATGGCTGTGGAACATTCAGCTAGGTATTCAGAAATATGGCTTTGTATTTCTGAAAGAAAATCAGAAGAAAACACTATCTTTAAAAACAAGAGTGTGAAATTCTCCTGAAAGATAAAGTAAAATGAAGATGGAAAATAAACTACTGTTCATGTTACCCCAAATTTCTTGAAAATTCTGTTCATGCTCTCAAAATCTTTTCTCCATGGTCAACTTTAGTTTCAAGATTATATATTTTGTCTTCATTGTTTGATACTCTGTCTTCCAAGTGGTCTAGTCTGTTGGTGATTTTTTCTATTGAATCTTTAATTTGGTTTATGGATTCCTTCATTTCAAGGATTTCTGATTGGTTCATTTTCAGAATCTCTATTTCCCTATTGAAGTGGTGGTTCACTTCTTGTATTTTCTCCCTAATTTCACTCCTTATCATCTTCTATCTCTTGGATCATTTTAACTATGAACTTTCTAAGTTCTTTCTCTGACATTTCTTCCACTGTAGCATCATGGTTTCTGTTATTGAGGTATTTTGGTTGGTTTGGGGAGGTTTGTTCCCTTGCTTTTTCATGCTGTTTGTGTGTCTGCCCATCTAACAGTATGAACCTGAGGCAGTAAAGTTTCTACCCTATGAACTTATAGTGTCCCTGAAGGTTTCCAGTACCTCAAGTTTAGGGGGAGACAAATAATTACAAATGCAAATAACATAAAGCATTAAAACAAATAGTTTCTTCTATGACACCTACAATAAGAGGGCAAAGGAAATGAGCAGGCATTTCACAGCAGAAATGTGAATGGTCAACATTCAAATGTTGAAAAATGTTAACATTTCTAGCAATTGTAGAAATGCAAATTGAAACTATAATGAGATTTAATTTCACTCCACTCAGAATGGCAAGAATCAAGAATACAAATAATAAATTTTGGCAAGGATGTGGGGAAAAGGGTATACTCATACATTGCTGGTGGGATTGCACATTGGTGCAACCATTCTGTAAGACAGTATACAGATTCCTCAGAAAACTAGGAATGGCACCACCATTTGATGTGGTTATACCACTCCTAGGTATATATCCAAAGGAATTAACATCAGCATACTACAGTGATGCAGCTACATCTATGTTCATAACAGCTCAACTCACAATAGCTAAGCTATGGAATCAACCTAGGTTCCCTTCAACAAATAAATGGATAAAGAAAATATGGTATATATACACAATAGAATACTACTTAGTCATAAAAAAGAATGACTTTATGACATTTGCCAGTAAATAGAAGGATCTAGAAACTATCACACTAAATGAAATAGTCCAATCCCCAAAAACCAAAGGTTGAGTGGTCTCTCTCATATATGAATGCTAACACACAAGGGGGAGGGAGGGGAAGAATAGAAGTTCACTGGATCAGACAAAACGGAATGAAGAGAAGGGAGAGGAATAGGAATACGAAAGACAGTGGAATGAATCTGACTTAACTTTCCTATGTACATATATGAATAAACCACAGTGAATCTCCACATCATGTACAGCCACAAGAATGGGATCCTAATTAGAATAAGATATACTCCATGTTTGTATAAATATGTGAAAATATACTCTACTGTCACATATAACTAAAAAAGAACAAATACATAAAGAACTTTACAAATCATTTGGAAAAAATCAACCCAGTAGAAAAATAGGCCAAGGATATGAATAAATGCTATACATAAAATTATGATGAACCAATAAAAATTAAAAATAAAATATAAAAAAGAACCCAGCAATTACACTGAGCTCACCTGGATAATCCAAGATAATCTTCCCATATAGGCAAAGCTATGGGAAGTAACAGTCACAGGTTCTGGGGATTAGGACATGGACAACTTTGGTGATCATTATTCTTCCAACCACAGACAGAAATGACAACTCCATATCTCTTTAAATCAGCATTTCTTGAAATTTGCTCCATCTTCCCTCTGGGCATCAGCATTACTTAAGTCACCTTTTACAAATACAGAGTGCAGGGCTATCCAGACCCCCAAACCTGGGTCTCATTGGAATACTTTGGGGGCTGCCTTTTCTTCACATGTTCCAGTTGATTCCTATGTATGCTGACATTTGACTACCTTGGATAAGTGAGACTTTGAGTGTGGTAGATGCCTGGGAGGACTCAGCAGGGGAGAAGAAGTTTACATTTTCTGTTCCCCACCAGACCCTGATGCTCTGATCATGTAGCAATTTTCCTCCAGGCTTTGGAGACTGAGGCCCCTCAGGATCCTCAGGAGGTGTTTCACATGCTTGCAGATTTAGACTGCTGCATGCTGCTTCCCAGGACTCAGCAAATCTTCCTCTTAGCCTGTCTTTGGTTCAGGACACTTGAGGCTCTTCATGCCAATAAGCCACTTTGCCTGCAGGGTTGATGGGCTCTGCCCACCAGGGGAGAAAGGACTGCTCCATGTGGCAGGCAGAGGGGTCATGCCTAAAACTCAGACAGGCCATGGATCCCTCTGTACCAAAAAAGGAGGAGGAGGAGGAGGAGGAGGAGGAGGAGAAAGAAAACAAGCCAGAAATTTAGCAATGAAGAGGACTTAACAAAAGCAGTTTCAGAGCAGTGGTGGGAACAGAAAAAAGATTGCATTGCTGTGAAATTTAGAAGAGAAAATATTAAAAACAAAGATCGTCAAGGAATAAGAAAGATGATAATATTTGATGAATTAACTTTAAGAAGCAAAGACACAAGGTATTACTTAGGATAAAAGCTATTTTATTGACAAACTTTAAAAATCTTTAATAAATATATGTCATGAACATTTATACACTGAGTAATGTAGCATGACAGTTTATAAATCAAAGCCTATTATAAGAAGAAATTGACAACATTATAATCCTGGTGGGAAACATTATCATACCTATATTAATTAGGATTAGTTTTGGCTGCATGCAAGGAAAAATCTAAAATAGCAGGGACTTCAACTGGATAGTGGCTTATTTCTTCCTATGGAAAAGAAACCTGGATATAGTTATTCCAGGCTATACATCTTTCTGTTCTGCCACCATTTGTGTGCAGATGGTTCTTGACTTGATGATGGTTCAACTTATAATTTTTCAGCTTTCTGATGGTGTGAAAGCTATACACATTTGGTAGGAATGGTACTTCAGATTTTGAATTTTTTGAAGTTTTTTTGGGGGCTGATAATACAGAGTATGTTACTCTGGCAATGTTGGGCAGTGACAGTGAGCCACAGTCCCTGTCAGCCATGTGATCATGAAGGGAAACAACTTACACTCCACAGCACATTGGGTTGCTAAGCTACCATGTTGATGTTCAGTAGGTTAAGTGTGTTAAATTTATCTTCGACTTACGATATTTTCAATTTATAATGGGTTTATCTGGATGTAACTCCATTGTAATTACAAGAGCATCTGTGCTGCTTTATAGTCCAAAATGGCTTTCTGAACTCTAGCTATCTATCTACATTCTGTGTAGGAAGAACTAAGAGGAGGAGCTGCCCCTGCCACACACACACACACACATATCACAGTAGCCAGAACTTAGTCAGATGGTAGCTGCGAGGGAGGCTGGAAAATGTAGTCTTTTATTTTGGGTGGCAATATGCCCACGGAAAAACCAGGCAGGCCTCTGTTACTAAGAAGAAAAGATAAGGCTGGATGTTGGGTTGGCAAGTAGTAGCCCGAGCATTATAACTGTCTTAGTCTTTGACAGATCAAATAGACAAAAAGAGAGAACAGATAAACTGAATAGTATAACTGATAAATGTAACTCTCTACTTCTATCTATATGCATGACTTTGCACCCTACATGGAACACACATTTTTACCAAATGCTCATGAAACAATCAAAACTGTTTTCGTATTTAAGACCACAATGGAAACAACATAGTACAAAAGCAGTCATTTGGGCCACAATGTCATAGTTTCTGATCATAACTCATTGAACCTATGCACTCAAAACCATAGGTAAGTGCTGGGGTTGTAGCTCAGTGGTGGAATGCTTGCCTAGTATGTGTGAGGCACTGGGTTTGATCCTCAGCACCACATAAAAATAAATAAAGGCAATGTGTACATCTACAACTAAAAAAATTTAAAAACATAGGCAAAATAGAGGCTTGAATTGTGGTCCAATGGTAAGATGCTTCCTAGCATGTGTGAGGCAGTGGGTTCAATTTTCAGCACCACATAAAAGTAAATAAAATAAAGACATCAACAACTAAAAAAATAGGTAAAATAAAGAACTGACCCACACACAAAAAAATTGGGGGTCAAAGATAAAAATCAAAACTTCAATTATATACTATTTAAACAAGAATGATGAATGAAACATAGTAAAAATTTAAGGAATACATTAAGTGCTTTATTCAAATGAAAATTCACATGATTTTTGTCAAGCAAGAAAGGAGAAAAATAAATCACCATGGTAGAAGAAGAAACATAAAGGAAATTAAGAAAGCATAATTAAGCAATTATTATAGATCAAAGAAGAAATGAAACAGAAAATAGAAACCCAGAAAAACTTAAGTAAATATAAGAGCCAGTTTTCACCATGAGCAATGAGTTACAAATCCCTGGCAAAAGTAATCAAAAATTAAGTGGAAAAAATAAATGAAGCACAACATTAGAAATGTAATATCATATAATGGATTGAATAGTATCCTCCCAAAGTTCATGTTCATCCCAAATTTCAAAATATGACCTTACTGAAAAATGTGTCTTTGCAGAGACTATTAAGTTAAAATAAGGTCTAGTTAATAGGGGTGGGTCCTAAATACAAAGACCATGTCCTTCAAATACAGGGTACACACAAAAAAATACTGAGAGACATAGGGATAAAAGTCATGTGAAGATGAACATAGAAATTGTAGTTATCCTGACACATACCAAGAAAAACCAAGGTGTGCCCAGGGGATGCAAAGGCAAAGGATTCTCCTTCCCTATCCTTTCTAGGGAGCATGGCCTGCAGATTTTTTGATTTTTAGACTTCTGGCCCTGAAAACTGTGAAGGAATGAATTTCTGTGGTTTGTGCTTCCCAGTTTGCTGTACTTCATATGGCAGTCCTTGGAAGCTTACGTACATAAAAGCTTAATAATTGAGGGCTAAATATATTATAGACACCATTCTGTTTTTCACTTTTACATACATTAACTATTTTCATCCATGCAACAATCTAGTGAAATAGCTATTGAAGTAGGTTTTATTTTACAAATGAATAAACTGAGAATTTACATAATTTTCTCAAGTAAAAAATTCAAACCTAGGTAGATTGAATTCAGAGCCTGTGTTCTAAATCATATTTAACTTCTTCTCAGATATAGTACAGACCAATTTAAAAAGAGGAAGAGGGACTGAGAAAGAAAATATAAGATCAAAACCCTGAGAAAATTACAGAAAATGACCTGAGAAAAGTAGATTAATACCTATGGAAAAGTTGTGAAATGACTATCAGTTTTTCCAACACAAACCAAACCAAACAGAAATAACACTTCATTGAATTCCATAGGTCAATTCCTTCTAACATTGAAGAGATAATTTCTATGAGATTATAGTTGTTCTAGAAATAAGGAATGCTCCCCAACTTTAAAAATAAAACTAACCTAACTCTGAAAATCGTATTTGACAAAGACAGAATGAAAAGGAAAAAAAATCTCACTTATGAATATGGATTTAACATTTTAAATAATATGAATATAGCAGTGCATGGAAAAATAATATTCCATGACCTAGAAGGACTCATTTCAAGAATGCACATATGGTTTGTTAGAAAACCTTTTTATCATTAGTTTTTTAAATGACAGATAAAATTGTATGTATTTATTGTGTATTACATGATGCTTTGAAACATATATGTGTGTATCTATGCACGTAAACACATTGTGGAAGGTCTGAA
Organism: Sciurus vulgaris; assembly: GCF_902686455.1. Taxonomy (NCBI): domain Eukaryota; kingdom Metazoa; phylum Chordata; class Mammalia; order Rodentia; family Sciuridae; genus Sciurus; species Sciurus vulgaris. The sequence continues at coordinate 39,407,951 of NC_136471.1, read as the reverse complement.
TCTAGCTAATTAAGGTATACATTACCTCACAGTCACCATTTTCATGATGAAACCATTTAAAATCTATTCTCCTACTATTTCTCAAGATTAAATATTTTGTTATTAAGTGTAGTCATTATCTTGTACAATAAATCTCTTTAATCTGTTACTCCTGTCTAACTGAAATTAGGGATCCTTTGAGGAAATTGTTCCCAGCCACTTTCTCCCACAACTTTTGGTAACCACCCTTCCACTCTCTATTTCTATGATATTAACTGTTTCTGACTCTACATATGAGTGAGATCATATAGCACTTGTTTTTCTATGCCTGGCTTATTTCACTTTAATGTCCTCCAGGTTCCTTTGTGTTGAAAATGACAAGATTTCCTTCTTTTTATGGCCGAATAGTATTTCATTGTGTATTGATGGATTTTGGTTATCCATTCATGTGTTGATGGACACAAGTATGGGAATGTGGATATATCTTTAATATACTGATTTAATTTGTTTGGTATGTACATCAAGTAGTGGGATTGCTGAATCATATAGTACTTATATTTTTTAATTTTTAAAATGTTAATATTTTTAAAAATTCATTTTTAACTGGTAATTAAAAACATGAAAGTTCTACATATTAATGGATTACCATGTAATATTTGATACATGTATATATAATGTTTTAATCAGGTTAAACATTCATCTCCTCAAACGTTTATCATTACTTTATGGTAAAGACTTTCAAAATACTTTCTTCTAGGTTTTTGAAATATACAGTAAATTATTGTAGTCTATAGTCACCATATTGCACAATAATTTTTGATTTTTTGAGGAGTCTTCATACTGTTTACCATCATGACTGTACTAATTTTCATTCCTACCAAAACAATGCTCAAGCATTACACTTTCTCTACATTCTTTTGAACATTTACCTATTGTCTTTTTTTTCCACCCAGTACTGTGGACTGAACCTAGATTGCTTTACTATTGAGCTACACCCCCAGGCCTTCTTATTTATTTATTTATTTTTTATTTTGAGACAGTTCTTTCCAAGCTGTTGAGGCTGGTCTTGAACTTTCAATCCCTCTATCTCAGCTCCCAAATAGCTGGGATTACAGGCATGCACCATGTGCCCAACTCTATTGTCTCTTATATAATAGCCATTCTAATAGATGGCAGTTGATATCTCATTGTGCTTTTAATTTACATTTATGTGATGATTAGTGATTTTGAGAATTTTTTCATATAACCGTTGTTCACCCATATGCCTTCTTTTGAGAAGCGTCTGTTCAGGTCTTTTGCCCATTTTTAAATCCAGTTATTTGCTTTGTTGCTGTTGAGGTATTTGGGTTCCTTGCATTAATCACTTATGAGATGTGTGGTTTGCAAATATTTTGTCTCATTCTATAGGTTGTCTCCTCACTTTGATGACTATTTCCTTTGCTGTGCAAAAGCTTTTTAGTTTGATGTAATTCTACCTTTCTATTTTTTTTCTATTGCCTGTGCTTTTGTGTTCATATCCAGAAAAATTGATGCCTAGACCAATGTCAAGGATATTTTCTTTTAGTAGTTTGACAGTTTCAGATATTAAATTTAAGTGTTTAATCCATTTTAAGAGTTTTTTTTTGAATTTATTTTTGTATATGATGTGAGTTAAGAGTGTAATTTTATTCTATCTGGTTGAACCAATACCATTTTTTGAAGGACTGTCATTTCCCCTTTGTATGCTCTTGGCAACTTTGTTGAGAATCAGCTTGCTGTAAAGGCTTGATTTACATCTGTGCTTTCTATTCTGTTACATTTGGTCTATGTGTCTGTTTTTAAGACAGTGCCATGCTGATTTGGTTACTATGGTCTGGAGTATATTTTGAATATGATGCCTCCGATTTTGTTCTTTATAGTCAAGATTGTTTTGGCTATCATGGATCTGTTGTGGTTTGGTATGAATATTAGGATTTTTTTAAAATTAATTAATTAATTTTTTTTATTGTAAACAAATGGGATACATGTTGTTTCTCTGCTTGTACATGGCATAAAGGCATACCATTTGTGTAATCATAAATTTACATAGAGTAATGTTGTTTGATTCATTCTGTTATTTTTTCCCTTCCCCCCACCCCTCCCACCCCTCTTTACCCTCTATACAGTACTTCCTTCCTCCATACTTGCCCCCCTCCCTAACCCTAACTCTAACCCTAACACTAACCCTTCCCTCCCCCCCATTATGTGTCATCCTCCACTTATTAGCGATATCATTCGTCCTTTGGCTTTTTGAGATTGGCTTATCTCACTTAGCATGATATTCTCCAATTTCATCCATTTGCCTGCAAATGCCATAATTTTATCATTCTTTATGGCTGAGTAATATTCCATTGTATATATATACCACAGTTTCTTTATCCACTCATCAATTGAAGGGCATCTAGGTTGGTTCCACAGTCTGGCTATTAGGATTTTTTTATTTCTATGAAATTGTCATTGGAATTTTGATAAGGATTGCACTGAATCTATAGATCACTTTGGGTAGTATGGACATTTTAGGAATATTAATTGTTCCAATTTATGAAGATGAAATATTTTTTTCTGTTTGTGTCTTCAAGTTTTATCATCAACATTTCAAAGATTTTAGCATTCAGATCTTTTACCTTCTTGTTTAAATTTATTTTGAAATGTTTACCATTTGCTGGTAAATGATTTTTTAAATATGCTGTTGAATTCAGTTTGCTAGTATTTTGGTGAAGACTTTTGCACCTATGTTTACCCAAGATATTGTTTTGCCATCAGGGTAATGCTGTTGTCCTGAAATGAGTTTGAAAGTATTGTTTCCACTTCACGTTTTTGGAAAAAGTTGAGCCATATTGATATTACTTATTTAAATATTTGGTGTAATTCAGCAGCAAAGCAATCACATATGGACTTTTCTTTATTAAAACATTTTTATTACTGATTAAATCTTTTTAATTGCTGACTAAAACTTACTTATTTCTTTTTATTCAATCTTGGTAGGTTTATGTGTGCAGGAATTTATCCACTTCTACTAGATTATCCATTTTATTGGTCTACAATTGTTCATATTCTTATGATTGTATTTTTGTTGTATTAGTTGTAATGTCTCATTTTTTCCCATTTTATTTAAGTAATCTCTTTTTTCTTAATCTAACAAAGGGATAATTGATTTTGTCTTTTCACAAAAACAATTCTTCATTGATTTTTTTTTTATTATGCTCCTACTCTCTAATTTATTTCTGCTCTTATCTTTTACTATTTCCTCCCTTATATTAATACTGGGCTTAATTTATTTTTGTTTATCTGGTTTCCTTAAGTTCAATGTATGCATTTATAAATGCTTTTGCTACATCCCATAAGTGTTGGTATGTTTTGTTTTTGTTTATCTCAAGATATTTTCAAATTTCTCTTTTAATTTCTCTTTTAATTGACCCAGTGGTTGTTCCAGATCATTTTGTTTCTAAATATTTCTGAATTTTTAAAAAATTCTTTCTGTTATTGATTTCTAGTTTTATACAATTGTGGTCAGAGAAGATACTTAACATAATTTCAACCTTCTTAAATTTGTTAAGAAAATGTTGTTGCCTTCTGTATACTCTACCCTGGAGTATGTTCCATAGAGGCTTAAGAAGAATGTGTATTCTGCAGCTGTTGGATGGAATGCTTTGTATATTTTTGTAGGTCCATTTGGTCTAAAGTGTACTTTAAATCCAGTGTTTCCTTATTGATTTTCTGTCTGAATGATGTGTCTATTGCTGAAAGAGGGGTGTTAAAGTCCCTAACCATGATTTTATTGAAGTCTATCCCTTCATATCTATTAATGTTTGCTTTATCTATTGACCTCAATATTGGGTAAATATTTATTTGGAATCATTATTTTTCTCTTACTGAATTGACCCTTTATCATTATATAACAGTCTTGGTTTTTTTTAAACAATTTTGATGTAACATCAATTTTATCTGATAAAACTATCCATGCTCTCCTTTGGTTTTAAATTGCATGGAATATCTTTTTACATCATTTTTCTTTCAGTTTATGTGTGACCTTGGTGGTAAAGAGACTCTCTGTTAGGCAGTATGGCTTTGGATCATGTGTGTGTGTGTGTGTGTGTGTGTGTGTGTGTGTGTGTGTGTGTGTGTTTAATCTATTCAACCACGTGGTCTTCTGATTACATTCAAGTAAATATTGATACGGACTTACTACTGACATTTTTGTTAATTGTTTTCTAGTTGTTTTTTATATTCTTTTCTTTTGGTGCCAGGGATTGAACCCAGGGTACTTAAACACAGAGCCTCATTTCCAATTCATTTTTTTGTTTATTTTTAAATTTTGAGACAGGGTCCCGCTAAGTTGCTGAGGCTGGCCTTAAACTTGCTATCCTCCTACCTCAGCCTCCTGAGCTATTCAGATTACAGGCATGTGCCACTATGCCCGGCTTGTAGATTCTTTGTGTCTTTATTCCTGCCTTGTTGTATTCCTTTGTAGTTGAGTAATTTTCTGTAATGATATGCATCAATTCCTTACTTTTTATTCCTTGTTTATCTACTATAGGTTTACTTTGTGGTTGCCATGAGGCTTATAAAATTTTTTAATAATTGTAACAGATTATTTTATGCTGATAAAAACTTCAATTTCACTGCAAAAAAGAGAAATTCTGCTTTTTATTCTATACTCCTTTTTAAATTTATCTTTTAATTTTTTATAGACTGCATTTTGATTCATTGTACACAAATGGGGTACAATTTTCATTTCTATGGTTGTACACAATGTAGATTCATAACATTCGTGTAATCATACATGTACATACGGTAATACTGTCTGTCTCATTTCACCATTTTTATACCCCCTCTCTCTCATTTCCTTGTACATAATCTAAAGTTCCCCCATTCTTCTCTCACTTCCCACCCCCACAACGCCATTATCTATCATTCTCCACTTATCAGGGAAAACATTCTGCCTTTGATTTTTGGGGATTGGCTTATTTCACTTAGCATGATATTCTCCAATTCCATCCATTTATTTGCAAATACCATAATATTATTCTTCTTTATGGCTGAATAATATTCCACTATGTATATATACCACAGTTTCTTTATCCATTCATCTGTTGAATGGCACGTAGGTTGGTTCCACAATCTAGCCATTGTGAACTGAACTGCTATAAACCTTGATGTGGCTGTGTTACTGTAGTGTGCTGATTTTAAGTCCTTTTGCGTATAAACCATGGAATGGGATAACTGGGTCAAAAGGTGGGTCCATTCCAAGTTTTCTGAGGATTCTCCACACTGCTTTCCAGAGTGGCTGCACCAATTTGTAACTCCACCAGCAATGTAAAAGTGTACCTTTTTCCCCACATTCATGCCAACATCTATTATTGTTTGTGTTCTTGATAATAGCCATTCTAATTGGAGTAAGATGAAATCTTAGAGTTTTAATATGCATTTCTTTAATAACTAGAGATGTTGAACACTTTTTCATATATTTATTAATTGCATGTATGTCTTCTTCTGTAAAGTGTATGTCCAGTTCCTTGGCCCATTTATTGATTGGGTTCTTTGTATTTTTGGTTAGAGTTTTGTAAGTTCTTCATAGATTTTAGAGATAAGTGCTCTATCTGAAGTGTGTGTGGAAAAGATTTTCTTCCACTCTGTAGGCTCTCTCCTCACATTCTCGATTGTATCCTTTTCTGAGAAAAAGCTTTTTAGTTTGAGTCCATCACATTTATTGATTCTTGCTTTGAATTCTTGTGCTTTGGGAATCTTGTTGAGGAAGTCTGATCCTAAGCCAACATGATGAAGATTCAGGCCTACTTTGTCTTCTATTAGGTGCAGGGTCTCTGGTATAATTCCAATGTCCTTGATCCATTTTGAGTTGAGTTTTGTACAGGGTGAGAGATAGGGGTTTAATTTCATTTTACTGCATATGGATTTCCAGTTTTCCCAGCACCATTTGTTAAATAGGCTATCTTATATCCACTGTATGTTTTTGGCTCCTTTGTCTAGGATGAGGTGACTGTATTTTTGTGGTTTGTCTCTTTGTCTTCTATTCTGTACCATTGGTCTGCCTGTCTATTTTGGTGACAATACCATGCAGTTTTTGTTACTATTGCTCTGTAGTATAGTTTAATGTCTGGTATTGTGATCCCTCCTGTTTCACTTTTTCTACTCAGGATTGTTTTGACTATTCAAGGTCTCTTGTTCTTCCAGATGAAGTTCATGGTTGCTTTCTCTATTTCTATGAGGAATGTCATTGGGATTTTAATTGGAATTGCAATGAATCTGTATAGTGCCTTTGGTAGAATGGCCATTTTGACAATGTTAATTCTGCCTATCCAAGAACATGGGAAATCTTTCCATCTTCAAAGGTTTTCTTCTATTTCTTTCTTTAATGTTCTGTAGTTTTTATTGGAGAGGTCTTTCACCTCTTTTGTTAGATTAATTCCCTAGTATTTTTTGAGGCTACTGTGAATGGAGTGGTTTTCCTAATTTCTCTCTCAGAGGATTGTGAATAGAAATGCATTTGATTTATGTGTATTGATTTTATATCCTGCTACTTTGCTGAATTCATTTATTAGTTCTAGAAGTTTTCTAGTGGAGTTTTTTTGGATCTTCTAAATATAGGATCATGTCATCAGCAAATAGTGACAGCAAATAGTGACAGTGAAGAAAAAAGTTCTTCTTTTCCTTTTTGTATCCCTTTAATTTCTTTGGTCTGTCTAATTGCTCTGGCAAGTGTTTTAAGGACGATGTTGAATAGAAGTGGTGAAAGAGGGCATCCCTGTCTTGTTCCAGTTTTTAGAGGAAATGCTTTCAGTTTTTCTCCATTAAGAATGATGTTGATCGTGGGCTTAGCATAGATAGCCTTTGCAATGTTGAGATATGTTCCTACTATTCCTATTTTTTCTAGTGTTTTAAGCATGAAGGGGTGCTGTATTTTATCAAACACTTTCTCAGCATCTATTGAAATAATCATGTGATTCTTAACTTTAGGCCTATCGATGTGATGAATTTCATTTATTGATTTCCAGATGTTGAACTAAACTTGCATCCCTGGGATAAACTCCACTTGATCATGATGCACTAACTTTTTAATATTTTTTTGTATGCAATCTTCCAGTATTTTGTTAAGAATTTTTGCATTTATGTTCGTCAGGGATATTGGTCTAAAATTTTCTTTCCTTGATGTGTCTTTGTCTGGTTTTGGTATCAGAGTGATACTAGCCACACAGAATGAATTTGGAAGGTTTCCCTCCTTTTCTCTTTCCTGGAATACTTTGAGGAGTATTGGTATCAGTTATTCTTTAAAGGTTCTGTAGAATTCGACTGAGAATCCATCTGGTCCTAGGCTTTTCTTGGTTGGTAGGCTTTTGATGTTTTTTTCTATTATGGTGCTTGACATTGATCTGTTTAGTTTGTGTACGTCTTCCTGATTCAGTTTGGGAGGATCATATGTTTCTAGAAATTTGTCAATGTCTTTGATATTTTCTATTTTGTTGGAGTATAGATTTTCAAAGTAGCTTCTAATTATGTTATGTATTTCCATGGTGTCTGTCATGATCTTTCCTTTTTCATCATGAATTCTAGTAATTTGAGTTTTCTCTCTCCTTCTCTTCATTACGGTGCTAGGGATTTATCAATTTTGTTTACTATTTCAAAGAACCAACTTTTTGTTTTGTCAATTTTTGGAATTGTTTCTCTTGTTTAAATTTCATTGATTTCAGCTCTGATTTTAATTATTTCCTGTCTTCTACTATTTTTGGTGTTGATCTCTTCTTCTTTTTCTAGGGTTTGAGATGTAATGTTAGGTCATTTAGTTGTTGACTTTTTATTTTTTTAAAGTATGATCTTAAAGCAATGAACTTTTCTTTTAGTACTGCTTTCAGAGTGTCCCAGAGATTTTGATATGTTGTGTCATTGTTCTCATTTACCTCCAAGATTTTTTTTTTTGTTTCTTCCCTGATGTCTTCTGTTATCATTGCATCATTCAATAGCATATTATTTAGTCTCCAGGTGTTGGAGTAGTTTTTGTTTGTTATTTTATCATTCATTTCTAATTGCATTCCATTATTGTCTGATAGGATACAGGGTAGGATCTCTATTTTTTTGAATTTACTAATGGCTTCTTTGTGGCATAGCATATGGTCTATTTTGGAGAAGGATCCATGAGCTGCTGAGAAGAAAGTATTTTGGCTTGATGATGGATGAAATACTCTGTAAATATCCATTAAGTCTATATCATTGATGCTATTATTTAGTTCTATAGTTTCTTTGTTCAGTTTTTGTTTGGAGGATCTATCCGGTGGTGAGAGTAGCATGTTAAAATCCCCCACTATTAATGTGCTTTGGTCTATTTGATTCTTAAAGTTGAGAAGGGTTTGTTTAATGTGCATAGATGCTCCATTTTGGGGGGCATAAGTATTTAAAATTGTTATATCTTGCTGTTTCATGCTTCCCTTAAGCAGAATGAAATGTCCTTCTTTATCCCTTCTGACGTTTGAAGTCCACATTAGCTGAAATGAGGATGGATACTCCAGCTTTTTTGCTGTGTCCGTGTGCATGGTATGTTTTTTCCCATCCTTTCACCTTTAGTCTGTGGATGTCTTTTTCTATGAGATTAGTCTCTTGCAGGCAGCATATTGTTGGGTCTTTCTTTTTAATCCAATCTGCCAGTCTATGTCTTTTGATTATTAAGTTTAAGCCATTGATATCCAGGGTTATTATTGTGATATGATTTGTATTCCTGGTCATTTTGGCTTATTTTTGTTTTTACCTTCACTTGGTTTCTCCTTTGATTGGCTTTTCCTTTAGTGTAGTTCCTCCCTTTGCTGACTTGTATTGTTGTTTTTCACTTTTTCCTCATGAAATATTTTGCTGAAAATGTTCTGTAGGGCAGACTTTCTATTTGTAAATTCTATTAACTTTTCTTATCATGGAAAGATTTTATTTCATCATCAAATCTGAAGGTTAGTTTTGCTGGGTTTAGGATTCTTGATTGGCATCCGTGTTCTTTCAGAGCTTGAAATATATTGCTTCTGGTTCTTCTTGCTTTTACATTCTGGGCTGAGAAATCTGCTGATATCCATATTGGTTTCCCCTTATATGTAATCTGACAGTTTTCTCTCGCAGCCTTTAAAATCCTATCTTTATTTTGTATGGGAGGTATTTTCATTCTAATGTGTCTTGGTGTGGATCTGTTGCAATTTTGTGCACCTGGTGTTCTGTAAGCCTCTTGTATTTGATTTTCCATTTCATTTTTCAGGCTTGGGAAATTTTCTGATGTTATTTCATTGAACAGGTTGTTCATGCCTTTGATTTGTATCTCTGTGCCTTCCTCAATCTCAATAATGCTTTTTAAAAATTTATTTATTAATTTTTTATTGTAAACAAATGGGATACATGTTGTTTCTCTGTTTGTACATGGTGTAAAGGCATACCATTTGCATATTCATACATTTAATAGAGTAATGATGTTTGATTCATTCTGTTATTTTTTCCTTACCCCGACCCCTCCCACCTCTCTTTTCCCTCTATACAGTCACTCCTTCCTCCATTCTTGCCCTCCTCCCACCCCCCATTACGTGTCATCATCTGCTTATCAGTGAGATCATTCATCTTTTGGATTTTTGAGATTGGCTTATCTCACTTAGCATGATATTCTCTAATTTCATCCATTTGCCTGCAAATGCCATAATTTTATTATTCTTTATGACTGAGTAATATTCTATTGTATATATATATATATACCACAGTTTCTTTATCCATTCATCAATTGAAGGGCATCTAGGTTGGGTCCATAGTCTGGCTATTGTGAATTGAGCAGCTATGAACATTGATGTGGCAATATATCTGTAGTATGCTGATTTTAAGTCCTTTGGGTATAGGCTGAGGAGTGGGTTAGCTGAGTCAAATGGTAGGTCCATTCCAAGTTTTCTAAGGAATCTCCACACTGCTTTCCAGAGTGGCTGCACTAATTTGCAGTCCCACCAGCAATGTATGAGTGTACCTTTTTCCCCACATCCTCTCCAACACCTATTGCTGCTTGTGTTCTTCATAATCGCCATTCTAATTGGGGTGAGATGGAATCTTAGTGTAGTTTTGATTTGCATTTCTCTTATTACTAGAGATGTTGAACATTTTTTCATATATCTGTTGATTGCTTGTACATCTTCTTCTGTGAAGTGTCTGTTCATATCCTTAGCCCATTTGTTGATTGGGTTATTTGTATTCTTGGTGTAGAGTTTTTTGAGTTCTTTATATATTCTGGAAATTAGTGCTCTATCTGAAGTATGATTGGCAAAGATATTCTCCCACTCTGTAGGCTCTCTCTTCGCATTGCTGATAGTTTCCTTTGCTGAGAGAAAGCTATATAGTTTGAATCTATCCCAGTTATTGATTCTTGCTTTTATTTATTGTGCTATGGGAGTCCCATTAAGGAAGTCTGATCCTAAGCCAACAAGGTGAAGATTTGGACCTACTTTTTCTTCTATAAGATGCAGTGTCTCTGGTCTGATTTCAAGGTCCTTGATCCATTTTGAGTTGAGTTTTGTGCAGGGTGAGAGATAGGGGTTTAGTTTCATTTTGTTGCATATGGATTTCCAGTTTTCCCAGCACTGTTTGTTGAAGAGGCTATCTTTCCTCCATTGCATATTTTTGGCACCTTTGTCTAGTATTATAAAATTGTATTTATTTGGGTTTGTGTCCGTGTCCTCTATTCTGTACCATTGATCTACCTGTCTGTTTTGGTGCCAATACCATGCTGTTTTTGTTACTATTGCTTTGTAGTATAGTTGAAGTACTGGTATTGTGATACCCCCTGTTTCATTCTTCCTGCTAAGGATTGCTTTAGCTATTCTGGGTTTCTTATTCTTCCAGATGAATTCCATAACTGCTTGCTCTATTTCTGTAAGGTACGTCATTGGGATTTTAATTTTAATTGCATTGAATCGGTATAGCACTTTTGGTAGTATGGCCATTTTGACAATATTAATTCTGCCTATCCAAGAACATGGGAGATCTTTCCATCTTCTAAGGTCTTCCTTAATTTCTTTCTTCAATGTTTTGTAGTTTTCATCATAGAGATCTTTTACCTCTTTGGTTAGATGGATGCCCAAGTATTTTATTTTTTTTGAGGCTATTGCAATTGGAGTTGTTTTCCTCATTTCCCTTTCAGCTGTTTCGTTGCTTGCATATAAAAATGCTTTAGATTTATGCATGTTGATTTTATAGCTTGCTATTTTGCTGAATTCATTGATGAGGTCTAGAAGTTTACTGAAGTTGGTTTTTGGATCCTCTAAATATAGAATCATGTCATCCGCAAATAGTGACAGCTTAAGTTCCTCTTTTCCTATTCGTATCCCTTTAATTTCTTTAGTCTGCCTAATTGCTCTGGCTAGAGTTTCGAGGATAATGTTGAATAGAAGTGGTGAAAGAGGACATCCCTGTCTTGTTCATGTTTTTAAAGGGAATGGTTTCAGTTTTTCTCCATTAAGAATGATGTTGGCCATGGGCTTAGCATAAATAGGCTTTACAGTGTTCAGGCATGTTCCTACTATCCCTATTTTTTCTAGTGTTTTGAGCATGAAAGGGTGTTGTGTTTTGTCGAACGCTGTTTCTGTGTCAATTGAAATAACCATATGATTCTTATCCTTAAGTCTATTGACATGATAGATTACGTTTTTTGATTTATGAATGTTGAACCATCCTTGCATTCCAAGGATGAACCCCACTTGATCGTGGTGCACAATTTTCTTAATATATTTTTGGATACGGTTTGCCAATATTTTGTTAAGGATCTTTGCATCTATATTCATCAAGGATATTGGTCTAAAATTTTGTTTCCTTGATGTGTCTTTTCCTGGTTTAGGTATGAGGGTGATATTAGCTTCATAGAATGAGTTTGGTAGGGTACCCTCCTTTTCTATTTCCTGGAATTCTTTGAGAAGTATTGGAATGAGTTCTTCTTTGAAGGTCTTGTAGAACTCGGCTGAGAATCCATCTGGTCCTGGGCTTTTCTTGGATGGTAGATTTTTAATGGCTTCTTCTATTTTATTGCTTCATATTGATCTGTTTAAATCGTGTATGTCCTCCTGGTTCAGTTTGGGAGGAGCATATGTCTCTAGAAATTTGTCAATGTCTTCGGTACTTTCTATTTTGTTGGAATACAGATTTTCAAAGTAGCTTCTCATTATGTTCTGTATCTCAGTGGTGTCTGTCGTGATATTTCCTTTTGCATTATGTATTTTAGTAATTTGAGTCTTCTCTCTCCTTTTCTTTGTTAGTATGGCTAAGGGTTTGTCTATTTTGTTTACTTTCTCAAAGAACCAACTTTTTGTTTTGTCAATTTTTTTGAATAGTTTATTTTGTTTCAATTTCATTGATTTCAGCTCTGATTTTAATTATTTCCTGTCTTCTACTACTTTTGCTGTTATTCTGTTCTTCTTTTTCTAGGGCTTTGAGCTGTAATGTTAGGTCATTTAGTTGTTGACTTTTCATTCTTTTCTGGAATGCGCTCCATGCAATGAATTTTCCTCTTAGTACGGCTTTCATAGTGTCCCAGAGATTTTGATATGTTGTATCATCATTCTCATTGACCTCTATGAATTTTTTAATCTCCTCCCTGATGTTTTTTGTTATCCATGTTTCATTCAGTAGCATAATATTTAGTCTCCAAGTGTTGGAGTAATTTCCATTTTTTATTTTGTTATTGATTTCTACTCTTAATTCATTATGATCTGATAGAACACAAGGCAGTATCTCTATTTTTTTGCATTTCCTAAGGGCTGCTTTGTGGCATAACATATGGTCTATTTTTGACAAGGTTCCATGTGCTGCTGAGAAGAAAGTGTATCTGCTCGTTGATGGATGGAATATTCTATATATGTCTATTAAGTCTAGGTCATTGATTGTGTTATTGAGTTCTATGGTTTGTTTGGTGGGATTTTGTTTGGAGTATCTATCTAGTGGTGACAGTGGTGCGTTAATGTCGCCCAGAATTATTGTGTTGTGGTCTATGTGATTCTTGAACTTGAGAAGGATTTGTTTGATGTACAGGGATGCACCATTGTTTGGGGCATAAATATTTACTATGGTTATGTCTTCCCGATTCATGGTTCCCTTAAGCAGTATGAAATGTCCTTCTTTATCCCTTCTGACTAACTTTGGCTTGAAGTCCGCTTTATCTGATATAAGGATGGAAACCCCCGCATTTTTACTGAGTCCACTTGCACGCCTCCTAGGTTTTTCCCCATCCTTTCACCTTTAGTCTGTGGATGTCTTTTTCTATGAGATGAGTCTCTTGCAGGCAGCATATTGTTGAGTCTTTCTTTTTAGTCCATTCTGCCAATCTATGTCTTTTGATTGATGAGTTTACACCATTAATGTTCAGGGTTATTATTGAGAAATAATTCGTATTCCCAGTCATTTGCCTTATTTTTGGTTTTTAAGTTGGCTCGGTTTCTCCTTTGAGTGCTTTTTCTCTAAGGTAGTTCCTCCCTTTGCTAACCTCCATTGTTGTTTCTCATTTCCTCCTCATGGAATATTTTGTTGAGAACATTCTGTAGCACAGGCTTTCTATTTGTAAATTCTTCGAAATTTTGTTTATCATGGAAGGATTTTATTTCATCTTCACATCTGAAGGTTAGTTTTGCTGGGTATAGGATTCTTGGTTGGCAACCATGTTCTTTCAGAGCTTGAAATATGTTGTTCCAGGCCCTTCTAGCTTTTAGAGTCTGGGTTGAGAAGTCGGCTGCTATACGTATTGGTCTCCCCCTATATGTAATCTCATGCTTTTCTCTCGTGGCCTTCAAAATCCTATCTTTATTTTGAATGTTAGGCATTTTCATTAAAATGTTTCTTGGTGTGGATTTGTTGTGATTCTGTGCATTTGGTGTTCTGTAAGCCTCTTGCATTTGATTTTCCATTTCATTCTTCAGGTTTGGGAAATTTTCTGATATTATTTCATTGAATAGGTTGTTCATTCCTTTGGTTTGTATCTCTGTGCCTTCCTCAATCCCAATAATTCTTCAATTTGGTCTTTTCATGATGCCCATAGTTCTTGGAGATTCTGTTCATGATTTGTTACCATCTTCTCTGTTTGGGCGACTTTATTTTCAAGGTTAAATATTTTGTCTTCATTGTCTGAGGTTCTGTTCCAAGTGGTCTAGTGTGTTGGTGATGCTTTCCATTGAGTTTTTTATTTGGTTTATTGTCTCCTTCATTTCAAGGATTTCCATTTGGTTTTTTTTTTTTTTTTTTTGAGGATCTCTGTCTCTTTGTTGAAATGATCTTTTGCTTCCTGCAGGTGCTCTTTCAGCTGATTGATATTATCATTCATTGCCTGCATTTGCTCTCTTGTCTTATCCTTTGCTTTATGTATCATCTTAATCATGTATAATCTGAAGTCCTTTTCTGATATTTCTTCTAACATACTGTCATTGGATTCTATTACTATAGAATCTAGATTTGTTTGGATCATTTTCTTCCCTTGTTTTTTCATGTTGTTCATGTATCTTCCCCTCTAGCATTGGAGATCTGGGGTATTGCAGATTTCCCCCTATAGGCTTATAGTGGCCCTATAGGGTTCCAAAACCCTTTCTTTAAGGGGAGATCAATATTAGCAGTGCCCAAATCAGACACTATGCAATCCTAGACCAAATAGCCCCAATGTGGACAATAACAAAATAGTCATAATAAACAGAATGAGTTCAAAGTTTATGTTCAGTAAAACAAACAGATTTGCAATAAGGAGCTACGGCTTCCAGGATTATCCAAGACGGCTGCTCTGGCTTCGAAATGTGTTGGCAAATGGGGAGCTGCAGCTCAGGGGTGGATGTGGTCAGCTGGAGGTCCTGGAGATGGGGTGCAGTTGGTCCGGCAGGGGTCCTGGAGGTCCCGTGTGTTTGGTGTGGTGGGATCCTGGAGGCCAGGTGCAATCAGTCCGTCTGGGGTCCCGGTGATAGGGCACAGTCAGTTGGTCTGTGGGTCCTGGCAGCAGGGAGCAGTCAGTCAATATGAGGGCCCCAGAGGCAGGGAGTGATCAGTCAGGCTGAGGGATCCTGGAGATGGGGCTCAGTCAGTCCGGCCAGCGGTCCTACGGGGCCTGGCTCTTGTCTCAAAATGGTGGTGGCCACGTGTAATCAAACCTGCAGGTACTGTAACAGTGAACTTCCAGGCAGCAGCAGGCAGCTGGTGCTCCACTGGCGGTTGGCGATCGGTTTGCTGACTGTTGTCGGACGATCGGGAGGTGAACCTCGAGCGTTGGGTGATGGATAGGAGTAAGGCAGGTGATGGACAGGCGAGAGGCAGGCAAATGGCGGATGATAGACGCCTGAAAACGAGCAATTTGCTCTCACAAAAGGTGTTGATATGCTGGCAGACTGCAGGTCATTACAGCAGACAAATGGGTAAACACCAGGGGATCGATAAGCAGCAAAAACTGCCTCCCAATAATTCTTAAAATTGGTCTTTTCATGATATCCCATAATTCTTGGAGGTTCTGTTCATGACTTCTTAACATCTTCTCAGTTTGTCCAACTTTATTTTCAAGATTAAATATTTTGTCTTTGTCTGAAATTCTGTGTTCCACAAGATCTATTCTGTTGGTGATGCTTTCTATTGAGTTTTAATTTGGTTTATTTTTTCTTTCATTTCAAGTATTTCTGCTTTTTTTTTTTTTTCAGAATCTCTATCGCTTTATTGAAGTGTTCTTTTGCTTCCTACATTTGCTCTTTTTACTCTCTACTGGAATGGTCACGCATTGCCTGCATTTGCTCTTATCTCATCTTTTGCTTCAAGGATCATTTTAAGTATACAGATTCTAAACTTTTTTTCCTGTCATTTCTACTGCCATGCTGTCATTGGATTCTATCACAATAGCATCTTGGTTTGTTAGGAACACTTTCTTCCCCTGTTTCTTCATATTGTTTCTATATATTCCCCTTTAGTAGTGAAGATCAGAGATACTGAAGTTTGCCCCCTGCAGGCTTATTATGACCCTGCAGTTTTCCATTACCTCTCCTTTGAAGATGAGATCAATACCAGTAGCACCCAATACAGAGAAAATACAGCCCTGAACCAGATAGCCCCTATAAAGACTTTAACATTATTGTAATAAACAGGATCAGTTTGATTACTATTTACAGTGTTTCTAGTTGTGAACAAGAGAATGGCGAAGGGTGTAGGATGTGAGTAAATAGAGGTACCTGTCAAAGGGCCTCCAGTCTCCTGTAGGTGGCTCAGGAAGGGACACCTTCCAATGATGATGGTCAGGCCCTCAGGAATAATTCAAAATGCCTGCAGCAGCATCCAAAGAAGCTGGGGAGCCCCAGCAAGGGTGTGCTGAGTCAGCATGGAGGTAGGTGCAGTGTCCCTCAGCAGTAGGGGGGCAGGTGGGCAGGCTCAGCTACCAGCCTCTGACCTCAGAGTGGGGGCAGGCTGGGGGACTCAGCCCTGGCGTCCAACCTCGGAGTAGGGGGGCAGGCTCTGCCTCAACTTTTTATCTTGCATAAATTTTAGCAAATTATTATAGCTGTGTTTTGTCTTTTAACCATCACACTAAGGATATAAGTCATTTATACATCACCATTACAGTATTAGAACATTCTGAATTTGTGTGCCCACATTTACTGATGTATTTTATACTTCTATATGTATTTTCTTGTTACTCATCAGTATCCTTTTCCTTTAGCTTAAAGAACTGTCTATCATTTCTTGTAGTGCATGTCTGATGGTGATGAACTCCTTCAGCTTTACTTTGATAGGAAAGTCTTTATTTCTGTTCTGTTTCAGAAGGACATATTTTCTAGGTACAGTATGCTTGGTTGGCAGATTTTTTTCCCTTTAGCAATTGAATATATAAATCCTTTCTTGGCTTGTAAGTCTTCTGCTGAGAAATTAGCTGCTAGTGATATTAAAACTCTCTTATGTGTTTTTAAATTCTTTTCTTCTGATCCTTTTTAGTATGCTATCCTTTTCTTTGATTTTTGACAATTTGATTCTAATATGTCTTGTAGTAGTATTATTTAGAGTGAATCTTACTGGACACCTTTGACCTTTCTGTATCTGTATAATTATGTATTTCTCCAAATTTAGAATGTTTCCTGCTATTGTTTCTCTAAATAAGTTTTCTACCTCTGTACCATTCTCTTCTTATTGAATATCCCCCATATCCTATAAAATCTCTCCATTACTTTCCATTTTTCTCCTTTGAATATTTTAAAAAAATGCCTTTAAGTTCACAGATTATTTCTTCTGCTTCATCAGTTCTGTTGATTCTATGTATTTTTTTCATTTTGTTCATTGTCATTTGCATGTCCAGATTTGTTTGATTTTTAAAATTATTTCAATTACTCTTAAGTTGCTCATTCAAGTCATTTATTGTCTTACTAATTTTCTTAAAGTTTTCTGGACTTCCTTCAAGCAATTATTTTGAATTATTTGATAGGCAGGTCATATGTCTCAGTTTCTTCAGGGTTAGTCATTGGCATTTTATTTTGTCCCTGTGGTGATGTTTCCCTGATTTTTCTTAAACCCTAGATTGATGATTGGTGTCTGCATACTTGAAGAGGAAGGTACTTATTTTAATCTCACAGACTAGATTTGTTTGAGAAATCCTTTCAGCCGTCTATCTAGAGATCCTAGGCAGTCTTTCTGACATGGTCCTTGAATCAATTTTTCTATTGGCATTTTTAGGCTTTTTTCTTGGTATCTGGGTCACTGGAGCCTGAATTCACTTGAGTAAATCTGTTGATTGGGTCTTCTGGGGTAAACCTGGAGCCTGTATCCTGAGGGTTGGCCTAAAGCCTGTGTTCAGGACCACTGGGTCTGATACGTCACTGGGATAGGACTAAAGTTTAGGGCCTCTGGAGTACACCTCCTGCTGAGTGCTGTCTGGAACACAGGGTAGATGAAATCATCCCAGAAGTGGTATAGGCTGGAGCTCAAGTACACTGTGCATGCTTGAAACCCAGGGCTGTGGGATTTGGCCTAATGTCAGTGTGTCTTGAGGCTCAGTCTGTGGGTGTTGGCTTGAAGTTTGCAACATGGGGGCCTACCAAATATAGGGTTTTATTTGGATTCAAGGCAAAATGCTCGTTTGCCTTTCTATCTCCAAGCAGATGGTATCTCTTTCTAGGTGTATTGCTTGGTTCAGGTGCAGGTAATGTAAAACTGTACTTCCTGTCCTCTTCAATATGCTCTTCTTATCTCTCTGTTATGTCTACCTATTAGACCTTTCACCTGGTTTCCATAGCACTTATAAAGAGATTTTCATGTGTGGATAGTTGTTAAAGTTCATGTTTCTTCAGGAAGATGATCTCTGGAGAGTCTCATTGAATGATTTTGCCTGGACTTCAGTCTGGAATCATTTTAACAAAAGTAACCATATTAATAGTTCAAAGAAAAACTCATAAGATTATCCTGATAGATGACACAAAGTATCAATATTGATTCAACCTGATAAAAAGTAGTAAACCACAATATAAGAATACTTGCTTTATATGAAAAAAATAACAATACCAGGCAATGTTATAGTTGGTGGTGACATAAAGAATCTTTTTTAACATGTTTTTTATTGGTGCATTAGAGTTGTACATAATGATGGGACTTGTTGGTCCATATTCATACATGCACATAATATAACAATGTAATTTGGCTAATATCATTTTCTAGTATTTCCCCATTTCTACTCCTGCTCCCTCTCCCTGGTCCCTTTCCTCTACTGATGTCCCTTCTTTTCCTTTTTGCTCTCTAGTTTCCACATATGAGAGAAAGCATATGACCCTTGGCCTTCTGAATTTGACTTATTTCACTTAACATAATGTTCTCAAGTTCCATCCATTTTCCTGCAAATGCCATAACATTTTTCTTCTTTGTGGCTGAATAAAACTCCATTGTGTATATAAGCCACATTTTCTTTATCTATTCATCTGTTGATGGACATCTAGGCTGATTCCATACTTTGCCTCTTGTGAATTGTGCTCTACGAACATGGTTATGCATGTATCACTATAGTACAATGACTTTTAATTCACACAGAAGAATCTTTCTTAAATTTAAGAACAAGACAGGAGTGCTTCCTATTACGATTGTTGCCAATAACATTATGCAAGTCTTAGACAACTCAATGAAACGACTTACGAAGACACATGACTATTTAAAAGGAGGAATAAAAATAGCCATTTAAAATGATATGATGGTCTTCCTGAAAATCCTTGATGAATTAAATAAATACCTGTCAGATCTGGTAAAAGTCCAGCAGAGTGGTAAAAGTGAATATATTGCATACAACAGCAGAAAACAGTGAGGATATGTAATAGACATGTTTAATTCATATTACTACAAAATAAAATATGTAGTAATAAAATTACAAAGAAACTACATGAATAAAAATGTCACAAAATTTCAATAAAGACCAAGTAAGATTTTTCTATTAAATATTAAATGTAAAAATAAAACCATAGTCTTGCTGAAAGAAAATATATGTATATATATTTTATAGACTCAGGAAAGAAAAGTGTGTCCTCCTTCTAGGAGTATCATAAAAGGCCTATCTAAAAAGGAAAAGATTAATAGATTTGACTACATAAATATTCAAAATTTCTATATGAAAAAATACATTAGGAACACAAATTTTATAACTCAAGAGAAACATTTGTGACATATATGTCAGAAGTGGTGTTAATACCCTTAATATATAATGAATTTTTATATATCCAGAGCAATGGATCTAAATGAGAGTAGAGAAATAAACAGAGAGAAAACAGTCTTCTATAATTTAACCTCATAGGAATCATGCTATCACTTCTGGCTTATGATATTTTTCATACAGACTGTTACAGTGTGTGTGTGTGTGTGTGTGTGTGTGTGTGTGTGTGTATGTAAATATACAAGTGTACAAATACCAGGAGATTAAAATAATTGAAATACCATCTTCGAAGCTGGCTACTACAACTATATAGAGCAAAAGATGAGCTTATTATAATGGTAAAACTCAGAGGAAAAAGACATCAAGGTATCAACATGTTTATCTCTAGGTGGTAAGATTATGGGTAATTTTTGAACTTATTCTTTTTTTCCAGTTTTCTAATTTTTTTTTATAATGAACATGTATTACTGGAATATAGTAATAATGGAAAAAACCAGTACAGTTTTTTTTAAGAAAAAGAAAGAAAGTTGAGGAAATAATGATTATATATTCTTTCAATAACTTTGTTAGTCAAGAGAAAGAAAGAGATACTTTAGTTTTAGGAATGGTTATCATGGAATAATATATTTTCCCTTTTTTAGTGGGAAAATATGTTCGTAGGCTGAGGGGAAGGATTTGGAAGAGAGGTCAAGGTCAGAGGCACAGAGTGAGAAGGGATTATTGATGGATCTCTGGTGGATGTAAGAGGGAGTTTGCTCCAGTGCAGAGGTGAAGACTATTGTCATGATTGCAATGATCAGTAGTGAAAGTTTGAGCTTAAATGTGAGAATGTGTAAGCCTTGGGCAGGATATATTAGTTGTGGTCAAGGACAGCTACACTTCAATTGAAGCAGGGACACACCTACCTCTGAAATATGAGGAGAGGAAAAGCTGGGTGCCCTTATTTGAAATGTTAGAGTATTGAGGCAGGAGAGTTGACCCAGTTTACCTTTAATTGTCCCCTTTCCCTTCTAATAGAGGCAGCAATACATTCTGCTTAGTCTAACTGTCATGAGGCTAAAGGCCTAAAGAGAGTAGTATGAACTTAAAACATCTGTTGTTTTGGAGTAGGAGAGAGAACCAACCAGAAAAATTTTGTAAAGAAACATGGAGAACCCAGATGATAATGTTTCTGGTGTCTTAAGTCATCTTTAAACTCGAAGAACAACATTACAAATGCTCATGTATAACAATATTCATCTGTTGATCATTAAAGTACTTGCTGCTTTTCATGTTATTACCAAGCCTCCAGGATAGCTTTATACCTCTTAAAAATGATGAAAAGTAAAGTGAAATGTTTTCATAGCATTTCTTCGTACTGCTTGCTATATTGACTTTTTTTTTTTTTTGCATGTAGTGCTGGATTGAACCTAGGTTCTCACACATGGTAGGGGAACACACTACCACTGAGCTACATCCCCAGCGCTAAATTAGTTATCTTGAGCTATATTTATAGAAAACCCATGATGTAACTAAATTCAGTTTTAGGATAGCTGTTATCAGTTCCCATTTGAGACCAAACCAAAAGCACTATTTGGTCATCTTTTCCAAATGGCCATTAATATATGATTTTTGCAAGAATATTTTATGTAGGCAACATGAATTATTTTTTGGTAGAAAAGAATTCTTTACACAGGTAAAACATTGTCACATAGGTATATAAATCTTTGTGGTTGTTTAGCATTTGGAAGCTCATGAATATCTAAGACAAATCCTAAAACCTAGTAGTTTTCCTTTTTCTGGAGGAAACACCAAAAAGTTTGCACTACTGGAAAACACAAAAAACCTGCAGACTGAGCATAGAAGCTGAAAGGCATATTAAGATGCTTTTTCAGCAAATTTAGATATAACTCTTGTCCTCCTGCATAAAGACAGGGAATTTGACATACACTAAAATATATATGTCAACATTCCAGTCTCTCTATAAAACCTTATGACAGATGCCCAGGGCATACTGAATACTTGAAGCAAATAGGTGCTTCTCTATTAAGCTAGAATAATATTACTGCCATCAGTGGAGTGGGATGAGTCAAGATAGGATTGTATTTGTTCCCAAACTTGTTTAAACCAATTGTAATTCTGTAATTAAATTGTAATATTATGACAACCAATGGAACATGACTACAAAAATAAAATTGTTTTTCTATATAAACTCAGTTGTAGGAATAAATAGAATGAGAAACTTAAATAGAGATACAGAAGAGATTAACAAAAGAAAATTATGAAGTACTTTATGCTAATACATTGAAAAATTAAAAGAAATGAACAAATTTCCAGATAATGTAAATTACCAAAGGTGGCAAAATAAAAAGAAAATTTTTATTAACTCTGATAACAGTCAAGGAACTTATTCATTAGTTAAAAATGTCCCTGTGGAGAAAACAAAAGCCCTAGATAGTTTTGTATTCATACACTATATATTTTAGAGAAGAAAAGAACAGGCAATAGTTCCTAAATAATTTAATGAAGGAAGTATATAACTATCACACCAGAGAAGGAGAATATATGGAAACAGGACTGGTGGTCAAATTCACTTACTAATATTGATAACAAATATTTTAAAAAATACTAAGTTAATTCCAGCAATATTTAAAAAGATAATTTATTGAGACATTTAGGAGTTTATTTCAGAATTAGTAGGAAGAGAATCTTTAGGGTTTTCTGTGAGAATTCTTGATGTAAGAAATTAATATATTAGAAAATCTATGTAATTCACCACCTTAACATATCATCTCAGTAGACATGGTAAAAACATTTGATAAAATTTAACACACATAAACTATGAATATGTATATACATATACACATATACATGTATATATGTGTGTGTGTATATACACACACATGACATGAAAGGACATTTCTTTAATTTGACAAAGGAGATAAAAAATCTAATGCAAATATCATACTTAATGTTGAAATTCCAAAAGCATCCCTTTGAAATGAGAGCTAAGACAGGAAGGCCTGCTGACACCACTTTTTTTTTTTTAATTTTAAAATTTTATTTGTTCTAATTAGTTGTACATGACAGTAGAATGCATTTATACATTTTGATAGATCATACATAAACAGAGTATAAGCTCTCATTTTTCTGATTATACATACTGCAGGATCACATCGGTCATGCAGTCATACATGTACATGAGGTAATAAGGTCTGTTTCACTCTACTATCATTACTTCCCCCATACCCCTTCCCCTCCCTTCTATTTAATGGTTTATAGGATATCCAAGTCAGAAAAGTAAGATAAGATAAAGAAATGAAAGTTGTAAGGATTTGAAAAAAATATATGAAACTATTATTTGTAAGATTATATATATTATATTTAAAATGAAATGAGAAAACTGATATGTCTATCAATTTTCTCAGATTATATGTTGATATATTATATAACATCTTTATTTTTGGAAATAGGGCATGTTAATTTACTTAAACAACTTTCTATTCAAAGAGCTACCAATTGTGAATAAAATGTTGTTTAAAAATTTAAAGGCAAGCAAGAGAGGATTGGATATTAATATAAGACACAAATTTAAGCTGATATCAAAACAGGAATCAGGAATATATAAGGTGAGCTTCAAAGCCCCTTTTGTCCTGAAGGAATTTGTGAAATGAAATGACCAAAGATTTTGTACTTGGTAGTCTCATGGTGGCAGATGGGATAGAATTTATTATCCAGGGTCTGCCAAAGGTATAGGGTTTAGTGAGAGACTTTTCCTATAAAAGTGATCCCTAAGAGGCTTTAACCTGGAATAAAGGTGAATCAGAACCAAACCTACTACAGCAATTTCACCCCTTTGGAAGACTGCATGAAAAGTTGCCTTGGCATGCACAAAATATGGGGATAAGATTACTAGTCTCTAAGAAGTTGTTGACACACGTTGATCCTCACACATATTTGAAGTCAAAATTTATCACCGGGTTAGACAAAAATCTTTAATAAATGAATGTAAGAAGTAAAACATTTTAAAAAATATAATTTAAAGTGGTACCTTACTGGTATCTAGGTGGTTTGTAGGACAAACACAAATGCTCTCTGAAAGGAAATACCTTCCTCCTAACCCTCAAAGAATGTCTAAAACAAAAATGCACCATACCAGATCTTACGAGGTACAGAAAAGTAGTGATGAGAAAAAAGTATAGCTATAAATAACCTACATTAAAAATGAAGAAAAATCTCAAATCAATATCCTAAGTTTATACAGAAAAGGAAGAGAGAAAGATTACAAACTAAGCCCACAAGTAGTAGAAGGAAGGAAATAACAAAGATTTGCTTAGAGATAAAACAAGTATAGAAAAACAATAGAATCAATGAAGCCAAAATTGGTTGAGAAGATGCACAAAACTAACAAATATTTTAAGTTGACTAAGAAAAATGCAAATAACTAAAATCAGAAATGAAAGTGAAGATAACACTATAGATCTAAAAGAAATGAAAAAGATTATAAGAAAATACTGTGAAAAATTATATGTAGATAACAGACAAAATGGACAAATTCCTAGAAACACACAAGCTACCATTTCTGACTCAAGAAGAAATAGAAATTCTGAATAGACCTATAAAAAGTTTTTAAAAAACCATAAAAAGATTGAAGCAGAAATCAAAAATTCTCAAAAAAGAGAAGTCCAAGAACAGATGGTTTCAATTATGAATTCTACAAAACATTTAAAGAAGAATTAACACAATCCTTGTTAACTCTTCCAAAAAGTAGAAGATGAGGGAACACTTCTAATTCATTATGAGATACCAGGATTACCCTGATACTAAATCAAATATAGGACTCAGTAGTAGAGGACTTGCCTAGCACACTCAATGCCCTGGGTTTGATTTTTCTGCACCAACAACAACAACAACAAAAAAAAAAAAAAAAAAAAAAAAAAGGAAAAAGAAAGAAAGATAAAAGACAATTGTAAAGCCAAGAATACCACAAGAAAATAGAACCAATATCCCTTATGAACATAGATGCAAAAATATTCAGCAAAATAATAGCAAACTAAATTTAACAAAATATTAAAAGGATTATATACCACAACTAAATGTATTTACCTCATGAATGCAAAAGAATTTTCCTAAGAAAATTAATGTAATATACAAACTAACCAGGGGTAAAATTACATGATCATTTCAATGCAGGAAAAATGCTTTTCAAAATTCAGCATCCATTAATGATAAAAATTACCAAAAAACTAGCAGTAGAGGGGAATTTCTTCAACATGGTAAATGGTATTTATGATAACTCACAGTTCACCTCATATTCATTTGTTTTCATGGTACTGGGGATTGAACTCAGGGTTTGCATGTATGCTAGGCAAGGGCTCTGCTGCTGAATTATATCCCCAGCTCTACCATATATTCAGTAATGAATGACTGAAAAACTTTGTATGATCAGGAACAAGACAAGGATGTCAGTTTTGAACACTGATATTCAAAAGAGCAATTAGATGAGATGATGAAGTAAAAGGCACCTAAATTACGAAAAAAATAAAGCTATCTCTACTTGCAGATGACATGATTAGATTCTTAGAAAATTCCAAAGAACCTGTGACCTACACATGCATACAAACTACTACAGCTAAGAAACAGATTCAATAAAGTTTTAGGGTACAAGATCAACACGCTAAAACAGTGTTTCTGTATAACAGCACCAAACAAGTAATTTAGAAAGCATTTCAATTTAGACTGTCATTCAAAAGAATAAAACATGAAGGAACAAATGTTTGATTAAGGCTGACTTGTATACTGAAAACTACAAAATATTGCTTAGGAAATTGAATACTTAAATTAATGGAAAGAAATCCCATGTTCATGAATTGGAAGATGTGGTATTCTTCAAATGACTGTACAAATCAAAGCAGTATACGGATTCAGTGAAATATATGTCAAAATTTCATTGGCCTTTTTTACAGAAATTGAAAAGCTGGTCTTCAAACTTGATTCACTTAAACATTCTTTAAGAAGAAGGGAAAAGCCAAGTATGGTGGCACATACCTGTAATCC
The DNA here is from genome assembly GCF_902686455.1 of Sciurus vulgaris. Lineage (NCBI taxonomy): Eukaryota > Metazoa > Chordata > Mammalia > Rodentia > Sciuridae > Sciurus > Sciurus vulgaris. The sequence continues at coordinate 39,382,291 of NC_136471.1, read as the reverse complement.
ACAGGAATTCAAGAGACTGAAGCAGGAGGATTGCAAGTTCAGGGCCAGCTTCAGCAACACAGCAAGACTTCATCTAGAAAAAAAAATAAATTAAGAACTGAAATTGTAGCTCGGTGATAGAGGATCACTGGGTTCAATTTCCAGAAAAAAAAAAAGAACACTGCAAAAGAAAAAAAATAGGGAAATGTTGGAAGACTCACACTCCCAAATTTTAAATCTTATTTTAAAGCTATAGTAATCAAAGCTACAGTGATTTTACTGGCATAGGGACAGATATATAGACCAGTATAATATAATTGAGAGACCGTAAATAACCCATACATGTAGGGTCAATTGATTTTTGACAAAAATACCAAGACCATTCAATATATAGACTACTCTCTTCAAAAACCAGTTCTAATACAAATCCATATTCACATGAAAAAGAAGGAATGTGGACCCCAACCTCATATTTCATGCAAAAATTATCTTGAAATTGATCAATTTATTGACCTAAATATATGAGGTAAATCACTAACTATCTTAGAATAAAATATTGGACATGACACTGAAAATTCAGGCAATAGAAAAATAGTTTTAAGTTCATCAAAATTGAAGTCTTGTGTGTCAAGGGATACTTTTTTAAAAAAATGAAAAGTTAGCCTTCTCAATGGGAGGAAATACTTACAAATAACATGTCTCATATGGGCCTAATACAATGAATGTATAAAGATCTATCTCACTCAACAGCAAAAAGATAAAAAAATCCACTTAAAATAGGCAAAGAAATTGAGTAGACATTTCTCCAAATAACATAAATAAAGATCTAAAAAGGAAATGAAAAGATGTTTAACATCATTAATCATTAGAGAAATAAAAATCAAAATCACAAAGCAGTAGGCTAGAATTAAGTTTATTTACATTGATGTTCAAACGATAAATTTTTTGTCATAAAGATCACTATGATCTTAAAATAAATGGGATATAATGCAAAATTTAAGTAAAGGATTGGGTAAATTGTAAAAGGTAATTAGGTTTATAAAATACTTTTAAAAGAAAGTAAAACTTGCAAAGAATTTCATATGCAATTGAGTTAATAAATATGGGTCTTTTAAGAGGCTCAATAGATATCAAAGATGCAAAAAAAAAATCACAAGGAGATATCATGTCACACTCACAATAATGACTCTAAGTTTTTACATGAAAAAAGTTAAAAGAAAACTATTGAAGAGGAATATGAACAGATTGGAACCCCTGTACATTGCTGGTGGGAACGTAAAATGATTCAACCATTTTGGAAAAAAAAAGTATGGTAGTTCCTCAAAATGTTAAATACAGAATTAATAGATAATGCAGGGATGGGGAGATAGCTCAGTTGGTAGAGTGCTTGCCTCTCAAGCATAAGGCCCTGGGTTCGATCCCCAGCACCGCAAAAAAAAAAAAAAAAAAAAAAAAAAAAAGATAATGCATGCATGGGAGGAAGCTACCCAAGACAATGTAAGAGCCATTTGACAGGATTGAGCAGAGTAATTCCTAGAACTCACATGGGACCAGGAATAGTTATTTCTAAAAGCCAGATTGGAAAACTTTTTATTAATGCATCTTTGTGTAGAGTACTCAGAAAGATTTGCTTCAATAATGAAATGAATTTAACCCTAAAACATAGATCTAGTCCTGCCTAAGAAGAAAGCAAACCCTACAGAATCAAACTCTTTTTTACTTAACTCAAACATGTCCTAGAACAAAGGTCATGAATATTTATAGGTATACCTCTAATCAAGGTTATGACATAGTTTATAAGATCCTACTGAATCTGTACCTTTCCATAGCTAACATGAAATAAAATTTGGTTTTGAAATGTAAAAAAAATGATATTTATAAGAATACAAAAGTGTCAGTAGCCACAAAAGTAAAATTCTCTATCTGATAGGCAATATAAAATTATCACTTATATCTGTAAAAGAAACAGGAAAATAAGACCCACAATTAGTCTTACCTGTAAGTTGTATATATGATAGAATTAGTAGAAGAGGATAGCAAAACACTTATTATAACTACATTCCATATGTTTGGAAGTCTGAAGAAAAATGGAAGCTATAAATTAGAGACATAGGAGACACACACATGTACAAATAAAATATCCAAATCAGCCTTCTACAGAAGAATGGTAAAATATCTAAGATTGAACCAATAGGATTAACACTACATGAGATATTACAGAAGAAAAATAGTGAATTTGTAGATACATCTATAGAAATTATACACAATGAAACATGTGGAGCTAAAAAAACAAAAAGAAAAATAAATAGCTGTTGAATCAACTGCAAGTGACATAATGTATGGGCAATTGGAAACCTCAGAAGATAGAATAAAAGGATAGACAATAGTTTGAAGAAATAGTGGCTGAAAGGTCACCAAATTTGAAGAAAAGAGTATAGGAATCTCAATGAAACCCAAGCACAAGAAAAAAAATGAAAATTACACCCAGGATAGTTAGCAGCTTTCTGAGATGTGCCCTAATCATCCCCACTTCCTGGTATTCATGCCTGTGTGCAATCTCAACCTCTTGAAAGTGGGTTGAACCTAATGAATAGCATATAGAAACAGTGATAGGATATGTGTGTGTGTGTGTGTGTGTGTGTGTGTGTGTGTGTGTGTGTGTGTGTGTATGATTTCTGAGATTGAGTTACAAAAGACTGCTATTTCTATCTTGCTGGCACTCTCTTGTTCACAATGATGAAAGTGGCTGCAATGCAAACTGCTCATTGGAGAGGCTCTTAGGGCAAGAAACGGAGTATCTCTGGCCAACGACCAGTGAAGAACGGAAGCCTGCAGTCCAACAATCCATAAAGATGTAAAATCTGACAAGAATTAGTAAATGATCTTGGAATCAGATTCTGGCCTAGTTAAACCTTGAGATGATGTCTGCAGCCTCATTCAACACTGTGACTACAGCTTGGTGAGAAACCTTGAGTCACAAATGTAGATAAACTATACCTAGATTCCCAATATATAGTATACAATGAGATAATAATCATTGTTTAATAAATCCACTAGAGTTGGCGAATAATTGTGTGCAGCAAAAAAGAATACACAAAAGAATATTTTAATTAATCATTTAAACCAATGATATGGAGAAAATCTTTGAAGTATCCAAAGAAAAAAGACATACTGCTTACAGGAGAATAAAGAAAGGATGACAGTAAATTTCCATCAGAAACAATGTGAACTGAACAAGAGTAGAGAAATATCCTTAAAGTACTGGAAAGGGAAAGTAACTTGGAGTCTGATCATGTGAAAATGTTGCATTAAATGTAAATGTTAGTTCTAAACATTCCAAATACAAAGTAGAAATAATCAGATTGTGTAAAAAAGCAAGACCCAGTTATGTGCTGCCTACAAGAAACCCACTTTAACATAAAAGGAAACACATTTTAGAATAAAGGAATATAAGATAAATAAACTGCACTAACACTAATCAACGGAAAGCAGGAACAGCACAAATAATATCAGGAAAATAATTTCATGATAATGATGTCATCTCATCAAGGAGACATAAGCCTAAATATTTTTTAATCTAACGATTGAGCTTTAAAATATATTATCCAAAATAGGAATGCAATGATAAATAAATGAGCTCAAGATTACAATCAGAGATTCAACACTTCTCTCTTAATATTTGATAGTACATGTGGACAGAACTATTGTAAGGCTGCAGAAGATTTGAACACTATCAACTTCACCTACTCAACACTTTTAGACCAACCCAACTAAGAGCAATAGAAGTCACACTATTTTCATTTGGAAACTGAAACTTTATCAAGATAAACCAAGTTTTGAGCCATAAAAATTATCCAAATTAAAGAGTCAAGTTATCCAAAGTGCATAATCTGACCAAGATGAAATTAACTTAGAAATCAATTATGGAATGCTATTAAGAGAATCCCCAATTGGTTAGAAGCAAAATAACACACATTAAAATGATTTACAGATCGAAGGAGAAACTAAAGGAAATTTAAAGGTATTTTGAATTGAATGAAAATTAAAACACAGTATATCAAAATTCATAGGGTACAGTTAAAATAGCAGTTAGAGGGAAATTTATAGGACTAAAATGTCTATATTAGAAAAGAAAAAGGGGCTTAAATCAATGATCTCAACTCCAATTTTTAATTTTGTACCAGGGATTGAACCAGAGTGCTTTACTATTGAGCCACCTCCCCAGCCCTTTATATATATATATATATATATATATATATATATATATTTAAATTGAGACAGGATCTTGCTAAATTGCTGAGATTGACTTTAAACTTGCAATCCTCCTGTCTCAGCCTCCCAAGTCACTGGGATTACTGCCACCACACCCAGCTTCTGCTTCAATCTTAAGAGACTAGATAAGGGGCAAATGAAATTCAAAGCAGGAGAAATAAAATAATGAATATAGCAGAAATCAGTAAAGAGAATGGAAAAAGCAACAGAGAAAAATCAGTGAAATCAAAAGATATTTCTTTGAGAATATAAGAAATTTGATAAACTTCTAACCAGACCAATGGTAAAAACATGAAATAACAATACCAGAAATGAAATAGGAGATATCACTAGTAAGTTTCTACAGATATTAAAATAATAATAAGTGTAGCAACTTGGATGATCTGGACACAGTATTTGAAAAACACAAGCTATCAAAGATCACTCGTGAAGAAATAGAAAAATGATTATCTGCATGCCTAGTAAAGAAGTAAAATTGTTAATTAAGAAATTACAATTTCAACTCATTTCACTGATAAGTTCTACCAAACATTTAAGGAAAATTGAAACCAATGCTAAACAAACTTTTTCAGAAAATTGAAGACAAATAATTGCTTCCTAATTTATTCTATAAACCAGCATTATCCTGATATCGAAACCAGACAAACAAAAAGGACAATACATAATAATAAATAAATGCAAGATTTGTTAAACATTATGTACACTAATGTAATTCACACTATTAAAATATGAAAGAAAAATATTATGATCATTTAATGAACATGCATAAAAACGTTTCACAAAACCCAACATCCAGCATTATTCCTCACAAAAAAAATCTCAACAAACTGGGAATAGAATAAAATTTTCTTAACCTGATAAAATATATCAGCCCAAATACTACACAGAACATACTTAAGGTAAAAGACTCAGTGTTTTGGTCTTGAGGTCACAATCTATGTAAGGATGTAATCTTTTGCTACTTACATTCAAATGGAAAAAAGTACTAAATTAGCATAAAAATGTTAAATTCTTAGGGAATAACTAATCTGACAACAGCTATACAAAACCCATTCAATGGAAAGCAAAATAAATTGCTGAGAAAAATTAAATAAACAGAAATGCATTATGAATCAGAAGAAAGGCTCGATGTGTTGATTATTAAGAAATTAGTTATCCCCAAAATTCTCTATAGATTCATCACAATCCCAATCAAACTTTGAATAGCTTCCCCCTTCTGTGCCTTTTTTTAGGAAATTGACAAACTTATTCTCAAATTTACTTAGAAATGTAAAGGAGCTAGATTAGGCAAAACAACTTCAGAAAAAGAACAAAGTTGGAGAACTCACATGAGCTGATTTTCAAGTCTTATTATAAAGCTACTGTAAACGAGCATGCTATTGGCATGAAGATAGACTACGAGATCAAATTTTGCCAGCTTCCACATAACTGTGGCAGGCCAACTTGCCAGCTTGCAAATAGGGTAAAATCTCAGGCTCTTCACAGTTCCCAAATCAAGTTTTCAAATTTATTTGTAATGATATGTTTCTTAACTGGGTAATGAGTATATGGATGCTCACTTAATGTTTACCCTTCATATTTTATATATATGCTTATTTTTATGTAAGATATATTTAATAAAAAACGTAAAACTACTAAGTAAAATGATTTGGAAAAACTCAGTAAATGTCACTAAAATATTACTGTCAAGCCAAATGCAAGTACTACAACTGTGTTTTCGGAACAAGAACATAAAACTTAAAAGGATCCTGCACTCAATATGCTTTATAAGTGTCTATAGGTTCATATTCCATGTTAAAGAAATGGAAACTAGAAATCATTGATGATACTTAAGGGTGAGTTTTATGCAAGAAAAATAAGGGTATAGACCTTGGTCCTGCATCAAAATATTGAGAAATGAATGTATGTTTATGTTTTAAATTAGAAAAAAAATCTAAAGCATGTGTTTTTTTTTTTCTTTTTTATTGTTTTCAACTTTAAAGGAGACTTTTAATCAGCTATCTCTCTCAATTCCATTGGTAAGAGGGCTTGTACTGTATTTTAATTAATGTAGCAAACAAATCCCTGAGTAAATATTGCTTGGATGTTTGGCTTTTCATTTAAGTAAAAGCTTAGGTGCTCTTGGGAGAACTTCAAATCTCCATGGCACCCAGGGATTCATTTTCATCTCTGAGTACAACAGGAAACCTGACATGGATTTTTGCTGAGGTTGAACCATTCAAGGGGACAGGGTAAATTTAGAAGTAATTGCATATTTGTATACGAGATTTCAGGTGAAGCTGTAGCACTTCAATAATGAGATCTGACATTCCTTAAAATCTGATGTAACAAATGGTTTTTCTTTTCCCTTGACTTTTCTTGCCTTAGAATATTTCAAGTTGCTATATATTCCTTCTTTGTGATAGGTGAACAACAGGGAAAGGAGAGAATGTGTGAGGGAAGGACAGAGATTAAAAACAGAAAGGTAGAAAGATACTGGAAAAGAAATGCAGAAGCAAAGAAGAGAGAAGGAAGGGGCCAAACAGAAAATGAAGAGACATTAGCAAAGAGAATTAAGTAGGTGGAATAAAAAACTGGAGGAGGAAGACGGTGTCTGTGGTGATAATTGTGAATTCTAATAATTTTTACCACTGTGTTCCTCCTACTTATGAGGCACTTTGATTTACAGCACTTAATCTGTACAGCAACATTATGAAGTAGTGCTTGTAACTCCAATTTTATAAATGAGGATAAAGAGGCCCAAAGAAGTTCAGTAACTTGCCCCAGGGTATGAAGTCTGGGTTGGAATCCAATCTGCTTGTCTCTAGAGCCCATGATTTTCCCACTCTATCAGGCTACCTCAGTATGATACTGAAACAACAGGTCAAAAGAGAAAAACTTAAACATTATTTGGCATCACATAAAGAGAACACACAATGCAAAACAACCTATCATTATCCCTAGATTTTGTTTCCCCTCATTACCTCTCCTCGTGTTCCCCACTACTTAGAAAGATTCAATTTGGTTAATGTGCTTTGCAAGGGAGATAAGCAGGCAGGCAGGCAGAAAAATAAAGCCCCAGTGTTAGTTTTCACTTTTCCTGGAGTTTTCAGGTCAAGCAGGCAGCTTACCTCCTTCTGATCTCACAAAAGTCTTAATACCCAGTTTACTCATAGAAACTAGATCCAAACCAGAATTTCCTAATCTTTTTGGGGTTATGGACCCTTTTGAAATTCTGAAAAAAGTTAAAGGCACCCTCTCCTAATCACACATATACATGCAGATTTTGCATAAGAAGTCAGGAAATTTATAGAGATCCACTCAAAGTCCTGAGGTTTGCATGCATGATGAAAATCTTGAAATGTGGAACTGGAACTGTAAAGAGAATGACAATAAAATCTGAGACAAAGAATAAGCACCAAGCCTACCACCTTGGTTCTGCTAGGACTTTCATCCATGACTTCTTTTCTAATATAAGGTTGGTTGTGATGTTCTTTTCACCCATTTTAAGGCATATTTCCTATGGAAAGTTTTATGCAAGAAGATTAAGTTTAAATTCCTACCTAGATTTAGATTTGGTAATTGATTTGGAAGGAAAAAGAGGGTAAGTTCCATCATAGCATTAGATTCTTTGTACACTCCAGTGCCCACTGGTGGTGAAGGAAAAAAAAAAAATGTTTTCCTTTGAGTATTTGTATGTTAGACCTATTATTACTTTCTAGAGGACAGTTCACTCTGAAGTTCGAAATAGGATCTTCCTTCTAGACATCGATTACATTCAATATTTTAAACAATAACAAATAGTCCTTAGTACATTAAAATACCTATTAAATAACCTGTTTACAATGAACATAGTCACATTTGTACTCAAATACTGGATTAAAAATCTGCTTATTATTGTACACATCCATTACAATGAAGCATAAGCCTTTACTCTGAAATGCCCACACTTTTTATTGGTTCTTTTTAAGTTATGCATAACTTTAGAATTCATTGTGACATAATTATAAAAGCATGGAATATAATTTGTTCTAATTCAGTCTCCAGTACTTCCTCTTTTCCTCCTTCTCACTCCCCCTGTCTCCTTCTTTCTACTCTACTGATTTTCTGCTATTGTAGTTTTTAAAATTAGTGTCTTGTTGATATACAATAATGGTGAGATTCACTGTGGTGTATTCATATATGTGAATAGGAAAATTAGGTCAGATTCATTCCATTGTCTTTCCCTATCCCATCACTCCATCCTTCCCTTCAAACCCCTTCATCTACTCCACTCATCTTTCTTCTTTTTTATCCCTCCTTATTTTTGGTTAATTTCTGCATATAAGAGTGAACATTTGATCTTTGGCTTTTTGAGACTGGCTTATTTCACTTCGCAGGATAGTCTCCAGATCCATCCATTTACTGGCAATTGTCATGAAGTCACTCTTATTTATGGCTGAGTAATATTCCATTGTGTGTATAAACCACATTTTCTTTAACCATTCATCCTTTGAAGGACACCTAGGTTGGTCCCATAGCTTACTATTGTGAATTATGCTGCTATAAGCATTGATGTGGCTGTGTCATTGTAGTATGCTGATTTAAAATATTTTGGATATATACCAAGGAGTGGGATAGCTGGAAAATATGGCAGTTCCATTCCTAGTTTTCTGAGGAGTCTCCATACTGATTTCCAGAGCAGTTGCACTCATTTGGCGTCCCACCAACAATGTATGAGTGAACCTTTTTCCCCACATCCTTGCCAACATTTATTGTTACTTGTATTCTTGATAATTGCCATTCTGACTGGAGTGAGATGAAATATTAAGGTAGTTTTAATATGCATTTCTCTGATTGCTAGAGATATTGAACATTTTTGTATATTTGTTGACTATATTTCTTCTTTTGAGAAGTGTCTGTTTAGTTCTTTTGCTCACTTATCAATTGGGTTATTTAATTTTTTTGGTGTTGTTTTTTGAGTTCTTTGTATGTCCTGGAGATTAACACCCTATCTGAGGTGCAGGTGGCAAAGATTTTTCTCGCATCATGTAGGTTCTATCTTAATGCTCTTAATTGTTTCTTTGCTGTAAAGAAGGTTTTCACTTTGTTGTCATCCCACTTACTGATTTTTTTTATTTCACTTCTTGTGCTTTAGGAGTCTTGTTCAAGAAGTCAGTTCCTGAGCCAACATGTTGGAGTGTTGAGCCTACATTTTCTACGAGCAGTTGCAGGGTTTCTGGTCTAATTCCTAGGTCTTTGATACACTTTGAGTTGATTTTTGTGCAGGGTGAGATATAGGGGGTCTAATTTCATTTAGTTACATATGGATTTCCAGTTTTCCCAGCATCATTTGTTGAAGAGGCTGTCATTTCTCCATTGCATATTTTTATGGCATCTTTGTCCAGTATGAGATAACCATATTTATGTGGGTTTGTCTCTGTTTTCTATTCTGTACCATTGGTCTTCATGTCTGTTTTTGTGCCAATACCATACTGTTTTTGTTATTATACCTCTGTAGTATAATTTAAGTTCTGGTATTATGATTCTTCCTGCTTTGCTTTTCTCACTAAAACTTACTTTAGCTATTCTGGATCTCTTATTTTTCCAAATGAATTTCATGAATGCTTTTCTATTTCTATGAAGAACTTCATTGGAATTTTAATAGGAATTGCACTAAATCTGTATGGCACTTTTGGTAGTATGGCCATTTGACAACATTAATTCTGCCTACCCAAAACCATGAGAGGTCTTTCCAATCTTCTAAGTACTTCAATTTCTTTCTTTAGTATTCTGTAGTTTTCATTGTAGAGGTCCATTACCTCTGTTAGTTTCATTCCTAAGTGATTTTTGAGGCTATTGTGAATGGAATAGTTTTCCTAATTTTTTTTCAGCAGCCTCATCATTGGAGTACAGGAATGCGATTGATTCATAAATGTTCAACTTGTATCTCGCTACATTGCTGAATTCATTTATGAGCTCTACAAGTCTTCTGGTGGAGTTTTTGGGTCTTCTAAATATAGGATCATGTTGTCAGCAAATGAAGATAGTTTGAGCTCTTTTCCTATTTGTATCCCTTCAATTTCCTCCTCTTGCTTGATTTCTCTGGATAGAGTTTCAAAAACTATGTTAAGTGGGAGTGGTGAAAGTGGGCATTCTTGTCATTTTCCTGCTTTCAGAGAAAATGCTTGGTTTTTCTCCATTAACTATAATGTTGGTCTTGTGTTTGATACATATAGCTTTTCTAATTGCCTTCATACTGTCCCAGAGATTTTGATGTTGTATCATATTCTCATTTACATCAAAGAATTTTTTTTAATTTTCCCCCTGATTTCTTCTGCTATCTGTTCATCATTCAAAAATGTATTATTTACTCTCCAGGTGTTATTGTGCTTTCTATTTTTTTTATCTTGTCATTGATTTCTAATTTTATTCCATTATGATCTGATAGAGAGCAAGGTATTATTTCTATTTTTATATATTTGCTAAGATTTGCTTTATGACCTAAAATATGGTCTATTTTAGAAAATGTTGCAGGTGCTGCTGAGAAGAAAGTGAATTCAGTCATTGATGAATGAAATATTTTATAGATGTCTCTTAGGTCCATATTAATTATTTTTAGTTTTGTGGAATGCTTACTTAGTTTATGTCTGGTTGACCTATCCAGTGGTGATAGAAGTGTGCTAAAGTCACCCAGTATTATTTTATTTTGGTCTATTTGATTCTTAATATTGAGAAGGGGTTTGATATACATAGATACTCTGTCGTTTGGGGTATAAATATTTATGATCATTATGTTTTGTTGATGTATGATTCCCTTAAGCAGTATGAAGTGACCTTCTGTGCCTCCTCTGATTAATCTTGGTTTGAAGTCTACTTTACCTGATATGAGAATAGCTATCTCTGATTATTGGAGTTCCATGTGAATGGTATGTTTTATCCAATTCTTTCACCTTCAGTCTGTGGATGTCTTTGCCTGTGAGGTGAGTCTCCTGCAGACAGCATATTGTTGGTTCTTATTTTTTAATCCAATATTCCATCCTATATCTTTTGATTGAAAAGTTTAGACTGCTTACATTCAATATTATTATTGAGAGATGATTTTTATTTCCTGCCATTTTGCTTTATTTCTAATGTTTAGGTTGGAATTGATTTTCCTTTGACTATCCTTCTAATGTAATTTCTCCCTATGTTTGTTTTCATTTTTATTTTTTATTTCTTCTTCATGACGTATTTTGAGTATGTTTTATAGTACAGGCTTTCTAGTCATGAGTTCTTTTAGTTTCTCTTTATCATGGAAAGTTTTTATTTCATCTTGAATTCTGAAGCTTAATTTTGTTGGGTATAGTATTCGTAGTTCACATCCATTTTCTTTTAGAGTTTGGTATATATTATTTCAAGTCCTCCTGGCTTTTAGGGTCTGGGTTGAGAAATCAGTTGAAATGCAGATCAGTTTACCTTTAAATGTGACCAGTCACTTTTCTCTTGCAGTTTTAAAAATTCTATCATTCTGTATGTTAGCCATTTTCAATTTAATGTGTCTTGGAGTGCACCTATTGTGATTTTGTTTATTTGGAGTCCTATATGCCTCTTATATTTGAATTTACATCTCATTCTTAAGATTTAGAACATTTTCTGATGTTATTTTATTGAAAATATTGTAAATCCTTTAGGTTGTATTTCAGAGTCTTCATATATCCTAGTCAATCTTAAATTTGGTCTTTTAAATTGCCCCAGATTTCTTGAGTAGTCTTTTCATGGTCTCTTAACATCTTTTTTATAATGGTCAACTTTGTTTTAAATGTTATATATTTTGTCTTTTAGGCCTGAAAATCTATATTCAAAGTGGTCTACTCTATTGGTGATATTTTCATTGAATTTTTAATTTGGTTATTGAGTCATTTCCAGGATATCCACTTGTTTTTTTTCAGAATCTCTCTTTATTGAAGTGATCTTTCACTTCCTGTATTCTCTCTGTGATGTTACTCCTTACTCTTTTAGCTTATAGGACTATTGGACTATAAATGTGCTAAATTCCTTCTCTGACATTTTCTCTACTGTGGTATCAATGAAGTCATTTGTTGAAGCATTTATGGGATGTTTGGTATGGTTCGTTCCTTTGCTTTTTCATATTGTTTCTATGTCTACCCATATATTGATATAGTTCTGACTTATTTTAAGCAAAGGACTAATTTATGAGCTTCTTTCACTTAAGAGTCTTAGGTTGGGTGAATTCCCAGATAATGAAAATTTAAATCAACATATGATCTCTTATATAAGTCAACATATGATCTCAATATCACTACCATTTTAAGAGATACCACTGAACTTTTTTCACTATAATCACTTCAGAGCCCAACCTCATTGTATTCAACTTATAAGAAACAAAACTTGTTGTTACTATTTTCCATGGTTCCTCAAATACAGATATAAAATTTCATAAAGTTCTCTCAATTCTGCATTTCCTTTGTTGCTTCCTTTCTATATTGTGAGGAGTTTGGGATTCATTGCCTAGTTTGCTTCTGCCATCTTGTCTATTCTCTCATAATTGTTATTTTTTTGAAATTCATGTATTCCACTAAAATTTTGATGTGGCCTTCTTAGGATTCATGATGGCAAATAGTGGCATAAAGGAAAGAATGCTGGACAGAATCAGAACTACCACTCACTTGCTATATTATTGTTACTGAAGGTAAAAAGTAGTTCCTTTGTCCCCCTCTAACATGAGGTGATTAAATTGTTTTCAGTGCTTTTCAAACCTCTTTAAGCAATTTTAGTAGTAAAAATCTTCGTTTTGATATAAATCTTGTGTAGAATGCCAGAGTATAAAAAAGTAAAAGTAGAACGAACTGATATGATTGAAAAGTGATGAAGTGATGGTGAGAAGACTTCCTCCCTTCTTCTCACGTTCCCTGCACGCCACCAAGCAGAACTTCATGTTCATGAGTATGTCCTTTGTCTTAGCCCATATGTGAACTCTAATCCTGATTTCACCATTTGATAACTTTGTACCTTTGACAAACTACTCAATCCTCCTGTGCCTCAGTTTCCATGTCTGACAAGTGAAGATGATAAAGTGAGGATGATAAATAACTCCTATCATATCAGGTGGTAGTGAAAACTTAGGAAGTTAATAATATATGTAAGATAATAAGTCCAGTGCCTGGCATGTGGTAAACATTCAACAAATGTTTGCTTTATTACCATTATTGATTTATATAGTTTTAAACAAAGGTTTGGCTCACAAAAATATTAGGTTGTCCAGCTTTTTCACTCTGCTCTTTTAGTCAATAAAGTTTTTCTTCCTATTCCATACTAGAGCTGATATAACTAGAATACTAAGAAGGCTTTCCCAATCTCTCTACTGTTTTAGCTACACTATAATAAATGTAGTGAAAAATTTGTCACATACCAGACCCTTTGAGCTATACCTGTGATTTTTAAATTTTTCTTTTTAGTTGTGGCGTACTCTTATTTTTCAAATAAAACATTACTCTGCAATCCAGTATTTTTTCCATTTCAATGTCTATGTCTTTCATTTGTTTTTACTGCCTAATTGGTCTGAGTAAGACTGCCAACACTATGTTAAATATCAGTGGTGATGGGGGTATTTATGCCTTGTTCCAAATCTTACAGAAAATGTTTTCAGCTTTTCATCATAAAGTATGATGTTAACTGTGGAATTTTTATACACTTAACCAGAAGGTAAAAGACTTTATTAATTTTTTCCCATAAATGGTGTAAAACACTGATGATATAAATTAAAGGAGATAGAAACAAATAGAAAGACACCCTCTATTCATGGATTGAAAGAATATTGTTAAAATGTCCACACTACCCAAAGTGATCCACAGATTTCATGCAATTCTCATCAAACACCAAGCAGCACCTTTTTATAGACATAGAAAAAAAATCCTAAAATCCACATGGAACCACAAAAGGTCCCAAATATTAAAAAAATTAAAATACGTAAGGAATCACAGAAAATACCAAATATCCAAAACAATTTAAAGAAAGAATAAAACTATAAGCATCATGCTTCCTGATTTCAATATATATTACAAAGCTACAGTAAGGAAAAGAGTATGATACTGGTGTAAAAACCAACATATAGACCAATGAAACCGAATAGAGAAATAAGCCCATGCATATACAATCAGTTGATCTTCAACAGGGATGCCAAAACTATGCAGTGGAAGAAAGGATAATCCCATCAATGAATTGTGTTGAGAATACTTGATATTTACATGCAAAAAAATGAAGCTGGATCATTATCTTACACCATACACAAAAATTTAAAATCAGCTGGGTATAGTGGTGCATGCTTACAATCCTATCAACTTGGTAGGTTGAGGCAAGAGGATTACAAGTTTGAGGTTAGCCTAGGTGACTTTGTGAGACCTGTCTCAAAGTAAATAAAAGGGCTGGTTATATAGATTTATGTGGTAGAGTGCTTGCCAGCATGCACTAGTGCCTGGGTTCAATATCCAGTATGGCAAATAAATAGTCAACTGGAAATGGATTAAGGATCTGAATGTAAGACCCAAAGCCATGAAACCCCTGGAAGAAAATACCAGAAAAATCTTGTTGACATTAGTCTTGTCAGTGATTTCTTGAATATGATACCAAATGCACAGGGAACAAAAGCAAAACAGACAAGTGGGATTGCATCAAACTAAAAAGCTGCACAGAAAAGGAAACAACCAACAAAATGAAAAAGCAACCCACAGAATGGGGGAAAATTTTTGCAAACCATACAGCTGATAAAATATGTAAAGAACCCATACAACTCATTAGAAAAAAAACCACAAATAATCCTATTAAAATGATTAAAGGGGCTGGGAATATAACTCAGTGGTAGAGGGCTTGCCTCACATGCTTGAGGCCCTGGGTTGAACTACTAGCAGTGCAAAAGTGCTGTGGGATATGGGGGAAGAACTGATGAGACATTTTTCTGAAGAAGTCATACGGATGGCCAACAGGTATACAAAAAGATGCTCAACATCACTAGTCATCAGGGAAATGTAAATCAAAACTGCAATGAAACAATCACCTCTACCAGTTAGAATGGCTACTGTCAATAAAATAAAAGATAACAAGTATTGGCAAGGATGTGGAGAAATGTGCATTGTGGGAAAATAATTTAGTGTAGCCACTATGGAAAAAAATTAGGAAGTTCTTCAAAAAAATAAAAAAGTATGAAACTACCATATGGTCCAATAGTCACACTTCTGTGGATATATCCATATGCCATTTAACAATGGAACTATGTTCTGAGAAAGGCATTAATAGGCTATTTTGTCATTGTGCGACCATTATCAAGTGTGCTTACATAAAAGTAGATGGAATAGCCTACTTCATACCTATGTTATATGGCATAACAGGCTGTATGATACTAGGGCCATGATGAACAAAATGACACAAGATTAAATCTAAGTGTAAGAGAAAAGGATGCAAACAAGGAACATGATAAATATGAGAAATAGGCTGCTGGTGGAGTAATATGCATACTATTTTACAGTAATGTACTTTATAATAAGTAGGAGGAGTAAATTCTAAAATAAAGAGAAAAATCTAGTATTATAAACACATAAACCAGTAAGAATAGACATTCATAGTCACCAAATATTATGTACTGTACATAATCATATGTGCTATATTTTTATATGAGTATGTGGCATATGCATACCATGAAATATTATTCAGCATTAAAAAGAAGGAAATCCTGCCATTTGTGGCAATGAAGATGAACCCAGAGGGCATTATGCTAGGTGAAATACTCCATACACAGAAGGACAAATACTGCATGATAGCTTTTATTAAAAGAGACTCACAGAAACAGAGATTAGAATAGCAGTTGACAGGACCTGGGGAAGGGAAAAACAATTAATAATTAGTAATTAGCTGAAGGGTGCAAAGTTTCAGTCATGCAAGTTGAATAAATCCTTACTATACCACACATTACTTACAGTTAACAATACTAAACTGGGTGTGGTGGCACATTCCTGTAATCCCAGGAACTCAGGGGGCTGAAGCAGGAGGATCACAAGTTCAGAGCCAGCCTAGGCAATTTAGCAAAGCCCTAAGGGATGTGGCTTAGTGGTTAAGTGCCCCAGGCTTAAAAAAAAAAAAAAAAGGTAGATCTTACATTAAATGTACTTATCAAAAAAATTAATAATAGGGAGGGAACTTTTGAAGGTGATAGATACTTTTATGGAATAGATTGTGGTGAGAGTTTCATAGGTATATACTTTATCTCCAAACTCACCAAATTGTATATGTTAAACATTTTATAACTTTTTATATGTAAATCATGCCTCAAAGTAGTTTTTAAAAAAATCTTGAAATTTCATACTGTTTGTCTCTTACCTTTACTCTTCTTTCCCAAATTTGTTTTGGCTATTCTAGGTCACTTGTATTTGCAAATGAATTTTAGAATCAGCATGTCAAATTTTAGAATTGGCTTTGTCTACAACAAATCTTGCATGGATTTTTTCATTTATTTTAAAAAATAATTTTAAAACTATAGAAGATTTGCAAATATAGTACACAGTTTTCCCATCTATACTTTGTGTAGGTTCTCCTAATATTCATATCTTATATAACCATGGTACAATCATTGAAACTAAGAAATTATCACTGATACAATATTATTAACTAAGGACTTTATTAAATGTTTTCCCATACTTTACTAATGTACATTTGTTGTTTCCAGATCCAAATCAGAATATCACATTGCCTTTAGTTGTCATTCCAGTCTGTCATTGCAGTCATTCCAGTTCCTCAGTTTTCATGTGTCTCCCGACCTTAACACTTTTTTTGAAGTATATAGATCAAGTGTTTTGTATTGTCCCTTAATTTGTATTTGTCTGATATTTTCTAATTATTTGACTGAAGTTATTTATTTTGGGGAGGAATACCATAGAAGTAAAGTGCCCTTCTCATCAAACAAAGATTGCATGATATCAAAATGACTATGGCAGATGATATTAATTTGGATCACTTGGGTAAGGTGGATTTCTCCACTTAAATTTGCTATTTTCTATTCCCACAGTTCTGTTCCTTAAGAAGAAAGTCATTAAATACAGGCAACACTCATGGGGAGAAGAAATAACTTCCCTCCATCTCCAGGAAGCTAGAGTATTTTATAAATTTGTGTACATATATTAAAACCACCATAGTAATTAAATATTTTGGAAACATACTTGGAGTCTATGTAAATATTCTCTTTTTCCTTAAAGTTTTACCCACTAATATCAGCATTTATCAGTGTATTTTGCCTACAAAAACTGGTACTGTGGTTATCTAATACTTATTTTGTTTCCCTGTATTTCTTCTGCATTTATTAATTTGAACTATTCACCAAAGACTTGTTAATTATCTCTCATTTATTTATCGAGACATTTATTTATCTAAATATTGGCTCACAGATATTTATTTTATTATTTGGGTTATAATCCAATAGTATCATTATTTACCTTTTTACCTTTTTGTTCAGGTTTTGGCCATTGGAGTTCTTCCAGTTTAGCTCATTTATCCCTTTGACATGCCTCCATCTTCTTTTCTTAAAGATTATTTTTTGGTGCTACAGAATGCTCCAGGGCCACCTGGTGTTTTCCCTGTGCCATATTCAGTGTTCTCCAAGCAGCAATATTTCCTTTGATTGGAGAGAATGACATTAGAAATGAATATCTGGGCTCAAGGTATGCTCATTGCTGCTCAGTTATCACTGCTTCTAGTACTTATCAGTAGACATCTAGGAAATGTATGTGTCTAGGTTCATTTGGGGATGCCACTACAAAATGACTTACAGTTCTGAAGACTGGGAAGACCAAGATAAAGGCACCTATATATTCAGTATCTCACAATTGCTTTCTCCTTCAAAGATGATGCCTTATTGCTGTGACTTCCCAGTGTGGAGGAGTCAAACATGCTTCCCAAAGCCTCTTTAAATTTTTTTTTTATTTGTTCTTTTCAGTTATATATGATGGTAGAGTATATTTTGACATATTATACATACATGAAATATAACTTCACATGTCTATGGTTGGACATGGTGTGGACTTACACCAGTCACATTCATATATGAACATATGAAAGTTGTGTCTGATTCATTCTGTCTTTTCTATGCATATCCCCTCTTTCTTCCCTTCATTCTTCTTTGTCTAATTCAAAGTACTTCTGCTTCCACCCCTCTCCTTATTGTGTGTCAGCATCCACATATCAGAGAAAACATTTGGCCTTTGTTGTTTTGGGACTGGCTTATTCATTTAGCATGATAGTCTCTCCTTCCATCCATTTACTGGGAAATAATTTCATTCTTCTTTATGACTGAGTAATATTTCATATTGTATATATATATATATTTATACCACATTTTCTTCTTTTAATATTTTTTATTTTTACGGACTGCATTTTGATTCATTGTACACGAATGGGGTACAACTTCATTTCTACGGTTGTACACAATGTAGATTCACACCATTTGTGTAATCATACATGTACATAGGGTAATGAAGTCTGTCTCAGTCCACTATCTTTCCTTCCTCCACCCCTCCCACCCCATTTCCCTCTACACTATCTGAAGTTCCTCTATTCTTCTCTTAACCCCTGCTCCCACCCCCCATTATGTATTAGCACCCACTTATCAGAGAAAACATTTGGCCTTTGGTGTTTTGGACTTGGCTTGTTTCACTTAACATGATATTCTCCAACTCCATCCATTTACCAGAGAATGCCATGATTTTATTCTTCTTTATGGCTGAGTAATATTCCATTGTGTATATATACCATAGTTTCTTTATCCATTCATCAATTGAAGGGCATCTAGGTTGGTTGCACAATCTAGCTATTGTGAATTGACTAGCTATGAACATTGATGTGGCTGCTTTACTGTAGCATGCTGATTTTAAGTCCTTTGGGTATAGGCCAAGGAGTGGGATAACTGGGTTAAATGGTGGGTCCATTCCAAGTTTTCTAAGGAATCTCTATATTGCTTTCCAGAGTGTTTGCACAAATTTGCAGTCTCACCAACAGTGTATGAGTGTACCTTTGCCCCACATCCTCAACAACATTTATTGTTACTTGTATTCTTTATAACTGCTATTTTCACTGGAGTGAGATGGAATCTCAGTGTAGTTTTAATTTGCACTTCTCTCATTTCTAGAGATGTTGAACATTTTTTCATATTTTTTGACCATTCATAGTTTTTCTTCTCTAAAATGTTTTTTTTTTCAGTTTCTTTGCCCATTTATTGGTTGGGATTTTATTTTTCTGGTGTTGTTTTTTGAGTTCTTTGTACATACTGGAAATTAATGCTTTATCTGAGGTACTGGTGGTGAAAATTTTCTCCCAATCTGTAGAATCTCTGTACACATTCTTGATTATTTCCTTTGCTGTGAAGAATCTTTTCAGTTTGATACATCCTGCTTATTGATTCTTAATTTTATTTCTTGCACTTTAGGAGTCTTGTTTATGAATTCAGTTCCAAGCTGACATATTGGAGAGTTGGTCTTACTTTTTATTCTAGTAAGTGCAGGGTCTCTGGTCTAATGCCTAGGACATTGATTAACTTAGAGTTGAGTTTTGTACAGGGTGAGATATAGGGGTTCTATTTCATTCTATTTCATATGGATTTCCAGTTTTCCTAGCACCATTTGTTGAAGAGGCTATCTTTTCTCCAATGTAGGCTTATGTCTCCTTTGTCTAGTATGAGGTGACTGTATTTATGTGGGTTTGTCTTTGTGTCTTCTATTCTGTCCCATTGGTTTTCATGTTTGTTTTGGTGCCAATGCCATGCTGGTTTTGTTGCTATAGCTCTATATACTACTATGCTATAGTAGTATAATGTAAGGACTAGTATTGTGATGCCTTCTACATCACTTTTCGCACCAAGGATTGCTTTGGCTATTCTGGGCCTCCTATTTTTCCAAAAGAATTTCATGAATGCTATTTTATTTCTTTTAAGAACGTCATTGGGATCTTTATAGGAATTGCATTAAATCTGTACAGCACTTTTGGAAGTATGGCCATTTTGATAATATTGATTCTGCCTATCCAGGAACATGAGAGATCCTTCCATTTTCTGAGATCTTCTTCAACTTCTTTCTTTATTGTTCTGTAGTACTCATTATAGAGGTCTTTCACCTCTTTTGTTAGGTTGATTTCCAAATATTTTTTTAAGGCTATTGTAAAGAGGATAGTTTTCCTGATTTCTCTTTCTGCTGATATATCCTTGGTGTATAGAAATGCAATTTATTTATTGGTATTGATTTCAACCCTGGTATTTTGCTGAATTTGTTTATGAGTTCTAGGAGTTTTCTAATAGTTTTTTGGATCTTCTACATATAGAATCATGTCATTGTCAAATAGGGATAATTTGAGCTTCTCTGGCTAAGGTTTGAAGGACTATGTTGCATACAAGTGGTGATATAGGGCATCCCTGTCTTGTTCCAGTTTTTAAGGGGAATGCTTTGAGTTTTTCTCCATTTAGAATGATGTTGGCCATGGGCTTAGCATATATAGGTTTTACAATGTTGAGGTATATTCCTACTATCCCTATTTTTCCTAGTGTTTTGAGCATGAATGGATGCTGAATTTTGTCAAATGTTTTTTCTGCATCTATTGAGATAATCATGTGACTCTTGTCTTTAAGTGTACTGATGTGGTGAATGACATTTATTGATTTCCATATGTTGAACCAACTTGCATCCCTGGGATGAACCCCACTGGATCATGGTGCACTCTCTTTTAAATATATTTTTGTATGTGATTTGCCAGCATTTTGTTGAGAATTTTTGCCTCAATGTTCATCAGGGATATTGGTCTGAAGTTTTCTTTCCTTGATGAGTCATTCTCTGGTTTTGGTAGCAGGGTGATACTAGCTTCATAGAATGAGTTTGGAAGGGTTCCTTTCTTTTCCATTTTATGGAATAATTTAAGGAGTATTGCTGTAAGTTCTTCTTTGAAAGTCTTGTAGAATTTGGCTGAGAATCCACCTGGTCAGGGGCTTTTCCTTGTTGTTAGGCTTCTGATGGTACTTCAATTTCATTGCTTGAAATTCATCTGTTTAAATTTTCTATGTCCCCTTGATTCAGTTTGCATAATTCATGTCTCTAGAAATTTTTCAATGTCTTCAAGATTTTCTATTTTATTGGAGTATAGATTTTCAAAGTAGCTTCTGATTATCCTCCGTATTTCAGTGGTGTCTGTGGTGATATTTCACTTTTCATCACAAATTTTAGAAATTTGGGTTTTCTCTCTCTTTTTCTTTGTTAGTTTGGCTAAGGGTTTATCAATTTTGTTTATTTGTTCAAATAACAAACTTTTTGTTTCATTAATATATTGAATTGTTTTACTTTCATTAATTTTGTCTCTGATTTTTATTATTTCCTGTCTTCCACTGCTTTTGGTGCTGATTTGTTCTTCTTTTTCTAAGACTTTGAGATGTAAAGTTAGGTTATTTATTTGGTGATTTTCCCTTCCTTCCTTCCTTCCTTCCTTCCTTCCTT
Organism: Sciurus vulgaris; assembly: GCF_902686455.1. Taxonomy (NCBI): domain Eukaryota; kingdom Metazoa; phylum Chordata; class Mammalia; order Rodentia; family Sciuridae; genus Sciurus; species Sciurus vulgaris. The sequence continues at coordinate 39,360,572 of NC_136471.1, read as the reverse complement.
CCTTCCTTCCTTCCTTCCTTCCTTCCTTCCTTCCTTCCTTCCTTCCTTCCTTTCTTTCTTTCTTTCTTTCTTGGTGCTGGGAATTGAATCCATGGCCTTGTGATTGCAAGGCAACCACTTTACCGACTGAGCTATCTCCCCAGCCCCTAATTGATGATTTTCTGTTCTTTTAATGAATGAACTCAATACAATGAATTTTCCTTTTAAAACTGCCTTCCCAGAGTATTTGATATGTTTTTTCACTATTCTCATTTACCTTTAAGTATTTTGTAATTTCACCCCTGATTTCTTTGGCTATCCATTGGTCATTCAGTTGTGTGTTATTTAGTCTCCAGGTGTTGGAGTAGTTTCTGTTTTTAATTTTATCATTAATTTATAATTTCATTCCATTATGATCCGATAGAATGAAGGGTAGTGTCTCTATTTTTTGTAATTGCTAAGAGTCACTTTGTGGCATAACATATGGTCTATTTTAGAGAAGGACCCATGTGCTGCTGAAAAGAAAGTGTATTCATTAGTTAATGGATAAAATATTCTATATATGTCTGTTAAGTCTAAGTTATTAATTGTATTTTTTGTTTTGTGGCTTCTTTATTTAGTTTTTGAATTGAAGATCTATCAATTGGTGAGAGAAGTTTTGAAGTCACCCCGTGTTGTGGTGTTGTGATTTATTTGATTCTTGAGATTATGAAGGGTTTGTTTTATGTATATAGATGCTCCATTGTTTGGGGCATAAATATTTAAGATTTTTATGTCTTGTTGATGTATAGTTCCCTTAAGTAGTATGAAATGACCTTCTTTGTCCCTTCTGATTAACTTTGGCTTGAAGTCCACTTTATCTGATATGAGGATATAAACACCTGCTTGTTTATGTGATCCATTTGAGTGATATATTTTTTTCCCATTCTTTCACCTTTGCTCTGGATGTTGTTACCTACAAGGTGAGTCTCTTGGAGACAGCATATTGTTGGGTCTTGTTTCTTAATCCAGTCTGCCAGTCTATGTCCCAATCTTCTTTTATAAAGATACTAATCCCATTCATGAATTATCTGCCCTAATCACCTTTTAAAGTCTCCAACTTTTAATACTACCACAGTGGGGTGACATGGGAGGAGCACTAAAATCAGACTATTGTAGTATGTCTATATACTAATCCACTAAACATTTTTTTTTCCATAGAGTAAAATTCACTCTTTGTGAGGTGCAGTTCTGTGAGGTTTGGCAAATTTATGTGCATGTATCCAATACCACAGTACACTATAGAAATCTTACAGCATAGCATTGTTCCTTCGTAGTAAATTCCATCTCTACAACTGCAATCCCATGTTGAATTTTTGATTGGGTTTCCACTGATACTGTAGATCAGTTGGGAGAGAATTGATATCTTAATGATGTTATATGCCATAAGCACAGTATATCTTATTTAGTTCTTTAGTTTTTTTCAGTAATGTTGTGTAGATCTTAGTGCACAACTCTTGTACATATTTTGTCACATTTATCTGTAAGTATTTAATATTTTGAGGCTATTATAAATGATATTTCTATTTTATGATTTTTTTCATTGCTAATCTATGTAAATACTTCACATAGTTGTTTTTTATTTCCAGTCTTACTAAGCCCACTTATTACTCTGATTGCTTTTTAAGTAGATTGCATTACAATTTTTTTTTTTGTGGTGCTGGGGATCAAACCCTAGGCCCTGTGCTTGCAAGGTGAGTACTTTACCAACTGAGCTATCTCCCCAGCCCCTGCATTACATTTTTGACACAGTTTTTGCATGTCTTTCAGAAATAAAAGATAGTATTTCTTTGGTGTGTGTGTGTGTGTGTGTGTGTGGTACTGGGAATTGAACCCAGGAACACTGTACCATTGAACTACATCTCTAGCCCTTTTTTAAATAATTTATTTATTTTGATTCATTGTAAACAAATGGGGTACAACTTGTTTCTCTGGTTGTACATGAAGTAGAGTCACACCATTTGTGTAATCATACATGTACATAGGGTAATGATATTTGTCTCATTCTGCTATTTTTCCTGCCCCCCACCCCTCTCACCCCTCTTTTTTCTCTATACAATCCATCCTTCCTCCATTCTTGCCTCACTCCACCCCCCCTTATGTATCATTATCCGCTTATCAGAGAGATCATTCATCCTTTGGTTTTTTGGGATTGGCTTATCTCACTTAGCCTGATATTCTCCAACTCTATACATTTGCCTGCCAATGTCATAATTTTATTCTTCTTTGTGGCTGATTAATATTCCGTTGTGTATATATACCATAGTTTCTTTATCCATTCATCAATTGAAGGGCATCTAGGTTGGTTCCACAATCTGGCTATTGTGAACTGAGCAGCTATGAACATTGATGTGGCTGTATCTCTGTAGTGTGCTGATTTTAAGTCCTTTGGGTATAGGCCAAGGAGTGGGAGAGCTGGGTCAAATGGTGGTTCCATTCCAAGCTTTCTGAGGAATCTCCATACTGCTTTCCAGAGTGGCTGCACTAATTTGCAGCCCCACCAGCAATGTATGAGTGTACCTTTTTCCCCACATCCTCGCCAACACCTATTGTTGCTTGTATTCTTGATAATAGACATTCTAATTGGGGTGAGATGAAAGCACAAGAAATAAAAGCAGGAATCAATAATTTGGATACATTCAAGCTAAAAAGCTTTTTCTCAGTAAACTATCAGCAATGTGAAGAGAGAGCCTACAGAGTGGGAGAAAATCTTTGCCACACGTACTTCAGATAGAGCACTAATCTCCAGAATCTACAAAGAACTCAAAAAACTTTATACCAAGAATACAAATAACTCAGTTAACAAATGGGCTCAGGAAATGAGCAGACACTTCACAGAAGATGATCTACAAGCAATCAACAGATATATGAAAAATGTTCAACATCTCTAGTAATAAGAGAAATGCAAATCAAAACTATCCAGTCCTTTTTTAAAACAATTTAAGACAGAGTCTCAAGAAGTTGCCAACTTGCCATTCTCATGCCTCAGTTTCCCAAGTAACTGGGATTACTGGTATGCACCACCATGCCTAGCTCAAGATAGTTTAACTCTTTCTTTACAATTTAAGTTTGATTGCTTTTTCTTGCCTAACTGCAGTTGCTAAAATCTCCTGTCTTTGAAAATAAGTGGTGACAATAAATATTGTTTTCTTGTTCCTAATCTCAGGGGAAAAAAAACAACAATCTTTCACAATTAAGTATGATGTTAGCTATGATTATGTTGATATTCTTATAAGATCAAAGAGCTCAGACAGTTCCTTTTAATCCCTAATTTACTAAAACATTGGTAATAGAGGACTTTTTGAAATTTTTTAACTGAGATGGTCACATGATTTTTTACATTTTCATATTTTTCTGATACATATTTTATATTTTGCTGATGTAGTATAATCACTCCAAATTGTGTTCGTGTTGTGTTTACAAAGTATATCTTTTCCCACCATTTTTATGTATCCTATTTGTATCCTTTTTTACTTGAAGAATATTTCTTGGAGACAGCATATAGTTGAGTCTTGCTGCTGCATTCAACTTTATAATCTCTGCTTTTAAATTGATATATTTATAGACTATTCATATTTAATATTTTTATTGATGTGTCTCAGTTAAAACCTCTCCTCTTGTTTCACATTTGTCATATTCATTCTTTGTTCCCTATACCTTTTCTATTTTTTCTTAGTATAATTTTTCTTCTACCCAAAAGGCTTTCTTTAACTTCTCGTATTGTGGACCTGCTGGTGATGAGTTGTGTTAGCTTTTGTATGTCTGAAGACACTTTTATTTCTTCTTTATCTTTTACAATTTTTATTGTGGTAAATGTGTATTTGCCACTATATATGACATATATATATATATATATATATATATATATATATATATATATTACACACATAAACACCCACATTCAGTTTGGTAGCATTGGGTATATTCATAATGTTATTCAATTATCACTGCCATCCCTCTCTAGAATATTTGCATCTTCTTCAACTGAAACTATGTACTCATTAAACACTAAGTCCACACTCCCCTCTCTCCCTAACCCTAGAAAGCATCATTTTACTTTAAGAATTTTACTACTCAAAAAAATTTTTTGACTCCTCTAGGTACCTCATATAAGTGGAATCATACAATATTTGTCTTTTTGTGACTGCTTATTTCACTTAGTATAAGGTCCTGAAGATTCATCCACGTGTAGCATGTATCCGAATTTTATTCCTTAAAAGGCAGAATAATATTCCATTTCATAATTTTGTTTAAGCATTCATCCATCGATAGACATTTGTGTTATTTGCACATTTTGACTATTGTGAATATTATTGTTATGAGCATGTATGTATAAATATCTGTTGGGCATATACCCAGAAGTATATGGGTGTGACTCCTTCATTTTTGAAAGATTTTTTTTGTTGATAGTGTTTTCCTCTTAGTATTCCAAGGATGATGCTCTACTGTCTTCTCACTTGCATTGTTTCCAATAAGAAGTATATTGTCATTATTATCTTTGCTCCTGTCATAAAGTGTCTATTTCTCTGACTTCTTTTAAAGATTTTTGTCTTTATCACTTGTTTTCAGAAATATGATTACAATGGACCTTGGTGTGGTTTTCTATTTTCTTGTTATAATTTGGGTTTTCTTGGGTTTCTTGAATCTCTGGCTTTGTATTTTCATCAAATTTGAAACATTTTTCCCACTTTTTCTCACCTCTCCTCACTTTTTGTGTTTTGTTTAGGATAGTTTCTATTGCTATTTATTCGGGTTTACTAGTCTTTTATTCTTCAGTATCTAGTCTGCCGTAAATGGATATTCAGTGGAATTTTCTTCTCTCACTATAATTTTCATCTCTAGAAATTTAATTTAGGTTTCTTTATATCTTCTATAGCCATATTTATATTTTAATATATTTAGAATACAGTTAAAATAGTTTTTTGATGTCCTGGTCTGCTCATTCTAATATCCATGTAAGTAGAGGATCAGCTTTGGCAGACTGATTTGTTTTTCGCATTATGGGTCATATTTTCCTGCTTCATTGCATGCTTGGAGGTTATTAGATACTAAATAGTGTGTATCTTACTTTGTTTGTTTCTGTTTATTATTTGTATTCTTATAAATGTTTTTGAGCTTTGTTTTGGGATGTGGTTATGTCACTTGGAAAGAGAATGATACTTTCAGGTATTACATTTGGGATTTGTTAGGCAGAACTTGAGTTATGCTCAGAATTGATTATTTCCCACTATTAAAGATGACCTTTCTTTGCACTCTATCCAATGCCCATGAATCTTGAAGTTTTCCAATCTGGCTGATTGGGGATAGTCACCAGGAACTCTTATCTGTAATCCTTTCAGTTGATTCTCTTCCTAGCTTCATGCATTTTCCTCACATGTATTTTCTTAAAAATGGTTAGCTGAATACTTAAAGGAAATCCTCTAAAGAACTCTGGAGTCCTCTCTTTTCACAGGTCCCTTTTCTGTTATTCCCTCCTGCCAACTTGATCTCTCCAGAGTGTTAGCACTCTTTCCTCAATTCATAAATTCCTTTGTGCTTCTCCTGAGTTTTCTTCATCTGCATTGCATTGTTCACACCTTCTGAAGGTAGTTAGCTAGGACAAATATTGTTTTTACATATATTTTCTCTATTTTTATTTGTTTTAGTCAGGAGAGTAAATCTGGTCCATGTTACTCCATTCTACCTAGAGTAGAAGTCTGCTGGTAAGTGTTTAATAACTGAATCTGAAATGAGAAATAGCCCTGATTGTTCTCATAGCACTTTGAGATAATATCAAATAATCAGGCTTATCTGATTCTCCTTGTATATTTTTCCCCTCCTACATCTAAAGTTTCCTTCTAGAGTAGGGGCCCATTTCTCCTATTTTCCATATACCCATCTTCCACCAACAGTACCTAGTACATGTAGACATATAAATAAGTTGCTTAGCATATATTTGTTGATTTATTCATTGATATGTAACTCCTTACTTTATGAATTACCACAAACACAGGTTATACATACACTGTGCTGGCATCAGGAATGTAGAGATTGCTTTCTCTGTATGTGTGTGTGTGTGTGTGTTTGCTTGTTTTTATTCATCTATGAAACACTAAAGCATTGGTAGGTACCCTATTATGTGTGCTAAAGAGAGAGCTTCCCTTGCAAGTGGGTAAAATAGGATATATTTTCAGTGTAAATTCCCAGCCCCTTGCCCCCAAATATCAGCTGTGTTCCTTGTCATTCCACTGCTAGATATCTATTTTTGTTAGTGTCAAAGGCTGTTTTTAGCCTAGAAAATTCTTTTCTTAAATGCCACTATGACCTGTAATGTTCATACGGTAAATGGTCTGGATATACCTAGTATATCAAGTAATACATAAGCTGGAACACTGTAAGGATACCTTGAGGGAATGTGGGTAAAGTAGTGAGAGAAAGGAAATAAATATTATTGGAGACATGTTGGGCATCAGTTACACATTTATTTGATTTTCCTTTTGCTTACATTTAATATGTTCCATTGCTTTGTAAATTGGTAGTTGATATCAAGTGTCTTTAAAGTTTAATACCTATAGGTTTAGAAGCTCTATTTATTGTGATCTTTAGAAAGAAAATAAATAGGGGTTGGGGGGGGCTAAACAGTAGAGCACTCGCCGCCTGGCATATATAAGGCCCTGGGTTCAATTCTATCACTGGCTTGCCTACTAAAGCTGACTCTAGGTTGTCATTTGAGGTTGACGGGTGGAAAACAAGATAGGGCAAACTACGCTGCATGACAGGTTCCTTCCCTCAGTATCTAGATCTTGGTGAACTCAAATTAAAATCTCTTTCAGGTTCAATGTCAAGGGTAGAAAGTCACTAAAAATAGTCCCAAGGGACTATAATCTTCACATCCTGATGGGTGGAAGTATTTAATGCTTTGACTATTTGACTTTACTTAAGATCTCCTAGTATCTCTTATTATGAATCTCTGGACCCATGTACTTCTTCCCCAATAATATTTTTCTTGATTCACTGTTCTGGGTGAAGTCAAGGATCAGGGCCTGAGTTAGCCATGCCCAAGTCAGGTTTTTGAGGAGTCTAAATATTCACCCAATTCTAAGATGATGACTGAGTTGTCCTTGTTCTAATGGGTTCAGTCAGGCCATGGAATGGGAGACTATAAAGTTTCATGGAGTTTGGAAATGTGTAGTGTGTGTGTAATTGGCATGTAAGAAGTATACCTTACTTGAGCAGAGTAGTAGACTATTTCATCTTCCATTAATGGCTTATGTTAATGTACTTCAAGCATATTCTGACAACACAGAAGAAAGTTTTAGGTATTGTTACTATTATTGAATCTTTAGTGGTTATGACTGGGGATATATGATAATAGGATGAATCTGTCAGAAAGCAGTGACTTGTCTATAAGTTTACATGCCAAGGTATGTATTCAAAAACATATAAAATTTCTTTCAAATGAACTTAGGTAATTTATTCATATATTTCAAATAGGTGCATCTAAAATAGGAATTAAATAGGTAATATAAGGCAAGTTGCATTACGCTTTCATAAGTCTATCTCGTGGGTTTTGTTTTCGTCTTTATTTTACTCTGAAATTCCATGTGAATTCAGCACTCAAGAAGCTGTTTCCTGTCAGTTCCTTTGTCCTCAGGAGACAACACCAGAAAGATGCCAGTATGGGTCATTATTTTCAAGGTCATATGATTAAATCTGCAAGCACACATCTTTGTTTTCATCTATGATGTCAACTACTGACATTAGTTTTCAATTTGAAATTTTTTAATTGATAAAACAGATGAAGTTCATATAGAAGAGTGTTTTCTAACATTTGGTAAGAGGATGCCCTTCTATAGAGCACCTATAGGATCACCTAAAGACTTATTACAAATGTACATTTCTAGGATCCACTTCAGGTCTATTTAATCAGAATCTCTGGGTGTGGGACTCAGGAATCTACATTTTAAACGAGCTTCCTATTGGACACTGTTGCATGCTAATAATTTTTAAGTGCTTCTGCAGAATTTTTAAATGTATATTCCCTCAGCTTTATTAGGACATAATTTACAAATACTTTTTAAAAAAAATTGTATATATTTATAATGTCCAAAATTATGTTTTACCAAATGTATAGATTGTGAAATGATTAAACCAACTAATTAGCATATCCATCAACTCATGTATGAGTACTTTTTTCTAAATGAAAGGATCCTCTAAATAAGAATCGGTTCCTTTCCTGTTAGTTGTACCCTTGTATTTAACTGAATGAGTTACATTTTGGTTCAGTGCTTATTCTTAAAAGTTACTGCCATTTTCACTTGTGTTTAGCTCTCTGTTGAAACAATTCCAGTCAGTTTGAAGTCAGAGTGCCACTTGTTGCTGCTTTTAGCTCCAGTGGTTACTCTTTATTACAGTCAAAGTGAATATGTTTGCCAAATCTGTTACTGCTTGCTTACGTCAGTGGTTCTCCTACTTGAGGTTGCATCATTATTGCCTAGAGGGAATGCTGAAACACAGATTGCAAGACCACATCCTCAGAGTTTCTAATTCAGTAGATGTGACATGGGGCCTTGAAGTTTACATTTCTAATAGGTTCTTGTTTGATGTTGTTACTGGAGGTTTGGGGACCAGACTTTGAGAATAGAGTTATAGGAACAAATTACCTAAGATTTCAATCAGTGAAAAATGGTTCTCAAACCTGACTGCCTACTGCAATCACCTGGGAAACTTAAAATGCATATTCATACCTTGGACTTGTTTCAGATTAATCAGAATCACTGGGATTACAGCCCTGGCATGAGTATCTTTTAATATTCCCAGGTGATTTTAATGGGAATTCAATATTGCAACACACATTTGCTAAAATTTCTAGGTGAAATTTCCCTCTATTCCTCACACTGTCCCCCATGTAGCTGAATAATGAAGGGAGAAGATGAAAGGTCCCTATACTTGTTACTTCCTCCACTGGACAACTTTCCTCCTGTACCATGTTGCCTATAGCAAAATTTGCCTTTTAATCTGAACTTTGACCTATTTTCAAGGCTCTCAATGCTGGCTGGGGATGAATTTATGTCAGGATAATCTTTCCCTCCTTCTCTGTCTATGGAAATATAAGTCAATTTATTTCAGTAGCATTAAGCCATTCATCATCAAACTTATTATCCTGAAAGGTTTGGTGCAGGAGCTCTTCTATAGAATGTTTGCAACAGATGATGTTTTTAATCTCTTTATTTATAGCATTCTCCTTAATTGGAGTATGTCAAGCAAGTGACACTAGTTGGAATACCTTAATTGTTGTATATTCATCATGACCGTAGTTAGAAACAATATTTTTGATCATGATGAATCCTTTTTCATTACCAACTTTTGCAGACCGCAGAAATCACAGTTTTGCTATGAAAGGATGCCTTCAGATAGCTATGTAGATGCTTAATTCACCTGTCAGAGAGTGGGTGGGGAGGGAGAGCAGGTTCTTCACAGTCTCCCTACAATCTTACCTAGAATGCAAACCACATTTGAGAAGGGGGTTTCATGGAGATAGGCAGGGAATGTTGGGAACAAGTTGAGTATCCAGTCAAGTTTCTTTCATCATTCATGTGATCCACCAATATTTGCAGAGGGTCTGCTCTGTCTGGCACTATTCTAAGTGCTGGTCAAACCATAGTGGTCTAGGTAAAATTTCTGCCCTCATGGCATTGACATTCTATTGGCTAGAATATGAGGGGACTTTAAAAATATAAACAAGTAGAATATTATGTGTATGTACTTTTCAAGTTGTGATAAGTGTTATGAAGAAAAAAGGGGTAGAGAATGAACTGGCAGTGGAGCAGAGATATGCTGGTTTACTTTGGGATATTATAAGAGTCTCTGAGGAGGTGACATCTAAACTGAGACCTGAATGATAAGAAAGAATGAAGCTTAGGAGAGTTTGTGAGAAGCACATTTCCAGCAAAGAAATAAGTGTAAAGCCAAGGACAGACAAAAATCAAAAAGCTAGGGAGCAAGGGGACAGCAATCTTGGGCCAAACCAGGTAGGGTTTGTAGGCTATGGTAAGGAGTTAGGGTTTCATTTCAACTGCAATGAGAAGGTGTTTGGGGAAGTTTTAAGCAGAGATCAGAAGAATAAAATTACCTAATTAATGATTTAAAATTATTACTCTGGCTGTTTTGTGGAAAATGGCCTATAAGAATGATGGCAAGATTGAATACAGGAGACCAGATTGGAAGCTGTTGCAGTAATTTAGGCCAAATATAATGATGACTTAGCCTAAGGTTATAGACATGTAGAGGGTGAAAAGTGGGTGAATTTATTAATACCATGAATTTTAGAGGCCTAGCCAATGAGACTTGGTGATAAATTGGATATAAGATGGGAAGAAAAGAGAGGAGATGTTTGGATTTTTGGTTTGAACACCTAAAAGAATGTTGGGCACATTTTTTTGAAATGGGGAACAGTAGAAGGAAAAAAAAAATTGTGAGAAAATGAGGAATTCTACTACAATCATTTCTACTTTGAGATGTCTATAACAAAGTGGAAATGCTGGATTGGCATCATGAATTAAGTCCAAAAGAGAGATCTGGGTTGGAGATAGACATGGGTTCTGAATGAGCTAGAGAATGAGTGTAAAAGAAAGAAGAGATCTGAAGTCTGAGCTCTGAGGCCATTTGAGGGCTAATGGTCAGGGAAATGAGGAAGCAGTGGAGGAAACTAAGGAGAAAGCAGTGATGTAAGAGGACAAATCAGTGAGTGAATATCCCTGAAACCTAAGTGAATCAATTGAATGCAGGAGGAAGGGGTGAGTCACACTGACCAGTTCTGCTGAAAGATGTGTGCTGAGCCAGTATATTGCAGTGAACAGAATGCTGGTTTGCGAAGCCAGGAACTCAACTAACAAGAACTAACTGCATCATCAACATCATCACCACCATCATCATGCAGTCATCTTTTGTTATCTGTAGGTGATTGTTTCTAAGACTTCCATGGATACCAGAATCTAAGGATGCTCAAGTTCCTTATGTAAAATGCTGTAATATTTGCATATAATCCATGTATATACTCCTGTATACTTTAAGTCATCTCTAGATTACTTTTTAAATTTATTTATTTTGATTCATTGTACACAAACGGGGTACAACTGTTGTTGCTCTGGTTGTACATGAAGTAGAGTCACACCATTTGTATAATCATACATGCACATAGGGTAATGATGTTTGTCTCATTCTGTTATTTTTCCTTTCCCCCACCTCCTCCCCACCCCTCTTTTTCCTCTATACAATCCATCCTTCCTCTGTTCTTGACTCCCTCCCACCCCCAGTTATGTATCATCATCCACTTATCAGAGAGATCATTTGAACTTTGGTGTTTTGGGATTGGCTTATCTCACTTAGCATGATATTCTTCAACTGCATCCATTTACCTGCAAATGCCATAGTTTTATTCTTTATGGCTGAGTAATATTCCATTGTGTATATATACCATAGTTTCTTTATCCATTCATCAATTGAAAGGCATCTAGGTTGGTTCCACAATCTAGCTATTGTGAATTGAGCAGCTATGAATATTGAAGTGGCTGCATCACTGTAGTATACTGATTTTAAGTCCTTAATTCCTAATATAATGTAAATACATCTAAATTGTTTTTGTACTGTATTATTTATAGAAGAAAGACAAGAAAAAAGTCTGTATTTGTCCAGTGCAGTTATTTTTCTGAATATTTTCAACCTACAGTGGATTGAATCTGTGGATATGGAACTCCCGAATACAGAGTGCCAATTGTAGTAGTGGTGAATACTTTCCCCCCATATCTGGTGTGTTTCAGGCACTGGGCTAAATGTTTGCATGCATCATTCTTCACAACAGCCAAAATGAGTTATACACTATTAAGTTTCTTGTTTCACAGATAGGGGAACCAAGGCTCACAGAGGTAAAGTCATTTCCTCAAATGTCATACAGTGTGATCTGGGGGAAACTGTTTTCCTGTTTGAATATCAGTTTCCCTCATCTCTAAAATGAATGAGTGGATTACTTTACATTTTTCTCAACCACAGGATCTTCTCATCTTAAACAAATGCAGATGCCAAAACTTAACATATGAAACAGCAGAGATGCACTGTTTTAAGTTTGGGTGTAGGATTTGTAGTCCCAGTCACTGAACTGGGCTCCTCTTCCCTTCCCTCTTCTCTGCCCTGTGGTTTGCAAACCTCTTAATGATATGCCTTTGGCTTTTGGAATTCCAGAAGTCACATTTTTACCTACCTCCCACATTGTGACTAATTATTGAATTACAGGGTTGTTGGCCAGTATTAGGAAATTCTGTGGCTCTGCACTACATATCACAGAGCCACCAGTACATGTGGGATAGAATTATGGACACTGCACTTTAGTGAAATGCTCTCTGAAGTAAACATGTAGGTGAATAAGGCCCAAAACTATATATCTTGAAAAAATTGGATGATCAAGAAGTATTTGGTTAATTAAAAAATATTGAGAGGGGCTGGGGATATAGCTCAGTTGGTAGAGTGCTTGTCTAGCATGCTGGGTAAAATCCCCATCACCAACAAAAAAAATGAGAGAGATTCTTTGTCATCTTTTCAAGGAAATAATTTCTCTGTACCCAGAAAAAGTCAGGAGTCTTCCTCTGTATATGTTCCCTGTACTTTCTTCCCACCTCCACCATAGTCGTTGATGTGTGTGAGACCATTATCATCTGATTACCTCTCTCATTCCTCCAATAGATGGACCCACATTTCTTTTCTGACACCTTCACCTAATGCAGCATCTGAATGCTCTCCCCGACCCACATATATCAAATGAATAACAGACTCTCCATTTGGGGAGAAGGTGACTGTAAGAAGGGAAGGAAAATTATTTGGTGGGTCTTAAAAGACCCTGTTGCTTCCTGCTCATTTGGTATTCAGTGGAATGTTTTTGTCTTTGGGAACTTGCTTCATACAGTGGTGTAGACATGGGATTCCTCAGAGCCTATTAGCATGCCATAAACAAGGAGGAATACATGTGTTTCTCTTCTCCTGGTATGAAAATACTGCTAAGCAACTGAGTGCAAACGTTTGGGTTGGGTCTTCCAGCTCCAGCTATGCTAATGGAATGAAATATTAAGGCAAATATAGTCAATGGCCTGCAAGGGAGAAGATTGACATTTGTTAGGTTGTCCTGCAGGGGAATGGGACAGGGCAGCAATTCAATTCCTATCAGTTCAGAGACCTTTTGTAGCTGGAAACTGAAAATGATCACTGCAAATGCCTAGTGTTGCCAGGATGAATATACATTCCCTTGCTTTGCCTAGAGCAGGATGGTAGAACAGAGAGAACAGAGAATTTGTGTGATATTGACCTATATTAGAACCCAGTTTTGTATATTTCTAGTTATGAGATTTTTGGTAAGTTATGAAATTACTCTGAATTTTAATTTTCTCTTCTATAAAATGAGGTTAATGTCATCTACTTTGATAAGTTAGTATAAGGATTTTTTTTTTTTTTTGGTGGTGCTGGGGATCAAACTCATGGCCTTGACTTTACCAACTGAGCTATCTCCCTAGCCCTAGTATAAGGATTTTACATAGTAATTCTAAATTTATGATACCTGAAAAATAGTAAGCTAGTTTTACCTGTGCCATAAGTAGGCCATAAATATCATCCTATCAGTGTGTCTTTCCCATTAAATACCTCAGGTGAAGAGTGGGTGATGATGGTACCCGTGAGGCAAGTAGGGAATGCAGACTCCTAGCCTTTGAATAGCTCTATTATCTCTTCAACCTGTCTGCAGATGGAGCCTATGCATTTTCATTGGTTAAGTCGTCCTGTCTTTCTTCTCTTCCTGAAAAAAAAAATCTTTTACCATAGTTTATACTATAGGATGCATCTTTCTTTCATTCATTTTCTGGTTAATTCCTTTCATACATTTTTCAAAGGCACTTCTGTGAGTGAGGCCCTTTTCTAGGTGCTACAGATACATGTTTAAAGACAACAGTCATCTCTTTCTTGGAACTTGAAGTATTTTGAGGGTGACAGTTAATGATGATGATGATGACGATGATGATGATAATAATAATAATAAAAGATAGGTAGCTGGGCATGGTGGTGCACACCTGTAATCTCAACTACTTAGATGCCTGAGACAGGAGGATCACCAATTTGAGGCTAGCCTGGGCAACTTAAGGAGATCCTGTCTCAAATTTAAAAATAAAAATGGCTAGGGATATAGCTCAGTGGTAGAGTGTCCCTTGTTAGAAATACCAGGTGTTACAAAGAATCAAACACATGTACTCGAAACTAACTTGGCAAGGAAAACTTTACTTCTGCAGAAAGGTGTGCTACTGAACAAAATCTAGCAAGAAAGCACACTTGGGTGGGCTGTCTGCCTGCTTTTATCCCTATAGCACTCTACCTCCTTGCTCAGAGAGGAGGAGCTCAGGGTTACAATGTAAGTGACTGGGTAATTTAAAAATTGGGGTGGGCAAAGGGAAATTGGCTACAATTAGATCTTACATCCCAATTAAGGCTAAATACTATATTCTGAAAATGAACCACTGAACTTTCTATTTCTCACACCCTCTACCACTGATGAATTCAATCCCCAATACCACAAAAGAACAAAGAACAAAGAAAAAAGTAAAGTAAAATATCATTGTTTATTACATGATAATAAGTGCCAGGGACATGACTAAAGCAGGAAGAGGTGACAGGAAGTATCAAAAATTTCCCAAATGACAGAGTAGCAGTTTTATCTTATTTTTTAAAATTTATTTATTTATTTTATAAATTTTTTACAGACTGCATTTTGATTCATTGTACACGAATGGGGTACAACTTTTTGTTTCTATGGTTGTGCACAATGTAGATTCACACCATTCCTGTAATCATACATGTACATAGAGTAATGATGTCTGTCTCATTCTACCATTTTTCATACCCTCCTCCTTCTCATTTCCTTCTACATAAAGTTCCTCCATTCTTCTCTCACTCCCACCCATGCCCCATTATATATCATCATCATGGAAAACATTTGGCCTTTGGTTTTTTGGGGATTGACTTATTTCACTTAGCATGATATTCTCCAATTTCATCCATTTGCCTGCAAATGCCATAATTTTATCATTCTTTATGGCTGAGTAATATTCCATGGTATATATATACCACAGTTTCTTTATCCATTCATCAATTGAAGGGCATCTAGGTTGGTTCCACAATCTGGCTATGGTGAATTGAGCAGCTATGAACATTGATGTGGCTGTATCTCTGTAGTATGCTGATTTTAAGTCCTTTGGATATAAACTGAGGAGTGGGATAGCTGGGTCAAATGGTGGTTCCATTCCAAGTTTTCTAAGGAATCTCCACACTGCTTTCCAGAGTGGCTGCACTAATTTGCAACCCCACCAGCAATGTACAAGTGTGCCTTTTTCCCCACATCCTCGCCAACACCTGTTATTGTTTATGTTCTTAGGGAAGGGATCACTGAAAAGGTGACATTTGAGTAAAGGGCTGAAGAACTTGCAGTTACCTGGGGAAGAGCACCCTAAGAAGACAGTACACCACAATCATAAAGGCTCTGAAGCACGGAAACAGCTGGTGTGCATGCATGGTAGCAAAGGGGCCAGAAGAGCAAAAATTGAGTGAACAAGAGGAACAATAGTAGAAAATAAGGCCAAAGAGGTAAATGGGGAGTCAGAGGGCAGATGGTGAGAGCCTTGAGGGTAAGAGTAAGGACATTACCATTTACTTTACTGAGATGGAGAGCTATGGAAAACAGAAGAATCTCTTTAGTGGCTGTGTAAAGACAAAGAGGGGCAAGAATAAGGACAAGATTCCATTTAGTGAGCCTGTTACTCATTTTAGTCACTGTCATTAGCAAAGAAGATGATAGAAGAAAGGTGGTATTGAGCAGAGAGCCTGACCTATCAGTTTGAGTTGACCACTGGTTAAGGATGTAATTAGGGAATATAAAAAGGAAAGTAGGTATGTATCAATGACTGATTTAATAATTTTACTGTTGTCAGGTGGTGGGGTTTCACTAACATCAAGACATTGCCTCAGTTCAACATTTTGTTCACTCTGACAACCACATGATCCTGGGTCTCATTCTAGCATTGGAAAAAGTCTCAAACTCATGGTGAAATGCTAAAGTGCAAATGGCTCTTCCCTGCCTTTTCATCATTATATCTTTTCTCAGATTTAATCTTCGGCTCTTTGCTACAAAAGCATTACCAGATTCCTTAGCATAAACAACTGGGTGTCTGAGAGATGAGCTTGTTACATATGTCATTTCCTCCCTGGATAAGGAAATTGTGGGTTACAAGTTCTCTAAGGTTGAAGGCTTTAATATTGTTAGTTTTCCTAAATTGCATTTACTTTGAATATCTAGAAATATGAGCATGGGGCTATTTCTAATTTTCCTGTCATCTGAGAAGTGGTCTAGGTACTAATGGCAGGATGTCACCTCTTGCCTGTTCCTAATTGCACCCAGAGGCAGGGAACACATTTGGCAAATTTAGTAAATAAGTAAATAGGCTCCAAGAAGGATGAAACTGTGCTGTGTTTTTAGTCATCAGGTGGCCATAATGAGGGCAAAGTTAAGGTTGTGTCTGTGCAGGCCAGATGATGTGATTGTGACAGAGCTAATCTGTTAATTTCCACTGGTTTAATGATCCACTGCTTGCCTTCAAGGGCAGTGCTGAGTCCAGAAACAGCTGACATGAACCAGACTGTTCTGCCACAGTCCTTATGATTCTAGGCTCCTCATCAGCATCATACCGAATGTAAAATTGCTAATGTACCCAGCCCTTTTCAGGTTATTTTCACACATATCTCACTTCATCATCAATAGGCAGGACAAGGATTATTGTGCCTCTTTTTGGATAAGGAAATTGAGGTCCCAAAGAAGGAAAGAGTCTCATATGTAGCCAAAGAATAGTACACCCCAACCTTGAATCCAATAAACTCCAAGTTCATTGCTTCTTCCTGAACAGGAATCACATTGCTCATCACAGAATTATTCAACTTTCTTTATTAAATGCCTATTTGCATCAAATGCTATATTACTATAAAAAATGTACATAGACTTTTTTTCAAAATCCTTATTGTCTGTGTGCAGAGGGTATATCTATATATGATAAATAGGAGCATGGGGAAAACAAATACTCAATTCATTAACATTGAATTTGAATTGAAATATGAGTAGTAAATGGAAAGGAGGCTGAGTGGTGTTGAACCTATGTTCTGAGTGACCACTAGGGTAATGAATCATCCCAGTTTGCCTGGTAGTAAGAGAGTTCATGGGACAGTGCTAAAACCAGGAAAAATCCAGCCAACTGGAAGAATTTGTTCACACTAAACAGCCACACTTCCCTGTGGGCAAAATATGGTGACAGAAAAATGTTATGGAAGGAACACTGACCTGGAGCTAAAAATCTAGGTTCAAATCCCAGTTCTGTCACCTACTAACTGGGTAACCTGAGGGATGCTGTTGCTTCTAAGTCACGACTTTCTCATCTCGAAAATGGTAATATCCATAGGATCTATCTCCTAGAGTAGGGAGTAATGAAATAATCCATATAGGGAAAAATGCTAAACTAAGAATTATACAAATGTAAGGTTTTATTTAATTGTTTTCCAAAGAAAGCAATGAGAGAATGCCTTATGTTTATTTTCATGGATCTGATCTGTATATAAGAATAAACCAAGTTTTAAAAAGCCTTGAATGACTCAAAGAGTCAAGTCAGTGAACAAAATTGACAAATACAGAATGACACTTCTGGGCCTGGACTGCCTATCTTTTGGTTTCACAAATCTGGAATATAGAAAGTAAATGGATGTTACTTATCTTTCCTCTTCTACCAAACCAAATATGAGAAAACATTGGTTTTCTACTTCCTTTTGTTCACCAGTTTTGTCAAAGGTGGTGGTCAGACATCACATGGATAGCAATCATACACTGTCAAAGTGGAACACAAAATAGTGATATGAGTTGGGCTTTAACTTTCCTTTATGTTTCCCACCTTTACTTCAAATCATCAAGTGACAGTTTGGATGGAATTATCTGATTTTTAAACAGAATCCACTTCTATGGATAGTGGGATGGCATAGCTAAGAAAAAATTAGATTTAGTTTCTATAAAGGTTTTGTTCTTTATTTATTCATTCAGCTCATATGTATTAAGAGTCTATCAGGTCCCCATTAGTGTACTTGGCACAGACAACATAAACAATGAACGAAGCAGAGCAGGTACTTGCCCTTGTGAGTTTATATTCTAGTGGAAGGAACCAGATGTTAAACACCTTCTACACCAATGAATACTTCATAATTACACATTTTGAATAATGCTATGATTGAAAAAGGGGAGCGGGTTTTGAAAAAGAATAATGGTATTTTAAATTTAGGCTGGAGCATTTGGAAATGATACTTATACCTCAAGGTCTCCTCTGCTTTTGGAATGAAAGTGAGATGAATGGTTTTTCTCTTTACCCAAATTGCAATGAGATACTCAATTTGGGAGTTTTGGCATCAGCTTTTTGCTCACTATTTTCTGCTCATTGCTCACTCAACAAATATATAAGCATGTACTATATGCTAAGCATTGTGCTAGGTGCTGGGATGAAGTGCAGAGAGCAGGCACATAAACTTCCTGCCTTCATGGAGTTTATGGTTCAGTGAATGTTAGTGGGGGATAAATATATGTCACGTGGTTAGACTGGCTGAAAAACTAAGGTGGGGGCTAGTTAGTATTTGAAATAAAATGGGCAAGAAAGGCCCAATGGAGAAAGCAAGAGAGCCAGCTGTGGAGATTTCTGGTAGATCATTTCTAGATAGAGGGAACAACCAGTGTAAAGAATATGAGGCTGCAGTGTCCTTGTGTTTTTGTGGAACAGTGAGGAAGTCAGTGTGTCTAGAGCAGGGTGGACACGGGAGAGAATGTCTGAGGATAGAGTCATAAAAGTAGTGAGATGGAGGGGTGATGAAATCATGCAAATCTGATAGTCCATTGTAATAAGGAGTTTGGGTTTAATCCATCTACTTGAAAGAAATGAGGGTGATACTTTAAGAATACTGTCTCCCTTCTATTTTCATGAGATTCCTTTTCATTCCTCTAGTTTCCACATATGAGAGACCAGTAAAGTGGAGGAAGGGCATCAGGGGATGGGGATGGGAGAGAAAAGGGAGATACTTGAAAGTGAAATTGATCAAATTATGTTATGTACAGGTATGAAAAGTCACAATGAATCCCACTATTTTATAATGCACCAATAAAAATTTAAAAATCAAAGAAAAAGAATACCATTTCTAAAACTTGGCAGAAAATTTTACTGTCTCTATGAAGGAAAGGTATGTGCATGGGAAGCTGGAATGGTGCCAGTCCAATACTAATGAATGCATCCAAGTTTGAGAAATTGACAGAATCAAACTGGGTAGGTTTTAGAAATAAAGAGTTCAGGTTGGTGCATGAAAAAAATAAAGACAAAAAGATGAAGTGAATTCCAAGTTTGGACAGTAATCTTGGTGTATAATAAGTAAAGGAATCTTAGAGTCAAGGATGTGATTCTTAGAATCGATTTATTAATGAAGTAGTATTTTTCAAATTGGAGATTTTTTTCCTTTCACAATAAGCAGAGGGAATGGAGAAGACAAGAATCTTAGAGAGATTAAACCAAACAGCAGAGACCTAGGCAGTAGAGCTTCTTTTAGCTGTTCAAGACAATTGCTCCTGATGAAGATGGATTGTATCACCTACTTGCCTGCCTAGACACAGCCACTCTAAAGAACTCCCACTTTCTTTTCTTTCACTCCCCCCCCCCCCTCTTAAATATGCTGAAATTCAAGAGGGAAAACATACAAATGTTCGGTACTAGCAGCATGCAAGATTGTGACTTTTAAACTTTTCAGAGTGAAAGATCCCATTGAAAATGTAATAAAAGCTATAAAATCTCTATTCAGAAAAGCACTGATGGGCTGGCGATATAGCCCATCACGTAGAGTGCCTGACTTGCATGATGGAGGCCCGGGTTCGAGTCTTCAGCACAGTGGGATTGCGGAAATAACAAACAAAGGAAACCATATTTGAGACTCCCAGAAAAGCAGTGATGAACAGATGATTGTTAAATATTGGGTAATATTTGCATAGATTCATGAATTCCCTAAAAGTCCAGCATGGATGTCCTAGAGGAACATGGAATTCAAGTGAAGTTACTCTGTCCTAAGAGAACAACCAGGGTTTTTGCTTTAATAAAGGCAATTGTGGGCTTTAAAGGACTAGGAACGGAAACATAAAACATTAGTTTTATGATGGCATTAGTTGAGGTTATTTTCTCACCTACCCATTTTCTCTGGACTAATAAAAACACTCTTTGTTTTTGCTCTTCTCAGTGCTGACCATTGGGATTTACACAAGGGACAGGGGCTCATGAGAGCCCCTCTGCTTTCTCATGTTTCCAAGGGAAAGGAATCTGGTCACACTATCTGAAATAAAGTCAAGAAAGAGAGGCACAGTCAGGGTACATCAAGGGATCTAAATTCTCTCACATGTATAAAAATCTTCCAAAAGGAAGAGTATCATCCTTGACCAAGTTTAGGCACATACATCAGCCCCAGGTTGCCTGTGGTTGCTGATGTTAGTGCACAGTCTCAAAGAACATGCTCTCAAATTGGGAATACTTTTCTTTGTGTGGAAACGTCCCTATTTAGATGCTTGATTTTTAAACCTCTCGGCAAATATTCAATGGAAAAAGCTCAGGGCTGAGCCAAAGGCAATTATGAAGTTGGAGACCCATAAGCAGTAACTATTTGGAGATGCTTGTTGTCCTTGCCTCTCCACTGCTCTCTCCAACCCCACCTCACAACCTGCTGTAGACTGACCATTTTGTGTATCCTGGTTCATTCCCAATGTTTGCTTTTTTATCACTTCAACATTATGTAGAGGATTATTAGTAATGACGACATTTGTGCTACTTCTCCAGCACTAAAGTTAGCTAGATGTCTGATGATTTCATGTCAATGTTGAATGTCTTTTTACTATTTCCTTTCATTAGCCAGCAGGAAAAGGAAGATTTGATGGTGTTCAGTGTGCCCTTTATGTTCTCCTGGAAGCAAAATGAGTTTAATTAATTTCTACAGTTTCACTTTTCATCCTCCAGCATGACAGGTGTTCATGCTGTTTTAGTCCGATGACTAATCAAACTATTTTGCAGCATTTTGGTTCCAAGCCTTGACCCATAGCTACTCTGCAAAATCTGCATGTTGGCAGCCATGTCTGTTTATTAAAAGAATTTTATAGGGAAACGAAAGAGGAGGAAGTGGCCCCTGTGGGTCCTATGTATTGACACAGTGTTAGTGCTTGTTGAGTGTTGACTAAATTCACAAAACAATACACCATTTGGGAGGGGAATGGTTCTTTCTGTCAGGACTTTCAAGGGCCTGTCAGAAACCACAGGGTAAGGTTAGAGTCTCCTACTCAGGGCACTTTCTTCTTTAGTTGAAGTGAGAAGTTGTCTTCAGACCAGGACTTAAGAGAAGCAACAACAACATCACCAACAATAACAACAAGGCCATACTTGCCCTTAAGAGCTTTGCAGGATATAGCATTATGGACTTGGGAACTACTATAAATGGGAATAGTTTATGTTGCAGGTTTCTAATTTTTGCCAAACATTCTGCAATTTGGAATATGCTGAAAAGTCACTTCATTTTTGGCTCCAAATTTCAGTGTTTGACAGTTAACATAGATTTAGAATGGCCTTTGGAAGGCATTTAGGGAACTCTTAATGGAAGTTAGTTTTTATAATTGGGAACTTGAGGAAGAATAATTATTTCTAACTAGATCATAACCTCCATAAGAGTGTGACCTCTGTTTATATTCATCCTTATATCTTCAAGGCCTACTACATACCTCACTCATCATATTCTTTCTACTACATAATTGTCAAAAATGAAAATTTATTACCAGGAGAGCAACTCGCCTCCTCTCCTGCATTTAGGGGAAAAAGCTATCAATCTCTAGATTACTACACCTAGGTAGTAATCCTGTTTAAGAAGTTTGGAAGAAGTGGCCTCTGTTCCCTTATGTACTATAAACGTTCTGACATCTTTTCCTCACATGCTTACACTAATCTTATCTCAATTCGAGAGTTAAATCAATAAAATAAGAGTTTTGGTCTTTGTTGTATTTTACTTCATTAAATATCACAGTTCTTTAAAACCATGTGAGATAGATTCTTCAGTTACATCAAAGTCCTTTTATATTTAAGGACAATATATTAGGAAGTTGGATGAACTTATTTTCCTAGAGGTTATTAAACATTGTAAACAAAATCCTACCAAACATTGCCCTAGTCACTTGAAATCATTCCAGAGTACTTAATTTACAGAAAACTATAACAATTTCTTTTACCTGCTTCAGAATACTTACTTTACATCCAGATACAATTTATTATATATTTGAAGTTTAAACCATGGAAAAGTCAAACAAACAGATTTGTATGGCATTTTCCGCCCTCTAGCTTGATGAGGAAGAGTAAGTAAAGCCACATCCAAAGACTGGTAAGACTTAAAGCACAGTCAGCCCAAGTTCCTAAAACTGGTTTCATATTTATATTGGATAATGAAAAATCATGTTCTCCATGGGAACATTAATGCTGTAAATAAGATTCAATCACTGAAGAAAAAATGGTCATTCTCTGTAGATTATATATTTTCCATATAATTATTATTATATCTTGATTATTTGAAAAATGGCAGTCTATGTGAGGTAGAACAAACTGATAATTTTTAGTTGCCCAGAGAGATCAATTAAGAAATATGCCATTTCCTAATCAAACTGAATAAATGAATGTTGATTGTAGAGGTATTTCTGTCATGCTCTTTATATTTGAATTTACTTACTATTCAAGTTTTCTTTCCCTTCTGAGATAATTTGCCTGCAATATTTTGATTATGGATCTAAGACTCAGACAGGCTTTCTGTAAGCTAATATAATAACAAAAATAAGTACAATTTCCCATATTCATTTTCATAAAAATGAAACTCTGATTTCTGTTTGACTGACTTAATACACAATGACTTTGATAATCCTAGTGCATACATTTTTAAATTAAAATTATGTAGCAACAACTGGGTACCAAAACTTGAAGATTTTTTTTCTCTTTGACTTTCAACAGATTGATTATGATTTATCTGTGCGTGGATCTCTAAGTTTATTCTACCTGGAGGTCATTGAGGTTCTTGGAAATGTAAATTAAGTTTTCTCAATAAAATAGGGAAGTTTTTGTCATTTTCTCTTCAAATATTCATTTTTCTTTTGTTCTTTCCTTCTGGAACCCTTAATATATATAAATCAGCATGCTTGATGGTGTCCATACGTCTCCTAGAAATTTTTCTTCATCCTTTCCTTTTTTTGTTCCTCAGACTAGATTATCTCAATTGACCTGTCTTCAGGCTGATGATTCTTCATTCTGCCTTCTCAAATCTGATGCTGAACCTATCTAGTGAATTTATAATTTTAATTACTGTACTTTCCAATTCCAGAATTTCTATTTGGCTTGTTTTTAATGTCTATCTCTTTACTGTTAAAGGATCATCCTGCTTTCCTTTAGTTATTTGAACATATTTTAAACAGCTGATTTAAAGTCTTTGCTTAATAAATCCAATGTCTGTGGCTTTTGTAGGGACAATTTTCTATTGACTATACCTTTTTACATGTACAGGATATATTTTCTTGTCTCTTTGCATGTATTGTAAACTTTTTTGAAATTTAGACATTTAAAATAATGTGGTAAGCCTGTAAAGGAAATTCCCCTAGAATTTGTTGTTGTTTTCATTTGTTTTGTTATTTTTTTCCATTTGTTTATTTAGTGATTTGCCTGGACCTATTCTGTTAAGTCTGTATTCTTTATCTTGTGGGGTCACCGAAGTCTCTGCTCAGTTTTCCTAGTGGTCAGCTAGCGATTTGACAGAAATGTACTTAAGTGACTTGAACTAAAAAATTCCTCTGACTTTGTAGAAGGACTTTCTATGATTGTTGGGGCTTGCCTTCAGCCATTTAGCAATTTATTACTCTTTTTTAACCTTTACCTCCTGCTTACAAATGCAGAACCCCAAGGTCAGTAAAGATGAGAAAGTAAGGCCTTATTAGGCCTTTCCTGGGCAAGCCCATAGTCCTACCCATTTGTGTGACTGATATAGTCTGAATGACCCCTGAAATTCATGTGTTGAAACTTAAATCACCAGTATGATAGAATTAGGAGGTGGGGCCTTTCAGAGGGGATTGTGATGAGAGTGGAGAACTTATGAATAAGATTTAGTCCTTTTTAAATGAGACTTCACACAGTATATTGCCCATTTTTCTCTTCTACTCTTCTGTTATGTGAGGACACAGTGAGTGTCCCTTTTACCCCATAACCTTCTGTTATGTGTGATGCCACTGTAAGAAGATGCCATCAATGGAGTAGGACCGATATCACATCAGGTCATGAGGACTAAGCCACTTATTTAGGGACCATAGGGTGGGTGTGGTGTTATATGTGAATATAGACAACTAAAATTCTATTAGGCAGGGAGGGTTGATGAAGTAGAACAACTGACTGAATTACCTCACTTAAATTGAGACAGCAAACCTACACTTAAAATTGAGAAACACTATGACTAAGAAAAATATTTAATAAAATCCATAATCAGGAAATGAATTTACTGCAGATTAAAAAATAACAGGGAAATCAGAAAATGGTATTAAAAATAACTGAATTTCTTGATAATCGCCATTCTAATTGGGGTGAGATGGAATCTTAGGAATATGAGCAACAACAGGTGTTGGCGAGGATGTGGGGAGAAAGGTACACTCATACATTGCTGGTGGGGCTGCAAATTAGTGCAGCCACTCTGGAAAGCAGTGTGGAGATTCCTTAGAAAACTTGGAATGGAACCACCATTTGACCCAGCTATCCCACTCCTTGGCCTATACCCAAAGGACTTAAAATCAGCATACTACAGAGACACAGCCACATCAATGTTCATAGCTGCTCAATTCACAATAGCCAGACTGTGGAACCAACCTAGATGCCCTTCAATTGATGAGTGGATAAAGAAACTGTGGTATATATATATATATATATACACACACACAATGGAATATTACTCAGCCATAAAGAATGATAAAATTATGGCATTTGCAGGCAAATGGATGAAATTGGAGAATATCATGCTAAGTGAGATAAGCCAATCTCAAAAAGCCAAAGGACGAATGATATCGCTAATAAGTGGAGGATGACACATAATGGGGGGGAAGGAAGGGTTAGTGTTAGGGTTAGAGTTAGGGTTAGGGAGGGGGGCAAGTATGGAGGAAGGAAGTACTGTATAGAGGGTAAAGAGGGGTGGGAGGGGTGGGGGGAAGGGAAAAAATAACAGAATGAATCAAACAACATTACTCTATGTAAATTTATGATTACACAAATGGTATGCCTTTACGCCATGTACAAACAGAGAAACAACATGTATCCCATTTGTTTACAATAAAAAAAAATAACTGAATTTAAAATTTTCAAATATGTATAGATATGCATTTAAAAAATATCTATATGAGGAAAAAATAAAACAAACATATACTACTAAAGATTCTGGAAATAAAAAAATTGAAATTTTAATAGAAAGCTACAAAAATAGAATAAATTCTAGGAATAAATTTATTTAAAGGGCTGAGGTAAAGCATCAATCTAGAGTTCTTAAATCAGTTTAACTGTCATTTATGAATGAGGGGCATGAATAGGAACAACCAGAGGGGGACCTTAGGACCCACTCCTGAACATGTACTCATACATCAAAAACTGTGAAAAGTCCCAGAATAGAAAAAATAACTACACACAAATAAAAGAGGAAGTGGAATTCATCTCAAGTGATGTGCAAGTTCAAGACCTCTGAAAATATGAGAAAACCAGCAATAATCTTAACCCAAAATTCAGACTCCCCTAAAAAAGAATTCCACAGATATGGAAGTGGATGAAATTCCAGAGAAAGACTATCAAAAGTTAATTTTTAAAATGTTCAATGAACTAAAAGAAGATATAAGGAATGAATTAAGAAAGCAAATACAGGAGATAAAAGACTATTTCAATAAAGAAATAGAGATATTGGAAAGAAACTAATCAGAACTATTGCAAATGAAAGACAGAATGAATCAAATTAAAAATTCACTGTAAAACATCACCAACAGATAAGACTGCATAGAAAGTAGAGCTTCAGAAATCAAAGGGAGATCAGTAGATAGAAGAGAACATGGAATAAAGGCTAAAGGCATTAAGAACATCTTCAGTGAGATAGAAACAGAAAATTTCCCACATATTAGAAATGAGATATTTACATATGAGAGGTATATAGTACCCCAAATAGGTAAGATTAAAACAGACCCTTTCCAAGACACATCATAATCAAAATGCCTAACATAGAAATAAGGAATACATTTAGATGCAAACCAATAAAACTCACTTCTGCCTTCTCAATTCAGACTCTAAAATCCAGGAGATATTTGAAGCTCTAAAGGAAAAGATTGTCAGCCAAGATTGCTGTCTCTACGAAAAAATAAAGAATACATACCACTAAACCAGCACTACACAGAGTACTCAAAGATGTA
Organism: Sciurus vulgaris; assembly: GCF_902686455.1. Lineage (NCBI taxonomy): Eukaryota > Metazoa > Chordata > Mammalia > Rodentia > Sciuridae > Sciurus > Sciurus vulgaris. The sequence continues at coordinate 39,333,955 of NC_136471.1, read as the reverse complement.
CTGCATCTAAAGGAACCTAAAAACAAACCCCAAATCTTCCAACTAGATAGACATCACTAGCAGGGCAAACACCTAAACAAAAATCAAGACAGAATTAAATATAGCAAAACCCCAAATGGCAGGAAATAACAAACACATATCCATGATAACACTGAATATAAATGGTGTCAACTCCTCAATTAAAAGACAGATTAGCAGAGTAAAAAAAACAAGATCCAACTATATGCTGTTTGCAAGAGACTCATTTCATAGACAAAGACATCCACAGATTAAAGTAAAAGGATGGAAAAAGTATTTCATTCAAATGGAGTCCAAGGACAAACAGGAGTAGCTATTTTCGTATCTGACAAAGCAGATTTTAAACAAAAATTAATCAAAAGAGACAAAGAAGTCCATTAAATACTGGTAAAGGGAATAATACAAGAAGATCTAATGATAGTAAATATATATGCTCCCAAATCAGTGTACCATATCATATTTTAAAAATACTTCTTTATGTTAAATACAAGATAGATGCTGAGATAATAATACTGGGTGATTTCAATACACCCTTATCAGTAATAGAAGGGTCATCCAAGCACAAAATCAATAAAGATGGTGATTGATAAATAATAATCAATTATTATTTATAAATAATAATACAAATAATATAGTATATAATAATACTATAATACAATAAATGAAATGGACCTAATAGACATCTATAGACTATATCACTATAAAAAGCTGAATTTACTTGCTTTTAAGCAGCTTATTGAATCTTTTCCAAAATATATCTTATTCTAAGTCACAATGCAAGTCTTAGTAAATACAAAAAAAGATAAAATTCCATGCATCCTATTAGATCATAATGGATTGAAACTAGAAACAGCAGTAAGAAAAATAATAGAGACTATGTGAACACGTGGAGATTGAATAATACTCTTTTAAATGAAGAAAGGAAATGAGAGAAGAAATCAAGAAATTCTTAGAAACAAAGGAGAACAGAGATACAACATATCAAAATCTCAGGGACAGTATGAAAGTGGTTCAAAGAGGAAAATTTATAGCATTGAGTGCTTACATTAAAAAAATAGGGATATCAGAAATAAGCTCATGCTCTACCTCAAGCCTTTTAAAAGGAAGAACAAATTAATTTCAAAATCAGTAGAAGATAGGAAATAATTATGATCACAACTGAAATTAATGAAATTGAGAATAAAAAACAACAGAAGATGTAATGTGTATTGTTCAATGCAACAAAGAGTTGGTTCTTCAAAAAAGATAAACAATGAAGAAAATACACTAGCTAGTATCAGCTCTAAAGGCTGGGGATATAGCTCAGTTGGTAAAGTGCATGCCTTGCATGTACAAGGCCCTGGGTTCAATCCCCAGCACCACAAAAAAAAAAAAACAAAACAAAACAAAACAAAACAAAAAAAAACACCTAGTTTCAGCTCTAATTATCAATACTAATTTTTCTTACTCTTAAAATGGAAATAAAAACAAACCCTATAGTCTATTGATAACCTGAATGAGAAAAAGACATGCTCTTCATTAGAATCTCAACAGCCATACTCATCATTCTACTTTTATGTATATGCACTAGAAAAACTTTCACATACATCAACGAAGAGATATTTACAAGAATATTTATGACAGCTTTGTTTATAAGAGTGAAATTAGAAACCCCTAAATTTCTCTGGGTAGAAGAATGTATAAATACAATTAACTTGACCTATATATATATCAACAAGTTATAAATCATATTGAAAGAAATTAGTAAATTGCAGGATGCTATGTGCTGTATTAGACCATTTACATATAAAATTTTAAAGCACATAAAATAATATATACTATACAAACACACAGGAAAAGGAAAAGGATAAAAAAATGTTTTGAAATGATGAGACCAAATTAGGAGCATGGCCACCTCTTGCAAAAATAGGTAGGAAAGAGGGTGAAATTGACAAAATATACAAAGAGAATTTCAACTGTATAAGTAAAGCTTTATTTCTTAAAAAGATCTAGAGGAAAGCTGGGAGGGGTATTAAAATTTGTTATATCTGAGTGGTAGTACATGATTGCCTGTTGTATTGTTTTTTTTTAATTTTTCTGTTTTAAATAGTAACAGAAAATGATACCCCAAAATGTCAACTTTAATGTATTGCCCCTGATTTCTCACTGAAAATACTTAAAAATGTCTTTTGCCTCTAATGTAGGACATGGATTATAGAATGAATTAATTATTTTCTCCTGTTCTATTTTTCTAAAGTGAAGTCTTTATCTAATTTTCTCTACACCTAAATTTCCTCCTATATAAATCATTGGGGTTGGGCTAAATGATCCATAACTTTGGTTCTAGCTCTGATATTCCATAGAATTGGGATGTTTTCTATAAGGCAGAAGCTGAAAGACAAAAGAGTTGCATAGCAGCACCCTAAAGATTATGGCCTTTGGAAAAACCTGTATTCTCCCTGAAATCACTCTAGGTATCTCATCTATTCTACTCTGGTCTGTTCTCCATCCTCAGTTTGGTCATTACCTTAGTTGGTTCCATACAGTTGAATATCAACAAAAGCAGCCCTGCATTTGCTTATGCAAAGTTACCTCACATACATATATGAGGGAGCACTGAATTTTTAAGACATCTTGCATATCTGGCAACCTCTTTCTCTTTATGCATGGGGGTTGAGGGATGAGATGTGTTGCTCCAACCCCAGTACAGACAGCCTCAACTTCATTCCCTTCTGTGCTCTATGTTCTTCACCTATTCCTTCTTGTTTGATGTGAAGCCTCCATTCTGGTCCTTTCTTTAAGTGCAGACACTGCTCCCACCTGTATATTTCACTCCAGTCTGGATCTATAAGAAGAGACTTTAGCCAGGCTCCCTGTTGAGATCTTGCCTTTAGACTGTAAATGCTGAATCTGTGGGACCCTCTTGACTTCCATGGATCCTGCCCTTAGTTTCCTGTGGCCCTATTGCCCTTATGACCTCTCTTGCCTTTACTACACTGACCTGGCCCCACAAGCCCTGACCTACTGCATCTCAGGTGACTTTCTAGAAAGGCAATTTGAGTATCACTTGGTTCCATTCCCCACACTGAAAGGTAACTGCCTGCCTTTGATAAACACAAGGAAACATATAATTTCAGCCTAAACCAGAAACTTTTCTTAATGTCTTTTCAAAATCAAGCCACTTAATAAATATTTGAAAGACACCTAATATGACTTTTTAAAGTCTTTAAAAATATGATAATAATGCTTATTATGTCAAGTGTAGAATATAGACTAGTAAAAAAGATAAAGTATTTTCAATCCTATAAATACTAACAATGCATATGCTTTTTGGTCTTTCTCTTCATATACATATGAAGCTCATTATGTGCATGTGTATGTGTCTCTATAAATGTATGCATCTATATGTATATCTTAGTCTGTTTTGTGTTGCTATAAGAAATACCTGAGCTTGGTAAGATATCAGAAAAAGAGGTTTGTTTGGTCCAATGCTGGTAGCTGGAAAGTCAAACAGCATAGTTTCAGTGTCTGGTGTGGGCCCCCTGGCTGCAACACAATATAGTGATGGAATCACATGGCAAGGGTGTGTGCAAAACTCAAATGGCAAGAAAGGAAACAACAGACTAAAAGGGGCCAGGCTGATGTATAAAATGCATTTGATTATGCATGTTGATTTTATATCCTGCTACTTTCTGAATTCATTTATTAGCTCTAGAAATTTTCTGGTGAAATTTTTCAGATCTTTTAAACATAGAATCTTGTCATTCACAAATAGTGATAGCTTGAGTTCTTTTTCTGTTCGTATCCCTTTAATTTCTTTCATCTAATTTCTCTGGCTAGAGTTTCCAGTACCATGTTGAATAGAAGTGGTGAAAGAGGGCATCCCTGTCTCATTTCAGTTTTTAGAGGGAATGCTTTGAATTTTTCTCCATTTAGAATGATGTTGGCCATGGGCTTAGCATAGATAGCTTTTACAATGTTGAGGTATGTTCCTACTATCCCTAGTTTTTCTAGTGTTTTGAACATGAAGAGGTGCTGTATTTTGTAAAAAGCTTTTTCTGCATCTATTAAGATGATCATATGATTCTTATCTTTAAGTCTATTGATGTGATGAATCACGTTTACTGATGTTGAATCAATCTTGCATCCCTGGGATGAGCCCCACTAGATCATGGTGCGCTATCTTTTAAATAAGTTCTTGTATGCAATTTGCTAGAATTTTATTGAAAATTTTTGCATCTATGTGCATCAGGGATATTGGTCTGAAATTTTCTTTCTTTGATGTGTCTTTGTCTGGATTAGGTATCAGGGTGATTCTAGCCTCATAAAATGAGTTTGCAAGGGTTTACTCCTTTATCTATTTCATGGAATAACTTGAGGAGTATTAGTGTATTGTTCTTTGAAGATCTTTTAGAACTTGGCTGAGGATCCATTTGGTCCTGGGCTTTTCTTTGTTGGTAGATTTTTTAAAAAAATTTTTAAAATTTGTTCTAATGGTGTCTTCTATTTCATTGCTTGAAATTCATCTGTTTAAGTTATGTATGTCTTCCTGATTCAGTTTGGGTAGATCATATTTCTCTAGAAATTTGTCAATGTCTTTGAGATTTTCTATTTTATTGGAGTTTAAATTTTCAAAATAGTTTCTAATTATCTTCTGTATTTCAGTGGTGTCTGTCGTGATATTTCCCTTTTCATCACAAATTTTAGTAATTTGAGTTTCCCCCCTTTTTCTCTTCATTAGCTTGGCTAAAGGTTTACCAATTTAATTTATTTTTTTCAAAAACCAGTTTTTCATTTTGTCAATTTTTTGAATTGTTTCTTTTGTTTCAATTTCATTGATTTCAGCTCTGATTTTAATTATTTCCTGTCTTCTACTACTTTTGGCATTGATTTGTTCTTCTTTATCTAGTTTTGAGATGTAGTGTTAGGTCATTTATTTGTTGACTTTTTATTATTTTAATGAATGAGCTCAATGCAATGAATTTTCCTCTTTGCACTGCCTTCATAGTGTCCCAGAGATTTTGATATGTTGTATCAGTGTTCTTGTTTACCTCTAAGAATTTTGTTAATTTCCTCCCTGATTTCTTCTAATATTCATCATCCAATAGCATATTATTTAGTCTCCAGGTGTTGGAGTAGCTTCTACTGTTAATTTTATCATTAATTTCTAATTTTATTCCATTATGATCTGATAGAATGAAGGGTACTACCTCTATTTTTTTGTATATGCTCAGAGTTGCTTTGCGGCATAACATATGGTCTATTTTAGAGAAAGATACATGTGCTGTTGAAAAGAAAGTGTATTCACTTGTTGATGGATGAAATATTCTATATATGTCTATTAAGTCTAAATTATTGATTGTATTTTTAGTTCTATATGTTCTTAGTTTTGTTTTTATTTGGAAGATCTATCAAGTGGTGAGAGAGGTGTGTTAATTTCACCCAGTATTATTGTGTTGTGGGCTACTTGATTCTTGAAATTGAGAAGGGTTTATTTGATGTACATAGATGCTCCATTGTTTGGGGTATAGATATTTATGACTGTTATATCTCGTTGATGTAATATTCCCTTAAGCAGTATGAAATGTCCTTCTTTATACCTTCTGACTAACTTTAGCTTGAAGAATATGTTATCTGATATGAGGATGGAAAACCCTGCTCGTTTACACAGTCCATGTGAGTGATATGTTTTCTCCCATCCTTTCACCTTCAGTCTGTGGATGTGTTTTCCTAGGAGGCAAGTCTCTTGAAGACAGCATATTCTTGAGTCCTTTTTAAAAAATCTGGTGTGCCAGTCTATGTTTTTTGATTGATTAGTTTAGGCCATTAACATTCAGGTTTATTATTGGGATATGATTTGTACTCTTGGTCATTTTGGTTTATTTTTGGTTTTTAGCTTGATGTGGTTTTTCCTTTGATTGACTTTTCCTTTAGTGTAGTTCCTCCTTTTGCTGATTTTCATTGTTTTTTTTTCATTTCCTCCTCATTGAACATCTTGCTGACAATGTTCTGTAGTGCAGACTTTCTAGTTGTAAATTATTCTAATTTTTGTTTATTATGGAAGGTTTTTATTTCTCCATCAAATCTGAAGCTTAATTTTGCTGGATATAAGATTTTTGGTTGGCATCCATTTTCTTTCAGAGCTTGGTGTATGTCGTTCTGACCACCTGCTTTGAGGGTTTGGGTTGAGAAATCTACTGCAATCAGAATTGGTTTCCTCTTATATGTAATCTGATTCTTTTCTCTTGCAATCTTTAAAATTTTATCCTTATTCTGTATGCTAGGCATTTTCATTATAATGTTTCTTGGTTTGGGTCTGTTGTAATTTTGTACATGTGGGGTCCTGTAAGCCTCTTGTAGTTCATTTTCATTTCATTCTTCAGGTTTGAGAAATTTTCTATTATTTCATTGAACAGTTTGTGCATTCCTTTGGTTTGTATTTCCATGCCTTCTTCTATTATGATACATCTTGAATTTGGTCTTTTCATGTTATTTCATAATTCTTGGAAGTTCTATTCATGGTTTCTTACCATCTTAACTGTGTGGCCAACTTTATTTTCAATATTACATATTTTGTCTTTGTTGCCTGAGGTTCTGTCTTCCAAGTGATCTAGTCTATTGTTGATGTTGATCTAGTCTATTGAATTTTTTATTTAGTTTATTATTTCCTTCATTTCAAGGATCTATTTTTTCAGAATTTCTGTTTGCTTCTTATGTCTTTATTAAATTGATCTTTTGTTATTTGTGTTTATTTGTTCTCTGACATTATCCTTTACTTTGCAAATCAGTTTAATGATATACATTCTGAACTCTTTCTCTGACATTTCTTCTACTGTGTTGTCAAAGTATTCTATTATTGTAGCATCTTGGCTCTTTGGGGTGCTTTCTTCCCCTGTTTTATCATGTTTTTTTGTTTGTCTTCCCCTCAGACAGTTGGATCCAAGGTATTACATTTTCTACCGTATATAGACTTATAGTGCCCCTCCAGATTTCCAATACTTCACCTTTAAGGGGAAGATCAATATTATTAGTACCTAATGCAAACAATATGTAGCCTTAAACCATCCTATTAATAGCTCCTATTAAGATGTTTACAGTTTTGTTGCAATAAACAGAAATGATGTGTTCAATTATTGTCTACAATATAAACAATAGGTTTGCCAAAGGGTCTACGATTTCTAATGACAGATAAATAGAGAAGAGGGATGGTGTAGGATGTGATGTTTATGAAGTATGGGGAGTGAGAAGATAGAAGTATTAAATCATAGGAAGAGTTAAAGAGGAATTAACAGAAGTTGGCTGTGAGCAGGAGAAAAGAGAGAAAGAGAATCTGGGGAAACAAAGTGAGAGGAAAATATATAGAGAGTAAAAATAATAATAATAAAAATAAAATAAAATAAAAAATTGAAAAGAAAGAGAAAAAAATATAAAAATAAAAGGATATACAATAAAACTGCAATATACTATTTAGATATCCCAGTTCTCAATAGCCTGATACATGAAAAGTACTTGGTTTCAAAAATGGTGGGTATATGAGAGTGGGAAAAGAAAGAAAAAGAAATCTCAAAGGAAAACTGAGCAATTGTTTCTGTTGGAGTTCAGTAGTTTCTGTGCTTCCCGTCTCAACTGATAAGTAGGTTGTCTGGAATTTGCTGGTATCTCCACCTTCAGGAAGGTGAGGGTTAGTAGGGTGGGAGGGTTAGTTTTGGAGGTGGAACTCCTGGAGGCAGGGTATAACAATTGCCAGTCTCCATTGGAAGACTGCACTCCAGGAATCTCCTTTGGGATCCACTTGTGTGATGTAGAAGCCTGATTTTAGCCCCTTGTTTTGCTTGTGGACCCCACAATTCCTGGTCTCTAAACTGTATCTCTCTCTCCCCTGCCCTTTTGACTTCCCTATCAGGCACCTCTCTCTCTGGAGGTCCTGAGGGCTGAGCACCAGGACCTGTGCCCCTGTCATGTAGAGCTGTTCTGTATTGGGTGGATTAGGACCAGGCATTGAGGGTTGCATACTGGCCATGTAGCTGCAAGTGCTGTGCCAAGTTGGTGGCTAGGGAGGGATTGGGAGATTGGGAATTGGGGAGCCAGAGGGCCCTGTTGAGTGTCAAACCAGTGGGACTAGAGGGTCGGTGTATGCTGGATTGGGGAGGGAGTCAGGGACTGGGCTGGTGATGGGTTCCAACCAGGGCTGGCTGGAGTTGGCCCTGGAAACCCAGTGGATGCTGGATTGCTTGGCTGGGCAAGCTGAGTGCAAGATGCCCCCACAGTCTCTTCCAATCTACTGACCCTGTGCAAGGCTCTCTCCTGCCTCTGTAGCAAGATAGTAGTTATTAGCACACCTCATGTGTTACCAAGACTGCAGGTGCCTTGATGCTGGTCTTCTAGGCCCTGGCTTGTTTCCCTAGATGGAAGTGGCCATGGCTTTAGATGGTGGTGGCAGTGGCAGCAGTAAACTTGTAGGTACCTTGATGTTGGGCTTCCAGACCCTGACCAGTATCCCAAGATGGAGGCTAACTCAAGATGGCAACGTTGGTAGTGGAAGTAATCCAAGATGGTGGCAGAGGTGTCCCAAGATGGAAGCAACTGCTTTCAGGAATAGGTTAGTGAGGACGGGCTCTGCAGTGATGGTGGGTGGCCATGTTCAGAGATTCAGTGCAGTGGCGGGTGGCACTATGGCAGGCGGCTGTCTCCAGGCCCTGTCCAGTGTCCCAAGATGGAGGCTACCACATTGAGGTGGCTATGGCAGCAGCTGTGGTGTCCCAAGATGGAGGCAGCTGCCTTGGGAGAACAGGCAGCAGTGGCAGGAAGCTCAATGATGGTGGGTGGCTGCATTGGTAGATCAGGAGCCCACTGCAGAGTGCATGATCTGTCTGGGAATTCTTGTCACATTGAGTATTATCTATTTTTGCCAATTTGTCAGAATAAAATGCCATATTGTTCTTGTGTTAATTTGCATTCTTTCATTATCTTTGAGGATTTTATTTTGCCATGTGCTTACTGACTACTTGTATTTCTTTTTATATGAATTGCCTTTTTTGTATCCTCTGTTTATTTTACTATTAATGTGTTTGCCTCTGTCACATTGATTGTAACATCTTCTAATGAGATTTTTAAAGGAGAGTTATAAAGTAGGTTCACTACAACTGCCTAGGCAATTTTAATCATAAGCAGGAATAGAATATTTTGTTCATTTATTATTTCAGTATCACTGTAAGTCAGGACTAGAGCTCAAAGGTGGGATGGGCATGTCTCAGAACATGAAAATGTGTCCCAGAAAGGTTCTGTTGCTTACCCAGTCATTGTGAAGTTCGGTGACTGATCCAAGATGTGACACCCATCTCCCAAATTATTGTCATAATATACTGATCCCATATACCAAAGAGGCCCAGAGGAGAATTGTGAACATACCTCTCCCTTGTAAAAATTTTTTTTATTTATTCTTTTTACTTATACATGACAGTAGAATGTATTTTGACACATCATACATACAGGAGTATAACTTCTCATTTTTGTGGAAAATACTTCTCTTTTGATGCCAATGTATTTAGACTTAAGTAAATCTGGAAGCTCAGTTATACATAGGCTATTTACTAATTGAGTAAGGAATGTGGTATAATTTGGATGTTGAATGTCCCTCAAAGGCTCATACATTAAATGCTTGGTTCCCAGGGTGGCACTATTGGGAAGTGGTGGAACCTGTAGGAGGTCTTATGGGACATCTTCAGGTCATTGGGATTATATCTTTTAAGGGGACTGTGGGACCCCATGTCCTTCCTTTTCCTCTCTTTAGCTTCTTGACTGATGAGGTGAGTGGTTTTTCTCTGCCATATATTCCCACCAAGATGCCCCAAAACAATAGAGCATCAATCCTGGATTGAAACCTCCAAAACTGTGAGCCAAAATAAATCTTTTCTCTTTGTAAGTACATTTATCTCAGGTATTAGAGTGATGGGAAACTGACTAATACAATAAGGTAAACATCTGATGAATTTATTCACTTTCTCTTTATGCAGAGCTCCACTGGTTTTCCATTGTCTCCAATCAATTCTAGACTTCTCATGTTGGCATTTAAGATTCTTAATAATCAACTTTTACATAGCTCCATGCCCTTTTCCCCACATGGAATATATTCCACTCTGGTTGATCTTCTCAGTGATCCCTCTTGGTAGCAATCCCCATTGTCTCTGTTGTTTTCTACTCCTGCAAGACTCCCCACCCCAATCTTTCTTGTCCTTATAGAAATATTTCCTGTCCTCTAGGATCCAGATAAAGGGCTACTTCTAGAGTCTCCCCACCTCAGGTTTTATAGATCCTTTCCTTCTCTCTTCCTTTAAAACCTGACCACAGATTCTGTTGCTTTGTTGTTGACTTTCCTGTACTTCCTGTGTTTTAGGGCTACATTTAGTTTTGTCTTGTGTCCACCAAGTAGAATGTATGTTTCTTGGGAGTAACAGCTATGAAAGTTAGAACACAACCTGAATATGACTTGTCTATCCATGTCGGTTAACCCAAGGCACAGGTTTATAACTCAGTAGAGGTTAATTTGTATTTGTATATGTGGAGTTGACCATTTCATTGGAACATTTATTAATCACTTACTGTGTACGTTTACGATTCTAGCTAAGTGCTGAGATGTTTGTACTTTCAAGGAACTCACAGTCCACTTGGAAGTAGTTCTAGGTTCTAGACCTGTCTGTGCCATTAACCTAATAGTGAACCTTGGGAGTCATATAATTATCTCATTCATTTTTTCCATGAGCTTTGCTTAAACTTACTGTATGCCAGGAAATATGTTTGACATTAAGGATACATAGGTGAATAAGATAAATTGGTCTCTGCCTTCCAAAACCATACGTATATTCAGCTATTATGATATAAGGTAATAAGTGCTGTAGTAAAAGTCGGTACAGAGTGCCATGGAAGAACAGTGAAAATCACACATACAGGCTTACTAGGTGGGAAAAATGCTATGTGGATACTTCGGCAGGAGTAGGGTATGGAGGCAGAGGCTTGAGGAAAGTGAACATTTGGACTGTATAAATTGTCTACTGAATTGGAGGATGGAGGGAGAGAGAAGGTATGCCTAGTCAGAATATGTTACGGGAACTGAGGGACATGTGTCTTGTGTGTGTATATGTTGGAAAGGGGCTGGAGAGTGGGAGGAAAGCTCAGAGAGTTAGGTTATCAAATGATGCCATGCTCAGGAAACACATAAAGGTTCAGAAGGTTAACTAGGTAGAAGAAGGAAAGAAATGGTAAACAGGAGGAAATTTTAAAGAAAGTTTTTCCACTTCTCATAGCAGGGTGATCATAGTCAACAATAATAATGCTTTATATATTTTAAAATAACTAAGAAAGCAAATTTGAAATGCCTTACCATAAAAAGCTAAGTATTTGAAGTGATGGATACATTATTTACCTTAATTTAATCATTTTGCATTGTATATGTGTACCAAAACATCATTCTACCTGATAAAGGTGAATAATTATGATTTCTCAATCAAAATTAATATTAATAATACATTTAAAATTAAGAAGTATGTTGTCTTTAGGAAATTTAAATACAAGGATTTTTTTTTGAGCTGTGATCTCCTTAAGTTGTCCAGGCTGGTCTTAAATTCCTGGCTTTAACTAATTCTCTCAAACTTAGCCTTCTAAGTACTGAGACTATAGGTATACCTGGCTGAGATTGTCTCTTTTTTAATATTTTTAGTTGTAAATGGACACGATACCTTTACCTAAGTTATTTATTTTTATGTTTTGCTGAGGCTTGAACCCAGTGCCTCACATGTGCCTAGGTAAGTGCTCTACCACTGAGCTACAACACCAGCCTGAGATTGTCTCATAGGTGTGATGTTGTATATGTATACAAAAGGGCTTGGTAAACGGTAAAGTCTTGCAATTGCATTTCCCCTGTTGTTGCTCAAGTGGAAAATGCTTGGTCCCTATCCTTAACTTAAAAATCTCTTCTTGATTGCTCAGTGCCTCAGATCTTAATGTGTCACCACAAGGGATTCGTTCCTTTGGTAAAATCACTCCCCTTTCTTGGCCATCTTACCTTCAAAATGCAAATATCTCTGTGACAATAAGCACATTAAACTCTTTGCCCTTCAGTGTAAATGAGTTTTGGTTGTGTTTTTCTTGAGGGGTATAGAGAACAGCATAAGGGAACAGAAACACAGAGCTGTCCCTATTATTGAAGTAGAAGTGAATAGGCAGCAAACCAAATACACATAATAGAGACAACAGTGCCTCTATATTTGTTCAACCCATACTATCTACCAAGAACTGTGCTAAACATATATACTTAATCTTTTAATAACTGCACATTGCCAAGCCTGGTGCTTGCCGGGATTACTTTGCCAGGTTGTTGTTCTTTTTTTCCTTTTTTCATTTTGAAGAAAAATCCACTGTCATATCTCCTCCCCATTTTGATCAATACCTCTTGTTCACTTGCAAACAATGACTTGATACAGTAATAATCTAATAATCAGGAAGTTTTATAATTTGCTTCAACAGGGTAATTTTTAGGAATAATTTGTACTCCCTCTGACTAAACATAATTGCATTTGCTATTTACAGAAGGTTTTGGAGAGAAATTTCAAATAGTTGATCGTAGTAAGTATTGATATATGGTCCAGGGATGACCAAAATAACTTGCTTTAACAACAATAACATCAAAAACAACAAAAAATTGTGGGAAAGGCTTGTTTCACTTTGAATTAATCTTGCCTGAAGAAAACTTTTCTGAAGCAACAATCTGCCTTCCAAAGAATAGGGTTGTCTACCCCCAACAACTAGAAAATTCTTTTTTTCCTCACTTTTCTCATAGAACGTGTTTTGGTATGGATGTGGTAGGGACAGTGTTTGCATGATTGGTTATAAAGCCTATAAAAGCTGTCAGATGTCTTTTTTCCAGTTGAAAAGACTTTGTCCTTGCACATGTCCACATTAACGCAAAGAGAAATGTTTTGCCTAACATCATTAGTGAAAGGGTTTAGTTTAAAACCTCCTATCTACAGTACTTTCTGCTACACTATATTTCTCAACAGACCCAACCTGCCCTGATTAAGCTGTACAGAGATCTTTAGATAAAATTATACAGGGGAGGATAAGCCTTAGGGCAAAATATGACTTTAACACTAATCCACTAGGAGACATTGGTTATGGCTAATTATCATTAATTCCATCACAGAAATTCATGGACTTGCTTCATGCCCTTTGCCATCTGAGGAAGACAAGACTTTACTAAGTGCAGTTTATTTAGGAATTCCTTTTATGTGTTTGCTTTTTCTCATTTTGATCAGCATTTTCTGCTTCAGAGCATACTATAGGGGTAGAGTTTTGTTTTGAAAAGTCAGGAGAATTTATTACTATTACTGTCATACCAGGCAAAGTAGATGAATTTATTTAGCAGCATCTGAAAATAGAACTGCCTCAACGTTGATGCCTGCTGTTGATTCTAAGTGATGAATACTAAGCACCTGGCACACACTTTGTACTTTTCTTCATTTATCTGTTCTTCATATTGCAGTGCTTTAAGATGCATAGAGCACATTTGCATTGTGTTCTACTTTTGGTTTTGAGCCAGCTGGTAGATGTCATTGATTATTTGTTGAGCATCCATACCATGTGGGGATATGTCCAAAGGATGGCATAGAGTTGTAAAAAAACTCAAATGTATAGAATCTAGCCAGAAAACTGGCATTTGAATGTCGTCTCTGTTAACATTGTGACCTTGGGTACATTACTTAACTTTCCCGAGACTCCCTATCCTTAACTCTGTAAAAGGGAATGATAATGGTAGTTCTGTATATTTTCAAGGATTGATGTGAGATTCTAAGGCACTGCTTGGCCTGAAGTTCTGTAAACTAGTATTCAGCTCAGACCCAAGGGGTTGTATTTGTATACTGAGTCCAATCTTGTCTCTTCATGCTGTATGCAAAGGACAACTCCTACCAGAGCTATAGTGAGTAGCATCCTCCCTACTTCACAAGGCGCTTTTATTGTGGGGTTCTCCTATATTTCTTTTGCTTGAGGATAAAGACTTTAATTGCACAAACAAGAAGAAACTGTGTTTCAAATGATGATAGCATTCAGTATTGAAAGTGCATTCATGAACTTTGGAGTCACAACTATTCAAGAACTAGCTTTGTGGTCTTGAAAAAGACATAGAACCTGTTTGACCTACAATTTCCATGACTGTAAAATGGAGATGGATTATAGAACCTACATTCATGGAGTTTTGAAGAGGTTTGAATGAGAAGAAGTATGAAAGGTAACTAGAAGGGGTAGACTTTCATTAGTTAGTAGTTTCTTGAAAACAGAATAGATTGCAATCTATTCTCTCAAAGCTGGAAACTGCATGAGCCTTTGAGAATGGAGCAACTAGTTGTTCCTCTTCACAGTTATGGGAAATAGTTTGGTGAAGTATTAAAAAAAAGTGACATGCATCCTTTTTTTATTGTAAACAAATGGGATACATGTTGTTTCTCTGTTTGTACATGGTGTAAAGGCATACCATTTCTGTAATCATAAATTTACATAGGGTAATGTTGTTTGATTCATTCTGTTATTTCTTCCCTTTCCCCCACCCCTCCCACCCCTCTTTTCCCTCTATACAGTCCTTCCTTCCTCCATTCTTGCCCCCCTCCCTAACCCTAACTCTAACCCTAACACTAACCCCTCCCTCCCCCCATTATGTATCCTCATCCACTTATTAGCGATATCATCCAACCTTTGATTTTTTGAGATTGGCTTATCTCACTTAGCATGATATTCTCCAATTTCATCCATTTGCCTGCAAGTGCCATAATTTTATCATTCTTTATGGCTGAGTAATATTCATTGTATATATATACCACAGTTTCTTTATCCACTCATCAATTGAAGGGCATCTAGGTTGGTTCCACAGTCTGGCTATTGTGAATTGAGCAGCTATGAACATTGATGTGGCTGTATCTCTGTAGTATGCTGATTTTAAGTCCTCTGGGTATAGGCCAAGGAGTGGGATAGCTGGGTCAAATGGTGGTTCCATTCCAAGTTTTCTAAGGAATCTCCACACTGCTTTCCAGAGTGGCTGCACTAATTTGCAGCCCCACCAGCAATGTATGAGTGTACCTTTCTCCCCACATCCTCGCCAACACCTGTTGTTGCTTGTGTTCTTCATAATCGCCATTCTAATTGGGGTGAGATGGAATCTTAGGGTAGTTTTGATTTGCATTTCTCTTATTACTAGAGATGTTGAACATTTTTCCATATGTTTGTTGATTGCTTGTAGATCTTCTTCTGTGAAGTGTCTACTCATTTCCTTAGCCCATTTGTCGACTGGATTATTTGCCTTCTTGGTGTAGAGTTTTTTGAGTTCTTTATAGATTCTGGAGATTAGTGCTCTATCTGAAGTATGATTGGCAAAGATTTTCTCCCACTCTGTAGGCTCTTTCTTCGCATTGCTGATAGTTTCCTTTGCTGAGAGAAAGCTTTTTACTTTGAATCTATCCCAGTTTTTGATTCTTGCTTTTATTTCTTGTGCTATGGGAGTCCTGTTGAGGAAGTCTGGTCCTAAGCCAACATGTTGAAGATCTGGACCTACTTTTTTTTCTATAATCTGCAGGGTCTCTGGTCTGATTCCGAGGTCCTTAATCCATTTTGAGTTTAATTTCATGCATGGTGAGAGATATGGGTTTAGTTTCATTCTGTAGCATATGGATTTCCAATTCTCCCAGCACCATTTGTTGAAGAGGCTATCTTTTCTCCATTGCATATTTTTGGCCCCTTTGTCTAGTATGAGAAAATTGTATTTATTTGGGTTTGTGTCCGTGAACTCATAGGTGAATTCAGTAAAGTAGCAGGATATAAGATCAATGAACATAAATCTAATGCATTTTTATACATAAGTGATGAATCTTTGGAAAGAATAATCAGGAAAACTACCCCATTCACAATAGCCTTGAAAAAAATAAAATACTTGGGAATCAATCTCACAAAAGAGGTGAAAGACCTCTACAATGAGAACTACAGTACACTAAAGAAAAAAATTAAAGAAAACCTTAGAAGATGGAGAGATCTCCCATGTTCTTGGATAGGCAGAATTAATATTGTCAAAATGGCCATACTACCAAAAGTGCTATACAGATTCAATGCAATTCCAATTAAAATCCCAATGATGTACCTTACAGAAATAGAGCAAGCAGTTATGAAATTCATCTGGAAGAATAAGAAACCCAGAATAGCTAAAGCAATCCTCAGTAGAAAGAGCGAAGCAGGGGATATCGCAATACCAGATCTTCAACTCTATTACAAAGCAATAGTAACAAAAACGGCATGGTATTGGTACCAAAATAGACAGGTAGATCAATGGTACAGAATAAACATGCATCCTTTAGAAACCTCAGCTATCTCATCAGCAAAATGTGGCTAATTTTATAGTTATGGACACTCAAGTTCAGAAGAGGAAAGTGATTTTGCAATGATGAGCCAATTAGTAAGTGGTTTACCTGGGATAGACAGTCTAACTCCAAAGCTTGTGTGACTTCCACAGACTCAAAGAAGGCTTTTGCAGTTTGAGTACCATGAAACCTCTGTGGGCAGTTGATAGGGAGATGGGTGCATGAGAGACTGCCCCACAGGTATCCCAGTCCCTGATTTCCAGTTCTTTCCTCTAGCAAGGATGCTTCCTAGAAATGGTAGTTCCACATTAGCTGCCCTTTCCTCTATAGCCATCTTACTTCAATTCATAGTGGTTGCTGAACTAGTGACTAAGGACAAACAAATTTTTTTTCTGGAAGAAAGGATTAGGTAAGTCAAATCTCTCTGCTCTAGTCATCTGCTCAGATCATGCAGGGATGGAATAGGTAAATTCTATTCCTTTCTGAATTCTCCTTACACTTGCCAGCCTTTGACTGTCCACAGTAATCCGACAGGTCATGGAGATAAGGGCATATCACTGCAGTAGTGCTATTGGTTATGTCTGCTGCCAAGAGGGGATTAAGGGTCCTCATTCTTCTCACTTCCTTACTTTACCTATCTGTATATAAGAATCTATTTACAGTCTACTCCCAGCTTGCTCTTTCCTGTTGGTTTAGAACCCCTGAATTCTGACTCTAGTTTATTTCCTGGCTCCCTATCTGTTTCCTTATAGATGCGTAGGATTTCCAAAGCTCACCCACTGACTCACTTCAGGATGCCTTCCTCAATCAGTTCATTATGGATATAAGACACCACATATTGTAGCCCTACCTACTAGAAGGGCTACCTGCTTCTTGTGCCTAGTCTCCTAATAGTGTTGTAAATAATGTTAGCTCCAGCTAGGCTCCTCTACCCACTGCCAGGCCACTTTCATTCCTATACCTGGCATTACTCATTCTGTTTCTCTATCATTTCCCATTTTCCATACCATGAGTGCCTTCTCCTCTTTGTTGGTCTCATTCTGTCACACTCATTTTTTCCAGTCTCTTATTAGAGTAGAAAAATGTGTGTGGTTATGTACTGGGATCACAGAATTTATTCCTATCTCAGAGACTCAGAACCCATATAGCCTATGTTCATGATCATAAAATACACCATTGATTTTATAAACAACTTTCGGAAAATAAAATGAAACACCAATGTGCTATATGAAATGTCCATAGCAATTGTAAGACTTTATTTTCATAACAATTCAAATACTAAAAGAGATACATAGATATAGTTTTGAGAAAAGACAGTAGCCTGTATACCATCCCATTCAACTTACTTATAGATTGAGATGAACTGTTCTGTTTCCTGTCAATATGACTTGTCTCCCTAGCTAAATGGTCCACTTTTCAAGAAAAGCACTCTTTTTTCTTATTTCTTCTATTTTTCAACCCTTCCTTGAGATCCCAACCCCAATTCTTCTTCCAGCCCCAGTCACATAGTAAGTCCTTGATAAATCTTTGTGGAATTAGGTTAACTAAATCTAGTTAACTTGAATCATCTGTCTTCTGCTAGACCAAGACCAGTATGACATCTTATTCCCTGCGGACAAAGCCACTAGTTAAAATATTCTCTCTCTCGCCTTTCTCTCTCTCTCTGTTTTAGTATCATTGACTCTAGTACATTTGCTATACTTTGCATTACTTCAGCTTTGTATTCATCACTCCTCCTACACAGATAAGGTTACAACCAAAAGGCCTTGCAGAAAACAATGAAATGAGTTGTTACTATGACTATTTTCCTTTCTCTACCTTTAGATGCTCTTCTGTCATGGAGTGCCAGCATTTGTAGCATTTTGCCTTTTATTTAAATGCCATTAGTGGAGAAGTATTCATTAGAAATGGAACATGTGTTCATAAAAGTCAATTCATATAGAAAAACAGCATACTTAAGGAGGAAGAAGATTAAGGAGATTTCCAACCTGAAGAATAATTGACTTATTGAAACCTCCTCCATCCAAAGGATCAGCCCTTTCTTAAGAGTTCTGATGAGTAATTGATATAGTGTTTTTGACAATAGCATAGATTAGTAATGGCCTAAGGATCTGTTTTATTCAGAAATATCTTTCAGAGGCTCTGGTCAATGACAACACTCCAAGTGCTATTGTAGCCTCTGAGTCTACTAATTGGGAATATAACATAAGATGCAGTGCATTCTTTGGGTATTCTTTGATTTTTTTCAGTAATGATGATTTTTCCAATAATGATGATGTTCTTGAATAACCTGAATGGGCAGGAGGAAGGAGGGTAGTTGGCATGTAGGAGACAGAAGCATTTCTTTTTGTATACTGGCAACTACCAAGGAGAAAAGAACCAGTGAGCTCAAATGAATGGAAAAGCCAGCAAAAGGTAAAGGGCTAATATGTAGGACCTGCTGAAGGGTGTTCTGAATTTCCAAGTATCATTGAGTGTGGGTGAGAAATGACCACAGATTAGAGGAGGTGAGTAAGTAGGGACAAAGATGGATGTTTGGAAAGAAAAACTGCCTGGAGAAACTGAGAAGGAATCCTTGGTGGAAGGTGGGGCAGTTTATCTTTTATTCAGTTTTATTGCAGCCTGCATTTTAAAGTACTTTGTTTCCTAGAAGAGGTGACATAATGAGTGTTTAATGGCAAAGACCCGAAAATCAGGCCATCTGGTTCTACCATTTACTAACTCAATTACCTAAATATGTGCCTCAGTTTCTTTAAATGCAAAAGGGGATAATAAAAGTGCCTACTTCCTATGGCTGTGTGGAAATGAAATGAGTCGATATATGTGAATTATTAAGAACAGGGCCTGAGCTGGGCGCGGTGGTACACACCTGTAATTCCAGAAGCTCAAGAGGCTGAGACAGGAGGAGGATTGTGAGTTCAAAGCCAGGCTCAGCAATGGTGAGGCATTAAACAACTCAGTGGGACCCTGTCTCTAAATAAAATACAAAATAGGGCTGGGGATGTGGCTCAGTGGCTGAGTGCCCCTGAGTTCAGTCCCTGGTACTAAAAAAAAAAAAAAAAAAAAAAAAAGAACAGGGTCTGAAAGATGGCAACTACTATTTAAGTAACTTTGATTGATTGTTTTGTTTTAGGATGACTCTCTAACTTTGCTCCTCTTCTAATATAGCCACACGTCTTCTGCTTTTAGCTTGGCAGGCTCTCTCTACTTCGTTGCTTGATTTTTTTCCTATTTAATGGTAAACACATTGAAAGCTCTTATCTCTGAGTATCTGACAGGAAGTAATGAGATGAGACAAAGACTTCCTCAGAACAAAAAATGGACTATGAGTTTGCAGGTGCAAAAGGTTATATTGACCTGAGCCAAATTCTGTGTCCGTTTAAAATTCTTGGACCATTATATTCAGTGAAAAAAAGGGTAAACTGGCATCTGTGTGTCAGATTTATATCTCACAAGACAGATCATCCAGTGACATACCTGGGGATTCTGTTAGGCTTATTAATTCATTTGTATCACCAGGGAAAAGAAAAATAGGAAAGCAAAAGCAAGGTGAGAATAAACAATGGCACAGCAAATTGTGTTAGTAGAGTTTGGGTAAATTTCTTTCTTGGGTATAAGCATCTACATTCTTCTTGTTTCATCTGTTGCCTTTTCCTGACTTCTAGAGACACAGGAAGCGCAACAATCTGACCTTAAATTCAAGGGCTTCTACTGATTTTAGTTTTTCAAAGTCACAACCTCATATTTATATGAGTGAGAGTCTACTTTCAGAGGGCTTATTTTTTAAAGAAAATTTTTTTTCTTGATTTTCTTCCTTCTCTCTCTTTCTCTCTCTCTCTCCCTCTCTTTCTTGTACTGGGGATAGAAACAGGGGTGCTTAATCACTGAGTGGAATTCTTAGTCCTTTTTATTTTGAAATAGGGTCTTGCTAATTTGCTGAGGCTGGCCTTAAATTTGCCATCCTCCTGCCTCTCATTATGTTAGTTCATATTCCCTGTTGCTCTTTCCCTCCCTCTCTCTGATTTCTGGCATTGAGTAGTACAGCTTTCCTCCACCATGCTCTTCCACTGGGATTATAGGTGTGTGCCATCACAGCTATCCATACTCTTTCTTTTGATCTTCATAACAACCCATAAGGCCTATTATTCTGTTTTATAGGTGGCTTATGGTTTGAATTCGTCTCCCAAATTTTTGTATTGGAAACTCAATCCCCAATTCATATGTTGACTGGTAATGGCCTTTAGGAAGTAATTAGGATTAAATAAGGTCATAAACATGGCCCCCCAGATGAAACTGATAGCTTTCTTTATAAAGGGAGAGAGGCAAGAACTGACACATTCCTCTGATCTTACCATGTGATCATGTGACATCCTCTGCCATGTTACAATACATCAAAAAGATTCTTGTGACATCTTCTTGGACTTTCCAGCCTCTAGAACTATGAGGCAAACAAATATCTATTCTTTATAAACTACCTTCTCAGTAGTATTAACAGTAAATGAACTAAAATAGTCAAAAACTAAGTTTAAGTGAACTTTTGAAGTGTCTAAGGTCATGTTGTACTTTATTTGTTTTGGTGGTGTTTTCCAAAATAAGAATAGCTTCATTACTATTTAGAACTGCGCATGGTGGCACAAGCCTATAATCCCAGCGACTCAGGAGGCTAAGACAGTAGGACTGCAAATTAGAGGCCAGCCTCAGCAATTTAGCAATGCCATAAGCAACTTAATGAGTACCTGTCTCAAAAAATAAAATGTAAAAGGATGGTGGATGTAGCTCAGTGGTTATGTGCCCCTGGGTTCGATTCCTAGTACCAAGAGACTGAGACAGAGAGAGAGGGAGAGAATAGAGAGTAAATGTCAAATAAATAAATAGAAAACTAGAGGCAAGAAACATTGGTACCTTGATGTTTAGGAAGCAATCAACATTTTAGTATATAACCTTCTAAGATTGTTCTCTTTATATCTTTTTCTCACTTCATTTGTATTTTGGTAATCACAGATATCAGCCTACATCTAATTAGGGCTGATCAGACTCATGCAAATATTGCAGAAAGTATTGCTTATTTGCCAAAAGGCCTATTTCTCCTTATGCAACTCACTTGCATGTTGGGCAAAGTATCTGTCAAGAGAGTTGTAATCGTTCTAAAAGGTAAGCCACCAATTTATCTTGAGTGCCATCAATTTCTCTCACTCTGGATACACTCTGCCTTTTTTCCCCCATACTTCTTCCTATACCCTACTCTTCCAAACCCTCTGAAAATCACCATGAGCCACTGATATCACAGAAGACTAGGAGAAAAGTGGTTGGACAATGAATATAACGTGTGAAATCTTTGGAGACCAGAATATCAGTTTAGCCAATGTGTAAGTCAGTTGTCGCTATGACCAAAATACCTGACAATAACAAATTAGAGGAGGAAAGTTGATTTGGGGTTCATGGTTTCAGAGGTCTCACTTCATGGTTGAATGGCTCCATAGCTCTGGGCCCAAGATAAGGTACAACATCATCGCAGAAGGGCATGGTGAGGGAAAGCTGTTCCACTCAGTGCCAGAAATCAGAGAGGGAGGGGAAGGGAAGCAGGCAAGATGAACCCTTCAAGGGCACATTCCCTATGACCCACCTCTTCCATACCCCACTTACCTACAATTACCACCCAGTCCATTGAAACTAGGGTGGACTGATAAGGTTATAGCTCTCATAATCCAATAATTTCACTTTTGAATATTCCTGTGTAAATGGGATCTTTTGGAGGACACTTCTATTCAAACCATGACAGCCATCTTCAACATCAGTGCTTCACAATGCCCTGCACTGTAACTATGATATGCACAGAAAATATTTCTATGGAACTCTAATATAAAATGATGAAACCTATAGCACCAGAGGCAACGAGCATTGAGAACTTGATGCTTAGGAAGCAATATATCATTATCAAAATTTTACCTCATTTGCATCACATCAGGATGCTGGGGAAGACAGATTTGAAAACACTGCTGGTTATCAGCATTCTCCCAGATGGACCTCATCTAGTTCCCCTAGTTATAGCTCTTTTGACTTCTGGTTCCAAGTGTCACATGAATTCTGATAATTGTCCTATTAGGTGAAAATCAGTCTGTGAGTTATAATTAGATTGCTGGTGATTATGTCTTCACTTAAAAAATGAGGAGTAGATGGGTGACAGGTGTTGCCAAAACATTAAGTGATACTGTGGAATGCCCCTTGCCCCTACAGATACATAAATGGTTGTATCAGGTACTCTAGGAAAGTACCTGAAATAATTATTTTAAAAATCTACTATTTTTAAGATATTTCTCTTTAGCAACAAGTGATGATGGAAGATTACAGAGGATCTGAAAGGCTGTCTAGTGTGGTGATAGGATAGTGCTCCATTCATTCCCAAACCTAGCTCTGCCACTCACAGCTATGTGAACTTGGGCAAGTTACTTGGTCCCTCTGAACCTTAGTAATCTCACTGCTAAAATGGGAGACAATAAAAGCAATCATAGTGGTTTTAACATTTCTGAAGTGTAGGAGAATGAGCAGCCAGCTTTTGAGAGAGCTCAAAGGACATCAGGGTCTATATGGTAGAACCATAATTCGGTTGAGCAAAAGTTGTGGGAAAAGGATAAGCAAATTGGGAAGTATGTGTACCTTGAAATGATGATTTCAGAGGGCACAATGGCAAAGGTTGGAAGGCTGCTTTAGGGAAAGGAAGTGCAGAGCCATCCTAGGAGTAAGAAGGCATTGGAACTAAATGGAGTTATTTACATGTTTTTAAACTTTATGTATTGCCCTTTTATTATAGGTAGTTAACTGTATGCCTTTTCTTTTTCACAAAAATCATAGTGTATAATTCCTGTTTGTAATCCCACAGGATCATGCTTATACTAAATATTCAGTAATTACTTGAATAATGAAACTATTATCTTATCCAATGGTAGCCTAAAGATTTGAAGTCATCCTGATGACACAGTTTTGTCAAAGGAATGTATGAAAATATTTAAATAGCTTATATTCACTTCCATTTATTTCTCAATATTATCTAACTTCTACAAAGAACTCTCAGAACATTGGTCAGGAGTGATCTCCCCCTTTCTATAACCATTTAGCCTTTTCATGGTTTAGCAATCCACCCATAATGGAAAATTCCAGGAGCTGTGGCCTAGAGTAGAAGCCAGGCTCAGAAATCTAACATTCTCAGGGAGTCCCAGGAAACCTCCCTCATTACTGTGTATGCCACTGGCCATTCAGCAGACATCTGAGAGTTGCATATTTTGCCTGGTACTTGTGCCACTTCCATTGGGTAGAGATCATTCCAGCTCTTAAGACTCTGTTAAGTCAATGTAGATCACTTCTTCTATAAAAAGTCAGATGGTAAATATTTCAGATTTTATAGGCCATATGGTCTTTGTCTCGGTTATTCAACTCTGTCTTTGTCATGCAAAAAAGTAGCCATAGACAAGACATAAAAGTGGGAGTGGCTAAGCATTCACATAAAACTTTATTTATAAAAATAGGTAGAAGGCAAGATTTGTTCTGCATGGCTGCAGTTTGCCAAACCTTTTATAGAATATCCCATGATTTTGGCATCCTTTTTATATAGTGACCTGAACACATCTAATTTATTATATAGGTTTGTTGTTGTAAATAGAACGGGAGGTGGGGAATTCATTCAGCATGTCACTATTACCTTTACATGCTTGAGCACATCTCTGTTACCATTAAAGTCCTACTGAATTCTTGGTGTTTTTTTCTCCTTGATATGGTATCTCTGAATATTAACTTTGAAACCCCTGAAAAAAATAGCCATCAAATTCCTTTTTGTCCATCTAATTACTACTTGGCACCTGATGTTATCTCTCTTTTCCCTCATGCTTTTCCATATCTAGAAGGTATCCGTCCAC
Source organism: Sciurus vulgaris (assembly GCF_902686455.1). Taxonomy (NCBI): domain Eukaryota; kingdom Metazoa; phylum Chordata; class Mammalia; order Rodentia; family Sciuridae; genus Sciurus; species Sciurus vulgaris. The sequence goes on along the minus strand of NC_136471.1, from coordinate 39,309,663 downwards.
TTGAAACATTCTCTTTCAGTTTGCCATGTAGCTAAGCTCCCCTCAGCTGAACCAAACAGTATAGACTAAGCAGGATTTGCAATCAGGAAAAAATATCTCAGTGTGAGTAGTTTTCCCCTGATGATCTTGGGCCTACACTTGGGTTCCCGATGAGATCTCACATTATACCAGAAAGCTATCTGTGTAATGCAATGTGGAATCCTGGATTGGACCCCCGAAACAGTAAAAGAATATTACTGAAAAAAGTAGTGAAATACAGTTATTTAGTTAATAAGAAAGTACCAATGATAATTTTTTATTTTTGACAAACTTCTCATGATTACATAAGATGTTAACACCAGGGGAATTTAAAGTATATACAGGAACTCTTGGTAACTTTTCTGTGAATCTAAAATTATTCCAAAATACATAGTTTGCTGAAAAATATCTGCTTAACTGTCCTCCCATCCTAACCCCTCCTGTTTCATTGTCAGGTATCATGGAGTTCTGCTCTGTGATGATCTTGCCTGTGATAGCTTCCTGCATCCCAGTCCTAACTCCTGCATTGATTCCCTGGAATCATATAACACATGCCAAGGACACTTCTGGAGAAGATAGGAATGAAATTCTCACTGTGTTTCTCTCTTGTGACTACACATCTCTTATAAAATTGATATATAATACACAGAGGGAACAAAGAGTATGTGAAGAGCCTCTTGGTGGGTTATTGGTCTAGTGGACATAGCTATAGTAGTTTGCAAAGAAAAAAATGGTTCGATGGAGCCCTCTTTGGGGAATGTATTCCCAGTACTTAATATTTGATATCTCAACTCTTTCAAGCATGGCCTGCCCAAATTTGTGATGGAAGGGGGATCAGACAGAGTGACTTAACAGAGTAAAAAGACCCCTAGTTTCTATTGTCCCCTAACTTTGTGGTCCAAAATTCCTTACTATTCTGAATTAGGCTTTCAGCCTACTTAAATGCTAATATTACCTAGGAGAGGAAATAAATTAAATAAGGCTAAACAGATTCTTAATGAAGTATGAGGACCTGCACAGGGGCTGTGCTGAATAGTGATGTTTCTGCATCACACATTTAGGTCAAAACTATTTTACATACTTACATATAGTAACAAAAAACTTCAAGGAAAAATTAGTATACAAGTTGTTTTGTGGGTGGGCCCTTTTGTATGCAAAGAAATGCTTTTCCTCCCTGGGTAACACATGGGTCTAGTTCACCAATCAGAATCTCATCTGTCAGGTAGGGTAAGTAAAGGATTGAAAGCAGAGGAATAGGAAGATCAGTTTGGTGCTATAGATCTTAAATAGATGGAGGTCGAGGGCAACAGGGTCAACTAAGTCAAAAAGGGACAAACAGGTATTATGCATTCATTTATTCAACACACTTTAGGAGACTAACTATGTGCCAGGCACTATTCTAGGTACTGAGTCAACAAGACATACAAAATTTCCTGTCTTCATGGGGCTTATAGAGGTAGTAGACAAATATATAATATAGTATGAGGTGCTGAGTGCTCTGATGTAACAAACAAGGTAAGGGAATAGATAATGATGATGATGGTGGGTGGGCATGCTGCTTCAGAGCTAGGTGAGCCTAATCTAGAGGTTAAAAATTCCAATATGGCAGCAGACAAGCACTAATGGACAAGGGATGCTAAAGACAAATGCTAGTGTAAGTCAGTGCTCTACAATCTGATTTATTCTTTGTTGGATATGGCCTCAATTCACAGATACGGATCACAGTACTAAAAGAGGCTGAAGATAAGGGGCATATGTTGTCTCAGATTGAGTGTGGATTCCAATGATATATATGATCACTAAAATGTCTTGACTTTGAAAATATTCCTTTATATGTCAATGGTAGCTTATTCTTATGATATTTTGCATGATATCTTTTCCTTCCAATTTGTTTATAGCTTATAACCTGGATAAAGAAGTGGGTTGGAAGAAAACTAGAAAAGGAGGAAATTTCAAAGCAAAGTGGAAAATCTAAAAACTGGCAATGAAGCCCCAGTCTAGGACTCTCAACATCTAAATACATCTTTTAAAAGTCCAAGAGACAATGGGATACGGCAATATTTAGTGCAATACATGATATAAAGTCCCCCAAGATTAATAGATATTTGAATGAATGTATTAGTTGAACAAATGCCATAATAAAAGGAGCAACTAGAAATAAAACAGTGGTGAAAAATGACTTCCTGTGATATGAATTTTTTTCTCCTTAACAAAAATTCCCACTGTGGATTTTGTGTCTTTTGAAATAGGGTTATTTACAAGCAGTTAATTAAGCCTCTTTATTTCCTTAAATAACCACCCCACACTAATTAAATGAGGTCAATTCATTTCTCTTATATTAAATAACTAGTTAATAGGCCTTATTGAATTATAGGTTAAAGCAATGTGATCTCATCCCATCTATATACTTTCAGGAACTTGGTTTTCATGGACCTAAGAGCAATATCTTTAAATTGTCTCATTTTCTTTAAAGATAAAAGGAAGACATTTTTCTCAGTTTATTTGTTATCTGATTCAGAGGCTTAAGGCTATCATACTAGTTCTGTAGCTATTATCTTTCCTCATTTAAGAGATGGCTGCCTAAATTATAATGTTAACCATGATACCTGAACTGCCACCTACTTTAGAACTCTTACCATTTTAAAATTTAACCAGAAAAAATATATTCAGTTCAAACTGCAGAAAAATAAATGGATAAATATTTTATTTCATTTAACACCCACACATTAAGAAAATGCAAAGATTTTCCTTAAAATGAGATTTCTAGTGCCCTCACTTCTACTGTCTTGCCAGAGAAGAGAGCAAATCAATTCTAGTTCATATGTTTCTTTCTGAACAAAACAAAGTATTCCTCATTCTTTGGGCAGAAGGTCATATGGTTTCCTTGAATCATGCTTCACTTTCACATTCTGTTATTTGATAAAACTTCCCATGGACACATTTTGGATGAAGAGATCATCTTTCCAAAATGAATGTGTTCATCTTTTTTATTGCAACACAAGAATTCACTTGAGATATTGGTGAGAAAAATGGTTTACAGCCCACAGCGACTGCAAGACTAATTGGTGATCAGGTAAACCTGGAATCATCATCCATTCTCTCTCTTCAGGAGTTCTAGCAAAACTATCTAAATTTTATTTTATTTTCTGTTAGGACTGCAAATGGTAACCTAGGAGTCCTAGGGTCTTTAGCCAAGTGCTTTCTTGACTGTACTGAAAACCTGGAAGACCCCAATTTCCTAAGCCACTAGCAAAAGAATCTTAGAATTTAGAAGGAGTCTTAGAGATCATAAAGTCCAACCATAGCATCTTAGAAAGGGGAAACCAAGACTGAGAGAGGAGAAATCACATGCAGAGTTATTCAGCGAATTGGTGGTAGAGCTTGGATTTTAAGGCCAGTTTCTTGATTCCCAATCTAGTCCACTTTACACTGTCCCCTCATTAATCCTTAGCAAACTGCATGGTTATGCTCTTGTTAGATTGGTTTCTCTGTTGTAAAGTAGACAGCAAATGTATCCCAATAGTGGTGTCGGTGGTCTTCACTTTTGCCCAAATTTAGGCAGGTTGGGCTTTTCCTCCTTCATTAGATCTTTCATTAATGATATATATTTATTTTCTAAACTGATAGGTAGTTAGAATTCATAAGTAGGCAGAGAAATAGTTTAATTCAACCTTCTTTGTTATTTGCTGTGCTGTCATAGAGTGGTGTTCTTTTTCTTGTAGTACTTATTTACAAATCTCAGTGTGCGTAATTACAAACTGAGGGTAACAGGCAGATTGAATCTTGATGGTTAATCACACACATACTCTTATGCTAAATTCATTAGGATCAATCCTTGCCTTCCCCTATTTATTAACTGTTTGACTTTGGGCAAGTTTCTTAAGATTAAGAAATCTGTGCCTCAGTATCCTCATCTATAAAACAGGAATTGTAATAATACCTACCTTAGTCTCAATTAAGGTTTGATCAGAGAAGTAAAACACTGTAGATGATAGAGAATAAGGGATTTTATTATAGTGACTAGACATTACACAACTGTGGGAGCTAATTAGTTTCCATCAAGCTCATTTCAATATTTGGTGTTGAGTCTAATGTCAGCAGGGGAAGTGGAGCATTATAAAGATAAATTTGAACCAAAGAAGATATACTGGATTTCATGATATTTTCTGAGATATACTGGAACCTGTGCTTGACTTTCATCACCTCCAGCCTTGGTGGTGGGTAACCTACAGGAGAAACTGGCACCCTTTACACAGAGCTACAAATGTACCTGGCCTAGGATTCAGAGGTGATGCTCAGTCATCTAGATGGAATCACCATGAATTATGGAACATACGTGCCACAGGGATGTGAGTTCAGGTGTCACTGGATGGCATGAATGGGAAAGAACAACTAAAACACATTTATCTTTTGGAGTATATAAAGCTGCCAATACAACCCTAGGCATGGTTAGGATTTGTAGAGTAATTGAACAGTCATGATTTCAAAGGCTAATGATGTGGAAGAGTCTGAATGAGGACAATTGTGGTGGGCAGTAAGCACGAAGCAAAGGAGTTTAGATTTGAAACCATAGGAATTAAGGAACTATTGATGCCTTTGAAGCATTCAATGTCATTGACCTTTGATAAGTCATTTGTTATGTTAATGGTTCAGGCATGTCCTTACTGACTATATGAAGAAAAATTTATGATTATGGTGGCAATGATGACGTTAGCAGTTACCAATAACTGAGCATCTATAAGGTATCAGGCACATGCCCTATCCTTTATACAACATCTTATTTGCATTTTTCAGTAATAATTATAGAATCAATATTATTATTATTATTATCCTCATTTTATGAATGAAGTAAGTGAAGTTTGAAAAATATTTAAACACTTTGCTCAAGGTGCTGGAGATGTAGTTGAGTCTAGAACTGAAAGTTCCTAAACTGTCAGTTCATAATCTCTATAACAGACCATCTCTATCTCCTGTTGTCTTTCCTCATCTCCAATCTGCTTATGGCCTTGTCTTGAAGTCAACATTGCCCCTTAGCAATGTTACAAAGTATTTACTAGTCTTATTCATGAGCACCAAACACTGCCTTCATTCCCAGACACTGGGCTCCCTGCCAAAGTAATGGCCCTGATAGGAAACATCTCCCAATTCTTCTCCATTTGGACAACAGATAATGAAAAAGGAGAGTCTGGAAACTTTGAAGCTGACTTTGGAGTTGCCTTCTACAGTTTCTCTGAGGAGGTCTTAGAATGAGTCACCAACTTTCCTGACTGCATTTACTGATCCTTGGAAGAGAAATGTTCTCTGGCCCTGGCACTGAACTTTTATGACCCTTCACTTCTAGCAACCCCCAAGCTTGGGAAGATGCCTGGTGCCTTTGGAGTAGAGAAGAAACTCATCTCCAACAAACCTAAACCCTCTTTACATGGGATATTCAATTATGTCCTTCTCATTTTTATATACTTAGATTTTTAAGTAAATATTTGAGTTGGAAAACCCTTCATGGATTTGGTCCAACTTCCTCAGCTTCAAGCGGGAAAAACGAGGCCCATATAGCATAAAGGACATCTCCTGACCTCCAAACCAGTTGTCCTTTCCTGATTTTTTTTTTTTTTTTACTATCTACTCATGGCTTATTTTTGTAGCTAGTGTAGTATGATCCTGAAGATAGTGACCTATTCTGTATTTCTCTTGTATGTCTATAAAATTCTTAAATGTGATTAGTATGCAGTGAGTTCTCCGTGAATGTTAGTTGATTAAATTTTTTTTTTGTTTTAGTTGGCTATGGTTAGACAACAAATTTATTTTCTTTTTCTGGTAGTAATGGAGATTGAACCCAGGGCCTCAGACATAATAGATAAGCTCTTCACCATGGAGTGACATCCCCAACCCTCAAATCTCTTTCTAGTTTTGGCCATTGGCTAGGTTTGAAACCATCTTTCCCACTTTAATTTTATTTTGCTCCAATGGCAAAATCACTTGAATATTTTCACTTAGCAGAGACTACAAGAAATCCTAGTTCCCCAAAGGACACTCTCTAATCCTCAGAAAATCTCCCTAGAAAACAAAATTCCTAACAAAGCTTGATTCCACTTCTTTCTTTGAGAGATCAGAGTTGGTGAAGTCTAATTGGAGATTCATTCTCATATATTGCAGGCCACAGAAGCCTCTTGTGATTTTTCCCTTTCATGTGGGGAATTCTTGAATAGTTATTAACACTTTCCTACTCAAGTTGTTTATCTTGTCTCATGAGTAGTTATAATTACATATGATATCAGTTTGCTTCTTTTTGGGGTGAGGGAATCTGAGAATGATTTAGAAACACTGAAAGAGGCATTGCGAAAGAAATAACTGTGTCAGATAGAAGGACCTCTTCTCTTTAGAGGTCAACATTTTGCCTATTGTCAGTCCCTGGTGTGGTAATTGATGGTTGGTAACTCAGTGCTAAGGCTACAGTGTCCATGGACTAATCTTCTGGCTAGGCTCCTGAAGTAGAAGGTCACAACTCACCTTCAAGCCAAATATAGAAGTCCATTCCCTCATACTTTTCAAATAGACTTTTATGCTCACCTGGAACAGGCCTAGAAAAATGCCATCACACTCAGTGGTATATGATGATGAACTAGTAAATAACAAAATTGCAAAGATGTGTAGCCTTCATACTCTCCTGCTTGCAATTTCTGCCTCCTTGTACCTACTGCTTCTTTAAATGAATTTAATTGCCATTGTAAAAATATTAAGAGGTGGAGCCTTAAAGAGGTGATTAGACTGATGGCTCTGCTCTCATGAATAGATTTATGCTGTTATTCCAAGAATGGATTAATTATTGTGGAAGAGGGTTACTAATCAAAAGGATGAGTTCAGCCCTGCTCTTTCTCTGTCTTGTGCATTCTTCTTTGCACTTCTGCCATGCTATGACACAATGCAAAGACCCCCTCCATATGCTAGCACCTTGATTTTGGACTTCTCAGACTCCAGAACAGTGAGAAATAAATTTCTTCTCTTTATAAATTGCCTAGTCTATGGTTTTCTGTTATAGAAGCAGAAAATGAACTAAGACAATTAGACATTTTCACAGAGATCCTTGAATTTCCTGGGAAAGAAAAGTAGAAAAAGCAATTTATTGCCATTCCAGTCGGCTCACTGATAATATAATATCATCCCTTCTCATGTTTTTTTCCCAGTTAAATTAGTTGAATGGGTTTTATCCAAGGTTCTGTCTAGATATATTTACCAAATCAACTTATTCCTACACCATGGCCCACTTTCAACCAAGTTCAAAGGTCTTCCTTGATTCCTAATTTTGAAGAAGCTATAGGCTTGGGTGGGATGAAGCTAAGGTTGTCTTCTTTGGAATCTTGGGTACTTAAAGAAACAGACTTTCTAACTCAAAATGCTACTGCTGTGAAAGAGTGGATTGCTGATTGAAGGATCAATAAGTTCAGATGCTGCATGATATTTATATTTTACTTGAGTATTTCATGTAAGATTCTAATTTATGGAGCTTAGAAGTTGGCGCACAGTAACTGCATTAATGGACACATGTATCAATGAAAAGTTTCCTGATTCCCACTCTTCTGAGGAAGGGGGATTGAGTATTGGCATGGATGTATACATACAATGTGTAATAATCAAATCAGGGTAGTTAGTATTTCAATTTCTTTGTGTTGGGAATCTTCAAACTCCTGTCTTCTAGTTGTTTATAAAATATATAATAAAACATTGTGGGCAAAGAGTATGAGTAGATACTGCTGAAAGGAAGATATTCAAGTGACCAACACATAGTATGAATATAGCAGTTGGGGAATTGCAAGTCAAAACCTCCATATTATCTCACCCAATTAGAATGTCCATTATTAAAAAAGACAAAAAATAACAGCTGGCAATGATGTAGAGAAAATGGAATGCTTTCATACTGTTAGAGGGGATGTAAATTAGTACAGCCATTATGGAAAACACTAAGGAGGCTTCTCAAAAAATTAATAATAGAACTATCATACTATCCAGCAATTCCACCATTGGTATATATCCAAAGGAAATGAAATCTGTATGTTGAACTGACACTTATACTCCCACATGCACTGCAGCATTATTCACAATAGCCAAGAAATGTAAACAACCTGAGTGTCTATCAATTGATGAAAGGATAAAGAAAATTTGGTACACACACACAATGGAATATTTTTCAGCCATAAACAATACTGAAAGCCTGTCATTTACTTTAAAAAGTATGGAGCTAGAGGATATTATGGTGAATGAAACAGTTACACAAAGAAAGAAAACTACCATATGTTCTTTCTCATATGTGGCTGTTAAAAAGTTGATCAGAAGGTATAATAATGATTACTAGAGGCTGGGAAGAATTAGGGGGAGTAAAAATAAAGGCAGATTGGAAATGGGTAGTAAAACATAGTTAACAACAGCCAAGTTATGAACCTAGCCCAGGCACTTGTCAACATAAGAATGGATAAAGAAAATGTGGTATATACTCACAATGGAAGTTCATTCAGCCAGAAAGAAGAATGAAATTATGTCATTTGGAGGAAAATGGATGGAACTAGAGATGACAATTTTGAGTGAAATAAGTCAAACTCAGAAATAAAAGTATCATATATTTTTTCTCATATGTGGAAGCTAGAGAGTAAAAAACAGGGAAAAAAAGAGATGGAAGGCAGACCAAGTAGAGGAAAGGGAACAGGGTGATGGAGAAAGGAAGGATAGGATAGATATTGGGTGGTGAAATTGATCGGATTAAGTTTTATGTATATATCAACATGTCACACATTCTCTATAATTAATATGCAACTCCAAAACCAGAGTTACAAAGAAATTAAAGTTCTAATGTTCTATACTACAGTAGAGTGATTATATTTCACTATAACCTATCATATATTTTATTAATAGTTAGAAGGGAGGAACTCAAAGACTCTAAACACAGTAATGATAATGAGATGGAAATGTTAATTACCCTGATTTGATCAGTACATATTGTAGACATGTATTGAAATATCCTGCCATGAACATGTGCAATTATTATGTGTCAACCAAAAATGTTTTAAAAAGTTTAAAGAAATGGAACATTTAACTTCCCCTATTTGATTATTGCATACTGTATACATTTATTGAATTATCACACCATAGCCCATACATTTTACAATTAAATTAATGATTAATAAAAATTTTTGTAAACTATTAGTCACCCCAGTGTTGGATTTAATTCTTTAAATGCTTGAGTAGAATTCTCCAATGAAACCAACTGAGCTTGAATATTTCTTTTTTGGCAGTTTTTAATTTTTTTTTTTTTTTTTTTTGCGGTGCTGGGGATCGAACCCAGGGCCTTGTGCTTGCAAGGCAAGCGCTCTATGGACTGAGCTATCTCCCCAGCCCAGTTTTTAATGTTTTTATCAGTGTATTATAGTTATACATAATATTGAGATTCATTTTGACATAATCATACATGAATGACATATAATTTGCTCCATTACTCCTCAATACTTCCTCTTTCCCTCCCCTCCCCTCTCCCTTGTTTTTATCACCTAGTCTTTTATTTATTTATAGCTTTTTAAATTAGTGCTTTAGAGAGATACATAAAGGTGAAGTTCACTGTGGTATATTCATACATGTATGTAGCAAAATTTGATCAAGTTCATTCGATCATTCCTCCCTTTTCCCCTTCCTCCTCCCAACCCCCTCAATCACCTCCCTTTACTCTGCTGATGTTCCTTTGATTTTCATGGGATTCTGTCTCCCCCTTTTTTTTCTTATTTCTACTTCCACATATGAGAGATTCATTTTGAGATTTTCCTCTTTTCTAATGTGTGGATTTATCACTATACATTTTTTCTTACAGCCCAGCTTTAGCTGCAACCCACAGATTTTTATATTTTCCTTTTCATTAATTTCCATATATTTAAAAATTTTTCCTTGAGACTTCTCCTTTGACCTATGGATTATTTATTTGTATGTTCTTTAATGACCATTTTTTTCTAGAGATTTTACCATTGTCTTTCTCTTATTGGTTTCTAGCTTGATTCCATGGTTGGCAGAGGATGTACTGTGTATGGTTTTAATCCCTTTAAATGAGTTGAGATTTGTTTTATGTCCTTGGATATAGTTTATCTTGACATATGTATATGGGAACTTGACTGGAATAGAGCAGTACTGTCTAAGTGTTTTCTTTATTGTAAGGCATCTTCTTTTTTGATTCTCTTACTAGAGAGACCAATCATTTGTTTGGTCTTATTTCATCTGCACCATTGACATTACTGGGTTACTGGCTTCTTTGCCTATAGGTATGAAGTACACAAGGCAAAGCAAAACAGGTACCATACTTCCATGGTCATTATTTGGGTCTCAAGATGCTTAGTTGGGATGTTTTATTCTCTCCACCCTTCACAATATTTTTATATTTGTTTTAATGTAATTTTCAGTATTGTAGTTAGTAGGAGAAAGAGAGAAAAGAACATCTACTGAATATTTCTGGAAGGAGAAGTCCCAAGTTATTTTCTGTAGATATCATTTTATGATCTATTCTCTTCCCAACCTCATAAATAGGTATTTCCTGTGATTTTCATGATACAAGGAAGCACAAGAAGAGAAGTTCAGAGAGGAACGTTTTGTCTGAGAATCTGATACTTGAGCACATGGTGGGAGAGTAGGACTAAGAAAAAATGTGACTGCGTGGAAAATGGAGCGACCAAGGAGATCTGGGACTGTGATTGTCCACAGGGTGGGAAATATGCCCTGAAGAAAACACTTCATGTGTAAATAAATGGAACAGGGGGACAGAGCCTGGAATATACTACTTTTTAACACATACTGTACTTACCAATATTGTCTATTGCTTCTCTCTCCTTACTAGTATATAAGCTTCATGAGGGTAGGAATTTTTGTCTAATTTGTTTAGTAATATATCTCTGGAGCCCAGAATGGTGTTTGGCCTGTAATAAGCTCCTGGTAGATATTATTTGAATGAATATTTACAAATGAGTGAGTGACTTGGATCTGGGAGACCTAGATTCTGGTCCTCACTTTGCCATTAACTACAGATTTTAACCGGGCCAAATTTCTTTTCTGGGCTCCTTTCTGATATTACAAAAGATGAAAGTTATAGTAAAAAATAATTTAAGTCCTTTTGTTGTTTATTATTTAATAGTTCTATAAACATTTATATATTTTTCAATAATTTATCTATGCTATATATTCTTTTATTTATTTATACCTTGAATCACCCATCCAGGCACCCATCTAGCCCTCTTCCCATCTCCCCGACCATCTATCCTTCCATCCATCCAACATTTTTCAAATATTGACTATGTGTTCAGACCTTCAGCATATTTAATGATTTCTGTCAGAGATAGAGCAAGTGATTAAAATTGTGCAGAGTGTTACTACGGAGAACCATGGAGTGCTATGGAATGTATAACTGTGTATAAACTGCAAGCTAAGAGTTTAAATAGTGCTCTTTGTACTAAAATTTGAAAGAACATTAAAAGTTAACTAAAGGAGGGCAGTGGGGTTGCAGAAGTGGGTAGAGCATTACAAGCAGAGGGAATAGCAGATATTCAGGCATGATGGAGAAAAGCACTTTACTTGTGTAAGAGTGAGAAAGAAGTATTGGAGGAGTTAAGTAAGCTAAGGATAGAGTGGCATGAAATCAGATCCAAGAGACAGATAGGTACCTATAAGTTCTTAAAAGACTGCCAAGCAACCATCTATGTACACATCTTGTCTTTTTTTTCCAGCTACTTGAGGAAGAATGGATGAAATGGGGTTGTGATGAAACATCCTTTAACCTCCCCTTAGCCTCCCTCTCTGCTTTTATATTTCTTTCTTGGAGGCTTTTTATGGGATGAAAGAGCAGTATATAACTTTGTTAGATTCAAGAAAGAAATATTTGGATAAAAGTTTATTACACCTGTCACAAGATTGACTGCTGAGTTACTCCTCATAAAAGCATTTGGATGAACCTAACTTCCCAGAAGTGTCCTTTAAGCTCATCAGACTCCACCAGAAAATTCCTTAAATATTTTATTAGTAATGCTGGATACTTTCCTGAAGGGGTTGTTAATTGCATTGCACAGAAAAGTTCTATTCCAAATCATGCTTGTATTCTAAATAATTTCTTTCTTAATTATAAGGCTAGAAATGATAGTAGTCAAAATAGTTAAAATTTATTGAGCATTTACTATGTAGCAGGCATGTTAGTGATGACTTTCCATGTTCATTTATTATGAGACAGAAGACAGTCACTCTTCTAAGTGCTTTACATGACTCAAAATCTTTACCATTGCCTATAAGTAGGAACCATTATTATGCCCATTTTACAGATGAGAAAACTGCAACCTACTGAAATAAATTTGTTGCTCAAGATTATGCATGTTTTAATCACATTTTTTCACTGCTGTGACCAAAGACTGACAAGACAATTAGAGAAGAAAAAGTTTATTTGGGGGCTGATGGTTTCAGAGGTCTCAATCCATACACAGCTGGCTCCATTTCCTAGGGGCTCTAGGTGAGGCAGAAAATAATGGCAGAAGTATCTGGTGGAGGAAAGTAGATGGGGACATGTCCACCAAGAAGGGGAGAGGGGGGAGCATTCACCAGATACAAATTATATACCCCAAAAGCATGCTCCCAATGACCTACCTCCTCCAGCTACACCCTACCTGCCTACTGCCTACAGTTACCACCCAATTAATCCCTATTAGGAGATTAATTCACTGATTTGGTCAAGGCTCTCATAACTCAAATCATTTCACCTATAAAAAATCTTGCATTGTTTCACACATGACCTTTTGGGGGACACCTCATATCTAAATCATAACACTCCACTTAGGAAGTAGAAAACATAATTAACAATTGGCTGTCTAACTTCAGGGGTTGGGCCTTCGACTACTTGCCTGTGCATGACCTCTCAACATGGGTTGCGAGTTCCAAGATACAAGAACAACAGGGTAAAAAATGCTTAAAGTTGACAGATAGAAACCAGAATCTGGTTAGTGAATCAGGAATTGGAATTAGGAATAGCACAGGCTCAGGTACTGGGATCAGTTACTGAGCACTCTAATCTGATTTAGGTTGATTTGTGCACCGAAGTTTGTTGGGTGATCCTATCAAATGCCAACAGGAGCAAACGAGAAGTCAAGGTAGAAGCATCATTATCATTTATGAATCTGCAGCCATTCTGGTAGGTTTTGGTGGTTTGAAAACATGCTATCCTTAACATACCACCATCATTGCCCACAACAATTTATCCAATATGAAGGCAGCCTTCTGCATTTTCCAAGGGCAGGATAGTTAAGTAAGAGATGAGGAATAGAAAGAGTATGCCAAACCAATGGAGGAAAAGGAATAATGAATAAGGGTCTCTTCTATTACCTTTACTTGAGTCTCACCTCCTCCTTTCTCCACCATTCTACTTTTACTTTGTTATATGAAACATTTGCTTTCAGGCCGAGATTCCCCAAAGGGAATTCTTCACTCACCTGTATCCTAAAGGCATCTTTAAAAGAGTAAGCGCCTTTCATCAGTTTTTAAAGTGTACTTGAAACATGTCAAGGACCAGACAAAAACAAGTAATATACAGAAAGAAGGAGAGGAAGACTGAAAAACACTTACCCTATTGGGAATGCAGATGAGAATCAGGTAATAAGGGGGAGAAACCTCTGAAAAATCAAATTAAACTGAAATGAGATTTGGTAGGAGTGTCTTCTGTGTGAAAAATGCATTCATATTTGGATGCAGATTTTGCATTATCTATTTCCTTTTGAAATGTGCATCAATTTTAATGACTGTTATTTGGGGATAAATGTGGATACCTTCAGTTAAAGAAATAATACAGATATCACCAGCATACTTTACCTAGTTTCCTCCAGTGATGTTATCTTGCATAACTATGGAACATATCACACCAGGAAGTCGATATTGACATAATCCAACTGTCATAGTCAGATTTCCCCAGTTTTATGCAAACTTAGTTGTGTGTGTGTGTGTGTGTGTGTGTGTGTGTGTGTGTATGTTTACTTCTATGCAATTTTATCACAAGAGACATTCATGCATCACCACTATGGTCAAGATACACTACAGTTCCATAACTACAAGGATTTTGTGTTGCCATTTTACGACGAAACTCATCTCCCACCTGAATCTTAATCTTATCCATAACCCCTGGCAAGCACAAATCTGTGGAGAACAGATATTTGTAATTTTATTGTTTCAAAAAGTTATATTAATGGAAGCATACAATATGCAACCTCTGGGGATTGACTTTTTGTTTTTCACTCAGCACAATTTCCTGGAGAGTCACCCAAGAAGTTGCTTCTATCAATAGCTCATTTCTTTTTACCTCTAAATAATATTCCATTGTATGAATGTATTCATAAAGTTTTTTTGTGGGCATATGAATTTTTAAAGCAATTTCATTTTATTTGTTCTTTTTTGATATACACGAGGAAAGTATATTTTGACATACATACATGGAGTATAACTTATTCTAATTAAGATCTTCTTGTGGTTGTACATGATGGGAGTTACACTGGTGGCATATTCATATATGAACATAGGAAAGTTATGTCCAATTCATTCTATTATCTTTCCTATTCCCATCCTCCTCCCTTTCTTTCATTCCCCTTCATCTAATTCAATGAACTTCTCTTCTTCCCTCCCACCCCTCTTATTGTGTGTTAGCATCCACAAATCAGAGATAATGTTTGGCCTTTGGTTTTGTGGGACTGGCTTATTTCACTTAGCCTATAATCTTCAGTTCCATCCATTTATAGGTAAATGCCATAATTTCATTCGTTATGGTTAATAGTTCATTGTGTATATATACCACATTTTCTTTATTCGTTCATCTGTTGAAGGGCATCTAGGCTGGTTCCATAGCTTAGCTATTGTCAATTGAGCTGCTATAAACATTGATGTGACTGCATCACTACAGTATAGTTATTTGAAGCCTTTTGAGTTTATATTGAGGAGTGGAATAACTGGATCAAATGGTGGTTCCATTCCATGTTTTCTGAGGAATCTCCATACTGCTTTCCAGAGTGGTTGTACCAATTTTCAGTCTCACCAGCAATTTATGAGTGTACCTTTCTGCCCAATAAATGTGCCAACATTTATTGCTATTTGCATTCTTGATAATTGCCATTCTGATCAGACTGAGATAGAATCTCGGTGTAGTTTTAATTTGCATTTCTCTAGTTGCTAGAGATATCGAACATTTTTTCATATATTTGTTTAACATTCATATTTCTTCTTCTGAGAAGTGACTGTTCAGTTCCTTTGCCCATATATTGATTGGGTTATTTGTTCTTTTGGTAAGTTTTAGAGTCCTTTGTATATCCTGGAGATTAATGCTCTATCTGAGATACAGGTGGCCCAGATTTTCTCCCATTCTGTACACTCTTTTCACATTCTTGATTGTTTCCTTTGCTATGAAGAAGTTTTTAGTTTGATACTATCCCATTTATTGATTCTTGATTTTACTTCTTGCATTTAAAGGGTCTTGTTGGGGAAGCTGGTTCCTAAGCTGACATGATGGAGAGTTATGATCACATTTTCTCTTAGGAGGCACAGTGTCTGTGTTCTAATTTTGAGGGCCTTGACCCATTTTGAGTTGAGTTTTGTGCAGGGTAAGAGGTAGGGGTCTAATTTCATTTTTCTAGATATGGATTTCCAGTTTTTCCAGCACCATTTGTTGAAGAGGATACCTTTTCTTCAATACATGTTTATGGTACCTTTGTCTAGTATTACATAACTGTATCTATGTGGGTTTGTCTCTGTGTCTTCTATTCTGTTCCATTGGTCTTCATGCTTGTTTCAGTGCCAATACCATGCCATTTTTGTTATTATAACCCTGCATCATAGTTTAAGTTCTGGTATTGTGATGCCTCCTGCTTCACTTTTCTCACTAAAGATTGCTATGGTTATTCTGGGTCTCATAATTTTCTAAATGAATTTCATGACTGCATTTTCTATTTCTATGAAGAACATTATTGGAATTTTAATAGGAATTGCATTAAATCTGTATGGTGCTTTTGGTAGTATGGTAATTTCGACAATATTAATTCTGCCTATCCAAGAACATGGGAGATCTTTCCATCTTCTAAGGTCTTCAATTTCTTTCTTTAGAGTTCCGTAGTTTTCATTGTAGAGGTCTTTCACCTCTTTGTTAGCTTGATTCAAAAGTATTTTATTTTTTTGAATCTATCATGAATAGGATGGTTTTCCCAATTTCTCTTTTAGCTGATTCATCATTGATGTGTAGGAATGCAATTGATTTATGGGTGTTATTTTTGTATCCTGCTACTTTGCTAATTGTTTTATGAGTTCTAGAAGCTTTCTGGTGGAGTTTTTTGGGTCTTCTATATATAGAATCATGTAATAGGCAAATAGGGATAGTTTGAGCTCTTCTTTTCCTATTCATATCCCTTTAATCTATTTATTTTGTCTAATTGCTCTGGCTAGGTTTTCAAGGATATGTTGAATAGAAGTGGTGAAAGAGGGCATCTCTGTCTTGTTCCAATTTTTAGAGGGAATACTTTCAATTTTTCCCCATTTAGAATGATGTTGGCCTTGAATTTAGAACATATAGCTTTTACAATGTTGAGGTATATTCCTACTATCCCTAGTTTTTCTAGTGTTTTTGAGCATGAAAGAATGCTGAATTTTGTCAAATGCTTTTCCTGCATCTATTGAGAAAATCATGTGATTCTTGTCTTTTAGTCTATTAATGTCATGAATTAGGTTTATTGATTTCTGTATGTTGAACCAACCTTGCATCCCTGGGATGAACCCCACTTGATCGTGGTGCATTATCTTTTTAATATTTTTTGTATGCAATTTGCAAGAATTTTATTAAGAATTTTTGCATCTATGTGCATCAGGGATATTGGTCTGAAGTTTTCTTTTCTTGATGTGTCTTTGTCTGGTTTAGGTATTAGAGTGATACTAGCTTCATAGAATGAGTTTGGAAGGATTCACTGAGACTCAGCAAGATTAAATACTCCTAAAGTCACAGCTGGTAAATAAATGACCAGTCTGACCCCGTCATTGGCACTCAATGTCTTCTTCTTATTCTTAGGATAAATGTAGATGAAAAGCATGAAATTAAAGGCCCTTCTTGCTCAACCATCCATGCCTGCTAACACTCCTCTCACTAAAACTCCTTATAGCCCCAGTAACTGCATGCTCTCTTGATTCCTTGACTTTTCCATGTTGGTTCCTTCTGTCTGGAATGTGGCTACTTATTCCTCCATTGAATTTTTTTTTTTTTGTGCCTGTCAAAAATCATTTAGGCATATTTGTAAGGATCTATTTCTGGCTTTTTCTCTGTTTCACTGATCTGTGGCCATCCTTTCAGTATTACAATACTGTCTTAATTACTTTAGCTATATACTAAGACTTCATATCAAGTAGAGTGAGTTCTCTCACTTTATTATATTTATTTATTTACATATTTATTTTTGTGCCAGAGACTGAACTCAGGATTCCTTAACTACTGAGTAACATTCCCAGTACTTTTTATTTTGTATTTTTAGGCAGGGTCTCACTAAGTGTTTTAGTGGCTGGCTAAGTTCCTGTGGCTGACTTTGAATTTGCAATCTTCCTCCCTTTGCCTCCTGAGCTGCTAGGATTACAGGTGTGCACCAGTATGCCACCTCACTTTATTCTTTTAAAATCAAAGTTATTTTAGCCATTCTGTGTCTTTCATGTAAATTTTAAAATAAACTCATTTATGTGTAATAAAACTGTGTTGGAATTTTAATAGAAATTCTAAGTTTAAGTGGATAGTGATATCAACTTAAATTCAACTCAAGTTGATTTGAGGAAAACTGACCTTTACTATGCCAAGCATTCCAGTCCATGAGCATGGTTTGACTTTCCATTTAGATCTTTGATTTCTTTCATAAGCATTTTGTTTTCATTATGTAAAGCCTATACATGTTGTTAAGTGCACACCCTCATATGTCACTTTCATTAGAGCAATTGTAAATGACTTTGTTTTTTTATTTTAGCTTCCCTTCTTCAATTGTTTTTTTATAAAAGTATGATTGATCCTTCCATGGTGATCTTATATCCTGCAACCTTGCTGATATCTATTTACTATTATTCTTCTCTTGTCATAAGTCTTCTAGATCTGGTTTCCTAGCTTTCAGATAATTATGAGGGAGAGAGATTGCCTCAGGCAGATGCATTTACAACAGTACAATACAAAAGTATACATGAAGGCAGAGGGATGTATTTTATTACAATGTATTATTTTATGTTGACATAAAGAATTCCAAAAAACAAATGCTTTTTTTTGCACAAGGGCATACAAATTATACTCTCCCCAAACCTTCTTGTATAATTGAGGTTCTTATATAAGATTATTGGGGTTGACCTTGTGTAAGAGTCATTTATGACCTAAGAAATTATTAAATAAGATTCCTAATAGACCTAAGGAAAAGTGCTAAAATTATATAAATGTATTTTATCTTTGAAAAGAGGGGCATACATAAAATTATGTTTTGAAAGATACATGTGCAAATAAAGTTTGAATCAAATGCATGGTTATTAATACAATTAAATGTAGCTAAGCTGAGCATTCTGAATATATTTTTCTCTCTTTCTCTCTCTTCTCTTTTTTCAGTGCTGGGGTTTGAATTCAGGGCCTTGCACATACTAGGCAAGCACTCTATAACTGAGTTACATCTCTAGCCCTTAAATATTTTATTTCTCAAATATACAGTGTGCTTAGATTTTAGAATGTCTGTTCACAAATACCTCTCTCTCTCTCTCTCT
Source organism: Sciurus vulgaris (assembly GCF_902686455.1). NCBI lineage: Eukaryota > Metazoa > Chordata > Mammalia > Rodentia > Sciuridae > Sciurus > Sciurus vulgaris. The sequence goes on along the minus strand of NC_136471.1, from coordinate 39,290,859 downwards.
CTCTCTCTCTCTCTCACACACACACACACACACACACACACAAACACACACACACACACACACACACACACACACACACATACCCTTCCATATTGCAATGAGTGAATTTATCTGCATTAATTTCAACATGAAGAACCTATACTAACAGCTGTGGAAGAACTCTTAACTCTTTATTTTTAAATAAGACAATGCTGAATTCCCAGTTGTAATTATAAATGTAACTATTTCTCCAGTTTCCATCAGAATTCTTTTCTCTACCATGTGTTAGAAAATACATACTGAGAAACAGCTAAGTAAATGGAACAAGGCTGGCTAACCATGTGTCAGCAAGATAAGCAGTGCATCAGGATATGATTGGACATGTTATAAAACATATAAGGGACTGGAGCTTTTAGGTTGTCTTCCTTAGCTGTACATCATGTTATTAAATTGCCTACACAACTTTCTGCTGCAATTATTTGAATGTTGTGTGCACACGGTTAATATTAGGAGTTATCTGTGCACATTTTGAATCTATCTTTATTGGCTTGTGCTCTTCTCCTAGGGTGGCAAAGGAAGTATATCTTTCTCTAGTTACATCTGTGGTGATGGTATTGCCTTTAGCTCTCCAAAAATCAGACTTGATCTATTAAACTTTACTTGGCCAGATATTCCCTGGCCACACCAATGACAGTATTAAGTAAACAATTGTGAAGGAGAAAATGTTTGCACTGCTTTCTCCTTACAATTTCCTCTCCAATTATTTTATCTAATCTTCCATTACTCATAGGTATTCTTATACTTCAAAAATGTAAATGGCTAGTCAAGTGACAAGATTTCAAACAGAGTGGAAAACTCAATTCCTTGCCCCTCTTCAAATCTTCCTACCCATTGGTTGAAGCCTGAAATTCTAGTCACGTCTCTATTTTTATTTCACTTGAGCTCTCAGAAAGTTTTCTTTTCTTTTCTTTTTGTACCAGGGATTGAATCCAGGTACAGGTAACCACTGAGCCCCAACCCCAGCCTTCTTTAAAATTTTTAAATTTTGAGACAGAGCCTTGAAAATTGCTGAGGCTGGCTTTGAATTTGTGATCCTCCTGCCTCAACCTCCCAAACTACTGGGATTACAGGTGTGCACACTGCACCCAGCTCAGAAACTTTTGACACAGGTGACCACACCCTCCTTCCTGATACACTGTCCTTTCTACACCTTCATGACACCACTCTCCCCTGGTTTTCCTTTCTGAAAGATTTCTTATTATTTGCACCTTTCTTGGTTCCCCCTTCCTTGGCCTCTAAAAGTTGGGGTTCTTTAGGGTATAATTGTGACTTTCATTCTCTTATCCATCTATACTTCATTATGTAGGCTATCTTATTAATTCTATAGGATTTTTTATCACTCGTATGCTGGTGATTTCTACACATATATTTCTCTATACTCCAGATACCTGTATCCCATTGGCTTCTTTTCATCTTTTGGATGTCCAATAGATATCACAAATAAAATATGCTTAAAACAGTTTACTTACCTTACTCCTCCCTTTGACCCTGGTCAAACCTATCTACTCATTATACAATATTTTTGATTTCCTTTAATAGCACTGCCAATTTACCCAAATGCTTAATGCTAAAACACAAGAGTAATCATCATTTCTCTCAAAATCCACATTCTAGTAATCACCAAATGCTTTCAATTCTACTTCTAAGTTATACTCACATGGGTCTTCTTTTCTCAATTTCTGCTGTTGCCTATCTAATTCTAGTTACCATAAATGTTCACATGAACTCCTGTAATAAGTATCCTTAATGCTTTTCCCAATTCCTTTCTTACTTTCCTTCATAATGAACCCCAAGACTAATCTTCTGTCAATGCTAACCAAGCCGTGCTTAAAATCACTTCAGTTGTTGCATAAACCAAGTCTATGATTTCAACTTGTGCCATTTAACATCTCTCACATTGGTTTCTTGAGTTCCAGTTGCATTGTTTTGCTCTTCAAACCATCTCTTCCCAAACATTATTTCCTTGTAAGTCTTCTCCGATCACCACCCCATCTATAATAATCCCTTCATCTGCTACTATGGTTACTCTTTTCCATTATCCTGTTTTAGTTCCTTCTTTATAATTCTTATTATTTGAAAGTACTTAACTATGCTTTGGGTTGAACAAAACTATTTCAAAAAGGATATGATAAAAACACGTAAAGCAAATGTAGCCATGTGTTTTTGAACAGGAAACTTTCCTTATCTCTCCAATTTCACTACTTAGAGATTCCATCCATGATCATGGAAGGATTGCAGCAATGGGTTATTAAATTATTTGTTTTTACCAGTGGAATTTCTTTTTTCAAGTAAAATATTCTGTGGAGTCTTAATAGATAAAACATAAAAATAACATTTCTCTGATGAAACAGGAATTAGGATGAGGAACTGAGACTTCCCAGTCAATATTGCCCCTTAAATTTTCACTGAAGTCCCCTAAGAGTCACATGGACTCCTGCAGCTCTAAATCATGGCTCGAGTGCTTGTTTCAGCAGTGAATGTACTAAAATTGGAATGATATAGACATTAGCATGGGTCCTATGCAAGAATGACGTGCAAAGTTGTGAAATATTTCATATGTTGGGGGAATCCATCTCAATTGATGCTCAAGTCCAAGACCTCTAAGAACATGAGAAAACAGGGAAAATAAATCTCCCCCAAATTTACAATCACACAACAAAGGATACCACTCATAGTGAGGTGGGCAAAATCCCAGAGAAAGATTATAAAAAACTGATCATTAAAATGTTCAGTGAACTAAAAGAAGATCTAAGAAGGACTTATAAAAGCAATTACAGGAGATGAAAAATCACCTTAATAAAGAAATAGAAATAGTGAAAAGAAACCAAGAAAAATTCATAGAAATGAAAGACACAATCTATCAAATTAAAATTTGCTTGAAGGCAGCACTAACAGATTAGAATGGGTAGAAAATAGAAACTTAGCACTTGAACACAGAACTTCAGACCTTGAAGACAGGGTATATGATCTCAAGTATACAGAAGGCAATAAAGAGAAAAATCATACAACATGACCAGAATATACAAGAACTCTGGGACAACATTAAAAAAACAAGCTTGAGAATCACTGGGATAGTACAGAACTTAGAGATACAAGCTAAAAGCATAAAGAACATTTTGAGTGAGATAGTTATAGAGAATTTTTCCCATATCAGGAAGGAGATAAACATCCATATATAGGAGGCTTATAGAACTCCAAATAGACCTAGTCAAATGAAAAGCTCCCCAAGACATCATAATGAAAATGCCTAACATATACTATAAGGAAAGAATATTAAAAGTCACAGAAGAGAAGCATCAGGTCACATTTAGAGGTAAACCAATAAGGCTCATTCTGATTTCCCAGCTCAGACCCTAAAATCAAGGATGGTTTGGAATGAGATATTCCAAGTCCTAAAATAAAATAACTTCCAGCAAAATTTGCTATACCCAGCAAAGCTCAGTTCCAAATTTAAGGGGGAAAACTTTCCACAACAAGGATAAACTAAAAGACTTCATAAGCACCAAGCCAGCAACGACAAAGAATACTCAAAGATAAACTGCATACAGAGGAACTAAAAAACAATTCACAGGGCTGGTGTTGCACCCAGTGGTACAGTGCTTGCCTAGCATGTGTGAGGCACTTGGTTTGATTCTCAGCACCACATAAAAAATAAATAAATAAAACAAAGTAAAAAAAAATCTCAAAACCCACAAACAGAGGAAGCTTAATAAACAAATAATGCACAAAATGAGAATCAAGATGGGATAAAATATAACAAAAAATCAAAATGGCAGGAAACCACAAAAACATACTAATGTTGAATGTTAATGGTCTCTACTACCCAATTAAAAGAAAAAGATTCACAGAATGGATAAAAAAACAGATCTAGAATTGTGCTGTTTATAAGTGCCTCATCCTATAGGCAGACATTTACAGGCTGAAGGTAAAAGGTTGGTAAAAATATATTTCATGCATATGGACCAAGGAAACAAGCAAGAATACCTATTCTCAGATCTGACAAGGCAAATTTCAAGCAAAACTTAATCACAAGAGACAAAGAAGGCCATTACACCCTAATAAAGGGAGCAATCTAACAAGAAGATATAATGATAGTAAACATTTATGACCCAAATGTCAATATACCCAATTACATGGAAAAATACTCCATGATTTTAGTACACCTTATCACCTATATGCAGGTCATATAAACATAAAATAGAGATATCTCCTACCTAAGCAACACTATATACATCAAATGAACCTAATAAATATCTATGGAATATTCCACCCCAAAACAGCAGAATTTACCTTCTTCTCAGCTGAACATGGAACTTTTTCCAAAATAGATCATATTCTTGGCCACAAAGCAAATAGCAAATACAAACAAATTGATATAATCCCATGTATCCTATCGGATCATAATGGAGTGAAGCTAGAAATCAACAGCAAGAAAAATAATAGAAGCCACATAAACACATGAAGATTGGACAATATGCTTTTAAATGAAGAATGGATCAAAGAAGAAATGAAAATAGAAATAAAAAATTTTAAAAATGAATGAGAACAGAGATACAACATATTCAAATTTCTGGGATAGTGTTAAAACTGTTCTAAGAGGAAAAATTTATAGCATTGTGTACATTAAAAAATTAGAGCAAGCCCACATGAACAAGCTTATGCACCACCTCAAGGTCTTAGTAAAAGAATAACAAACTAACTCCAAGGTCAGTAGAAGACAAGAAATATTTAAGATCAGAACAGAAATCAATGAAATTGAGAATAAGAAAACTATATACAAGATCAATGAAATGAAGAGTTGGTTCTTTGAAAAGATAAATAAGATTGACAAACCCTTATGCAAACTACCCAAAAGAAGGAGTGAGGAGAGAGAAATCAACCAGATCAGAGATGAAAAGGAGATATCACCACAGATCCTTCTGAATTCCAGAGGAACATCTGAACCTATTTTGAAAATGTATACTCTAATAAACTGGAAAATATGATGACACTGAGAAATTTCTGGACAGCCATGACCTGCCCAAACTGAATCAGGAAGATATAGAAAACCTAAACAGACTAAAAGTAGTGAAATTGAAATAGTAATTAAAAGCCTTCCAGAAAAGCAAAACCCAGGATCTGATGGATTCTCATCTGAGTTCTACCAGACCCTTACAGAAGAACTAACACCAGTCTTTTTCAAATGATTCCATGAAATTGAAAGTGAGGGAACACTCCCAAATACATTCCATGAATCCAGTATAAGCTTGAAAACAAAACAAGACAAACAAGAATCAATAAAATGAAACTACAGACCTGCTGAACACAGATGAAAAATATTTAATAAAATATTAGCAAACAGCATTAAAAAAACACAACAAAAAGCTAATATGCCATGATCAAGTGGTTTCATTCCAGGTATGCAAGGTTGGTTTAACATACACAAAACAATAAATGTAATTCACTACTTAAACAGAATAAAGGACAAAAATCGCATGAGTATCTCAATAGATGTGGAAAAGGTCTTTGATAAAATATTCAACTCCCATTTATGTTAAAAACAGTGGAGAAGCTAAGGATCAAAGCAACTTACCTCAACATCATAAAGGCCATTTATGATAAATCCCCAAGCTTACATCATATTTAATAGAGAAAAACTAAAAGTGTTTCCTCTAAAATCAGGATCAAGAAGGCTGTCCACTCTCACCAATCCTATTCAACAGAGTCCTCAAGACATTAGCCAGAGTGATCATGCAAGAAAAGGAATTAAAGCTATAAAATAGGAAAAGAAGTCAACTATCTATTTGCCTTCCATAAGATCCTATATCTAGAAGGCCCAAAAACTCCAACAGAAGACTTCTAAAGATTATAAACGAGTTTTGTAAAGTAGCAGGATACAAGATCCATACCCATAAATCAATAGCCTTCCTATACTCCAACAGTGATTCAGCTGAGGAAGAAATCAGGAAAAACATCCCATTCACAACAACCTCAAAAAAATACTTGGGAATTAATCTAACCAAGGTGGTAAAAGAGCTCTATAATGAAAATTACAGAACACTGAAGAAAGAAATGGAAGATGACCTTAGAAGATGGAAAGACCTCCCATGCTCTTGGATAGGCAGAATCAGTATTGTAAAAATGGCCATACTACCAAAAGTAATAGACAGATTCAATGCAATCCTCATCAAAGATGAATGACATTCTTCACAGAATTAGAAAAAAACAATTATTAAATTCATTTGGAAGAATAAAAGACCAGAATAGCAAAAGCAATACTAAGCAAGAAAAGCAGAGCAGGACGCATCACAATAACTAATCTGAAATTATACTACAGAGCTGTAGTAATAAAATAAAAGCATGGAATTTGCATCAAAACAGATGTGATGACTATTGGAACACAATAGAAGACACAGAGACAAATCTACATATCTACAGATGCCTGATATTTGACAAAGATGTCAAAAATATATTTTGGAAAAAAGACAACCTTTTAACAAATTGTGTTGGGAAAACTGGATAGCAATATGTAGAAAAATTTCATCTCACTCCAGTTCAAATGGCCATGATCAAGAATATGAAAAACCATAAATGCTGGCTAAGTTTTGGGAAAAATGGTACACTTATGCATTATTGGTGGGACTGTGGACTAGTATAACCACAATGAAAAACAGCATGGAGTTTCCTCAAAAATATTGGGATGGAACCACCATATGATCCAGCTATTCCACTCCTTGGTATTTTCCCCAAATATTTAAAATTGGCATACTAAGCAATACAGACATTTCAGGGTTTACAGTAACACAATTAACCATGGCTAAATTATGGAATAAACCCAGATGCCCATCAATAGATGAATAGATTAAGAAATTGTGATTACACACACACACACACACACACACACACAAATGGAGTTCTGCTCAGCCATACAAATGAATAAAATTATGGCATTTGCTGATAAATGGATGGAAGGTGGAGAATAGGCCAAACCCAGAAACTCAAAAGTTGAATGTTTTCTTTCCTATGTAGAAAGTAGAGTAAAATAAAGAAAAAGGGAGGGAAGGATAGGATAATATAAAGAGTCAATTACATACATTGCTGGTGGGGCTGCAAATTAGTGCAGCCACTCTGGAAAGCAGTGTGGAGATTCCTTAGAAAACTTGGAATGGGACCACCATTTGACCCAGCTATCCCACTCCTTGGCCTATACCCAAAGGACTTCAAATCAGCATACTACAGAGATACAGCCACATCAATGTTCATAGCTGCTCAATTCACAATAGGCAGATTGTGGAACCAACGTAGATGTCCTTCAATTGATGAATGGATAAAGAAACTGTGGTATATATATACAATGGACTATTACTCAGCCATAAAGAATGATAAAATTGTGGCATTTTCAGGCAAATGGATGAAATTGGAGAATAGCACGCTAAGTGAGATAAGCCAAGCTCAAAAAACCAAAGGACGAATGATATCACTAATAAGTGGATGATGACACATAATGGGGAGTGGGAGGGGTTAGTGTTAGGGTTAGAGTTAGGGTTAGGGAGGGGGGCAAGAATGGAGGAAGCAAGGACTGTATAGAGGGAAAAGAGGGGTTGGAGGGGTGGGGGAAGGGAAAAACATAACCAAATGAATCAAACAACATTACCCTATGTAAATTTATGATTACACAAATGGTATGCCTTTACACATTGTTCTCTGTACAAACAGAGAACAACATGTATCCCATTTGTTTACCATAAAAAAAAAAAGCAACCCAGGATATTCATCTGGATTTGGGAACCACTGGAATAAGTACAGCTTTTATCAAATGTATTTCTATAGCTCTTGCTTTGTATTTACTATGGCTGTGGTATCTATAAATGTTTTTAACACTAAAAAAAAAGAGTCAATTAAATAAAAATTAATATTTGAGTGAAGGAAAGTCTAGCAGAGTAAAGAGAATAGGAGAGAGGAGGGAGGATGGGAAGAAGATGGGGGAGGGGATAGTGGGAATCATGAACTGCAACTGATTTCCATGCACATATGAGTTTGTTGGGATAAACCCAACTACTATGTATAATTATAAAGCTCTCATACAAATAAAAGAAACATAGTTTGGTTCATTGTATTTAAGATTTAATAGAATAGTATGTAGGGTCACACACTGAACTCTGCCCCTGTAGCTTATCCCCATTACAAATAAACATTTTGCAGTAGCATTGGATACTGGAGATGCTTTATAAATTGACCCCATCGATTTTCATGACCTGAAAACATGTCTCATTTTCACAAATATTAGAGTAGGACGTTGCTCTCAGTTCGCTAAGAACAGGGACTTGTGGCATTGAGGTTAAAGGTTAAATCAAAGCATCTACTGCAAAACCAGTGGAAATTACACTTGAAATTAATGGATGATGCTATGATTCCATACTGCCATTAGTTGAAGTGGAGTTCATTGAAGAGGGTCACAAAATAATTATTTGTATAGAAATGTTCATGACCCCGTATTTCTTAATAAGTCATTGTTCTTTGTATAGATGATGGCTTCTGCAGTGTTAGGAAACAGGACCTACTGGGAGTGGCCAATTTAAGAGACATGTTTGGTTTTAGAAGTCTCACTAATCACTACTGAGCTCAAATATTGTTTTGCTTGCAGGATCATGTCTCAAAGGGTAGTCTTGAGATCAGTTTCTCAGATTGGTCACAGTTTATCTTTCAGTAGTTGGTTAAAATAGTAAGATCCCTGAGCTCTTCATAAGATTGTTTCTAGGAACTAGAATAATATTCAATATAAAGAGCCATTTAGAGAGACTGAAAATGTCAATATAGCTGTCTTCTACCTATGGCATCAATTAAGTTGGCACCTTCCTTAAGGGAAAAAGTGAGCATCACTATAGTCTTGATATTGATAAAGAGAACACTTTAGGCTGCTTAAAAACAGATCAAATTACCAGAAATTCTGAGTGTGTACTATGTGAAGACATAACCATAAATATTCTAACCTGTTTTCAGGGAAGAGACTGACTTATGGAACATTGTTCATTGTATTTGAAAGTCTTTGGGACAAAGAGATATTTTTTAGCCTCCCTCTTTCAAGAACCTTCCAGGTATGGCAGGAATCCAAGTTCCCATGTGATATCACAGTCTGAAAGACTGTACTGTGTTCTATATAGGCCCTAAGACTTTTAATATCAGTTCTCAGAACACTGTCCTAAGATTCCTGGTGATGGCAACATAACATTCCAGGATGTTGTACCAATTAATTTTTCACAAACAGGATTGGGCTAGAAATGGCATCAGCCTGTTTATATAATGCGCCATAAGGAACGAGGTTCAGTGTAACTGTGTACTCTTTTCCCCATCAAATCCCACCACACACAAATGCTCAAGGGAGGTGCTACAGTGGGGCCAGACAGTTCTACTCTCTTATAAACGTCCAAGAAAGCTTGGAAATAGGGATTCTGGTATCTTCAGAGGAATAGTTTGCAAAAAATTTTCAGTATCTCTCCTTTACACTACTCTATACTTCAGGTAAGTTTCTGCCAACATGTTCTTAAACCTTTTGATTTCATTCTTACCTCTTGTTTTTTAAACAGCTTTTTTGAAATATAATTGAGACACCATAAAATTGCCCCCTTCAAACTGTTCAACTCAGTGGTTTTTAGTCTTTTCAGTTCTTTAATCATCACCATGATCTACTTCCAGAACATTGTCATTGTTTTCTATAGAACCACATACCTGTTAGCAGGTACTCCCTATTTTCTCCTTCCTATATGTCCTTCTCTCTATATAGATCTGTCTCTTCTGGGGATTATCCTCTTCTTGATGCATTTTTTTCCCCAAAGATGTTTTCCTAGACATTAGGATGAGTCTGTTTTCCCTTAAACTACCTTAGAACATTTGGTTTCTTGGAGATCGTTTTTCTGTGTAAACAAGCCAACCAAAATCATTTCATGTTCTTGATTTTTTTCACCTAGCTTTCTTAAACCCTTCCTAAGACAGCAATATAGGAGAGATGTTAATAATATGAAGTTTGGCCAGGTGTTTTGGTGTACATCTGTAATTCCAGCAGACTGGGAGGCTGAGGCAGGAGGATTGTGAGTTCCATACCAGCCTCAGCAACTTAGCAAAGCCCTAAGCAACTTAGAGAGATCCTGTCTCAAAAGAAAAAGAAAAAACTAATACTTCCCTATGGTGCATTTTATGAACTAATACTTCCCTATGGTGCATTTTATAAATGCTGGGGATGTGGCTCAGTGGTTAAGTGCCTGTAGGTTCAATTCCTGGTACCAAAATTAATAATAATAATAATAATAATAAATTTTCAGTCAGAAAGGCCTGTTATAATTTCACCTCCATCACTTACAAAGTTTGTGATCATGGGGAAAGTTTTTACCTCTCTCTGCTTCAGCTTTGTTTGGTTTAGATATTAGGAGTCCCCCAAAGCTCCTATGTGAGACAATGCAAGAACTTTGGAGGTGAAATGATTGCTTAAGAGAGCCTTAACGCCTAAGTGAATTATTCCACTGATGAAATTAGCTGACTGAATGGTAACTGAAGGTGGGTAGGGTGTGACTTGAGGAGGTGGGTCATTGGGAACATATCTTTGGTGTTCATATTTTGTATCTGGCAAGTGGAGTCTCTCTCTCTCTGCTTTCTGATCATCATGTGAGCTGCTTTTTTTCTACCACACTCTTCTGCCATGATATTCTGCTTTACCTTGAGCCCTAAGAATGGAGCCAGCTATCTGTGAACTGGGACCTCTGAAACTGTGAGCCCCCAAATAAAGTCTTCCTTCTCTACAATTGTTCTGATGGGGTCTTTTAGTTACAGCAGTGAAAAAGTGACTAAAACAAGCTTACTCATGTATAAAATGGGAACAGTGATAGTACCTACTTCATAGTGTTATTATAAGTGTTAAAAACTGAATAAATGAAAAACACATGACACAGTACCTGGCATATATTAGAGCTTATTTAATGATAAATTATATAATGTCTAAATCACTTAATAGAATGTAACCTTGATAGGATGATAGCATGCAGTCATGGTAAGTTCTATATGACTTAGTTCAATGTAACAAGAACTAAGAAGAAGATTGACACACAGAACTGATATTTGAATTTCATGTACATTACAGCATTTCCATTATATTTTCTAAAATTTTGCTCACTGTTTCCTGAAGTTTATTCATCTTTGACTTTTATCATCCCAGATTCAAGCTGAGCCCTTCTAAGACTGTGGGAATGCCACAAAGAGAGCAACACAAATCAGTTAACCAACTTAGTTAATTTGCATTCTTTAAAGTCCCCATGGACATTTTCAGGTGGGTTTCAGGGCATCCTATTTAAGGAGGAAAAAGAGCTCTTGATAACAGACCCTAGATTTTTTGACTCCTGTGCCATCTTAAGAACAAAACTTTGCCCTTTAATTTGGATTTCACAAAATCCTGGAGAACATCACATTTTCCGTAAGGGAAAGGGATTTTTTTTTCTTGAGAACAGTATCATGGGATAGACATTCACTCTTCACCATTAGAATCCAGAAATAGAAATGATACGAACAGAAGGGAGCTCTTTCTTGAAAACAGTTGGGTTTTTGTGTTCTAAAACTTTCTGTAAAAACGAATAGTAAGGCACTGGAGATGAGACTTCACCTCCTTCAGAAAATGACACCACATGGAATGCTGAATACATCTCTCTCTGCATGAGATGATATTAGTGGCCTAGAAATAGAACTTAGTAAAATGAAGTGCACAGTCATAAATAGACAACTGAAGGCTTGGAAGTGCAAGGAAGGGATTTAATCAGGAAACTATTCTTTTAATTTTAATGGTTTTTCATGGCAGAGCTACTAAGGAGCTTAGAAAGAGAGCCAATTAAAACAGAGGGACAGAAGGAGAAATAGATATTTTTTGTTATTAAGACTACTGAAATGCAGGAAGAGTACATTGATGCATCTGCTTTTTAAGAAAGTTGTGAGACCGCTATGCAAACCACCTCCTAGGCCTGCCCTGCAGTTAGGATGTTTTGTTAGAATGTGTATTCCAGTTGTAACAAAGCTGCTTAGAATTGGACAGTGGAGGGAGGCAAAGAGAGTAAGACAACATTTAATAGACTGTCTTAAGAGCACTGACTGTTGTTGCTTTGCCTGATTTGACATAGCACATGGAACTGGGTTTGATGTGAACAACCCAGATGACTGATCCAGAATATTGGCAAAAATGTGGTTCTGGCAGTCCACACAATATTATAGTGTAATTTAGTGGTTAAGGGAACAGGCCCTGGAGTTATATCTGCCTAGGTATTAGTTCCTTCCTCCTTGCTTCCTTCTCCCAAGGGTTTATCGAATGCTAAGTTCTATACAAGCACCATGGTAGGCACTGAAGACACAATGTGAAACAATACTAGCTATGTTCCCTGCCTGCTTTGAGATTCACAGTTCAGTTGGGGAATGAATAAACAAGATAAATACAAACTGTGGAAATTACCATGGAAGAAACAAAGAAGGTTTGGTTATGGGTGAATCAGAAGTATATAATCAAATAGTGTATTAGTCTTTGCTACCTACTCACTGTGCAAAGGTTTCCTCCCTTAGCCTACAGTTAACTCACATATAAAGTAGGGATATAATAGTGCCTTAATTATAGGGATTTTATAAAAATTAAAAGAAATCATGAATGTTTAGTCTTTGGGTCAATTCATGGCACTTAATATAATCATTGCTATTGCCATTTTGAACAAAGCCTCATGGCACTGAATCTTCTCTTCTCCAAACTACACTTCCCAGTTTCCTTCAGTCACTCTTCTCCTAAAATGTTTTTGGGATCTCTCATTGTTTTGGTTGTCTTCCTGCCAGATACGGAGGCTGAAGTTTTGAGTACTACTTTTACAATCTTATTAACTTGGGGGAGATGCAAGATGGCGGACTAGAGGGTGACAGCATCTGCTGTTGCTCCAGAACCCAGGATTCAAGAAGGAGAGGCATTGAGAGACTTGGACTAAAATAGAGCCACGGGGTGAGTCTCCCCCACCAGGTGAAGCTCGGCACAGGCGGCAGGCCCGGATAGGGGCAGCGTAACAGAGCAGGGCAGGGCAGCTAGAGTCTTCCACAGGTAGCCTGGCTCCCTCTGGTGGGAGGGGCCTTTCATGGACAGCTTCTCGGAGCAGACTGTCCAGTGAGAGCCTTTCTGCACAGAGCCAGCTCCAAGCCCTGGAACCAGTAGCAGGCTAGGGGAAGATTTCTTTGGAAGCACTGCATTATCAAGTTCCTCAAGACTTCAGGCTACTGAAGGCTGGGAGATGACACACTGGAAATCTACAGGGACACTATAAGCCAATAGAGGAAATCTGCAATAACTCAAAGTCCCACTGACATCTGACCAATATGAGACAACAAGGGAAGAAAATGTCCCAAACAAACCTAGATACTATATCAATAAAACCCAATGACAGCACAGCAGAAGAAATGTCAGAAAGGGAGTTCAGAATGTACATAATAAAAACAATCAGGGAAGCAAACGAGGAGATGAAAGAGCAAATGCAGGCATTGAAGGAAGAGATGAAAGAGCAAATGCAGGCATTAAATGATTGCACCAATCAACACTTAAAAGAGCAAATACAGGAAGCAAGAGATCATTTCAATAAAGAGTTAGAGTTACTGAAAAACAAACAAACAAACAGAAATCCTTGAAATGAAGGAAACAATAAACCAAATTAAAAACTCCATAGAAAGCATACCCAATAGGATAGAACACCTGGAACACAGAACCTCAGACATCGAAGACAAAGTATTTAACCTTGAAAACAAAGTTGACCAAACAGAAGATGGTAAGAAATCATGAACAGAATCTACAAGAATTATGGAATATCATGAAAAGGGCAAATTTAGGAACTATTGGGATTGAGGAAGGCTTAGAGAAACAAACCAAAAGAATGAACAATCTATTAAATGAAATAATATCAGAAAATTTCCCAAATCTGAAGAATGAAATGGAAAACCAAGTACAAGAGGCTTATAGGACTCCAAATATACAAAATTACAACAGACCCACACCAAGGCACATTATTATGAAAATACCTAACATACAAAATAAAGACAGAATTTTAAAGGCCACGAGAGAAAAGAATCAAATTACATTCAGGGGGAAACCAATACGGATATCAGCAGATTTTTTCAATCCAGACCCTAAAAGCTAGAAGGGCCTGAAAGAACATTTACCAAGCCCTGAAAGAAAATGGATGCCAACCAAGAATCTTAAACCCAGCAAAACTTACTTTCAGATTTGATGACGAAATAAGATCCTTCCATGATGAACGAAAGCTAAAGGAATTTACAAAAAGAAAGCCAGCATTACATAACATTCTCAGCAAAATATTCCATGAGGAAGAGATGAAAAACAGCGATGCAAATCAGCAAAGGGAGGAACTAGCCTAAAGGAATAGCCAAATAAAGGAGAAACCAAATCATGTCAAAAAACAAAAATGAGTCAAATGCCTGGAAATACAAATCATATCACAATAATAACCCTGAATGTTAATGGTCTGAACTCATCAATCAAAAGACATAGACTGGCAGATTGGATTAAAAAGAAAAATCCTGCAATAAGTTGCCTGCAAGACACTCATCTCATAGAAAGAGATACCCACAGACTACAGGTAAAAGATTGGGAAAAAACATACCATGCACATGGACTCAGCAAAAAAGCTGGAGTATCCATCCTCATTTCAGATAATGTGGACTTCAAGCCAAAACTAGTCAGAAGGGATAAAGAAGGACATTACATACTGCTTGAGGGAAGCATAAATCAGCAAGACATAACAATCATAAATATCTATGTCCCGAATATTGGCTCATCCATGTACGTCAAACAAATCCTCCTCAATTCCAGAAATCAAATAGACCACAACACAATAATACTAGGTGATTTTTACACACCTCTCTCACCACTGGATAGATCCCCCAAACAAAAATTGAATAAAGAAACCATAGATCTCAATAACACAATCAACAATTTAGACTTAACCGACATATATAGAATATACCATCCAACAAAGAACGAATACACTTTCTTCTCAGCAGCACATGGATCCTTCTCTAAAATAGACCATATTTTATGTCACAAAGCTACTGCTAGCAAATACAAGAAGATAGAGATACTACCTTGTATTCTATCAGATCATAATGGATTGAAATTAGAAATAAATGACAAAATAATAAACAGAAACTTCTCCAATACCTGGAGATTAAATGATATGCTACTATATGATGAATGGATAACAGAAGACATCAGGAGGGAAATAAAAAAATTCTTAGAAGTAAGCGAGAACAAAGACACATCATATCAAAATCTCTGGAACACTATAAAAGCAGTACTTAGAGGAAGATTTATTTCATGGGGCACAATCAAGAAAAGAAGTAGAAATCAACAAATAAATGACTTAACACTACAGCTCAAGGCTGTAGATAAAGAAGAGCAGACCAGCACCAAAAGTAGTAGAAGACAGGAAATAGTTAAAATCAGAGCCGAAATCAACGAAATTGAAACAAAAGAAACAATCGGAAATATTAACAAAATAAATAGTTGGTTCTTTGAAAAAATAAACAAAATTGATAAACCCTTAGCCACACTAACATAGAGAAAGAGGGAGAAAACTCAAATTACTAAAATTCGGAATGAACAAGGAAATATCACAACAGACACGAGTGAAATACAAAACATAATTAGAAGCTATTTTGAAGATCTATACTCCAACAAAACAGAAAACCTCAAAGACATCAACAGGTTTCTAGAGACATATGAATTACCTAAACTAAAAGAGGAGGATATACACAACTTAAATAAATCAATTTCAAGCAATGAAATAGAAGAGGTCATCAAAAGCCCACCAACAAAGAAAAGTCCGGGACCCAGATGGGTTCTCAGCCAAGTTCTACAAAACCTTTAAATAAGAGCTCATTCCAATACTCCTCAAAGTATTCCATGAAATAGAAGAGGAGGGAACCCTCCCAAACTCATTCTATGAAGCCAATATCACACTGATACCTAAACCAGACAGAGACACACCAAGGAAAGAAAATTTCAAACCAATATCCTTAATGAACATCGATGCAAAAATTCTCAACAAAATTTTAGCAAATCGCATGCAAAAATACATTAAAAAGTGCACCACGATCAAGTGGGTTTTATCCCAGTGATGCAAGTTTGGTTTAACATCCAGAAATCAATAAATGTCATTCAGCATATCAGCAGACTTAAAGTTAAGAATCACATGACTATTTCGATAGATGCAGAAAAAGCATTCAGTAAAATACAGCATCCCTTAATGCTCAAAACACTAGAAAAAATTGGGGTAGTGGGAACATTCCTTAACATTGTAAAGGCCATCTACACTAAGCCCATGGCCAATATCATTCCTAATGGTGCAAAACTGAAAGCATTCCCCCTAAAAATTGGAACAAGGCAGGGATGCCCTCTTTCACCAGTTCTATTCAACATCGTCCTTGAAACTCTAGCCAGAGCAATTAGACAAACCAAAGAAATTAAAGGGATACGAATTGGAAAAGAAGAACTCAAACTATCCCTGTTCACTGATGATATGATTATATACTTAGAGGAACCTGGAAATTCTACCAGAAAACTTTTAGAACTCATAAGTGAATTCAGTAAAGTAGCAGGTTACAAGATCAATGCTCATAAATCCAATGTATTTTTATACATAAGTGATGAATCTTCAGAAAGAGAAATTAGGAAAACTACCCCATTCACAATAGCATGGAAAAAAATAAAATACTTGGGAATCAATCTCACAAAAGAAGTGAAAGACCTCTACAATGAGAACTACGGAACACTAAAGAAATAAATTAAAGAAAACCTTAGAAGATGGAAAGATCTCCCACGTTCCTGGAAAGGCAGAATAAATATAGTCAAAATGGCCATACTACCAAAAGTGCTATACAGATTCAATGCAATTCCAATTAAAATTCCAATGATGTACCTTACAGAAATAGAGAAATCAATTAGGAAATTCATCTGGAAGAATAAAAAACCCAGAATAGCTAAAGAAATCCTCAGTAGAAAGAGCGAAGCAGGGCGTATCGCAATACCAGATCTTCAACTCTATTACAAAGCAATAGTAACAAAAACGGCATGGTATTGGTACCAAAATAGACAGGTAGGTCAATGGTACAGAATAGAGGACATGGACACAAACCCAAAAAAATACAATTTTCTCATACTAGACAAAGGGGCCAAAAATATGCAATGGAGAAAAGATAGTCTCTTCAACAAATGGTTCTGGGAAAACTGGAAAACCATATGCAACAGAATGAAATTAAACCCCTGTCTCTCACCCTGCACAAAACTCAACTCAAAATGGATCAAGGACCTTGGAATCAGACCAGAGACCCTGCATCTTATAGAAGAAAAAGTAGGTCCAAATCTTCACCTTGTTGGCTTAGGATCAGACTTCCTTAACAGGACTCCCATTGCACAAGAAATAAAAGCAAGAATCAACAACTGGGATAGATTCAAACTAAAAAGCTTTCTCTCAGCAAAGGAAACTATCAGTAATGTGAAGAGAGAGCCTACAGAGTGGGAGAATATCTTTGCCACTCATACTTCAGCTAGAGCGCTAATTTCCAGAATCTATAAAGAACTCACAAAACTCTACACCAAGAATACAAATAACCCAATCAACAAATGGGCTAAGGATATGAACAGACACTTCACAGAAGAAGATGTACAAGCAATCAACAGGTATATGAAAAAATGTTCAACATCTCTAGTAATAAGAGAAATGCAAATCAAAACTACCCTAAGATTCCATCTCACCCCAATTAGAATGGCGATTATCAAGAACACAAGCAACAATAGGTGTTGGCGAGGATGTGGGGAAAAGGGTACACTCATACATTGCTGGTGGGGTTGCAAATTAGTGCAGCCACTGTGGAAAGCAGTATGGAGATTCCTCAGAAAGCTTGGAATGGAAGCACCATTTGACCCAGCTATCCCACTCCTTGGCCTATACCCAAAGGACTTAAAATCAGCATACTACAGAGATACAGCCACATCAATGTTCATAGCTGCTCAATTCACAATAGCCAGATTGTGGAACCAACGTAGATGTCCTTCAATTGATGAGTGGATAAAGAAACAGTGGTATATATATATATATGTAATGGAATATTACTCCGTCATAAAAATGATAAAATTATGGCATTTGCAGGCAAATGGATGAAATTGGAGAATATCATGCTAAGTGAGATAAGCCAATCTCAAAAAACTAAATGACGAATGAGCTTGCTGATCAGCGGATGAGGACATATAATGGGGGGGTGTGAGGTGTTAGTGTTAGGGTTAGGGTTAGTTTTAGGTTTACAGTTAAGGAGGGTGCTACGAACGGAGGAAGGAAGGACTGTATAGAGGGAAAAGTGAGGTGGGATGGGTGGGGGGAAGGGAAAAAATAATAACAATGAATCAAACAACATTTCCCTATGTAAATGTATGATTACACAAATGGTATGCCTTGACTCCATGTATAAACAGAGAAACAACATGTATCCCATTTGTTTCAATAAAAATAAAATTCTTATTAACTGGACCTGGATGAAGATCCAACTGAGGTTCAGAGAGAGGGTGTCCAGTGACAAAATTGTAGTGCAAACATATTGGCAGGGTGGACCTGAGGCAAAATCCCAAGCAAGGCAATCAGTGTTTAGTATTTCCCTAGTCACCTTTCAGTGGACATTTTCCTCCCCAAGTTCAATCGAGACAGTCTCTCCTTATTAAAACGTATTCTCAAAGGAACAGCTATATTTAATTACAGTGATGTACAAATGAGGAAGATGGTTTAGAATGAGATTGAACAGGCTCATTCCTATGCCTACCCTATGTCACAATATTGGTGGACTTGAGGCTGTAACGACCCTGGAGGAGGTATATAAGTATGTCATGTGAGCAGCAATGTCTGTTCTCTTCAGTGTGCTTGACCTACAGGAAGACCTGATAGCTTACTTTTATGCCTTTATTTCAAGCTTAGAGGAATAGTCAGTAAAGTAGATAGCAGAATAAGGAATCACTGACATGGTGGACATGGTGAACTATTAAATGGGAAACTTTTTGTGAGAAAGAAAAGCTATCTTGGACTTCTAGTATGTATTAAAATTTTAGAAGCCACATAATGCTGTTGGTTCTTCATTCTTCACTTGTTCCTCAGTAAGAAAAGGCTAATATTATTTACTTTGCCAGATCATAGGGAGGATTAAGTAAGTTAACAGATAAGGATTGCTTAGAGCAGTGCATTGCATATTGCAATCATTCAGGAAGTGCCATTGTCTTGTTATGCGATTAACTCTGTGCTTATTAAAATATCTCATCTAGATGAAAGAGATAACAGAGTTGGCTATACTTGGTTCTGACCTAACCACAGTTAGAGTTGGGTACAATTTTGTTGCTGTATAGACATGGGTCTTTATTTTGGGGGGTACCATTTAGGGTTTTTGTTGTTTGCTTTTTTCTATTAACTAAACTCCAGGCTTTTTTCTGATTTCACCATTTTTTCCAATTATAGTAAATATACATAATATAAATCTTAACATTTTAACTATTTTTAACTGTCCAGTTTAATGGCATTAGGTACATTCACACTGCTGTACCAATACCACCACCATCCATCTCTGGAAGTTTTCATGTTCCCCAAATTAAACTCTGAACTTGTTTTTCACCACTTAGAATGATATTAGCCGTGGGCTTAGCATAAATGGCCTTTACAATGTTAAGGAATGTTCCCACTATCCCTATTTTTTCTAGTGTTTTGAGCATGAAGGGGTGCTGTATTTTATCAAATGCTTTTTCTGCATCTATTGAAATAATCATGTGACTCTTGACTTTAAGTCTATTAATATGGTGAATTACGTTTATTGATTTCCTGATGTTGAACCACCCTTGCATCCCTGGGATGAAACCCACTTGATCATGGTGCACTATCTTTTTAATATGTTTTTGTATGCGATTTGCTAAAATTTTGTTGATAATTTTTGCGTCGATGTTCATTAAGGATATTGGTCTGAAATTTTCTTTCCTTGATGAGTCACTGTCTGGTTTAGGTATCAGTGTGATATTGGCTTCATAGAATGAGTTTGGGAGGGTTCCCTCCTCTTCTATTTTATGGAATACTTTGAGAAGTATTGGAATGAGTTCTTCTTTAAAGGTTTTGTAGAACTCAGCTGAGAACCCATCTGGTCCCGGACTTCTCTTTGTTGGTAGGCTTTTGATGACTTCTTCTATTTCAGTACTTGAAATTGGTCTATTTAAATTGTGTATGTCCTCCTCTTTCAGTTTAGGCAATTCATATGTCTCTAGAAACCTGTTGATGTCTTCGAAATTTTCTATTTTTTTGGAAAAATAGCTTCTAATTATGTTTTGTAAAACTGAAAGCATTCTCCCTAAAAACTGGAACAAGGCAGGGTTGCCCTCTTTCACCACTTCTATTCAACATCGTTCTTGAGACTCTGGCCAGAGCAATTAGACAAACCAAAGAAATTAAAGGGATACGAATTGGAAAAGAAGAACTCAAACTATCCCTGTTCGCTGATGACATGATTATATATTTAGAGGAACCTGGAAATTCCACCAGAAAACTCTTAGAACTCATAAGTGAATTCAGTAAAGTAGCAGGTTACAAGATCAATGCCCATAAATCCAACGCATTTATATACATAAGTGATGAACCTTCAGAAAGAGAAATTAGGAAAACTACCCCATTCACAATAGCCTCGAAAAAAATAAAATACTTGGGAATCAATCTCACAAAAGAGGTGAAAGACCTCTACAATGAGAACTATACAACACTAAAGAAAGAAATTAAAGAACACCTTAGAAGATGGAAAGATCTTCCATGTTCTTGAATAGGAAGAATTAATATTGTCAAAATGGCCATACTACCTAAAGTGCTATACAAATTCAATGCAATTCCAATTAAAATCCCAATGACGTACCTTACAGAAATAGAGCAAGCAATTATGAAATTCATCTGGAAGAATAAGAAACCCAGAATAGCTAAAGCAATCCTTAGCAGGAAGAGTGAAACAGGGGGTATTGCAATACCAGATCTTCAACTCTACTACAAAGCAATAGTAACAAAAACGGCATGGTATTGGTACCAAATAGAAAGGTAAATCAATGGTACAGAATAGAGGATACGGACACAAACACAAATAAATACAACTTTCTCATACTAGACAAAGGTGCCAAAAATATGCAATGGAGAAAAGATAGCCTCTTCAACAAATGGTGCTGGGAGAATTGGAAATCCATATGCAACAGAATGAAACTAAACCCATATCTCTCACCATGCACAAAACTGAACTCAAAATGGATTAAGGACCTCGGAATCAGACCAGAGACCCTGCATCT
The DNA here is from genome assembly GCF_902686455.1 of Sciurus vulgaris. NCBI lineage: Eukaryota > Metazoa > Chordata > Mammalia > Rodentia > Sciuridae > Sciurus > Sciurus vulgaris. The sequence goes on along the minus strand of NC_136471.1, from coordinate 39,269,438 downwards.
TATAGAAGAAAAAGTAGGTCCAGATCTTCAACATGTCGGCCTAGGACCAGACTTCCTTATAGGACTCCCATAGCACAAGAAATAAAAGCAAGAATCAATAACTGGGATAGATTCAAAGTAAAAAGCTTTCTCTCAGCAAAGGAAACTATCAGCAATGTGAAGAAAGAGCCTACAGAGTGGGAGAATATCTTTGCCAATCATACTTCAGATAGAGCACTAATCTCCAGAATCTATAAAGAACTCAAAAAACTCTACTCCAAGAATTCAAATAATCCAGTGGACAAATGGGCTAAGGAAATGAATAGACACTTCACAGAAGAAGATCTACAAGCAATCAACAAACATATGGAAAAATGCTCAACATCTCTAGTAATAAGAGAAATGCAAATCAAAACCACCCTAAGATTCCATCTCACCCCAATTAGAATGGCGATTATCAAGAATACGAGCAACAACAGGTGTTGGCGAGGATGTGGGGAGAAAGGTACACTCATACATTGCTGGTGGGGCTGCAAATTAGTGCAGCCACTCTGGAAAGCAGTGTGGAGATTCCTTAGAAAACTTGGAATGGAAGCACCATTTGACCCAGCTATCCCACTCCTTGGCCTATACCCAAAGGACTTAAAATCAGCATACTACAGAGATACAGCCACATCAATGTTCATAGCTGCTCAATTCACAATAGCCAGACTGTGGAACCAACCTAGATGCCCTTCAATTGATGAGTGGATAAAGAAACTGTGGTATATATATATACAATGGAATATTACTCAGCCATAAAGAATGATAAAATTATGGCATTTGCATGCAAATGGATGAAATTGGAGAATATCATGCTAAGTGAGATAAGCCAAGCTCAAAAAGCCAAAGGACAAATGATATCGCTAATAAGTGGAGGATGACACATAATGGGGGGGAGGGAAGGGTTAGTATTAGGGTTAGAGTTAGGGTTAGGGAGGGGGGCAAGTATGGAGGAAGGAAGTACTGTATAGAGGGAAAAGAGGGGTGGGAGGGGTGGGGGGAAGGGAAAAAATAACAGAATGAATCAAACAACATTGCTCTATGTAAATTTATGATTACACAAATGGTATGCCTTTACGCCATGTACAAACAGAGAAACAACATGTATCCCATTTGTTTACAATAAAAAAAAAGACTCTGAACTTGTTAAAAAGAATAACTTCCTGTGACCCACTTATTAAGCCTCTGACAACCACAATTTTACCTTAAAAACACTAATTGAGGTATGATTAGCACACAAAAACTGTACTTATTTGGTGTGTACAAATTAATAAGTTTGGGGATAAGTATACACCTATGAAACTACAATCTAGTCTATAAACATGTTAATCCCCTCCAAATATTTCCTCCTACTCTATTAATTTATTTGCTATTTTGTGATAAGATCATTCATTTAAGATATGTCTTCATAGCAAAATATTAACTATAATATGTAGTTTTACTGACTACAGGAGCTGTTTCTGGGACTTACTCATCTTGCATGACTGAAACTTTGTACCCTTTGACTAATACATCCCATGTTCCCCGCATCTTCACCCCAGCCTCTATCAACTAGTCTTCTACCCTTTGCTTCTGAGTCTGATTTCTTCAATTGGTTATATAAGTGGTATCATGTAGTATTTGTCATTCTGTGTCCAGCTTATTTTACTTAGTTCAAGGTCCTCCAGACTCACTCATGTTGTCACAAATGATAGGATTTCCTTCTTTTTAAAGTATAATAATATCCCATATGTACATAGCACATTTTCTTTATCCATTTATTTGTTGAGGGACATTTAGGTTGCATCCATGTCATGGTTATTATGAATGCTGCTGCAGTGAATATGGGCATGAAGCTATCCCTTCAAGATGTTGATTTCAATTCTTCTGGATTTGTAGGTAGACATGGGATTGTTGGATTATATGGTAGTTCTATTTTTAATTTTTTGAGAAACTTCTACATTGTTTTCTATAGTGACTTCTTTAATTACCATTCTCACCAATAATTACAAGGTTTCTCCTTTCTTCAATATCCTGGCCAACACTTGTCTTTTGTTGTTATTGGATGTAATTGATGTTTAATTGTGGCTTTGACTTGCATTTCCCTGAGGATTAGTGATTTTGAGCACTTTTTTTATACTTGTTGGCCATTTGTATGCTTCTTTTGAAAAATGTCTATTCAGTTTCTTTGCTTATTTCACTTAGCATAAGGTTCTCAATCAATAGAGTGTATGAAGATGGGTGGTAGTAACTAGATGAGGTGAAATACTTCATCTATATGGTAGCATGTATCAGAATTCCTTTTTAAAGTTGAATAATATTCCATTGCATAGATACACTTTGGTTAGTCATCCATCTGTCCCTAGACATTTGGGTTGCTTCTACCTTTTGGCTATTGTGAATAATGTTGCTGTAAACATGGATGTACATGTATGTGTTCTAGTTGCTGTTTTCATTTCTTTTAGTACATTCCCAGAAGTGGAATTTCTGGATCATACAGTAATTGTGTGTTTAAGTTTTTAAGGAACCACCATCCTCTTTTCTATAGTGGCTACACCATTTTACACTCTTACCAGCAATACACAAGGGGTCAAGTTTCTCATCAAGTATTTTAAGGGCTTTAAAATTAGCTGCCTATATATAAAAACATAAAGATATGACACATCTGTAAGCACTATTTTCCTTTATGTGAAGGGCTGATTATTTTAATTCTAGATTGTAACTTCAGGGGACAACACCAAAACCAAGGAGTAGAGGTTCCAGGGAGGTCAATTCAGATTTCATTGGAAACACCTGCAGCACTGTGGTCTGCTTGGAGAGGAGTTCCCAGTAATCTCTTTGATCTCTATCAGGGGCACTGTAGAGGAGATTGGTGAGCCAAGTGGAAGCTTGAAATAGAAGAACTTTTTGGCCTTATCAAAATAAAATATTCTAACACTATGAATAAATAACAATGGTGATTTCCATAAATGCTTTATAACATCATAAATTTATCATCATCATTCTCCTAACCATGGGATTCTTGTATTAATAGTTACCATAGCCTTAAGTCCCCAATAATGAATCTATTTCTAAAAGAAGACTTTTCAGGGATTAGTATCTGGGCACTGGGGGTATATTTTTATTGCTCTAGCCCATCACTTATTATATATATGAATTCTGATTGCAAAAACTTATATGAAAGTAACTTTAAAATTCCAATTTAAATTTGGGGTCTGAATTCTTTCCTTCTCCTGCTTCATTTGCCTCTTCAGAAGCATTCCTACAATAATGAATGTCCCCCTGTTTTTAATGGACTTTTAAAGATAGGAGGTATGATTGCCTTCGAAGTCCCTAGGATTGAATTATCTGCTCAAGCATGTTTATTTTGGTACAGAGGGAGTAAGAAGTTCTCTCCAGCATTTGTAGGATGAGGAATTGGCTTATTACTTCCAGTGGTGATGGAATAGCCCATTAATATCTATCCATAAATTGAGGTCATCTTATTGCTCATTTCAAAGTTTTTGGCCTTTGCATCCTTAATGAGAAATTATATCCAACAGTCCTTCACTAGCAGTGTGAAGAGTTAATGATCCATTCTTGACAACAGGGGTCCTCCAGAATGTTATGAACCTTGAAATCAATAGTTTTCATTAAACATTAGAAAAATTGACATTCCTTGGCCAGATGTTAGCACTAGTCAATGCTACTGTAGGTTAAAGGAAATTATAGAAAGGGGGAAAATAGATACCATGTTCTCATTGCTTCTGATCATAGGGAAGCAGAGCAAAGTGTAAATGAATGTTAGGGTCCTGTGGTACTCCTGCCCTCCTATAAGGATGTTAAATATTGGTATAGGCCATGTTCTGACTATTCTTAGGAAGTAAGATCCCTAAAGATGCCCTAAATCAATAGAGTGTATAAAGATGGGTGGTGGTAACTAGAGGAGGCAAAACACTTCATGAAACCAAGGAGGACACTGCCTTTCCCACTATGAGTGACTTGATGTCAACAATGCTAGAAACTCTTTTTCATTTCTCTCTAGTTTGCAATAGGAGGTAGAATCCAGTTTTAAAAACATGAAATTTAGAAATCACCTGGGTACTAATGTTAGTTATGTCAATTATTATTTGCCAGCTCTCGTATAATTCTTTAACCTCTTTGAATTTTAATTTACTCATTTGCTAGTGGGGATAATCATAATAGCATGACTTGTGAGATTGATGTATATAATAAACAATCAAATGTTGGCTTAGGAGAACAAATATTACAGTAATATTTTCTGCCAATAGTATATGCACAATAAATGCCTAACTATCTTTCCTTACCCTGCGCCTCCCCTCTTTTCCCCTCTACACAATCCAATGTTCCTCCATTCTTCTCTTAACCCCCACCCCCACCCCCATTATGTATCATCATCCATTTATCAGAGAAAACATTCTGATTTTTGGTTTTTTTTGGATTGGTTTATTTCACTTAGCATGATATTCTCCAGCTCCATCCATTTACCTGCAAATGTTATATCCCCTTTTGTGAACAATGAATCAAAATGCATTCTATAAACATAAAAATAAAAAAAACACCCTAGAGCTCTTAAAAAATAAAACTTGATTTCTCTGCTTAACACATAGTTGGTCTTAAAGGAGCCTAGGTAGTATGACTCAAATTGTTGGACAGTTCTAAATGAGATCTGTCTCTTATTCTCTATCATACTCCTTGAAATTTTGTTAACATTTTATTTCCTTATCTCTAAGGACTTTCTAGTTGTAAGAAATGCCTTGCAAAACTGAAAATCAAAGAGAAAAAAAAAACCTCTGGAAAATGGAATACTGGAAGCCATTAGTAGACAATTCATCAATTCATCAACATAGCTTATTTAAAGTTAATTAATAGCCAGCTAGAGCTAGCCCTTTGGGAACAACATCTAGGCTAGTGTAGGAGGAGTATGGTATACAAGGAAAGGACCAAGAGAAACTAAAAAGAAAGTGAGGGACACTAAAACAAGTGGTGCAGTTTTGTCCAGTAGTTCATCTGAATTCATGATACTTGGTAAACGTGGTAACTTTTGTAGTGACCAAAGTGAACAACAAAACTTTTATAAGCAAGGGATACAAATTCTGGCTCTGTGTCATCTTCTTGGCTGAAATGAACTCTCAGAGTCTTAATTTCTTTGTCTCTTTGATGCTGGTGCCCATCAGCATCAAGTCAGACAAGCTGCCAAGTCAGACCAGGTGATACTAACTGGTGCCAAAGTCAAGAGCCAGTTCATAATTAGCCCACTTAAGGGCCACTCGCCACAGGCTTTATTTCTGGTAATAGTGTTGTCCTTTATTTCTTCCCCAGTTTTCCTTTGTCTGCTTAATAGCAACTAGCATTCCCATTTCCTCTTTACCCAATTTCAATATCCCTTAGATGAATGCAAAATAGATTAAGACATTTAAGTCCTCAGCACATTTTTCTGTCTAGCTGCTGCTCCCCACAAAACTCACACACAACACTTAGTATGATTAGTACTTTCTAAATCATCATTTCTGATTGTGAGTTCGGATTTGATTTCTCAACAGTCCATGAGTATTAGTTTCTGATTTGATATTTTACCTGCAACTTAAAAAGCTATCATTGTGTAGACATCAATACTGCTTGGCTATCCTTATGGTATGAAGACCTGAGCACCTGGATATTGCCACAGTCATGGTTGACTGATAAACTCTGTGTGAAAGTTATGTTAGTCAGACTAGATTTTGCATTTTAAGTTTTTAATCAACAAATACTGAAAGACCACTTTGCCTTTTTTTTTTATTGTAAACAAATGGGATACATGTTGCTTCTCTGTTTGTACATGGCGTAAGGCATACCATTTGTGTAATCATAAATTTACATAATGTTGTTTGATTCATTCTGTTATTTTTTCCCTTCCCCCCACCCCTCCCACCCCTCTTCACCCTCTATACAGTACTTCCTTCCTCCATACTTGCTCCCCTCCCTAACCCTAACTCTAACCCTAACACTAACCCTTCCCTCCCCCCCATTATGTGTCATCCTCCACTTATTAGCGATATCATTCGTCCTTTGGCTTTTTGAGATTGGCTTATCTCACTAAAGGCTATTTAGGATTCAAATAGACTACCCAATGCTTAAGCTTTCAGGAGCAGCTAGGGAAGCTCCTAATAACAAATTAGACCCATCTGGTAGATATTTAACCAAATCTGACTTAGGCCTTTTATCATGGTGTATGTCTATATGATGAACTGAGGAAGGTACTAGATGGATGCCAGAAGAAATTCTAGTGATATCTTTATTTCATCATATCAAAAGAATTAAAATATATTTAATACTCAATTTGGCATTGATACCCTTATTCATTATCTACATCAGAGGATCTCATGCCACCTAAGATTTACAAGGTTCCTAAAGGGAAGGGTAAGAATTTCAGAACTAGAAACTCATTTATTTGCTTTCAAAACATTGTGACAAAATGGCACATGCTTGTAATCTCAGTCACTCGGGAGGCTGAGGCAGGAGAGTGGCAAGTTCAAAGCCAATTGTAGCAACTTAGGGAGGCGCTTGGTAACTTAGGGAGACCCTTCCCAAAAATAAAAAATAAAAAGGGCTGGGAATGAGGCTCAGTTTTTAAGTGCTCCTGGGCTTAATCCCCAGTACCAAAAAATTGTGATGCACTTTAGTTTATATATGCCCAGATCAGAGCAATTATGAATAATATTTCTATCATAAGTAAACTCTCACAAAAGGGACAATGTGGCTTAATAAATGCTTCTTCAAAGAAACTTTGGCCTGCAGATCACATTAATAATGTAAGTTCAAATGAGCAACAGTAAAGTAGTAGAATTTTCACTTCTATTTCTGGTATGAGCTTTCCATCAGTCATTGATACATCAGGCAAAACCACTGGTCACTTAGTTTGGAAAATCAGTTGTCCAAATGTAAAACAAAACAAAATTATCAAGAAGACTATTTAGAAAAAAAGATATTTATGTCCATTATCTTTAATGATCATATTTCATCCTAAGTATATATTTCACCTTGAGATACTAGTGAATCACAATGAAACACATATATAATGTATAGATATGTGACTACACAAATCTGGATATATCTTCCAAGTTTTTTGTGTAATTTTGTGAAAAACAATCTTGGAGACCACTGGTCAAGAGTCTCTGCTACTTTTACTATCTTTGGCTCTGATTTGACTTTTGAAGACTCATCTAAGGATGGCCTATGATAGAAAATCCCTTATCCCTGCTCACCTTGTCCCACTCTGTTGCTTAGCATTAACCTCATCACCTCCTTTGCTAGTTATCTCTAGTTCTTTATACCCAAATAATGCCAGTATTTCTATCCCCAACCTCTAATGTTATTTTTACTCATTAAAACTTCTCAGAACAGTTTTATAGTCTTGCTTTTGACACTAATATATCTCTTCAAAGGAACTCTATCCCCTTTTCCTAGAACATAATTGGATTTTAAAATAATCCTATAAAACAGTGAGTTCTTTAAGATTAAGGTCAAGTTGTTTTGCTAGATGAGCTTGTATGTGCTGAATTGAAAAATATTTGTTCTTGTGGGCTCACAGAATACTATTTTTTAAAAAGATCTCTAGTAAAGTTGAATTCTAACCAGATCGAGGCAATGGCAACATTATTGACAGTAAAGCCAATAAGCATTCAATTAATTTGATTCAAAGAAACTCCAAACTACCTTCCAAATAACAGATATAATGGTTTGATTATTTGTGAATTGAGACTTTTTCATTTGTTTGTAAGAGAAAAAAATAACTCAAAATGGTTTTACAAGAAAAGTTAACTCATGTACCCGCCAGTACAGTGAGATTTTTTTTTTTTTTTGTATCAGGATCAAGCAAGGATATAGCTAGGTCACAAGGAATCTGTCTCTACTTCTTGGTTCCATCTTTTTCTATGGTGGTGTTGTATTCAGCGAGCTTTTCCCAAATGCTAGAAAAGATGGTCATCAAGAGCTCTAGACTTGTATCTTTCTACCTTAAAACCGCTATCAAGAAAACACTAGTTTTGCCTGTAATTTCAGTTAATAAACGGAAGTTCACTCTTGGCCAGGTTTAGTGCATCTACTTTTCTGTAGAGGCAGGTGGATGGTGTCAGCCTCATTTAAACCAAATGAACTGAGAGTGGTGGAGGGGTGTTATGGTTTAGATATGAGGTGTCACTCAAAAGCTCATATGTGAGACAATGCATGAAAGTTTAGGGGTGAATTGATTGGGTTGTAAGAGTCTTAACGCAATTGGTGAATTAATCCACTTGAATGGGTTAACTGGGTGGTAACTATAGGCTGGTAGGGAGTGAATGGAGGGGGCAGGTCAATGGGAACATGCTTTGGGGTTTATATTTTGTCCCTGGTGAGCACAGCTCTCTCTCCCACCTACTCTCTCTCCTTCCTGGTGGCCATGTTCTGAGATCTTTTCCTTCATCACACCCTTCTGTCATAATGTTGTACCTCACCTTGGGCCCAGAGCGATGGAGTTGGCTATCTAGGGACTGAGAACTATGAAACTGTGAACCAAAATAAAATTTTGCTTCTTTAATTGTCCTTGTCAGGTCTTTTAGTCATAGTAATGAAAAAGCTGACCAAAACAAGTGTTTTGTTTGTTTGTTTGTTTTGTGAAGGAAATTCATAGTGTTATTATCAAAGAAAGGAGAAATGGAGTATCAAAAGCAAAGGTCTAGTTTCCTTAATATGGCATCTCTTGGAATGAATGCAGCTTCATTGGTTGATTAATTTCTTTCATTGGGTGGTTTTGTTACCTATGAACTTCAGAGCTTTTATTGAAAATTGGAACTTATTCTTTTTCCTACACAACAGAAATTATGAATGTAAAATAATAAAAGACTGAACTCAAGTTTATTCTGTGCCCCTCACTTTCTCATTCTTTATATAATAAATATCAAAGGAAAGAGCCAATTTTTAGTATAAATGGTAAATTTTAAGATATCACAAAAGGAACTATTCAGCATTCTAAGGTGTTAAGATTTAAACATTTTTTGGAATATATGGAGGTTCACCAGACCCACAAGCATTAGTCATGAATACAAAAAAATGATACGAATAACTATTCTCTGTGTGACATCTTGAAGATTAGAATTAAGTTTTTTTTTTTTTTAAAATCAGAAATGCTCTCTCTCCTTCTACTCCTCCCATTATAGTGGATCTATATACAACCAGGGACAGGAAATTCATTCCAAAATCTGGAAGATCAAATAGAAGAATAGACTTCTGCAGTCAGAGGTAGGTCTAGCTCCAAAGGCCACAGCCAGAGGAGTGCACTTTTTGTATTCTCTGCACTAGTAAATATATCCTGTCATTCATTAGGATCCAGTCAAAGAAATGCTGAATGGGGCCGCTGCTATGTTGTTAGCAAGAAGATCTAGCCCTAAAGTAATGCTGACAACTATCTTGGGCTTTCAAGCCAGTTGTCAGTAAAAGGAGTGGAGATGGGGGAGAGGAAATCATTACTAATGTTTTCATTCTCATTTAGTCCAGATTGAACATATTATGATACAAATGTTCATGTATCATGCAAACAGAATTATTGACAATTCTCAGCAGTGGCTAAAGTGTGCACAGGATGCTGAACACTGCTTTTTCAGCTGACAGTCTGCAAATAGTCTGAAATGGGTGCAGGGAAGAGGTAGAAGAGTCAGGAGAGGAGATTTTTATCAGAGGAATATTTTTCCTGCCTATTCAAGCTGTCACTTTTTAATTGTGTTCAACTCTCATCACCATGGGTAAAGGAGGGAAATTGGAATTATGAATATGAAGACTTCCAGATTTTTAATTCATTTGTAACCAAAGACTGATTGGCACAACCAAGTTTGCATTTTAAATAGCTTTTTGGCATCTTTCCACCACCTAATACAATACAGATAATTCATTGATAATGTGCCAGAGATAATGTAATTGTCATTGAGTTTCCTTAAACATATTTTGTATTATCTACTTAAAACAATACTATTTCTTTGCTGTAATCTAATCTAACTTGGACCTAACTATCTTAAAAGTGACAGATAGTTTAAAGACAAAAGGATAAACTGGAGATGGGCTAAGGTGCTTGCTATCTCCGCCTTTCCTGTGAGACAACATTTTTCATATAATCTGTTGTCAACAAGGGGGCCACCATACCCAGTTCTGCATTCCTAGGGACATCTGTGGTAGCTTCAATTTATTTATATGGGCATTTCCAGTCATTCTACTCATAGAAAGAGATCTTGAAGGACCATTTACTTTCTTTCCCTCCCTTTAGGTGAGATTCCACTGGAATGATTTCAGCAGACCCTGACACAAGTTTAAAAAGTCTGCACAAGTGAGGTCCTTTTGCCTTTCTTGTCCTGTCAATAATCCGTGGAACTATTACCCTTTACTCTCAGGAAGTTATTATCTGATATAAGTTACCAACACTATAACTTAGTGCTCTTTTTTGCTCAATGGAGATTTATAATACTATCTTCTTCATGTGGTGATGTCTTATGATTCCTGGAAACCACAATCTTACTTGATTGTCTTAGGTCCTTCTTGGCAAAAGTATTAGATTTTCTTTTTTAACTTGTAAGCCTCAATGGGGAATATGTGTTAATCGATTTTCTGCTCTTATTGACTTCTGCCTAATTCTCTACATGCTCTGAATTTGGCAAACCCAGAATTGGTTCTATTGTCACAGTCAGAAAAGGTGCAAACTGGGACTGCTAGGGAGTGGGGGAAATTCAGCCTGACAAAGAATTACACCTGTAGAGATATGGTCTACAAAATGAAACAGTGCAGCTTCATATTTTGGGCAACACCAAATGAACTTGGAGAACTACTTTTATTTGTGCTATGAATAATGAAGTTAATCAGAAAACTTCCAGATTCTTTAAGAAAAAATAGTTCAGCAACATGCAAAGTAGGGATGTTTGTGCTTCCCATTCACTCATATGTCATCTTACTGGCAGCCTGTCTCTCATATTGGTCACATAAAACAAATATAATGACTACCTTCTTCTCAAGCAGCAAACATTTGTTGGAAGATGGAAGTTCAATGTTGCACTCCCCACCAACTTTATTTTCATTGAGCAGGTGAGCAGAATCTAACATAAAACAATGAAAACAATGTCTGGCCCGTACCTCTCAGAAATATTTTCCTTTCTCACTGGCCAATTATTTAACAAGCATAGATAGTGTTTCATATGTGCCAGACACTGTTTTAAGCAAGCATAAATATTAATTCATTTAATCTTCATGATAATACCAGCAGGTAGTTATTAATAATAGCCTCATTTTATGGATAAGAAAAGTGAGGCATAGATTTCTTAAGTAACTTTCCTGCGTTCTACCACTAAGAAGTGGTAGGGCAGAGATTGAAATCCAGGCAATTTTATTTCAGAGCTTGCCTGTTTAACTACTATACTTCTCTGTCTTTTTTACTTTATTCTTCATTCCAGTTTTTAAATGTACCTCTTTTCTAAGACTAGGTCTTGGTCTCTCAAGTTCTTATTTTTCCAGTGATTTTCTCTGGCATATTATGCATGGATACAATGCAAGCTTTGGGGAAGGAAGGGACTGGGAGAAACTATACTTCCTAATTGGTAAGCTCTCTTTTACTTTATGCATTTTGTTCTTGTGCTTTTTTTCTCTTGCCACCTTTATTACAATGAAAGGTTTCTCTCCAGCTGCTTAATCAATTGCTTTTCCAATGGTAACACAGAATAGCTCATGAGAAATTTGGACAATTCTCTTAAATTCTTATATGTCTGTGATTAGCATGAGCTCACAGCTCTGCACTTTGTTCTGTCTCCATGGCTTGTGGGGCCTATATGAGACCAAATCCTAGATTGCTTCAAATACTATCATGGGGAGATATAAAGGGGGGTGTCTTATTAAAATACAAAACCCTGGGCTCTATTCCTGACATACTGAACTAGAATTTTAGGAAGGAAATCTAGGAATATGCATATCAGCAAACTTACCTTCAATAATTCTGATGCATTTCTAAGTTTGAGATCCTCTGCCCCAAGAAGTTTAATGCATGGTTAAACTCCAGAATTAATGTAGAGTTTTTGAAAATAAAATGCAGATGTCCTGGGCCCATGACTGGATAGTTTGTGTAATGGTGTTTTGGTAAATGACAACCATATTTCTAAATGAAAATATAAAACCTGATTTATAGCATTATGCCATTTTCCATGGTGTAAATAATTCCATCATGGCTTATTTAAAGTTATATACATGAAGTCACTGAACTTAGAGTTGAAAATATGTGGGCACAGCTGGTTCTTGCAAGCCACTACAAGCTAACACCAACTTATTTGATGGATGAATATGAAAGGGTATGTAGGAAGTTGACAGTAACAAAGATGGGGGCTGGGCATTGAATATAACTTAGCTCTTTCTCACCCCAAAACTGCATTTTCCACACTTTTTTACACACTATATCCAGGTTCAGGAATATTCTTGCTCTACAGCTCTATAAAAATTATTTTCATCTTTCAGGAGGCCCAGCACAGTAACAGCTTCCTACATGAAACCTTTCCTGTGTCATTTTCCCACTCTCAACGTATGTGTACTTTCCCATCCCTATGGGATGGTTATAGAGAACTATCATTATTGAAGGCATGCTACTTAAGCAGAGAATAGGGTCTCATAGTACAAGAAAGCACTAGGGCATGATGACAAGACCATAGGTTTTGTAGTCAGACATTCATGAACTCAAACCCTAGCTCTGATGTTGAACAGCTCTGTACAGAGATGTCTAAACTTCATAGATGTAAGATAGGGTAAAGGTGACCTTTCAGGTCACCTGAAAGGTCATTATAAAGATTTGGAATAGGTTTCATAAGTGCCTGATAAATGGTGGATATTAATATTCATATATTTGTTCTACATTAAGCAGTTGCTTCTTATACTTTGCATTCTCAAGAATTTGAAATCAAAGGCACAGACTACAATGTAGTTTTCCCATTGTTAATCTTGAATATCATTCCTCCAAGTGAAAGGACAGCATTTTAACCTGTCTTTGGTGACTCTCAGCCTTGTCCTGAGCTGTGATCAGAGTTGCCAACCCATGCAGGAGCTATGTCTTTAGTTGGCCTACATCCTACCAAACTGTAAATGGCTGAATAGCCTGATATCCACTCATACCTCCTTGCTCACCTTCTTTCTGACCATTGGGGTTATGAAATGGAGCTGTATTTATTCATAGGAGTAAATGAAAAGGGGTGAGGTTGGGATTGAGATGGGGCCCCATGTACTATAATACCAGTATATTAAAACTCACTTTCATGCACTGTGGTGGACTTGCATGACAACCAGGGTCAGCAGATTGATGAAGTAATGGAGAGGCTGTCAAAGAAATAGCTAATGCCAATCCATCAACTCAGCCTCTATCCTACAGGCAGGAGACAGCCAGAGGTGTCTAGAGTTAACAAGCATAGGCTTGGTTTCTGCAGGACCATTGCTTCCAGGTTGGCATGCTGTAGAATATTCAATTCCACATACCTTGGTGCTGTCTAAAGTCTTTCTCAAATCACTTCTTTGATATAAGGCATTGTCGAAGGCTGCTATATCAATTGTAATAGTTGAAGAAAGGACAATTATCTGCTTTTACCTGTGCAGAAATCAATTTCTCAGGTTAGTCAGTCATTTGGTAATAGTGAGATTCATGCAAGTGAAGTTTATAATCATGACTAGGATAGGTAAATGAGGACTGCTTGAGTACCAGGACTGGACAAGGGTTAAGACAGTGATTAAATAGGAGGGTGTTACGTGTGTGAGAGAGGACTTTAGAATATTTTTGAAAGTAAACTTGGTCATTCTGAATGACAGTATTATGGCTCAGGAGATTAACTTTCCATTTTCTGCCATTTTGTCTCTGATTCTGGATCCCAGGCTTAGAACAGCTCCAAGCATTAAGTGACTTAACTTGCTATTGGTGTGCACTGGGAAAGAGTAGAAAATGGTTTGCCAATATTTGGACATACTTAAATGCACCTGCTGACTGCCCAGGGACTGGGGGGTTGCAGAGCTGTATTTCAACAGCCTTTGTCAATACTCATTCTCTCTACTTGCAGATACAGGGATCCTGGGGGAGATCACTGAGTAGGAAGTATGGATATGAGCAACAATGAGAAAATCAGTCCTGATCCCTTTTTCTGGAAGACCCCCTAGTTGGAGAGAGTAATAGCTGGTGAAGACTGGGACCCCAAATCATGATAGAGGTCTGGTTTGACTTCTTCCCTGCCATACCTATGAGTTCAAAGAAACCATTTTCAATTTCATTTTAACACAATGAAGTGTGTAAGAGTTGAGTTTTTCCATTTGTTAAATTTTAAAATATTCAATTGATAAAAAGCATATATCTTCAAGATATATGATACTTTTATACATACATATATATAATTTATATATATATATATATATGTAGAGAGAGAGAGACAGACAGACAGACAGACAGACAGACAGAGACAGAGAGTGAAATCATTACCTCGGTCAAATTGATTAACATATTCACAGCCTTATATTTTTGTCTTTAGTAAGGACATTTAAAGCTTCCCTCCAATCAAATTTAAAGTACATGATACTTTATTATTAACTATAGTTACCATGTTATAGAGTTCATTCATATTATAATTAAAAGTTTGTATCCTTTGACCTACAGCTCCTTATTTCTTCCATACACAGTCCCCTCCCTGCCAATCACAATTCTATTATCTGCTTCTGTGAGTTTGAATTTTTTAGATTCCATATATAAGTGAGATCATACAATACTTGTCTTTCTGTGTCTAGCTTATTTCATGTATTGACATGCATTTTTCCTGTATATACTTCTAATATTGTCTTAAGATCTGATTAGCTAGGAATTATCTCAGAGGAAAATTTCAAATCAATTACTAAAACCAAACAACTGCACCCAGAGTCTTCCCTCACTGACTTCCAAATAGACATGAAACACCAAACCTCCAAGCCCTCTATGGGATGAGTGAACCTTGACATTCATACCAAAAAGTTGTCACCTCCAGGGAATAAAAGAACTTGTGTAAGGTTTCAACATCATTAATCCTTATCTAGCCCAGTAATTATCTTGTCTACTCCTATTCACTCTCTTTAGAGATGATGTTTTGTTTATTATGATCCTCCTGTTGGAGGTGCTAGGTCATTCTGTTCCACTCAATAAATCTGTACTGAACATCTATGATGTGTCTGACATCATGACAGACATAGGGGCATGATTCACAGAGAGGTCAAGTGATTTCTTCATGTTTGCAAGTCATAGAAGCAGAACTGTACTTTAAACCTAGTTTCCTTTGGTTCTGAAGTTAACCTCTTACTGTACCATGTGTATTACTATATGAGGACTTTGCCTTATCTCATGTGATCTTCACCAAAAACCTATAAGGTAAATACTATTGTTATCACCATTTTATAGACGAAGAAACTAAGACTCAGTGGGTTTATGTGTGACTTGTGTAAGGCCTGTGAGGAATAAGTGATAGAAGCAGGATGATCATCTGATTCGCAAGTATATGCCTTTAACTGCTATATGTCATTGCTTCCATGAAAGCAATCTATTATTCTTATATGTAGATAGAGTGATGAATAAAACATGAGTGGCAATAAGATAGAGTAAGCTTTAACCAGAGGCCTAGGAAGATGAGCTCAGTGTTGGCTAGTATTGTAATTCAGATGGATCAATGGAATGCTAGATGGGTTACCTAAGACAAGGAAGAGAAAACAAGTAACTTAGATTCAGATATGGGTAATAAAGCCCAGAAATATCAGAAAAGGAAAATAGCAGCACTAAGCCACCCCATAAAGAATAATATCTGGTATCCTCATAGAAGTCAGGAGATCCCCTTTCTGGTGATAGTGAACCTTAATTTCTCCATCTGTAAAATCATAATTAGAGGTCCTGTTCTGTTTATCTTATAGGGGGGATTGTGAGGGTAAAATAATAGATATCAAGATGTTGTTCAAATATCTTTATTTCTATTAAATTACTTTTGGAACTATTAGACTTATTCTCTACGTTTCTTGCATTATATAGGCACAACTTCAGATTCTTTGCCTCTTGGTGATTAACTGACATAAATGAACTTGCTAGTTGAAATGAGAGTCAACCATTATTCAAAAGGTAATTCTTTTGGGCCTCATGCTGAGTGATCTCAGTATAGGATACAGCTAATTTTCCATCACTTTTACTATAGCCTATCATACACACACACACACGCACACACACACATACACACACATTGTCAATGGACCTTTATTTTGTTTATTTATTTGTTTATTTATATGTGGTGCTGAGACTCAAACCCAGTGCCTCACACATGCCAGGCAAGTGTTCTATCACTGAGCTACAACCCCAGCCCTGACTATTACTCTTTTATCTTGATTAATGGGTTAACGTCAAGGCGACTTGAATGGGTTTTCCCTATTCGATAGAAAGTCTCCCTTTTCTTTATTTCTTGAAACATTAGTTGTGATTTTTATTGCTTCTCCCCTCCCATAACATTTTAGAAGAGTAAAGACTTTTTCCACCAAGTAATTCTTTATCTTAAAGTCCACTTTTTCTACTTCTTAGAGCTGAGCTAAGGTCTAAAATCGTCATCCTGTTTTAGACTGGATTATGAGGAAAGGGAGAGGTGAATGATATTACAGTGTCATCACCACTATTCATAAGGCAAAAAGAAGTGTTGTTAGCCAGGTAAGCTGTCCTTAACCTTTTTGAGAACAAGAAGCAGTAACAGTGCAGTAGGATTTTATCACTCTTTGGATTCAAAAGAACACAAATATATTCCACTGGGAAAAGAGGGGAGAAAAGAATTCAACCCCTCTTCCCATTATTTATCTCAGTCACTCATCAACTGTGTGCCTGACAATAGAATATAAATTCATACAAAGGTTCCAATGGCATAGTTGAGCATGTGGCAGAAGGGTGTCTCAAGAAAACAGTCAACACCATCTCCTCTAGATTGGTTAGTTGATCTGTCCTGTGGTTGTAACTGAGTTGAACTGTCTTTTAAAGTATGACGTTTTTCATGCTGGAGAGAGAAGAGAAGCGGCCTAAACATTTTCTGGCCCATAGTTAACAGACTTTAAAGTTGAGCCCTATTATAGCCCTTGAGGCAAAGAGAAGACCATCTACTCTCAATCTAGACTGATTAAGCTCTTAGACACCTCATAGAGCATCAGCTATATATTACTGAAAGAATAGCAGCAAAAGGATTGCTTTAGACTTTAAAATGCTTTTTATTGCAATTCTAGAACTTCAAGGGTTTTTTGTGTTTTTCTTTCGTTATTTTTTTACTACTGGAAGATTTTCTCAACAGTCATGATAACCATTACTTTTAAATTTAGAGTTATATATATCCCTTACTGGGCAATTCACCTAATATTTATGAGCTGTAGTATTCATTTTGCCCCATCCAAGAAGGTTAATAGCATCCTCTACTATAGTTTGGAACATAAATGTCCCTGAAGGGTAAGTGTGTTAAAGGTTTGGTCCCTATTGGGATATGGTGTGACCTTTGAGAGGTAGAGCCTGGTAGTAGGTCTTTAGGTCATTGGGAGCATGCCTGTATTAGTCAGCTTTCACTGCTATGACTAAAGGACCCAACTACAACAACTGTAGAGGCTGAAAAGTTTATTTGGGGGCTCACAGTTTCAGAGGTCTCAATCCATAGACAATAGATTCCATTCCTCGGGGCTTGAGGTAAGGCTTGAACATCACGGCAGAAGAGTGTGGCAAAGGAAAACAGCTCACATGATCATCAGGAAGCAGAGGGAGAAACTCCATTGCCAGATATAAAATATATACCCAAAACCATGCCTCTAATGCCTCACCTCCTCCAGCCACACCCTACCTGCCTTCGGTTACCACTCAGTTAATCCCTATCAGGGGATTAATTCACTGATTCACTTAATTCACTGATTGGGTTAAGGCTCTCACAACCCAATCATTTTTCCTCTGAAAGTTCTTGCATTGTTTCACACGTGAGCTTTTGGGGGACACCTCACATCTAAACCATAACAATGCCCTCTATCCCTCTATTTTGCTCCCTGCCCATGAGCAGAGCAGTTTTGCTCTCCCATACACTATGACCATGTTGCATTGCCTCACTTCAAGTCCAAAACAATGAGGGCCAACAGATTGTGGATTGAAACTTCCAAAACTAAGAGCCAAAATAACCTATTTCTCTGTATTAACTGATTATCTCAGGTATTTGAAACAGTGATGGAAAGCTGACTAATACACCTTCCTCGCAGATATGCAATAAGGATTAAGTGCAAGCATAAAATAGCCAGCATGGTGCCCTGCCACAGAGTAGACATGCATTGCTTTGGCATTATTTAACAAGATGATATGGATACTGATTTGTCTTAAAAACAAAAAAAATGGAAAACTTTCTGCCACAAACAGTAAGTGGTTGACTTGCTTACCAATAAATCCTTTTACCTTTCATAGCTTAAGGGTCAGACTACTACCTATCTATGTTTATGCTCTTGTTCAGTCCTGCAGAAATAGGACATAGCCAAGGAGACACCAGTATGTCTGAGAACAAAACCTGGATTCATATGGAATAATTAAATTTCTTGGGGGTTCAGGCTGTACCCCCTACAGTGGTAGAACCATCATTAACACTATGAATTCCTGAGGACTAACACCCTCTGGGCTTTTGATCTAAATATAAGAAGGCTATTTCCATAGTTGTGGTCAACTCTAGGGCAAGTGGTCAACTTTATGAGTTTTACCATTTTTACAGGATGCACTTAGTGCAAAATCTGCAGACCATGAGTTAACCTTGAATTCCATCCATCTATCTGTACTCACTACTCCTTTTCCTCTTTCTTTGCCAGAGGAAATGAGTGCTAGAGAAAAGGCAAATTGATGGGTGCTTTTTTGTACTAAAACAAATCTTAGTTTGGATCCCCATTATAAGCAAGTGGCATCAAAAGCACATCCCCAGTAAGACAGAAACTTGAATGGCTTGATTTATCACTGTCAAACATTTTCACTAGTATCAATTGGTGTTCAATGGAGCAAAAAAAGGGGCAAGGTGAACAATAGAGCCCCTTATGAATGGTTCTGGTCTGGCAACTGCTTATATTCACCCTGGCCTTGAGGTTTGGCTGGTATTTATCAAGTGGGTGTGTAGACTTGGCTTTGTAGATGTGTTTGGTGCTTTTGCTCTTAGAGCTTACAATTCAGACATGCCTGTTGTCAGGATTGAGGTAATTTCCCTTCTTTTTTTAACCCAAATTATTTCTGGCAACAAAACTGAGAAATAGCACCAAAGTCTGCTCATGGAATTATTTGCCACAGCTAGTTATCATACCAAAATGAATAGATACTGCATTTTTAGATAAAGAATCACTTCTTATCCTCCAAAACCAACTAATAGGTATATTTTAGTGGAATTGAGTCCCAAAACTCTAAAACATTTCTTATCAAACTATTGGACCTATCTTTTGGTTATTGTGAGTTATAAAAATGTATGAATGTAAGTTGTACCAATAAAAATGCCTGGCCAATTCAGAATTCTACCAGGTCTAGCCAAAGCCTTACTGAAAAGTTGGATCTGGCACCCTTCCCAGAAGGTCAACAGACTGCTTTATTGGTGTATCAAAGCAGAAGACATTCTGAAGGCAAGGATTGTGACTTCACTCCTACTCTGTGTTTGGGTGTTTAAATCTGGGAAATATTATCATGAACATATTGGGAAATTTCAGTTCCCAGGAGTCTACTTAGAATAAAGCTGAGGAAATGATCCATTTTAAAGCTGTAAATGTTTGTGGAAATAGCTCTTTGCAAGAATTCATATGGAGTCATGCATCCATCCCGGGCTGTATCAAATGCTTTTGGCAACTGAGAAAGTTATTGCTTAGGAGGCAGGGTGGGAAAAAGATAAAAAAGAGGAGGGAAAGTGTGAAGCAATTGAGACTGCAAATTTGGCCCAAATAACAGGGAGGCAAAGAGAATGGCTTGAATGAACTTTACTTAGCAGCTTATTTTTGTCTAATTTTGATGAAATGAATCAGGGAACCCAGTGTCACAAACAGCATTTTCTCAAATACAGTTTGCCACTTCTTTTTTGAGTGATCTATATAAGTGATGGAACCTCTATGACTTCCAATTATTTCATTTGTAAAATAGGAATAATAGTATCTATGTCACAAGGTCGTTATGAAAATTAAATGCCCTTTCTTTCCCCTCTCCATAGTACATAGTAGAGTGCTTGCTCTACATTTTTCTAGGACAAAGAGGTACTTCAAATACATAGGTACTTCATTTGAAGGGTATATCTATATCTATCTTATCTATATATCATATAGATATGCATATATATATATATATATATACAGAGAGAGAGAGAGAGAGAGAGAAAGCAAAGGTAGAGAAATTCAAAATGTTCAGGTACAAACCAGAATCAATATTAAGAATCTGTAATATATCAAAAACAAAGTATAGATTAGGAGTCAGAACTCAGAGGAAGATACAATAGCAAAGCAGTACTGTGGTAGGGGGAATAATGCTTCATTCCACCCAAAGATGTTCATATCCTAATCCATGGAACCCATGAATATGTTACCTTACATGAGGCTTTGCATGAGTGTTTAAATTTAGGATTTTGTGATGGAAGCATAATTCTGGATGATGTAGGTGAGCCCAGTAAACCATAAGCATCCTTATGAGAGAGGATCAGAGGTTCAAATGTAATGATAGAAGCAGGGATTGGAGTGATGCAACTGTTGGCTTTAACGACAAAAGGGGGGCTGTGGTTGTAGCTCAGTGGTAGAGTGCTTGCCTAGAATGTGTGAAGCACTGGGTTCAATTCTCAGCACTGCATATAAATAAAACACAGGTGTACTGACAACTAAAAAAATTTTAAAATCAAAAGATGTAAGGAGATGATGACCGAAGAAAAATAGGCAGCTCCTAGAAGCTGGAGAAAGCAAGGAAAGGGAATCAGCTCTAGAGCTTCCAGAAGGGAACCATAGATTTCCCCAAATTAAATGGCCTCTAGTAAATAATCCTACATTCCAGGATAGTCTGTTCTTTGATTAGGACTACATTTTGTACTGTGAGATCAACTACAAAGATGATTAAATTTCAGAGGAATGAAAAAGATTACCTGGCTTATAAAAATTCCATTAGTCATGCACGGAAGACTTTCATGGTTTGTGGCAGGGGATGGGGACAGTTAGATAATGGCCTATGGAGGCAGATTGGATTGTCACATAACTATTCTACTCCTACAATTCACAGGGTATGCAGGGTCTAGACCCTTGTCCTGGGAATTCCCTCATGATCAGGGAAGTGACCTTCAACTTTATAGCACTTGAAGCCGGATGGCCTCTGAAGGACAACTTCACAAGGAAAGTATTGCAGTCAGCAGAGGGGCAGATGGCTACTAATTGCAAACTGGCAATTTCTCCAGGGATTAGTTCCTGCATTACTCTAGTTTAAGCACAAAAGAAGGAGGGAAACAGATTTTTCCTTCATTCCAAGTCTTTATAGCCCAATCGTTAATATCCTATCAAACTTTAATGGGAAATTAGTCTGAACATTATTATAATAGAAGTACACTATTTCTTCTCTATTTCCTTTCAAATATGCTTTATTACTAAACATTGCCTATGTCTTATTCAACAGTTTATGCTCAGCACCTAGCATAGAGAAGGGACACTTACCAAATTCTTTACTGATAAAAGAGGAGCTATTTGTTCAGAGAGTCAAATGATGCTGAATGAGTCCCAGTAAAGCTAAAAACCATGCTCTATTGAACAAATATATGATGTTGTTCTAGGTGGCTTGCAGCATAATGACTCCTACTTAAGAGACTTCTATAAAAAAAGTGTTCTTTGCAATCCATTGAGGCATTTAAAATGTATCTATTAAATTATATTTTACTTGCACTGGTCAGCTTTCTTTCTCTGTGACAAAACGTCTGAGATACACAATTTAAAAGCAAGAAATATTTATTTTGGCTCATGGCTTTAGAGGTTTCAGTCCATGGTCACTTGGCCCCATTACTTGGGGCCTGTGGCAGGGCAACACTTCATGGTAGAAGAGCATGGCAGAAGAAGCTGGTCACCTCATGGCATCTAGGAAGGAAAGAGAGGAAGAAATGATCATCTCACAATCCCCACAATCACCTTTGAAGGCACTCCCTAGAAATGTAACTTCCTCCTTTGAGTTGACACCTTTTAAAGGTTTCACCACTTCCCAATAGTGCCATAGGCTGGGGAGCAAGATGTCAAACATTTGGCAGACATTCAAGATCCGAACTATGACAGCAGCTTATCAAGACTTGTAGAATGCAAGAAATATTTTTAATGGAGGCTGAGTAGTATAGTGGAATAAACATGAGGTTTTAGAGCAAAAAAGACCTGAATTTAATCCCAACTCTGACCCTTAGCTGTGTGACCTAGGCTATTTGCTTAGCTTTTCAAAAAAATTTTTTTGGTAGATGAACACAATATCTTTGTTTTATTTATTTATTTTCTTGTGTTGCTGAGGATCAAACCCAGTGCTTCATGCGTGCTAGGCAAGTGCTCTACCACTGAGGCACAACCCCAGTCCATTGCTTAGCCTTTTTAAACTTCAGTTTCCCCATTTCATTTTTAAAAGTGAATTTATAAGTCTGAAGGATTGTTGTGCTGAGAATCAGGAAAATCATAACAACTATAAGAAAAGCTAATCAGCCAGTATTAACAGTGAAATGACTCAGATGTTGGAATTATCTCATGAGGCTTTTAATGTAGCAATCATAAAAATGCTTCAATGAACAATAATAAATACTTTTAAAACAAGTGAGATATGTCTCAGCAAAGAAATGTAAAATATAAAGAAGAACCAAGGGGATATTATAAAACTGAAAATATAATGACTCAAAACAATACTCTCTGGGAAGCCTCAATAGTAATAGTGTATTGGAGATGAGAGGCGAACGAATCAATGAACTCAAAGAAAAATCTATGGAATTTATCTAAATATAAGTAGTGGAGAAAAAAATAGGCTGAATAAATAAATAAAATGAACAGAACCTCAGGAACAATGAACAACAAAATGTTTGTATTATCAGAGTCTTGGAGAGAAGGAAGAGTGGAGGCTGAAAAAAATATTGGAAGAAACAGAGGCTGAAACATTCCCAAGCTAGGCAAAAGATAAAAACCTACAGAGTTAAGAAGCTATGTGAACCCCAAAGAGTAGAGACCCAAAAGAACTCATAACAAGATTTTATGATAATCAAAGCTGTGAACAATAAAGAGAAGAAAAGGTCTTGAAAGAAGTCAGAAAGAAACAGCAAACCACCTATAGGGAGCTAAATAGCAATGAAATTATCATTTGAAGCCATGGAAGCCAGAAGGAAGCTTCACAAAAGAAAATGTCAAGACATAGTCTATATGTAACCAAAAAAAATCTTTAAAATTTAGAGGCTGAATGTGTAGAGTGCATATTCAGTATGCCTGAGTCACTGGGTTCAAATTCTAGCACAAGAAAATAGTGTGTTTATATGGGGGAAGACAGTCTTAAGAAAAGCTAAGAAAACTTGTTGCTGGCAGACTTACTCTTTCAGAAGTTAAAGGAATTCTGTAGACAAAATTTTAAAAAGGCTGGAACTTCAGGAAGGAAATAACTAACAGAATGGATAACAATGCAGGTAAATATAATAGACCAATCATCTCCTCATCATTTTTTAAAATTTGATTATAGAAACATTATTTGATGAAGTGCCAAAAGTATAAAGAGGAATATTTTAAATATATTTAAACACTGTACATAGGAAAAGTATCTAATGGATGTAAAATTCCTTATGTCAGTTGACATGACAAAATATTGGTACAAGTAGACTGTGTGTGTACAGCAATCACTCAAAAATCAATACGAATGTTATAAATTATAAAATTCAAATACATTAAAATACATCAACATGAGATTATATCAAATGCTCAAGTGACCCAAAGAAGGCCTGAAAAGGGAAAGAGAAGAAACAGAACAAGCAGAAAATAATAAAAACACACATTTCAGCCCTATACATACAAAAAATGGTCTAAAGTATACCACAGAAAGGACCAAGATTTTCATCATTCCCCAAAGAAACCTGTACCCATTATGAGTCATTCCCCATTCCTATACCTCCCCATCTCTAGTCCTAGGCAACCACAAATTAGCTTTGTATCTCTATGGATTTGCCTATTCTGGACATTTCACAAAAACAGAATTATACAACATGTGGTCCTTTGGGACTGGCTTCTTTCATTTAGTGTTGTTTTCAAGATTCATCCACATTGTAGCATACCCCATTATTTTAAACTATTATTTTTGGACATTAATGTGCCAGGAACTATAATAAGTCTCATTGGGTCTTTATTTTGTTTGCTCATCAAAAGAATATTTTGCAGGTAAATAAGATAATCTCTATTTTTAGGTGAGGAAAATGAAACTCAGAAAGGCTAATTTGCACATCTCACAGCTAGTAAATGGCTGAACTAGGAATTAAGCCCAGGTCTGATGCCAAAGCTTATGTTCTTTTCACTATGCTTACTTCCACTTCACTGTACAAAATAGGACGAATCAGTTCCAGAAGACAATCTAGAATCTGCCCAATGGGCAGTAATGATTATTTTTGGCCATAAAAATAATATTTGAGGATCTTATTGACTTCAACTTAAGCTAGTTCTCTTAAGAACAGGAAGAACTGATTCCCTTCAACAATGAAAGCTGACCTTACAGAACAGGGCCCATAATATTTTTCATTTGTTGCCAATTCTGCTTCATACAAATAGATTTGGTCAAAATTCTTCCCTACCTACTACAAAGGGGTTAAATATCTTTAGATCTTTAAGGTCTTAGATGAAAGGAATATGTTTATTTTATGCTATAGTTGGCAGTGATTTATCTAGGTTTTCATGGTTAATCAATGTAAGTGAAAGACATTGTTTGATACAGATAGCTATAATTATTTTCAAGATAAATTGGAATGTTCCAGAGAAATTTGATATTTATTCCTATAGGTTCTTTCTAGAGTCTCTTATAAATATATCTACTTTTCTTTAGTGGTAAAAAGAGCATTTTAAAATTTCCTCTCAGAGACTTGAGAGCAGAAAATTTGTTGAACAAATAATGTGCAGTTGGGAAAAGCAGCTTAGGTAGCCAGATTTTCAGTGGATAATTTGATATACTTAGATTGTCAGAGAGTGTAAGACATCCAGGTAATTTGCTGCTTTGAATCAAAACAAAATTTTCTCCCCAAGCCCCTACAACCTATTTTTGTTGTTTGAAATGTTGCCTAACAATAGCTTTCTTCCTTCAACTCCCTGTTCTGCACCATCTGTTAAGAGAGTGCCTATTTTGAATGCAGTGTCTCATGCACCCTATCATTCTTATAGCTCCTAGAAGAGAAAGGCTGTTTGTAGAATGAATCCTGACATTAGGAGAGGAAATAAGGAGAAAAGATGGAACCAGAGTCTTCAATGTATTTCTATGAAGTTTATCTTCTTTAGCAGAATAACTGGCCCATGGTGTTCTATTACTTGAACTTTATTCGGTCTGCTGGTTTATTGCTGCCACAAACCTCCTTTCAAAGTTCTAGAAGCATTCCTTCTAGGTTGAATCGCTATTCGTCTGTAAAGCATCAATGAGAGTCCAACATTTTTAAATGTTTGGGAAAAAAACTGAATGTGGAATATTCAACTGTTTTGAATGCAGCCCAGCCAGTGAGTGAGGTTAGTAAGTGGGTTAAAGAAATATCTTACTTCTTAGTCATGCAACTTTACTTCTATAACCTGATTTTCAAGCCTAGACACAGGTCTTTGTGACTATATGGAAAAAAAGGTGGTTGCAGTTTTACATGAAGAGGGATGTGGCTAGAGGAGGTGGGTCACTGGAAGGCTACATCTTCCCTGTGCTCCTATCCCTTCTTTCTCACCACCATGAAATGATGCCATTTTCCTTCACCAGGCCCTTAAGCCGTGTTGTGCTGCCTCATCTTGGACACAGTGCAATGGAGTCAGCTGTCTATGGACTGAAACCTCTGAAACCATGAGCCCCAAATAAACTTTCCTTCCTCCAAAATGTTGTTGTCAGTTATTTTGATCACAATGATGCAAAAACTGACCAAAACATGGATGTTAGAAAGATCCAGTGTGTAAATCATTTATGACTGAGAATGTCACTAGTCTACATGTTCACAGGGCAGAGATTGCAGTACTATATTATATGTACAGTGTCTAAAATAGTGCTACACACAGATGTAGGGTTGATCAGAGTTATTTGATGAAATAATTGGCAATTTGTCACCTGTATACAGATCTCTCAGGGGAAGGAAGACTAACCAGAAGCACTGTCATGCTTCATGACAAAACATTTAGGGGCTGGGAATGTAGCTCAGTGACAGAGTGCTTACCTAACACATGTGGGGCACTGGGTTCAATCCTCAGCACCACATAAAAATAAATAAAATAATGGTATAGTGTCCATCTACAACTAAAAACATTAAAAACACATTTAGATTAATAAAAGAAAATTTCATTCATCAAGATGTTTGGATTTTATCATGTTTGGAGAACATTTAGCCCCCAAAAGGTGAAAATCAGATCAGCAGCTTATTTTAATTTAGTTCACAGGTCAGAATTAGGAGATGATCCCATGTATATTTGGGAGCAAAAAATACATTTAAAGTATTTGTGTATGTATATTAAAAACAAGAGAGGAATACTTCTATGCAAGATCTTTATCTTGGCAAAAGCATAGTGATGATGATGGTGATGATGATAGTAAAATAATAATAATATTTGCTATGGATTGAGTACTTACTAAGTGCTTGATGCTATTTTAAGTGCTTTACATATAACAACTCATTGAACCCTCAAACACATGGCCTTCAACCACCCAACTCCATTTAAAGAATGCTCCTTAACTGAGAAGAAGAAAGTATATAAGGAGTGCCTGCTCTGCTGAAATTTAAATAGAAATTAAGTATTGCAATGTTTTATTTTTTTAAATAATGTATTAAATCTTTTCTTCTTGGGCCTTGACAAACATCAAACTCTTTCTTTTCTGCTCTTTCCGCCTTCCTTCTCTTCCTCTCACCTTTTCTTTTACCCTCCTCTTCTTCATCCTTTGTTTAGTACACAAAGATGAAATATATTCTTTGTTTTGGGTATGGATCATATTTATATCCTGAAAGAGGTAACACTGTGTTGTGGTTTAGATATGAGGTGTCCCCCAAAGCTCATGGGTAAGATAATGGAAGAAAGTTTAGAGGTGAAATGATTGGGTTATAAGAGCCTTAATCCAATCAATGAATTAATCCACTGATAGAGATTAACTGGGTGGTAACTATAGGCAGCTAGGGTGTGAGAAAAGGAGGTAGGTAATTGGGGACATGCCTTTGGGGTATATATTTTGTCCCTGGAAAGTAGAGTCTTTCTCTGTCTGCTTCTTGGTACCATGTCCTGAGCCACTTTCCTCCACCACACTCTTCTGCTATGATATTCTGCCACACCTTGGGCCCCCAAAAATGGCGCCAGACATCTATGGATGTAGACTTCTGAAACTGAGAATCCCCAAATAAACTTTTCCATCTTAAAAATTGTTCTCATCAGGTCTTTCAGTCACAGCATTAATAATAATTAAAATGAATCAAACAACATTGCTCTATGTAAATTTATGATTACACAAATGGTATGCCTTTACGCCATGTACAAACAGAGAAACAACATGTATCCCATTTGTTTACAATAAAAAAAAATAGTAACTGTAATAACAAAAAAATAATAATAATAATAATTAAAAAAAGCTGACTAAAACATCAGGCTATTTGAAACTTCTGGATTGCTATTTCAATATTCACAATCTTACAATGTTTTGAAGTAAATAACTTAGGTCTAGATCCAACAATGTTGTATATCACGTTACTTTTGACTGTCACTATTGTGCACACTGACATAGATCATATATAATGTGTGTGTGGGTGTGGGTATTAGAAAGAGGATGTAGGATTACGCATGACCCCTTATTGACCTTACCAGCCAACACTCCACTCTTAAAATGTTTACACCCATAACTCCTGGCCACTATCCCTCAAATACCTGGTGAAATAGGCCCAGATAAAATAGCTTTCATTTTAAAGCAAAGGTACAGCTTTATTTTTAAAAAAATTCCAGTGCTTAAGAGAAAAAAAAAAATCAGTATACTTTGATCTGAAGGGTTTACTTGTAAAGTTGTAAATATTATAATAAAAACGTGTCTTTGAACTTTATGAAAATGAGATACACTGATACATGGAAGGTGAGTTTCAACCAAAGAACACCCAGAGACAGATCTATTTCTGAGTCCTCTGTCGTCAGAACTCTGGGGGATGATTTGAGAGGAACTTTTGCAAACTATCAGTTGCTGCCCTCTTTATTGTAAATGATAAGCAAGTATCTCCAGGTGAATGAACTTAAATTGACTTAAAATGAACCAATTTTAAAGTAATCTGATCATGCTATCCCACACTGGCCTGGCCCCAATTGTTCCACGTAACCTGCAAGGAGTCTCCTTATTAAATAAAAGGAAGCAATTTAATAAAAACTTCCTCCTAAGCCATGAGCATGTTCTATAAAATCGATCTTCTAACAAGTACTGCTATGATAACATGAATTTTCTTTATAAATTTCAATGCCAAGTTGATTACTGAAATGGAACTTGAAACCTATTGTGAACTACTGTACTAGGAGGGAGGGTGGGAGGGGAAGGGGAAAAGGAAGGGGGAGAGGGAGAGGGAGAGGGAGAGAGGGAGAGGGGGAGAGGGGGAGAGGGGGAGAGAGGGAGAGAGGGAGAGAGAGAGAGAGAGGGAGAGAGAGAGACTAAAGGGAGGGAGGGATTGGGGGGAAGCAAGGGAGACTGAGACTGTGAATGCATGTGAATATGTGTGACTATGGAAGGTAAGGCCTGAGCAATAGAAAAATTGTAAAGTAAATAAAATTTATCATTGATATACTCTGGGCTCTATGAACTGTGGGTTCCCAAATTTTCCTGCTAGACATGCCCCACAGCTGCTCAAGTCCTCTGACTATAGTACCCCCTTGAGATTTGAACCCGTGCAGTGATACCTGTCCTGGATGTTTCTCTCTCCCTACCTTCGATTATAATGTGTCTGTTCCAAATCCTGTTAATTAGTTAGCACTTACTGCTTGATAACAAATCCCATTCTGGGCAGGAAAACACAAAAGTAGAAAATCAGAGCTGGATGAGACTTGGTATAGTCTCATTTTATACCTTGGTGATCCTGAATCCCAGAGATGGAGAGTACCCAAATCAAAGGCATAAAGCTTGTTAATGAAGGTTAACAGGTTATGTTCTCCCAAGTCCTATTTTAAATGTAGTCTTCCAGTTTTAATGCTTCAGTCCAAAGGAGTGAATCTAATGGATTAATAGGTATGAAAAGGTTTTGAGCCATTTGGATCTTTTAGTCTAAGTCTGTCCATCTTTTCTGCAATGGATTTGACTCTGCCTCCTGAGAAGCAAGGCATGGAAGTCCCTGTGCTTAGTGAGCATGTTATATTAGCTTGTTGTACCTGTCACATGACTGGGCTTCCTATGCTATTTGCCATAGGAACTACCTCTGGTACCTTCTCAGAAAGAAGTCAAAGAAAGAAAAGAGAGCCTACAGAGTAGGAGAAAATCTTTTCCACATGCACTTCAGATAGAACACTAATCTACAAAATGTATAAAGAACTTACAAAACTCTACACCAAACTTTACACAAAGAACCCAATCAATAAATGGGCCAAGGAATTGGACAGACAATTTACAGAAGAAGACATACCGGTGATTGATTAATATATGAGAAAGTATTCAACATCTCTAGTAATTAGAGAAATGCAAATTAAAACTCTAAGACTTCATCTTACTCCAATGAGAATGGCTATTATCAAGAACACAAACAATAATAGATGTTGGCATTGGATGTGGGGAAAAAGGCACACTTTTACATTGCTGGTGGGGTTGCAAATTGGTGCAGCCACTCTGGAAAGCAGTGTGGAGAATCCTCAGAAAACTTGGAATGGACCCACCATTTGACCCAGTTATCATCCCACTCCTTGGTTTACACCCAAAGGACTTAAAATCAAATACGACAGTGACACAGCTACATCAATGTTTATAACAGCTCAATTCACATTAGCTAGACTGTGAAACCAACCTAGATGCCCTTCAACAGATGAATGGCTAAAGAAACTGTGATATATATATATATATATATATATATATATACACACACACACACACACATACACACACATACATACAGTGGAATATTATTCAGCCATAAAGAATAGTAATATTATGGCATTTGATAATAAATGGATGGAATTGGAGAATATCTTGCTAAGTGAAATAAGGCAATCCCAAAAAACCAAAGGCCAAATGTTTTCCTGATGAGTGGATGATATATAATGGGGGTGGTGGGGTGGGGAGGGAGAGAAGAATGAAGGAACTTTAGATTAGGTAGAAGGAAATAAGGGTGGGGTATGAAAAATGGTGAAATGAGACAGACATCATTACCTTGTGTACATGTATGATTACACAAATGGTATGAATTTACATCATGTACAATCAGAAATGAGAAGATGTACTCCATTTGTATACAATGAATTAAAATGCAGACTATAAATATTAAAAATTAAAAAAAAAGAAAATTCCTACCTGGGAACATAAGTCTATTGCAAGGGGTCCACACCATTTCTTGAAGCTCATTTCCATTCCCTCTCTTTTGCAAGTCACTAATGTGACTTGCCCACACAAATGGAAAGAAGCAGCTTCAGATAAAAATGCATGGGGCTGTTAAAGATATTCATAGTAGGAGACCACCCAGGAATACCCTAGAAATCACACCCATCCTTGTACTTTGCTTCCTAGATTTTGTTTGCAAATTAATACAAACCAGAAAGACCATGTTGACTGGTATCATGGACCTAGGGAGACTTACAAAGATGGAGTTCAATATATCTCAGGTTCCCTTAATTTCATTGTTTACAGAAGTATGATTCAGGTTTTGTCCTTAATAGATTACATTTCAGTGACCTTAGATCTGGGGGAAATACCCATACAGATCACCTGTTACAACCTATCTCTTGATAAAGAATTGCTGCTTGACCAAAATTTTTCAAACTCCTCTGAGCTCTCTTCTTAATCAGGCCTCAGCATTAGCACATATCCTGTTTGTACTTTCAAGCCCAGTCTTAGCAAAGAATCCTGCTAAGTCATCCTCCTGTCCTTGGTAACTAACTGATCAAGTTCCTCATTCCTCACCCTTAATATCTAAGTCCATGTCCTGCCTTTATCAAGAATCCTATTAGGCCAGTTTAGCAAGAATCTTCCTACCCTTAAGGTGTCCTCTTAGTAGTGAGTGTGTTCCCCACTTACACTCTGCTCCTAGCCAATATATCTCCACTTACCTTTGCTATATTCAGAGCTAAGTCCCCGCTTTTTAGTACCAGGATTTGAACCCAGAGGCACTTAACCATTGAGACACATTCCCAGCACTATTTTTTTATTTAGAGACAGAGTCTTGCTGAATTGCTTAGGGACTTGCTGAGTTGCTGAGGCTGGCCTTGAACTTGTGATCCTCCTGCCTCAGCCTCCCCAGCTGCTGAATCTCTCTTAATCCAATAGTCTTGAGTAAAGTCTTGCTATTTTCACAAATGTCAGAATATTACTTTTTTCTTTCACACTCCCAGTGCTAGAATCTCATCTTATTGAATTCCTCATTGGTGAAAGCTAGGCACTGCTTGAACACTTACAGTGACAAGAAGCTCATTATTTTGACTCAGACAATTATGTTTGAATGGTGGTAAAAAGGTGAAAAGCAGCTACTTATTGGAGGGATCATGCACTTGGTATCAGTCAGGCCTGGGTTAGCTAGTTTTTTCCCCTTATGACCAAACCTTCATTTTGTTTTCATTAAACAAGAAGTTATGATTTAGATATGTGATGTGCCCCAAAAGCTCATGTGTGAGACAATGCAAGAACATTTCAGGGGTGATATGATTAGATTATTAGAGCTCTAACCTAATTGATGAATTAATCCACGAATATGTATTAAGAGGGTGGTAACTGTATGCAGGTAGGGTGTGGCTGGAAGAAGTAGGTCTCTTGGGGCATGACTTTGGGGTACATATTTTGTCCCTGATGAGCAGAGCTTTCTCTCTCTGCTTCCTTGTTGCCATGTCCTGAACTGCTTTCCTCTGCCATACTCTTGTGCCATGGTATTCTGCCTCAGATTGGTTCCTCCAGAGTTTTGGAGTCATGCAAACTTGAAGTTAAAGTTTTGAAACTGTGAGCTGCAAGTAAACTTTTTCTCCTCTGCACTGTTTTGTCAGGTCTTTAGGTCGTAGCGATGCAAAAATGTGACTAAAACACAGCATTTTGTGAATGAAGGAGATAGGGTTACAAAGCTCTTCTAAGTAGAGGAAATAGACTATAGGAAGGTCCAGAGAAAAGATATAGGCAAGAAAGAAAAGAGTATGACAAATGTTAAGATGTAGTTTTCAAAAAAAGATAAAAAATGATGATGCTCATACAGTCATAAAAATGGGTGTGTTAAGTAATTTAACTTCAATAGTAATAGCAAACTAGTCAGATGTTATAACTTGTTTAAAAGTACAGCACAGATTTATAGGGAGTAAAGGAATATTGAGAATAATTGCAATTAAACTTTCTTCAGGAGTTGGAAGACAGTCAACTAAATCACTGCTGAAATAATTTGTATATCTGCAATTACCTACAATTTTCGAAGAACTTCAAAGTAACTCAAAGTCAATGAACAGGGCAAGAATCTAAGAACCCTGAAAGAGTGTGCTATATAGGATGCATAGTTTTAAATTGAAACACCACGTGTTTTCTCTGCATATTTGAGTAATTTAAAAATAGTCCATGTGGCCATAGTATAGTTCCAAGTGGCAAGTGATGATAGATAAGCAAGGTCACTTTGTAAACTGAGCTAAGTAATTCAAGCAGGGAAGTAAGGTGAGAAGATCAGATTTATGTTTTAGAAAGAGCATCTGGTTACATTATTATTGGAGGAACAAGAGATGCATGACCAAGTTAGGAAATTGTTGTAAACTGGAATCAAAACTTTGCCCTAACTGGTGATATATAGCTCAGTGGTAGTGTGTTTTTGCATGTTAGTCCCTGGTGATACATAGCTCAGTGGTGGAGTGTGTTTTGCATGTTAGGCCCTGGACTTAACCCCCAGCAACACACACACCCACACACACACCAAAAAAGCCTGTTCTGCTTTTTTTTTTTTTTTTTTTTTTTTTTTAGCTGTAGGTGAAGTTGTTTGTTATTGAGTCTTCTCTTGAAAATAAATACTACCTTCCTTACAGGGTTGTTGTGAAGATTAGTATTATCTATTTTCCTTCCACCTTACAACATGATTATTAGAACATTTTTATATGGAACCAAAGCTTCCTTCCTATATCCCTGAGATTTTAGAGGGTCTAGGTGTGCCATTTAGAAAAATGTAAGGCTAACTCTTCTTGCTTTCACATATTTGAGGATCTCTTGACCATGCCTGTAATCCCAGTAGCTCAGGAGGCTGTGGCTGGAAGATCACAAGTTCAAGGCCAGCCTCAGCAACTTAGCAAGGACCTAAGTAACTTAGCAAGAATCTGCCTCAAAAGTAAAAAATAAAAAAAAGGACTTGGGCTGTGGCTCAGTAATTAAGAACCCCTGGGTTCAATCCCTGGTACAAAAAAAAAAGAAAAAAGATTGATCTCTTATTTTTTATTTTCTTAAGTCTTCTTTTTGAAACTAATGTTTCTCAGTGACTTCAGTTCTTCTCTATCCTGGACACTATCCCTTGATGAAGAGGGTATCTCTCCTAAAATAAGGAACACAAATGAAATGGGTATAGTACTCCATGTATTGCTAAAATAATATACAGTAGAGTGAAAAAATCGGTTTTGTTGATCTAGATAATTAGATTATATTATTACTCATTAGCCTTTTTAGCAACCACATCATATAAGTGACTCATTTTCAGTCTATAGTTAACAGAAATGCCCAGAAATTTTTCATATGAACACCTGTTTAAATGAGTTTTTTTTCATTCAGAACATATGCAATGATGTTTTCAACTTAAAAATAGGAGTTTGTTTTGCTCATTAAATTTCATTTTTGTTTATTTTGAACCAGCTTTCAAACTTATGTACACACACACACACACACTCATTCAAACTTCACAAAGTGGCATAACAATGAATAGTAAATTTTCCTCCATTGGACATTCTTTCTCAATCCACTTTTCCTGAAGGAAAATTTGTTACCATTTTCTTGTACATCTGTTCAGATGTATTCATTTTCTTTTTTTTTTTTTTTTTTTTTTTTTTTTTTTTTTTTTTTTTTTTTTTTTATTGTAAACAAATGGGATACATGTTGTTTCTCTGTTTGTACATGGCGTAAAGGCATACCATTTGTGTAATCATAAATTTACATAGAGCAATGTTGTTTGATTCATTCTGTTATTTTTTTCCCTTCCCCCCACCCCTCCCACCCCTCTTTACCCTCTATACAGTAGTTCCTTCCTCTATACTTGCCCCCCTCCCTAACCCTAACTCTAACCCTTCCCTCCCCCCCATTATGTGTCAACCTCCACTTATTAGCGATATCATTCGTCCTTTGGCTTTTTGAGATTGGCTTATCTCACTTAGCATGATATTCTCCAATTTCATCCATTTGCCTGCAAATGTCATAATTTTATCATTCTTTATGGCTGAGTAATATTCCATAGTATATATATACCACAGTTTCTTTATCCACTCATCAATTGAAGGGCATCTAGGTTGGTTCCACAGTCTGGCTATTGTGAATTGAGCAGCTATGAACATTGATGTGGCTGTATTTCTGTAGTATGCAGATTTTAAGTCCTTTGGGTATAGGCCAAGGAGTGGGATAGCTGGGTCAAATGGTGGTTCCATTCCAAGTTTTCTAAGGAATCTCCACACTGCTTTCCATAGCGGCTGCACTAATTTGCAGCCCCACCAGCAGTGTATGAGTGTACCTTTCTCCCCACATCCTCGCCAACACCTGTTGTTGCTCGTATTCTTGATAATCGCCATTCTAATTGGGGTGAGATGGAACCTTAGGGTGGTTTTGATTTGCATTTCTCTTATTACTAGAGATGTTGAACATTTTTCCATATGTTTGTTGATTGCTTGTAGATCTTCTTCTGTGAAGTGTCTATTCATTTCCTTAGCCCATTTGTTGACTGGACTGTTTGAATTCTTGGAGTAGAGTTTTTTGAGTTCTTTATAGATTCTGGAGATTAGTGCTCTATCTGAAGTATGATTGGCAAAGATATTCTCCCACTCTGTAGGCTCTTTCTTCGCATTGCTGATAGTTTCCTTTGCTGAGAGAAAGCTTTTTAGTTTGAATCTATCCCAGTGGTTGATTCTAGCTTTTATTTCTTGTGCTATGGGAGTCCTGTTAAGGAAGTCTGGTCCTAGACCAACAAGATGAAGATTTGGACCTACTTTTTCTTCTATAATCTGCAGGGTCTCTGGTCTGATTCCGAGGTCCTTAATCCATTTTGAGTTTAGTTTCGTGCATGGTGAGAGATATGGGTTTAGTTTCATTCTGTTGCATATGGATTTCCAATTCTCCCAGCACCATTTGTTGAAGAGGCTATCTTTTCTCCATTGCATATTTTTGGCCCCTTTGTCTAGTATGAGAAAATTGTATTTATTTGGGTTTGTGTCCGTGTCCTCTATTCTGTACCATTGATCTACCTTTCTATTTGGTACCAATACCATGCCGTTTTTGTTACTATTGCTTTGTAGTAGAGTTGAAGATCTGGTATTGCAATACCCCCTGTTTCACTCTTCCTGCTAAGGATTGCTTTAGCTATTCTGGGTTTCTTATTCTTCCAGATGAATTTCATAATTGCCTGCTCTATTTCTGTAAGGTACGTCATTGGGATTTTAATTGGAATTGCATTGAATTTGTATAGCACTTTAGGTAGTATGGCCATTTTGACAATATTAATTCTTCCTATCCAAGAACATGGAAGATCTTTCCATCTTCTAAGGTGTTCTTTAATTTCTTTCTTTAGTGTTGTATAGTTCTCATTGTAGAGGTCTTTCACCTCTTTTGTGAGATTGATTCCCAAGTATTTTATTTTTTTCGAGGCTATTGTGAATGGGGTAGTTTTCCTAATTTCTCTTTCTGAAGATTCATCACTTATGTATAAAAATGCGTTGGATTTATGGGCATTGATCTTGTAACCTGCTACTTTACTGAAATCACTTATGAGTTCTAAGAGTTTTCTGGTGGAATTTCCAGGTTCCTCTAAATATATAATCATGTCATCAGCGAACAGGGATAGTTTGAGTTCTTCTTTTCCAATTCGTATCCCTTTAATTTCTTTGGTTTGTCTAATTGCTCTGGCCAGAGTCTCAAGAACGATGTTGAATAGAAGTGGTGAAAGAGGGCATCCCTGCCTTGTTCCAGTTTTTAGGGGGAATGCTTTCAGCTTTTCACCATTTAGAATGATATTAGCCATGGGCTTAGCATAAATGGCCTTTACAATATTAAGGAATGTTCCCACTATCCCTATTTGTTCTAGTGTTTTGAGCATAAAGGGGTGCTGAATTTTATCAAATGCTTTTTCTGCGTCTATTGAAATAATCATGTGATTCTTGACTTTAAGTCTATTAATATGGTGAATTACGTTTATTGATTTCCTGATGTTGAACCAACCTTGCATCCCTGGGATGAAACCCACTTGATCATGGTGCACTATCTTTTTAATATGTTTTTGTATGCGATTTGCTAAAATTTTGTTGAGAATTTTTGCGTCGATGTTCATTAAGGATATTGGTCTGAAATTTTCTTTCCTTGATGAGTCTCTGTCTGGTTTAGGTATCAGTGTGATATTGGCTTCATAGAATGAGTTTGGGAGGGTTCCCTCCTCTTCTATTTTATGGAATACTTTGAGAAGTATTGGAATGAGCTCTTCCTTAAAGGTTTTGTAGAACTCGGCTGAGAACCCATCTGGTCCCGGACTTTTCTTTGTTGGTAGGCTTTTGATGACTTCTTCTATTTCAGTACTTGAAATTGGTCTATTTAAATTGTTTATGTCCTCCTCATTCAGTTTAGGCAATTCATATGTCTCTAGAAACCTGTTGATGTCTTCGAAATTTTCTATTTTGTTGGAGTATAGATTTTCAAAATAGCTTCTAATTATGTTTTGTATTTCCATCCTGTCTGTAGTGATATTTCCTTGTTCATTCCGAATTTTAGTGATTTGGGTTTTCTCTCGTCTTCTCTTTGTTAGTGTGGCTAAAGGTTTATCAATTTTGTTTATTTTTTCGAAGAACCAACTATTTATTTTGTCAATTTTTTGTATTGTTTCTTTTGTTTCAATTTCATTGATTTCAGCTCTGAGTTTAACAATTTCCTGTCTTCTACTACTTTTGGTGCTGTTCTGTTCTTCTTTTTCTAAGGCTTTGAGCTGTAGTGTTAGGTTGTTTATTTGTTGAGTTTTACTTCTTTTATTAAATGCGCTCCATGAAATAAATTTCCCTCTAAGTACTGCTTTCATAGTGTCCCAGAGGTTTTGATATGATGTTTCTTTGTTCTCATTTACCTCTAAGAATTTTTTAATTTCCTTCTTAATATCTTCTGTTATCCATTCATCATATAATAGCATATTGTTTAACCTCCAGATGTTGGAATAGTTTCTGTGTTTTACTCTTTCATTTATTTCTAACTTCAATCCATTATGATCTGATAGAATACATGCTAGTGTCTCTATCTTCTTGTATTTGCTAACATTAGCTTTGTGGCATAATATATGGTCTATTTTAGAGAAAGATCCATGTGCTGCTGAGAAGAAAGTGTATTCACTCTTGGTTGGATGGAATATTCTATAAATGTCCGTTAAGTCTAAATTATTGATTGTGTTGTTGAGATCTATGGTTTCTTTGCTCAATTTTTGTCTGGAAGATCTGTCCAGTGGTGAGAGCGGCGTGTTAAAATCACCTAGTATTATTGTGTTATGGTCTATTTGGTTTCTGAAATTGAGAAGGATTTGTTTGACATACATAGATGAGCCACTGTTTGGGGCATAGATGTTTATGATTGTTATATCTTGCTGATTTATGCTTCCCTTAAGCAGTATGAAATAACCTTCTTTATCCCTTCTGACTAACTTTGGTTTGAAGTCCACATTATCGGAAATGAGGATGGATACTCCAGCTTTTTTGCTGAGTCCATGTGCATGGTATGTTTTTCCCCATCCTTTCACCTTTAATCTATGGGTATCTTTTTCTATGAGGTGAGTCTCTTGCAGGCAACATATTGTTGGATCTTTCTTTTTAATCCAGTCTGCCAGTCTATGTCTTTTGATTGATGAATTCAGGCCATTAACGTTCAGGGTTATTATAGAGAAATGATTTGGTTTCCCGGTCATTTGGTTCATTTTTAAAATTTTGTTTATTTATTTGTTTGACACAACTTGTTTCCTCCTTTATTTGACAATTCCTTTAGGATAATTCCTCCCTTTGCTGATTTGCTTCTTTGTTTTTCATCTCTTCCTCATGGAATATTTTGTTGAGAATGTTCTGTAATGCTGGCTTTCTTTTTGTAAATTCTTTTAGCTTTTGTTTATCATGGAAGGATTTTATTTCATCGTCAAATTTGAAGGTAAGTTTTGCTGGGTATAAGATTCTTGGTTGGCATCCATTTTCTTTCAGGGCTTGAAAAATGTTGTTCCAGGACCTTCTAGCTTTTAGGGTCTGGATTGAAAAATCTGCTGATATGCGTATTGGTTTCCCCCTGAATGTAATTTGGTTCTTTTCTCTCACAGCCTTTAAAATTCTGTCTTTATTTTGTATGTTAGGTATTTTCATTATAATGTGCCTTGGTGTGGGTCTGTTGTAATTTTGTGTATTTGGAGTCCTGTAAGCCTCTTGAACTTGATTTTCCATTTCATTCTTCAGATTTGGGAAATTTTCTGATATTATTTCATTGAATAGGTTGTTCATTCCTTTGGCTTGTTTCTCTAGGCCTTCCTCAATCCCAATAATTCTTAAATTTGGCCTTTTCATGATATCCCATAGTTCTTGTAGATTCTGTTCATGATTTCTTACCATCTTCTCTGTTTGTTCAGCTTTGTTTTCAAGGTTAAATATTTTGTCTTCAATGTCTGAGGTTCTGTCTTCCAGGTGTTCTATCCTATTGGATATGCTTTCTATGGAGTTCTTAATTTGGTTTATTGTTTCCTTCATGTCAAGGATTTCTGTTTGGTTTTTTTTCAATATCTCTAACTCTTTATTGAAATGATCTTTTGCTTCCTGTATTTGCTCTTTTAACTGTCGATTGGTGCGATCAATCAATGCTTGCATTTGCTCTTTCATCTCATCATTCAATGCTTGCATTTGCTCTTTCATCTCCTCGTTTGCTTCTCTGATCATTTTAATTATGTACATTCTGAACTCCTTTTCTGTCATTTCTTCTGCCATGCTGTCATTGGGTTTTATTGATGTAACATCTAGATTTGTTTGCAGCATTTTCTTTCCTTGTTTTCTCATGTTGTTCAGATATCAGTGGACCGCTGAGATATTGCAGATTTCCTCTGTTGATTTACAATGACCCTGAAGATTTCTATATATATCCCCTCTTAGCCTTCAGTAGGCTGAAGTCTTGGAGGAGGTTGATAATGCGGTGCTCCACAAGGAAGCTGCCTCTCTAGGAGTAGTGGCCTTCAGGTGGGGTATATTCCCTGCTAGTGGGCAGAGGTGCCTCCACTTGTTGACCAATGGTCATCCAAAGGGGACCTAGGCTGTGGGCTGAGGCAAGGCCTGTTTGGGCCTGAGCCTCTGGTTTTACTGTCCTTGTGGGAAACCTCACCCAGCAGGGAAGTCTCACCCGGTGGGGAGGTCTCGCTGGTCAGTTTCCTCCTAGAGGTTCCCCTCAATTTACATCTACTGCCTGGGCTGGGCTGCCTTCCTCTGCAAAGTTTCCAGGGGCCCGGCCCTACCTCCTGGGCCTGGGAGCCTCACCCTTCGCAGATGAATCTCCTTAGGCTGCCCCTCCTCAGAGAATTTGCCCATAGGCCTGGAACCTTCGCTCCGCCCTAAGCCTGTCTCTGTGCGGCTCTTCCACCCAGAAGCCTCCTAGATCCTGGGACCCTGTTCTGCACCTAATCGCCTGGCTGCGTGGCCCCTCCTCTGAGCAGCCACCTGTGGCCCCGAACAATCGCTCTGAGTCCCAGAGACCCGCCGCAGGCCTCTTCCTCCAGACAGCCGCCCAGTATGCCGGTGCGGTCACTAGGAGTCCAAGAAACTCACTTCGTGCCTCCTCCTCCCACCAACCACCCGTAGCCCGGGGCAATCAATCACTCCGAGTCGAAGTGACCCTGCCCGTTCCTCCTCCTTCTCCAGATAACCCCCCGGGTGTTCAGGAGCAGTCCCTCTGAGTGGCTCTGAATCCACGTGACCCGCTGCACGGGTCCTCTGGGCCACCGCCCGGAGCTCTGGTGTGGTCCTTCAAGACCAAGCGTCCCACCACGCTTCTCCTCCAGGCAGCCCCCCTGTGTTCAGGAGCTGTCACTTTAAGACCAAATAACTCACCACTCGCCTTCTCCTCTGAGCAGCCGCCTGGAGCGCTAATGCAGTCACTGCGAGTCCAAAGGACCCGCCGCGCTCCTTCTCCTCCTTCTCCTACTCCTCCGGGCAGGCCCCGGGGTTCAGAAGTGGTCAGGGTCCAAACAGCTCGCCACGCAGCCCCTTCTCTGGCAACCGCCTGTAGTTCCCGTATAGTCGCCCGAATCCAAGCGGCTGCTCCTCTTCCTCCTCGTCCTCAGGGCAGGCCCCGGGGTTCAGAAGCGTCGTTCTGATTCCAAACAGCTCGCCGCGCGGCTTCTCCTCTGGCAACCGCCTGCATCTCTGGCGCAGTCTCTCCGAATCCAAGTGGCCACGCTCCTCTCCTCCTCCTCAGGGCAGGCCCTGGTGTCCTGAGTCCACACAGTTCTCCCCGCCTCTCCTCCCCCGGGCAGCCGCCGGAGCCCCAGTGGCTGTTCCGAGTCCCAGCGCTGTGCCCACCGGCCTCCTCTATGGCGCTCCAGCGGGGGGAGGGGCGTCTCGCCGGCAGTTCTACTTCACAAAGTTTCCTGCGTTCCGGGACCCCCGTCCCATCCGGGATGCCCCCCCAGGGGGTGAGAGTCACCCGGCTACTTTGAGTTGGTCCCAAGCGTCTCAATATCTCCTCTCTTGAATCCTGAGTTCTGGAGCAACACGTAATGCAGCCACCCTCTAGGCCGCCATCTTGAAAACCGATGTATTCATTTTCTATACGATTAAGCGTTAAAAATAAAAATGATAGCTTATGATATGCATTCATCTGCACTTTGTTCTTTACAT
This sequence comes from Sciurus vulgaris, assembly GCF_902686455.1. Taxonomy (NCBI): domain Eukaryota; kingdom Metazoa; phylum Chordata; class Mammalia; order Rodentia; family Sciuridae; genus Sciurus; species Sciurus vulgaris. The sequence continues at coordinate 39,228,023 of NC_136471.1, read as the reverse complement.
TTAATAATTCCAGTACAATATAAGCAGGAATTTTTTTCACCACCTAGAAAGATGTCTGATATAGATAAGAGTTTCCATAAATATTTGTGGAATGCCAAACAGTATATTTGAAGTAGGAAAAATTTTGTGGGAATTGGATTTATGAATTAACATGGAGGAAATTATCTTTGTTGATTTTCCCATGACAAACATGACACAAGAACTTACATTTTTCATCCATTTAGGTTCATTTTATGCTTTTAATAATATTTCTTAATTTTCTTCATAAAATTCTTAAACTTCTGTTGTTAGATGTATTCTTTGGTACTTGTAGTATTCTTCGTCTATTATAAGTAGTATCCAATTCTGTCATTTTGCTTTTGGTGTTGGTTGTTGGTATATAAGACAATCTTTGCACATTAAACGTATACATAGTAACCTTTTAGTTTTGAAAGCTTGTAGTAGTTTTCTTTGGACGTTCTGTGTAGGCATTCATATTATCTCCAAATAATATCAGTTTTGTTTTTTCTTTCCTATATTTTGTATTTGATTTCATCTCCTTGTTTAAATGTGTTGGCCAGATCTCCTCATATAATATTGAATAAAAACAGTGGAACTATGAATTCTTGACTTTATTCCTGACTATAATGCAAATATTTTTAAAGAATCATCCATCAATTTATAGTTGTTATATATTAACTGATAGTTAATTTTTATTGTCAAGAAAATTACTTTTTGTTCTATTTTCTGAAAGTTTTTAATCCTACAATGCTGTTGATTTTTACCAAAATATTTTCTTGCTTTTTATCAGTTATTTTTCCATTTGATTTGATGGTGTTAAAAGACTTAGTAAATTTTTTCTTACATTCTAGAGCATCCTTGCACTTGATATATTTGTAGATATACCAAACTTGGTTGCTATGTCCTATGTTTCTGACTTAATATTTAGTTGAGCATTTTATGTCTGTGATCATAATTAAGATTGCCCTATAATTGTGCATTTTCATTCTATCCTTTTCTACTTTTAAAAGAAAATTATTTTCTAGTTTTGTTGAGTCTTACCCTGTGTAGTCTTCTGTAACCAATTTCCTTAGACTGGATGGTTTTAAACAGAATGACAGAAATTTATTGTTCACAGTTCTGGACATTGGGAAGTCTAAGATTAAGTCACCAGTGAATTCAGTGTCTTATGTGGGGCCCCTTCTCCATAAATGGTGCCTTGTTCCTGTGTCCTTATGTGGCAGAAGGGGTGAAAGTTTCCCTCAAGCCTCTTATAAAGACACTAATCACATTCACGAATGCAGAGCCCTCATGACCTAATTGCCTTTTGTAGGTCCATCTTTTAAGACTACTACAGTGGAGATTAGGTTTCAGCTTGAATTTTAGAGAAACACAAACATTCAGACTATAGCAAGCTGTAATTGACAAAATTTTAGTACATTTAGGTGTACAATGAGATATTTTGATATGTATGTTGTAATATCCAAACTAAACTAGACTCACTAAAGAATTTAATACTTTTTCTGAAACATTTAAATAAATTAGAGATTATATGTTTTGAAGGTTTAGTTTTAAAATTTGAGAGAATGGATTTTAAAATATTTATTCAATCTTTTAGCAATCATTGAAGGGCTACTCGGGTTTTCTCTTTATTGGTCAGTTTGGAGTGAGTTTTCCTTGTTTCTTTTAATTAGAATAAAGTTCTTCATAATCCTTTTTAAGGGTAAAAGTCTTCTCATTAAAAAGAAAAGGGACCTCACAAAAATAGAAGACACCAGTAGATTTGAAGAAGAGGATCTGAGAAGGGAAGAGGGGAGGGAAAGATGGGGCACAAGGCAATAAAACAAATTATGAGTAGTGCATGTATGACTATTACAATAAATCCATTATATAAAACTGTAATGCACCAATAAAAATTTTTAAAAGATTTCTCATTAAAATAGATTTAATTAAACTGATGAGTGCATGCCATTTTGTATTATACATCTGTCCAAACCCACAGACTGTATAACATCAGGACTGAGTCCTAATGTTAACTATGGTTTCTTCGTGATAATGATGTTTTAGTGTAGGTCCATTAATTATAACAAATACACCACTCTGGTGGGTGATGCCCATTGTGGGGGAGGCTGTGCATGGGTAGGAACAGAGGTATATGACAACTTTATGTACCTTCCTCTCAATTTTGCTGAAAACTTAAAATAGCTCTAAAAATAGTCTATTAATTTTTTTAAAATGTGTTTAAGTATGGGTGAAGTTAAGCTTTCATATACTTAAAAGCACTTTTCAAATTTTTCTGTGAACTGCATGCCTATGTTGCTTGCCCATTTCTAATTGGCTTGTGTTTTCCTTAAAGATTTTTTCTCATTGATTTTTATTATATACATTTCTAATAGTCCTTTATATATAATGGATATACATCTTTGCCCTATGTTGTAAGCAGTTTCATTCTTCTTTCAATGTTTAGAATATTTAGAAATTTAAATTTTCATATGTAGCTGTTTGCCTGCATGATCCCTAAACTTTGTGTGTTACTTAAAAAGGGATTTCTCAATATTATATTATTTTATAAATATTCTACCATATATTCACTTGTATTTTTATGACTTTATATCTTTAAGTCTTTATTATCTGAAATGTATTTTGGGCAAGGAGTTAGTCTATTATACTAATATCAGTTATTGAATAATTTATTTTCTGACAGATTTTAAATATCATCTATATAGTACAAAACTCCTATATGTATAGGAGCTCTTTCTTGGACACTGTGTTCTGTTCCACTGACCTGTTTATCTCCTTAGTAGCCAGTCGAATGCTGTTATAAACATCATAACTTTGTAGTAATTTTCATTAGTTTTTTCGTTATTGCTGCATGTTTATTTTCCAGCATTTCTTATCCAAAAAGTCCTGTTGGAATTTTCATTTGGATCACAATTAATAGAGTAAAATTTTGACTAACATGTATATGGTTATCTTATAATATCAAACTTGCATATTCAAGAACAGTGTATTTTTATATTCGTGCAAGATTTTATATCTCTAATGATAGTTCAAAGGTTAAACTAGACTTCAAAAAATTGTATACCTTTGGCTTTTTGAGATTGGCTTATCTCACTTAGCATGATATTCTCCAATTTCATCCATTTGCCTGCAAATGCCATAATTTTATCATTCTTTATGGCTGAGTAATATTCCATTGTATATATATACCACAGTTTCTTTATCCACTCATCAATTGAAGGGCATCTAGGTTGGTTCCACAGTCTGGCTATTGTGAATTGAGCAGCTATGAACATTGATGTGGCTGTATCTCTGTAGTATGCTGATTTTAACTCTTTTGGGTATAGGCCAAGGAGTGGGATAGCTGGGTCAAATGGTGCTTCCATTCCAAGTTTTCTAAGGAATCTCCACACTGCTTTCCAGAGTGGCTGCACTAATTTGCAGCCCCACCAGCAATGTATGAGTGTACCTTTCTCCCCACATCCTCGCCAACACCTGTTGTTGCTCGTATTCTTGATAATCGCCATACTAATTGGGGTGAGATGGAATCTTAGGGTGGTTTTGATTTGCATTTCTCTTATTACTAGAGATGTTGAGCATTTTTCCATATGTTTGTTGATTGCTTGTAGATCTTCTTCTGTGAAGTGTCTATTCATTTCCTTAGCCCATTTGTCCACTGGATTATTTGAATTCTTGGAGTAGAGTTTTTTGAGTTCTTTATACATTCTGGAGATTAGTGCTCTATCTGAAGTATGATTGGCAAAGATATTCTCCCACTCTGTAGGCTCTTTCTTCACATTGCTGATAGTTTCCTTTGCTGAGAGAAAGCTTTTTAGTTTGAATCTATCCCAGTGGTTGATTCTAGCTTTTATTTCTTGTGCTATGGGAGTCCTGTTAAGGAAATCTGATCCTAGACCAACAAGGTGAAGATTTGGACCTACTTTTTCTTCTATAATCTGCAGGGTCTCTGGTCTGATTCTGAGGTCCTTAATCCATTTTGAGTTTAGTTTCGTGCATGGTGAGAGATATGGGTTTAGTTTCATTCTGTTGCATATGGATTTCCAATTCTCCCAGCACCATTTGTTGAAGAGGCTATCTTTTCTCCATTGCATATTTTTGGCCCCTTTGTCTAATATGAGAAAATTGTATTTATTTGGATTTGTGTCCGTGTCCTCTATTCTGTACCATTGATCTACCTTTCTATTTTGATACCAATACCATGCTGTTTTTGTTACTATTGCTTTGTAGTAGAGTTGAAGATCTGGTATTGCAATACCCCCTGTTTCACTCTTCCTGTTAAGGATTGCTTTAGCTATTCTGGGTTTCTTATTCTTCCAGATGAATTTCATAATTGCTTGCTCTATTTCTGTAAGGTACGTCATTGGGATTTTAATTGGAATTGCATTGAATTTGTATAGCACTTTAGGTAGTATGGCCATTTTGACAATATTAATTCTTCCTATCCAAGAACATGGAAGATCTTTCCATCTTCTAAGGTGTTCTTTAATTTCTTTCTTTAGTGTTGTATAGTTCTCATTGTAGAGGTCTTTCACCTCTTTTGTGAGATTGATTCCCAAGTATTTTATTTTTTTCGAGGCTATTTTGAATGGGGTAGTTTTCCTAATTTCTCTTTCTGAAGATTCATCACTTATGTATAAAAATGCGTTGGATTTATGGGCATTGATCTTGTTACCTGCTACTTTACTGAATTCACTTATGAGTTCTAAGAGTTTTCTGGTGGAATTTCCAGGTTCCTCTAAATATATAATCATGTCATCAGCGAACAGGGATAGTTTGAGTTCTTCTTTTCCAATTCGTATCCCTTTAATTTCTTTGGTTTGTCTAATTGCTCTGGCCAGAGTCTCAAGAACGATGTTGAATAGAAGTGGTGAAAGAGGGCATCCCTGCCTTGTTCCAGTTTTTAGGGGGAATGCTTTCAGTTTTTCACCATTTAGAATGATATTAGCCATGGGCTTAGCATAAATGGCCTTTACAATGTTAAGGAATGTTCCCACTATCCCTGTTTTTTCTAGTGTTTTCAGCATGAAGGGGTGCTGTATTTTATCAAATGCTTTTTCTGCATCTATTGAAATAATCATGTGATTCTTGACTTTAAGTCTATTGATATGGTGAATTACGTTTATTGATTTCCTGATGTTGAACCAACCTTGCATCCCTGGGATAAAACCCACTTGATCATGGTGCACTATCTTTTTAATATGTTTTTGTATGCGATTTGCTAAAATTTTGTTGAGAATTTTTGCATCGATGTTCATTATGGATATTGGTCTGAAATTTTCTTTCCTTGATGAGTCTCTGTCTGGTTTAGGTATCAGTGTGATATTGGCTTCATAGAATGAGTTTGGGAGTGTTATATCGCTAATAAGTGGAGGATGACACATAATGGGGGGAGGGAAGTGTTAGTGTTAGGGTTAGAGTTAGGGTTAGGGAGGGGGGCAAGTATGGAGGAAGGAAGGACTGTATAGAGGGTAAAGAGGGGTGGGAGGGGTGGGGGGAAGGGAAAAAATAACAATGAATCAAACAACATTACTCTATGTAAATTTATGATTACACAAATGGTATGCTTTTACGCCATGTACAAACAGAGAGACAACATGTATCCCATTTGTTTACAATAAAAAAAAATCTAGTTACATAATAAAAAAAAAGAATACAAATGCTGAGATTGAGAAAGCATAGAGTTCTGGGTAAGATTACAAACACCAACTGACTTTGTTAGTTCAAATTCTTGCAGAACTTAGCTTCCCTAACTCAGGTAAGTGACTTAATTTTGTCTTTGCCTCCATTTTCTCATCCATAATCCATGGTTTGTTAACCTATCTAATAATATTGTTATGAGATTTAAATAAGTTATTAGTATAAAATGCTTAAATAGGGACTGATAGATCATAATTACTAAATAATTATACTTACTATTGCTCTCATTTGCTGAAATACATGCTTCTTTAATGTTAAGTTTCATTGGTCAAGTAAATAATTCTGCATACTATAAGTGATCAATTCTTTTAATTAACATCATATACAGGGTGAATTTCAAATTATAAATTTTCCTTTAAGGTAAAAAAAAATGTATACCTTTTTGTTCTAAATGAAATCTTTACCTCCACAAGATTTTCTAACAGTGTGAAATCTAATAACTTCCTCATTTGTAAATGAAGGTGTGGATCAGTGGTATTATGCTTCATTGGCATGTGAGACCCAGAGTTCAATTTCCAGGGCTACAATAAGAATATGTGTGTGTGTGTGTGTGTGTGTGTGTGTGTGTGTGTGTGTTTAGGTCAGGCATGATGGCGTGTTCCAGCACTTGGGAGACCAAGGCAGGAGGATCACATTAGACCAGGAGATCAAAACCAGCCTGGGCAACACAGTGAGACCCTATCTTAAAAACAAACAAAAAATGTTTTCCTGATTTGTAAACTGTTGATGATAATAATGGTTGCTAGCTTCTGTAGATATTATAACGAATGTAATCATGTATTTAAACTACTTTACCCAGGGCTGGGTACATAATAACCACTCAACATTTATTTGAGAACAACTTATTTCTGGACCTTATGTAATGAACCTATCATAGGAATACAGTGCCATCCAGATGTCTGTTTCCTTGCCATAGCTCCTAGACTCTTTCTGCACCACTATCCCTATTGGAGCATGGGATAAAATTTCCAATCACAATTCCAAGGAAAAAGTGGTGGCTAGAGATGTGAATGGCTCATTTGTGAACTATCAGCAAAGAAAAAGCAATTCTCAGGAACTGTCTCCTCTATTTCTAAACTTTCTTCCAGATTGACTAGTAAAATACCCCATAGTAGTGTATTTTCTCCATACTTACCCAACACTTTCCTACTTAATGAGAAGACAATGATGTGAAATCTCCCACAAAGTTTGGGAAATTTTCCAAGATGGCTAACACTGGATTATAATAGAAAGGACTTTAGAGGGCTGGACAGAGTCTTTCTGTTTCAGATTACCTGTGTTAGTCATTCTTAGTGGTCTGACATGGCCAATCCATGAATGTTGAGATAAAGAGAATTAAGTTTTTCAATCTCCCTTATAGAGAAAGCTGTGGAGTTTTTATAGTAGAGTGCAAATTTTTGATTGACTGGAAGGGAGAATAATTTATCTAGGGCTGGTGGATGCAATATCTAACTTATCTGTGCATATCAACTATAGCTCACAGGAACCTGTAAAAGGAAATGGATCTGGGTCTTGTAGGAAAGTACAGCTTTTATCACTGCACCATGTTCTATGATATTTAGGACTCCTAAAGGCCCTGATATACTTTACAGTCCTTCTGCTAGTTCAAGAAGTCTTTTATTCTTCAATAGACAGCTAAGTCCACAGGAATCAGTTGCCAATTCAAGATGAAAGACTTGGATGACTGGCTGGCTAAGTTTTGTAAGAGTTACAACAAAATGTTGATAATGGTTGTGCAAAGGGTAGGGTTGTTTTGCTAGAGACAATATTCCCTAAAAGTCAAACTTGATTACACTAACAGTCAAATGAAAAGAAGTCATCAACTTTATCATATGTTCACATCAGTGTTACTAGCTTTCTATAAAATAGCTATCTGGGGCTGGGGAGATAGCTCAGCTGGTAGAGTGCTTGCCTTGCAAGCACAAGGCCCTGAGTTCAATTCCCAGTACCGCAAAAAAAAAAAAAAAAAAAAAGGTATCTGCAAGGCTATAGAAGATGAGCATGTCATTCATTCAAGCCCCATCTTTCTTACCTCAATACAGCTATACATATAATCTTGCATACATTGTACTAATGCAATTATTTATTTTGCAAGAGCATGAAAATCCCCATAAATATCTACTTTTAGATAAGCAACTGTGCTCTGAAGTATGCACAGCTAAGAGGTTCCACCTATAAGTGAGATGATGAAGTATTTGTCTTTGTATGTATTTATTTTCCTTGAAATAACGTCCTATGGTTTCATCCACTTATTGCAAATGGCAGGACTTCCTTTTCTCTTTTTTAATGTATTTTTATTGTAAATAAATGGGGTACATCTTGTTTCTCTGTCTGTATATGAAGTAGAAGCATACCATTTGTGTAATCATACATTTACATAGGATAATGGTGTTTGATTCATTCTGTTATTTTTCCTTCACCCCCACTCCCCTTTTCCCTCTATATAGTCTCTCCTTCCTCCATTCTTGCCCCCCTTCCACCCCCCATTGTGTGTCATCATCCGCTTATCAGCGAGATCGTTTGTCCTTTGGTTTTTTGAGATTGGCTTAACTCACTTAGCATGATATTCTCCAATTTCATCCATTTGCCTGCAAATGCCATCATTTTATCATTCTTTATGGCTGAGTAATATTCCATTGTATATATATACCACAATTTCTTTATCCATTCATTAATTGAGGGGAGGATTTACTTTTCTAATGACTGGTTCTGGAGAGCTAATGTATAATATGGTAACTATAGTTAATAATACTGTATTTTTTACTTGAAATTTGACAAAAGAACAGGTTTCAAGTGTTCTTACCTCCCACATTAATAAGTATGGATGACTATGAATGTGTTCATTATTTTGATTGTAATAATCAGTATACATGTATATATCAAATCATGTTGTGCCATCTTGAATACTTCTAATTTTTATTTGTTGATTAAATATTTTAAAATAAAAAAGGAATGGAGAGGTTAATGAGATCAGTTGACAACATCGAATGGAAGAGAGTTCAAATAACAAATAACAAAAGGTATCCATCAAATTTGGAATTATGGAGATGATTGGTGACTTAATAGTTTCTGTGGAATCATGAAAGATGAAGCCAACTTTCAATAGGATGTGGTATTAATGAGATATCAGAGAGTTAAAATGGTCAATGTAGACTATCTTTTCCAAGAGTTTAGCTGGCAAGGAAAGGAGAACAAGAAAATGACAGTTAGGAGGGGTTTTATATTAAGGATGGTTTTATGGGAGAGCCTGAGCATATTCCTATGATGTGGGAAATGAGTCAGTGGGAGAGAATAAGGTTCACCATAAGGAGAGAGGGGGGTGCTTTGTAAAGTGGTGTCCCTGAAGACAGAGCAGGCAGTAGGCTCCTAGGATCTGAATGTATGAATGGATCTTAGACAGGAGGAGTGACAAGTCACTCTTTGAGACTAGAGAAAAGAGCCAATAGTGACTGTGGTTGTGGTATAGCAAAGTCTCCCTTGATAGCCTTGATTTACTCAGTGAATTAGAGGCCTAGGTTTCTGTAGACAGAGAAGTGGCAGAGTGAGATTTATGGCATGCAGGAGAAAATATGGGGAAAAACTATTACTATTACTACTAATAATCAATATTTGGAAAGCTATTTAACATCACTAATAGTTTGGAATTTTTAGTAGTATGTAGAGAAATAGGATGTCACAAAGCAGGACTCAGCAGTCTCTTTAGTTTTAGAACCCCGCTGGGTTATTGATGTGGATAATATTCAGATTTGGAGCATTCCTCTCTAAACAGTTCCACACGCACCACAGGTACCAAAACTTTGAAATATGCCCACAGATAATGATGATAAGAATAGTACTTTTCTGAGCTCTTTATACACCTGAAAATCAGCTGACTAGATAAATTAATCCATGGAAAGTGAATATGTATGTGTGTATAAAATAAACATAATGTAGATGAAGTATACAACATATATGCACCATCCTGTGAATGTGTTCAGTAGAAATTCTAGTTTTCCCATTCTTTCACTCATCTTCCCATCTTTCATCATTACCCATCCCTAGTCATTCTCCCATCTCTTTCCCCTCCCCTTACCCAAGGCTGAATTAAACAGAGATGAATGTAGGAGTCTCTGTGTTATTGTCACTAGTAACAGACTGGCTAGTGGAAGAGGGAGAAGCTCTTGAAATTCCCTTTGGACTTGGTGCCTAAGATTTGTGTTCTCATTCAGATTATTTAAGGACAGGGACTGTTGTGTTCACTGTAAGTATTGCCATGGTGGTAAGCACATGGCAGGCACTAGTAAATTCTTTTTTAAAAAATTTTGATTCATTGTACACAAATGGGGTACAACTTTCATTTTTCTGGTTGTACATGAAGTAGTCACACCATTTGTGTAATCATACATGTCCATAGAGTAATGATGTTTGTCTCATTCTATTATCGTTCCTTCCCCCTGTCCCCTCCACATCCATCATTTTCCTCTATATAATCCATCCTTCCTCCATTCTTGCCCCCCTCCCAACCCCCATTACGTGTCATCATCCACTTGTCAGTGAGATCATTTGTCTTTTGGATTTTTTAGATTGGCTTATCTCACTTAGTATGATATTCTCCAATTTCATCCATTTGCCTGCAAATGCCATCATTTTATCATTCTTTATGGCTGAGTAATATTCCATTGTATATATATGCCACAGTTTCTTTATCCATTCATCAACTGAAGGGCATCTAGGTTAGTTCCACAGTCTGGCTATTGTGAATTGAGCAGCAATGAACATTGATGTGGCTGCATCTCTCCAGTATGCTGATTTTAAGTCCTTTGGGTATAGGCCAAGCAGTGGGATAGCTGGGTCAAATTGGTTCCATTCCAAGTTTTGTAAGGAATCTCCATACTACTTTCCAGAATGGATGCACCAATTTTCAACCCCACTAGCAATGTATGAGTGTACCTTTTCCTCCACATCCTTGCCAATACCTATTGTTGCTTGTGTTCTTGATAATAGACATTTTATTGGGGCGAGAATTCTTTTAGAGTTCAGCACCAGGGATCCTGGTTATCAGCACCATCAGAATTTTAGCAATTGCTGGGGCAGGTGGTAGAGCCACAGGTGACATGTTCTCATAAGTATGTAGAGAGCAGCAGCCAGAGCTACCAGGTAATGGCTTGTTTTGTAGCACTTTTCTGGGGATAGAACATGAACCTGCATCACAGAAGCAACTCTGCCACTGACCATTCAGATGATCCTGTGCCAATCTAACTACCTCCCTGGGACTCTAGGTCCTCATCTGTAAAGTAAAGGTCTTGTTCCTTACACTGCCTGCTTCACAGAGGCTCTCTAGTGATTCAGTGTGGATGACAGACATGAAAACCCTTTGCAAAATCAAATGCATGCAGATGTGAAAGAATAATAACTCCTAGGTCCAGGGCTTGATTCAGAAGAAGACAGAAAGAGAGTCCCTGTGTAACCTTGGGCATATGGGGGCTTAAATTTGTTTTTCTCCTTTTTAACCAGCATCTGTGATTCAAGCTGGTACTACATGTGGAATACTCTGTCCCTTGAGATCTTCAGGGACAGGAGAATTTGTAAAGTGGTGAAAAAGCAACCGGCTCATTGCATAGTAAAAAATGAATGCAATATGGTAGGGCTCATATTTGTGCTTCTTTAAATATTTCCTGTCTAATAGTAGCCAAGTAAGATAGGTAGTTAATCCTTCCCTTGTAAATTCTCTTATTCCTAGTCTTTCAGTGTAGTTAGACCCCCATTCCCTTCATTCATTTACTGTACCTTTATCCTTCCCTTTTTCACTGCATAATCTTATCCATTCTCTTGGTGCCAAGTAACCACTTCCTAAATCTCCACCTGTATCATAGAGCTCTGATGTGAGCCCTAAACCTGAAAATGTACCCAGAAGTCCCATAGGCATCCGAAACTCATTCACTCCAAAACCTAACTTTACCTTCTTTCCCTCTTCAAACCTGCTGCTTCTCTTTCAGCTTGAGCTATGCAGAAGAAATGGCCTCAGAAGCAGAAAGGGAGGTAGGTTAGAATTGAAGACACAGTTCAGTTTCCCTCTCTTGTGAGATTGAGTGTAAAGGAAAAGAGGGGAAGGATAGAGAACTGGATGGAATACAGATAAAGCTTTATGTTAACTTATTTCACTTTAAATTTATGACCCCTAGCCTTAGCTAGTCCCTTGATGCTGACTGATACATTTCCTTGTCCATTTTCTTACTCTTTATACCTTCCCCTCTTCCTCAGTGTTGTAATACCTGCTCCTTCACCCCATCCCTCACAGCTGTTGACATTCTCAGGCAATCAGAAGAAAAATCCCAATGACTCCCACGTCTTCTGACCTACCTGTGTATCTACCAATTCTCTTTCTTTTCTCTCTTGTGACTATGAAAGGGACCATCTCTTCTCCTGAGTCCAACTCCTTTATTTATCTTCTACATCCCACATCTATCAGTTTCTCAAGGTTATTGCTCTAGAAATTCTCCTCCTGCTTTCTTGCATCAGTGGAACTCTACTGGTTCATTCTCACCAATATGTAAACATACTGTTAGCATTCACATTAAAAAAAAAAAAACTATTGATTCCATTTTCCCTACATCTATGATCTCATTTCCCTGCTCCTCTTCTTAGCAAAGCGGCTCAAAACAATTGTCTCTACTCACTATCTCCAACTCTTTTGAACCTACTCAGTCAGGCTTTTTCATCCATAAGGCTACCAAAATTGTTATTTGTAAGTTATCAGTGACCTCCATTCTGTCACATTCAGTGATCACTTCTCATTACTTATCTTGCTAGACCTATCAGTAGCAATGAACTTAATGTTTTCTGAAGTACTTTCTTTACTTGACTTCCAGGACTCCTCATTCTTCTGGTTCTTTTCCTAATTCACTGGTTATTTCTTCTCAATTTCCTTACCTGATTCCTTTTCCTCCCTCTGTCCTCTAATATCTATGATCTTTAGGGCTCAATCTCACAACTTTTCCACCTCTACTAATTTTTTTTCCTGTTTTTCTTTTATTGGTACTGGGGATCGAACCTGGGGTACTCTACCACCAAGCTACATTCCCAGCCCCTTCATTGATTGATTGATCGATTGTTTCATTCATTCATTCATTCATTCATTCATTTTAATTTTGAGACAGAGTCTTGCTGAGTTGCTAAGAGTATCACTAAGTTCTCAGGCTGGCCTCAAACTTGTGACCCTCCTGCTATCTGTATCTGTAATTATAGGCACATGCCTCTGTGCCTGACTACCTGTTTTAATTTTCTTGGTAATCTCATCCACATTCATGGCTTTAAATACTAACTATATAATGATTACCTCCATTTTATATTCCCAGCCCAGATCTCTTCTCTAATTTGTAGACTCATACTTCCCAAACTGATTTCTGATCATCACCAAACATGTTTCTCTCATAATCTTTCCAACTTTCCCATCTTATTAAATGACATTTCCTTTCTTGGATTCCCACCCCTTTCTTCTACCCCACTCTGACCTCATTTGCTCACTTTGCTCACTCTGATCATAGTGATCTCCTGAATTTTTCTAGAACATACCAGTTATTTTCCTGCCTTTACAAAGAAGGATTTCTCCCATGTATCCACATGGCTTGTTCTCTCAGTGTATGAAAGAACTGCAAAATGAGTGAATGATAATCTCTTGAAACTTTCAACATACTCAAGTCTATAAGACGGTTTCTCTCTGTCTTTATATATACTCTCTTTGGGAAGTTTCAACTATCACCCATCAGTTCATGATTCCCACATTTCTATTTCCAGCCCAGATATCTTCCCTGAATTCCAGATCCACATCTCTAGCTAGCTACTGGTAGAACAATTGCAAAAGGTTGTGGGGGAAGCAAGGGCTATGATACACCTATAACACACCTAGTGCTCTGCTCACCAAGCCCTGCACCAGTCTTTGTCAGATTGAAAGAGAGATGCTTTTTTTCTTCACACAAACATACTAGCTGTCTATCCACTGACCAAGTCTTATATTTAGGGCTCTATCTACCTGCCGAGTATACCTTGTTAATTTTCACACAAAAATTCCAAGAGGGCAGGCTGTAATACTTCCAGGTGGGCATCACTCATTACTGACTGAATGTTCTACTGACACCTTAAGCACAAGCCTCCAAAATGAACTCATTATCTTCTCAACTTCACTGTGAATTCACTCCTGCTCTATGTTTCCAAATATCTTGTTAATGGCTGGGAGTATTGACCAGTAGTAGAGTGTGTCCTTAGCATGTTCAATATCTTGGATTCTATCCCCAGTACCACACACATACAAAAATGTACAAATATGGCATAAGGATTTCCCCAGTCCTTGAAGCTCCAAACCTCAGGCATATCCCTCCATTCTCTCTTGCCACTTGAAGGCAGATTTTCAGGATATATCAGTTCCATACCCACAGAATTTCTTGTTTTGGACCCTTAAGACTGCTTGCCCGTGATTATACACATTCTAAGTAATTCTGAGAGCTTATCAGCAAATAGCCATGGAAATTATGGGCTTCAGATTGATAATTGTCAGTTTAAACTGTCAAGCTTATTTAAATATAAAGTCTAGGAAATGTTGAATGAGGAATACCTGCTGTCCATGTTCCTGATCTGGATATGAATGGATAATGTGAAGTGAATTATAGACTTCTTCAGAATATTAAAGTAGGAAATCAGAGTCCTAGTCCCATTTTACAGATCAGCCTTGTAAGCCACATTAAAATTTTCTGAACTTTTGTTCCTTGTCTTGAAAAATGGGGTCATTGAACTAGGTGAACTCAATTTCCTCTTGCTGTGACAGTCCAAGTTCTAAACCTCTTGTTCAAAATCACACTTGAAATGGGAGGAAAGAAAGGGGGAACTAATCCCTCCCATATACCAGACTATTTATATCCATTGTGTAATTTACTACTCGTGACAACTGTATGAGGTAGGTACTTTATTTCTATTTCAATTGAAGGTTTCAGTTGTGGTTTAACTGAGTTCAATAATAGTTTTTTTGGGTCATATACTGGATAAAGACTGGGCTTATCCCCAGAATCTCTTTACTCAAAAGTCCAGGCCTAGATTTAGAACTTACTCCTGTGATTTTTTTCACTTAGTTTCCTTTCTTTGATACCACTTCACAGGACAATTTGTCTTCAAATCAAGTGCACTGAACCAATCTTCTAAGCATCACTTATAATCATTTGAACTCTGGAGCTCACATTTCTATCCTTTTATTGTCCAATTTACTTCTAACCACACATTGCAGTAGTCTTGGAGTGTGGCGTTCCCTCCAGGGAAAAACCTAATTGCTCATAGCTTTGTGGCATAAGCAGGATTAATTATGGAGAAGGATAATTAGAATGCTAGGTTATATCATTTATAATATTTTTCAAGTGAAATCATCAACAGCATCCTAAGAGAGAATCCACAGTTTTCCTCTTCTATTCTAATCAAGTCCTCTTTCTCTGACCTCTGGAAAAGCCTTATCGAAGTCCACCTTTAAGTGAGAAAGTTTAATTACACCCACTGGGATCACATTTATGAGATGGGTGATGAAAGAATAAACCTGTTCGCCAGACATTTTGAAATCTTCTGTGCCATGACTAGTTTGAATAATTTTCTAAAAATTACCAGTGAATTGATTAAAGGTCTTTCTAAAATATTGCAAAACCACAAAACATTTAAATTTTAAAAAAAATCTAGTCACACTATATTTGGAATACCCAAAAAAACTCCACCAGAAAACTTCTAGAACATATAAACATTCAGCAAAATACCAGGATATAAAATTTAAAACATTTAGTCATAGATGGACACAATACCTTTATTTTATTTATTTTTATGTGGTGCTGAGCATTGAACCTAGTACTTCACATGTGCTAGGAAAGTGCTTTACCAATAAGCTACAACCCCAACCCCAGCATGATATAAAATTAATACCAATAAATCAACTGCATTCCTATACACCAATGATGAATCAGCTAAAAAAGAAAATAGGTAAACTATCCAATTCACAATAGGCTCAAAAACAAAATACTTGGGAATCAATCTTATAAAAGAGATGAAAGACCTCTAAAATGAAAATTACTAAAGAAAGAAATTGAAGAAGACCATAGAAGATGGAAAGGTCTTCCATTTTCTTGGATAGGCAGAATAAATATTGTCAAAACCAAAAACACTATATAGATTTAAAGCAATTCCTATTAAAATTTCAATGACATTCTTCCTAGAAATAGAAAAAGTAGTCATGAAATTCATTTGGAAAAATAAGAGGCCCAGAATAGCCAAAGCTATCCTTAGCAAGAAGAGTGAAGCAGGAGGAATCACCATACTGAATCTTAAATTATACTACAGAGCTATAGTAACAAAAACAACACAGTATTGACATCAAACCAGACATGTAGACCAATGGAACAGAATAGAAGACAGAGACAAACCCACATAAATAGTTATCTCACACTACACAAAGGTGCCATAAACACATTGGAGAAAAGATAACTCCTTCAACAAATGTTGCTGGGAAAACTGGAAATCCACATGTAGAAAAATGAAATTAAACCTGTATCTCTCACACTGCATAGAACACAACCCAAACTGGATCAAGGACCTAGAAATTATACCAGAGACCCTGTGCCTAATAGGAGAAAATGTGGGCCCAACACTCCATCATGCCAGCTTAGGAACCAACTTCCCCAACAAGACTCCTGAAGCACAAAAAGTAAAATCAAGAAGCAATAAATGGGGGCTGGGGTTGTGGCTCAGTGGTAGAGCACTTGTCTAGCATGTGTGAGGCACTGGGTTCGATTCTCAGCACCACATATAAATAAATTAACTAAAGGTCCATCAACAACTAAAAAATATTTTTTAAAGAGAATCAATAAATGGCATGGTATCAAGCTTAAAAGCTTCTTCACAGCAAAGGAAATAATCAAGAATGTGAAGAGAGAATCTACAGAATGGAAGAAAATCTTTACTACCTGCAGTTCAGATAGATCATTAATCTACAGGATATATATAGAACTTTAAAAACTTAACACCCCCACAAGAGGAACCCCCTAATAACACAATCAATAAATGGCCAAAGGAACTAAACAGGCATTACTCAGAAGAAGAAATAGGAATGGTCAATAACTATATTAAAAAATGTTCAACATCTCTAGCAATTAAAGAAATGAAAATTAAAAGTACACTGATATTCTATCTACAGTCAGAATGGCAATTATCAAGAATACAAGTAACAATAAATGTTGACAAGTATGTGAGGAAAAAGGTACATTCATACATTGCTGGTACATTCATATACTGCAAATTGGTGCAGCCACTCTGGAAAGAAGTATGGAGATTCCTCAGAAAACTTGGAATAGAACCACCATTTGGTCTAGTTATCTCACTCCTTGTCTTATACACAAAGGACTTAAAATCAGCATACTACAGTGACACAGCTACATTGATGTTTATAGCAGCTCAATTCTCAATAGCTACACTATGGAACCAACCTAGGTGCCCTTCAACAGATGAATAGTTAAACAAACTGTGGTATGTATACACAATGGAATATTATTCAGCCATAAAGAAAAATGAAATGATGGGATTTGCCAATAAATGTATGGATCATTCTAAGTGAAACAAGGGAGTCCCCACAAAAGGAAGGTCAAATGTTCTCTCTGTTAACATGGAACAAGGGGTGGGGAGGGAAGAATAGAATTTCATTGGATTAGACAAAGGGTGATAAAGGAAAGGGAGGGAGGAGGGGAATAGGAAAGACAGCTGAACAAATTGGACATCACTTTCCTATATTCATATAAGAATGCCCCACCAGTGAAACTCTATATCATGTACAACTACAAGAATGGTAACCTAATTATAATAACATATACTCCATATATGTATAATATGTCAAAACACAATCTACTGTCATGTATATCTAAAAAGAACAAATAATGTAGTCATATCTGGATATCTGTTTTTCAATTCTGTGAAAACAAATGACCATTTTGATTAACATAATGAAAAGTAGGGTACTTTATACTAGTCATTAATGCCTTTCCTCAGATTAGTTTTTTATGACAGTAGCTTTAACCAGAAGGATCCTTAGGGAGTGAAGTATTTGACAAGTAAACTTTGAGAAAAAGAAGGGAAATTATAGAGTTTGGGTAATGGTTTCAGTTGCTACAATTGAATTAGCCTACAATTTCATTCCCTTTTTTTGTCATTCTAGGGCCAAGTCCTCCTCATGTAGACAGTTAGACAGGCTTGTGCCAATTACCTAAAAGGGAATGGGTTGGTAGTTAGGCATTGGCATGACAATGCTTTTTACCCTGGAGGGCAAAGAATTTCTGCTTAGAGAAAGGGTAGTATACTCAGGCTCAGATTCTTGTGAGTCTTAACCTAGAGAATTATGTAATTCTGTACCATAGGCTGTAAAGAAGGGGCATTTGAAGAGCAGTGGACTTTTTTTTTCAAGGTCTTTCAGTAACATAGAGATAAGTGATTCATAGTCTACCTGTGCCTATAGTGATTATAATTTCTGAAAGGTAAAGAAGCACAGGGAATGATCAATGAGGTACCCTTTCTAAGCTGTGTGACTATTGTTAAAGATTTGGTTCTGGAGAGAATAAAACCCATAATAGAACAACAGTACTCTACATCAGTTAATGTTTGTAGGAAAGAGATAAGAAGAGCACAATGAGAAACAAGTTGATGTTCTCTGATGGGATTAAGAAGAAAAAGAAGGGCTTTCAGAGACAAAAGAACAAAGTTAAAGAATTGAGCAATCATATATAACAGTGTGAGATTAACAATGACTGAAAAATGGCTGAAATTCTGAGCTCAATTCTGCAATCAATCTTCAAAGGAGTAAGTTAAGAAAATAAATCACTGACAGTATGAACATGTTGAAGATTTTTTATGTGTAGTGAGAGCATTTAGCATCTACTCTCAGTAAATTTCAAGAATACAACATAGTATTATTGACTATACTCATCATTTTATATGTCAGATCTCTGGAGTTTATGAATCTTGCATAACTAAAACTTTGTACCTTTTAACCAGCACCTTTCTTTGGATTTTTAATTATTAAACAATATTAAAATCATGGTGCTATAGAAACTACCTTAAAATGATTCATTTATATCATGAGTTAAAAAGTTATCTTGGTAGGTTGGTCTTGAATAAAAAATTATGTCTAACATTTTTTCGGCATGGAAATAGACTCTGAGTTGTAAATTTCAAACGAAGGGGTCATTGTTGGTTGGAATTCACCTGGGAGGTAACTGAATCTGGGTGGATGAACAAGGAAGAGGGAAACAGCAATAGGAATGATCAGAGACACAAATTGCAAAAGGTACCATTTACCAAGTAGAAAGGATTGATTGGAATATAAATTTCATATTGGCCAGTAGGTTGAGCTGTGAATGTGAAGGCTCTTGAATGTCAGCCTGAACATATTGACTTTAATTCTAAAGGACTTTTGCATAAAGGAATGATACAATCAATTTATATTATGTTTGGTTATTTAATAGTATAGTATGGCCATTTTACACATCATGTAGTCTTTGAATAGACTTCATTTTAAGTTGAAACAACTAAGTAGGATTAAGGTATTTAGGGATATTTCCCAGACTTTTGTCTTCCAGTATCTGTGTAGCCAATTAGAGCCTGAAATTAATTTTCACAGTTGAGGGCATTAGAGTGACACTCTCCTTGACCTAAGTGTACCACCTTAGCATTTCTATACCCAGGTGAAATCACATGACAAAAGAATCTTTTGTTTAACAAAGCAATTTTTGGCTTCTATAGACAATAGCCATCTGTTTATAAAAAACAGCCAATAAGTTGAAAAAGAGGGACATTTCCCCCTTATCACATGTGGAAAGAACTTTCAGGAAGAATAATAATGCCAGTAAAATCACACCAGTCTGGGATTAGAATTCTACTCTGTCACTTCCTATCTGGGTCACTATGAGTAAGTTTCTTTATCTCTTTTGTCCTTAATTTCTTTGTCTATAGAATGGAGAGATGCATTCATACCTCATGGAATTTAGGATTACTGAACATCATGCATGCAAAGCTTTCAACAGCCCAGCACATCATAAGCATTCTGTAAGTGCCATCATGTGTGGAAAGTTGTGTTAACAGTTTTGACTACATACTTTATGGAAGGTAGTAGAGTGGGAAGATTAACGTAAGAGCATGGCCTCTGGAGCTAAGCTTCCTTGACATGAACACTACTTTTGTTTTGTGACCTGGAGCAAGTAATCTAACCTTTCTGTGCCTGAATCTTCTTTGCAAAAAGGAGATAATAATAGTAACTGTATCATAAAATTGTTGTGAAGTTAAATAAGCAAATGCATTTAGAGAGTGCTAGAACATTACCTGGTACAAGGCAAATCTCAGTAAGTCTTGGTTACTATTATGTGGTAGACACTATGCAGAAGGTTTTATATGCTTTATCTCATTTCATCTTCAAAGGCCCTGAGGTAGGCATTAGTATTATCTCCATTTCATAGAAAAGAAAACTGAGGATCAGATATGTTAAATACCAGTTAGTTACGTGCTTAAGATCACAACATTAGCAAATAACTCAATTCCAGCTTCATGAAACTCTAAAGGCCTTAAACTTTTTAGCCATTTCTCTATGGTAAAAACTGCTTGTCACAGCAGGAGCAATTCCAATATACTACACCACGGGTGAATAGGAAAGAAGGATAGTTGGTCTGAAGGGGAAGGTAAATTTAATGTGAGATACACTGAGTTTGAGAGACTGGAGAGAAACTTCAGGGAAGAATATCTTGTTATTTCCTGTGGAAAGTTGAGTTCCCCTTAGAAGTAAGCAGTCTGTTCCAAGGCCATTCTATAAACATGTTCGGGAATTTGCAGTGCTTAATTAGAAAACTTGGGCAGTATTTTAAAATAGCAATAACAGGCTTCTACTTTAAAGGGGAGAAAAGCTAATGAAGAGAAGTGGTAAAAAGAAGAACAAACCCTTTGAGTAAGAAAGGTCAATCAAACCAAACGAATACAAAATTAAAAATTATCAGACAGGAAGCAAGATTAGGAACATTAAAGAACAGAGGTAGGTGGCATTGGAAAAGTCTCATAGGTCACATCTATGGCTACAAGGTAGGAATGAAACAACGTGGCACCCACCAGTAGGAAAGAAATTATGATTTTAAGCACTTGACATTACTTGCTTAGGGTCTCCCCTTCCACATTGTCTTGACCTACAGATTAGTTCCTATTTTTCTGCTGTCTTTTAGCACTTGCAATCAGAAATTCTATTTTTATTCATTTCTTTAGCTCTAGAAAAAGTATCCATAATCAAATAAGAATATCCTTAATGTTGGGATAATAATCATAACTGAAACTAATAGAGTAAGTATCATGAGCCAGACCCTGTTCTTAGTGCTTTACATTTAACTAATTTAATCCTAACAGCCCCTTGTGAGAAGGATCCTAGTATTATTCCCACTTACAGACAAGTAAGCCAAGACAGAGAGATTAAGGAATTTATCATGGTCATACATACATCTGAGAAGTGGCATAGCCAGGATTCAAACCCATGCCGTTTGGCATTGGCATCTGAAAGTTAATCACATATACTGCTTCATTAGACCATTACTGCCACTAACATTTTAAAATTTTTTCTTTAGTTGTAGATGGACACAATACCTTTATTTTATCTTTTCCTTTTATGTGTGCTGAGGATGGAATCCAGTGCCTCAGATATGCAAGGCAAGCACTCTACCACTGAGCTACAGTTCCAGCCTTGCCACTAACTTTTCAATTTGTTCTAGTTTTTTTTCTGCTTTTTCCCAGTGTGATAGGTAGCTCAGAAATGGGTAGAGAAAATCTTGCCATGACTAAATTCACATGTGGGAACCAGCCATAGAACTGAATAAAGTTCTGGGCTTCCCTCCAAGAGAGGAAGTGTTATAGTTAAAAGTGAGAGTGTGCCAGTTAGACCAGCATTGGACCAGCCTTCCAGTTAACTGTGCTCCTTTCCCAGGAATTGTTATGATAGACTCTATTAACAGCTTCTTCTTCTCTGAGAGATAATTCTACGTAGTGTTTCAGAGCACTAGCTATGGAGACAAGCAAACTGGGGTTCAAATGCAAGCTCTAAAATTTGCCAACCACAATGACACTGGGGAAATGAGAAAACTCATAGCTATTGCACAAGATTGTTGGAGAGAAAAATGAAATAAATCTGTGTTACAAGAAAAACTAGCACAGAGTAAGCACAATTCATTTGGCTGTTGTTCCTCCTAGGGAGAATTTGGGAGCCTCATAGTTGATTTCTGAGCCTGACTCACTAGCCATGATTTCCTTTTCCTGTCATCTTTCAAAAAGTCTCTAAGGTCTCCATTCATTTGTGTCCTTGGAGTTTATTTCCCCTACATTTGGCTTTCAATTTAAAGAAAGAGGGCATTTATTTAGACCAGTCAACCTTTGGACAGCCTCCACAACATTCTTTACTAAAATGTATCAGTAAGTTCAGTCCTTTTGCTGAAGGACACAAGTGAAAGGAAACATGAACAAAAGATTGATGTTGAAAAGGCACCAAGATGGCAGTACCTATTTTCTTAATGAAGCCTTTCCGCAAGTGTGGTCTGTGGAACATTAGTCTCATGAGATGCTCCTGTGTGGAGGTGGCGGTGACATTGTCAAAATGTTTGGGGAATAAAGAGTACTGTATATCCTTCTTAAAGAGTCATATTCTCCGCTAGTCTATTAAAAGTGCTAAATATATTTTGTCCTTTAGTAAGGAAATCTGTTTGTTTTACTCAACACTTAAAAAATTAATTTGACCTTCCCTAGAACCTCTTTTCTACTCCTAGAATGGCAAATTACCTGGATGCACTGGTCATTCCAAGTATGCTACTAAGCAGGCTATTCTAAAGGTCATAGATCTGAAAGATTCACACACCAAATTAGAATGATTTAACCATGTAGTTTATTGAATTCATTTAAAATATTCAGTGAAAAGCGAAGTAAAATAGATGGGTATATTAACATACTGAAGATAAGGGTCTGGCAATGTAGATTATCAGTTTGTTGAGATAAACTGGTGAATGTTCTTATATAATAGTAAACAATAGACACTGTTAGGTCTGATTCTAGGCTTTTTACATACACCTAACAGTCCTAGTTGTGCATATTTTGTGGTGGGGAAATGAATAAAATACTTCACAAAACAGACACCTGGTTTTGTCTAGGTTGACAGTTTAGGCACCTACGTTTCCCATTATAATTATCCCTATAGATTTTATTAGAAAGGAAATAAGTAATTAGACTTTAGAGGTCAAAATGCTAGTGAATTGAACACATGAGTTCAATTTACTCCAAGAGTTCCCCTCATTCCTTGTGTCCAGTTTAAGATTCTTGTGTATTTCAGATGACAGTAAGAATGCTGTGCCAAAAATCATAGGATTGAGTAAATCTATGCATATTGAATTCAGAAACCTCCTGTCTTCTTTCCGTATTGAATTATCAAAATGCTGGCAGCTATCTTAAAGATAGGAGATTAGGGAAGTATTCTCTGGGAAATTCGACCATTTTAAAGACAAGACCCAAAGATACTGACATTTTAAAGCTCATCAAACCTACATTGCCTCCATACTACAATAAAAAAGAATTTTTAGAGGCATAGAATTCACAATGATAAAAAGAAATGGAGGTAAGTCAACAATAATACCTTGGAAGAAGAAAGGCAGATAGATCAAGGTTAACTGAATTAATGAACCTTAGAAAGATGAATTCTAGACTGGCAACAAGGAAAACTCAGTCACCCTGTTTTGCTCTGTGGAGTTACCAAAAAGATCACAATCAGACTCACCACACACCCCTGGAACTAGGGATAAAGTAGAAGCTATAATAAGGAGGATTGATTGAAAGCTGTTTAAGATGTAGATCCCCCAGATATGCTCCCTCATTCATCACTTCTAGGTGGCAACCCTTCTCTACCCCATCAGAAAACTAGAGACTTGTTTTCTAGAGATGGTAAGCAGGTGTTTCAGTCAGCTTTTTCACTTCAGTGACTGAAAGATCTAAGCAGAACAATCATAGAAAAGGAAAAATTTATTTGAGTGCTTACGGTTGCATAAGTTTCAATCTATAGACAGTAGGTTCCACTTCTCTTGGCTTGAGGTGAGACAGAAGACCATGGCAGAAGAGTGTGACAGAGGGAAGCAGCTCATATGATGATCAGAAAGCAGAGAGAGCTCAGCTTGCTAGATACAAATATATATTCAAAGCCACACCCCTTAATGCCCCACCTCCTCCAGCCACGTCCCACCTGCTTTCAATTACCACTCAATTAATCCCATCAGGTGATTGGGTTAAGGCGTTCAGAACCCAATAATTTCTCCTATAAACCTCCTTGCATTGTCTCACACATGAGCTTTTGGAGGACACCTCACATCCAAACCACAACAGCAGGAGTCTCTGGATGGTGGGAAACCATAATAGCTGACAGCTTGCATATAATAAGGAACTTGTGATTAAATGAAATGAATTCTGAATGATGAAGTTCCAACCTTTTCTTTCCTCCAGGCTCTGTTCAGAAAAATTATCCAAAAGTTGGAAATAAGGCCAAAAGAGTGCATCATATCCTTTTGATGTTATATAGGGCATTATTTTAACAAACCCACCCAAAGATGATTTAATTATCTGGGGAAACATTTTTATTTGACTTTACTAACTTTATTAAGGGCTCACACTCTGTGAAGATTTATGTTAACTTGATGATTTTACCTGATTGGATATATGTTAATGTATATTGCACTGGTTTCTGAGCAAGTCATTTGCTGAAGGGTTATTTAAAATATAAAATTAAAAATGCAAATATCTGATTTGACATACATTAAAAAAATGCCTTAAATTCAAATCCTGGTTTTGTCACTTACTGGTTTTATTACTACAAGGAATATTGTTTTCTTTCTTCCTCCTCTCTCTCTCTCTCTCTCTCTCTCTCTCTCTCTCTCTCTCTCTCTCTCTCTCTCTCTCTCTCTCTCTCTCTCTCTCTCTCTCTCTCCCCTTCTATTTCTTTCAATTGAACCCAGGACCTTATGCATGCCAAGCACATGCTTTACCACTGGTCCCCCAGACCTGGGAATATTCTTTTTTGTTCTCCACACACTCTCATCTCAAAATCTCAGGTGGTTGTAATCTTTAAAAAACCACATCTCTTTTACTTATGCTAACTTTAGGGAGTCAGAAAGGACTACGGTTAGGATGTGGTTTGAGTGTGTCACCCAAAGGGTTCATGTGCTGGAAGATGGGTTCTCAGTGTGGTAGTGCTGAGGTAGTGTAATCTTTAGGAGGTAGGGCCTAGGGGAAGACAGTTAAGTCATCTGGGATACCACCCTCAGAAGGGATTAATGTAGTCTTGCAGGACCCTGGCTAATTTGTGAAAGAGTGGATTGTTGTAAGTAGAGCAAGCCTGCCCTCTAAATCCCTCTGGCTTTCTGTTTCTCCATGTGATTTCTTCCTTTTGCACACATTCCTGCCATATCATCTGCTACGTTGTAATGTATCCAGAAAATACTCACTAGAGCCAAGCCAATGCTGTCACTATGCTCTTGAACATACATAATTGTGTGCTAAATAAACCTCTTTTCTTTATAAGGCACACAGCCTCAGGTATTTTATAGTATCAACAGAAAATAGGCTAGGACAGCAGGAAAGGTTCTCTAAACTATGAAAAGTACAAGCATTATTCTGTGGCTGTAGATGGTTGTATGTGGCCTGAAAAAAGTCTTTGCTTTGGTCAGGTTGTAATCATTCTATAATGGGAAGGTGTCCCTCATCCTTTTTTCCTTTAGGGCATGACTCACAAGCACCTGGAATCCAGGCCACTATGACTCCTCTGCTCACACTGTTTAATTCCTGACAACTCATTGGGCCTCTGACACAATAGAGGCATATTGTTCCAGGCATCATCAATTTAGCATGTTTCAGTTGCCCACTCTGATCATAGAGTCACTCCAGAGCTGTAATTCTTAACTGTTGAAAATTAATCTGGCACTTTGTGCGCTCTAGATGAAGACAAATGGAACCTGAATAATTTAAAGGACATTTTCTCAAAGCATCCAACAGAGTTGAAGTCTCCTGATTTTTCATTACTCCTACAATCTAAGCCAAAATGGGTAAATAACTAATATTTATGTTTCCATTCCCCTCAAAAATAGTGGCTCAGTATACATGTCAGGTGATCAGAATGAATTTGCTTATCAAAGTTGAAAATCCATTTTGGAGAGCTTATGTCTGTGTCTGCCTCTGGCTGGTTTCCTGACACTGAAGAATGAAAGGTGGTTCAGCTTTCCCTCAGCTGTCTCAAATGTGCTGTAGTTAAAAAGAAGGCAGAACAAGCCGTAAATGAAGGTTGAGAATGCTCTCTTTCTTGACTCTTTAGCCCCACAACAAGTGCATTGTCAGAGTCTGTTGATCCTCCTTAGGTGAAGATTGGGAGGAAGAACATTTTTAGCAAAAAGAGAAGCCATGTCAAATGAAATAAAATGTTTACTTGGATCAATTAGACCACAGACTACTCAAATAATCCAATTAAAGAAATGACATCCAGGATTAAACATCATCCCCCAGAATGAACTTGCTGGACTTCCTGTTCCTCAGCCTAAATTATGTTAATCTCATTTCATATTCCTACAGTTCCTTGTTAATTCCTTTACTTCTACAGTTCCTTGTTACTTCCTTCATAGCAGTTATCACAAATGGTGGACACATATTTGTTCATTTGATATTTAATTTCTGTCACTTGGTTGTAAGTTTAGGTAAATACAGAGGCCAAGACTTACATTTATTTCTATCTGTAGCACCTACAACAATACCTGGCTTATCGAAAGTACCCAGAGTTCAATAAATGAATACATGAATGAGTGAATATAAATATAAGAGAATGGTGATGATCTTCTACAAGTGACATAGAGCACAGAGAAAGAATGAGATTCAACATGAGAAAAAAATGTTTACCAAAATATTCTTACATCCTGGAATAAGTCCAAAAGTTAATAGCATTTCATTTCTTATATTCAGCATAGAAGAGAGCTTTAGGTAGTGGATATAAAATAACCCCCCCCCCCCCCCGTATGGACTAAATGGTGTTTAAGTTCTTCTCTAGAATCATAGGTCTCTGCAATTAAAGGTTATAAAACCATTAATCTTAGAAGCAGTCATTAACTTGTTGATTCAACAGATAGATATGCCTACTCTGGGCTAGGCATTGTGGGCTCAACATGGACTCACAGTCCATACTTTTAAGGGTCCTGCATTCTAGTGGGAGCATTCATTTGAGAAATAGGTGTGGTATGAGTGGATATAATCTCTTGCTTCTAGATCTAGGCTCCAAGTATGACATCTTAAGGACTAACAGCAAATTGATCTGTGTTAGAGTCCTGTGAGAAGCAGACCAAGTGAGGGTTAAATGTTCAAAGATTTTCTTAGAGGAAACACCCATGAAAGAAAATGGGGAAGGGGCCAGTAAAGACAGCCAGAGCATGATTTAAGTCTGACTCTGAGGAAATTAAAGTTCGGTGGAAGTGTTCTAGATCTAAGCACTCTAGAGAAAGTTTGGCAAGGGCTTTGTGAGCCAGTCATCATAGGACTCCTATATTTTCCAGATATTTTCTAAATATCTTGGCCACACTTGGTCAAAAGTAGCCTGTATGGAGTGTAACTTTGGATGGAGCAAATGTCATGATGGATTTTAGGGCATAGCAGCTGTGGCTATTGGCCAGTTATACTCATTGCTGTTAAGGAGAATCTGTAAACTCTTCTCCTCCTCCTCTTCTTTTGCCTCCTCCTCCTTCTCTCCTTTCTCCTTTCCCTTCTCTTTCTCTGTTTTTCTGCTGTGCTGGGGCAGAACCCAGAGCCTCACCCCTGCTAGGCAAGCACTCTATTGCTCAACCTCATCTCCAGACCTTTAAGTCTTATTCTTGTGGCTACCACAGCCCTCCATGGAGTTATGAGGACTTATGCAGACCACAGATGTTTACTGGGAGAAAGTACAGTGAATATTTTCCCTAGGAGAGAATATTAGAAATCTACTGTCATGGAAATCCACCAAAAGAAAGAGTGCAGCATAAGAGATTGATTCCAAGTTGCTAGTTGGAGAAGTTCTTGAAGTTTAACTCTCCTGATTTATGTGTTCATATAATGTATGTAGCTAGATGTGTACAATATCAGTATACCATGTTTGTTTTTTATCAGTACTCTGCAAGAAAGGTGCTATACACTTTAGTGAGGACACTGACATAGTTATGGCTAATTTATAGTAATTTCCCCTCAAGAGTGCCCATATTCAGTCTTCTAAACTCCATTAGTCAATTAGGCAGCTATTGCTAAGTCCATAGCAACAGTTGTAAAGGAATGGAATGTGGGCTTTAAAAAATTTCCTTCTTTCATGCTGTACCAATCAGAGTATGCTAGATCGGGCTGTGATAAGAAAAACTTGAAAAATTACATTTGCCTGAATCAGCAGAAATCCATTTTTCTTTTACCACTCACAGGTTAGCTGAGGCTCTTCCCTGTGAGACCCTTATTCTGGGATCCAGGCTAATGGAATAGCTACAATCTGTGATATTACAGGTTATTGTAGTAGAGGAAAAATAACATGTGGCTTAGTATGCAGTAACTTTTGAATCTTCTGCCAGGAGTGACATGTGTCTCATTATTTTTATTCGAACAAGTCAAATGCACAAGCCCTGACTTCAGTGAGTTGGAAAGTAATATCCTTCCACAGCGAAAAGATCCACATGTTCATGAACACTATTATAGAAAATTCATTTCCAGTATAGACAGTCTGTATCTTTCATATGTTAAGAGATATCTGGCACATGGTAAATGTGCAATAAAGATTTGTCAAATGAGTAAATAGAATTTAAACTGAAACTGCAAAAGTCTTTAAATTCCAAGCTTCACCTCTTTAAAATTGGGATCATCCAGCCTGGTTAAATACAGAAGAAGAGGTATAAGAAGTTTACAGACTGAATCAGGAGGAAATAATCCTGTTGTCTAAAAACTGTGAGTTTAGTAATAAGGGAGGTAATGCTCCTGTACCTAAAGGTGACAGTTTCTGGGCTTAAATAAAAAATGTTTTTCAATTCAATGAATGTTTTTAAAAGCCAACTTTGTGGCCAACAACTAAGAAATACAGTAGAGAGAGGAGGGCATCTAGAAGTACTATAAGAAATACAGTCTGTCCTTGGTAAGACAAAACATATGTAATAAAAACAACTAGAATAAGCACTTATTATGGTAAAACATTAAGTTGGAATCAGATTAATTGGGTTAGCATTTTGGATTTTGTTTATAGGAGCTTGGACGTGTATAATAAACTTTCTGGGTATCATTTTACTCATCTATAAAATGAAGATAACAATAAGACTTTGTGTGACATAGTGACATAGTTTTTGTGTATATTAAATAGGATAATGTATGCCACAGGCCTAATATATAGCAGATACGAAATGATAGCAAATATTAACTGAATATTTATCGTATGATTGTTCTATTTTGAGTGGTATATTTGTATATCACATTCATTTAATCTTTACCACATCTCTGTGAAGTAGTTGAGGTAAGTAATAGTATTATCCCCATAGTAAAGCTGAGAAAGTTAAGGCACAGAGAGATTACGTAGTTTATCAAGGTGTACAGCTGGTAAGTGGGTGCTGACATTAGAATACAAGGGACTTTACCCTAGTGGCCATACTCATAATCACAATGTTATGCTGCATGTAAGCACAGCGCATGAGCAGACGACAATATATAATCAAGATTGCATACGGCATAAATGTATATGTTGGAGAACAGCATTCTATAGAACTGTGGTGTTTTAGAAGTAGACACACCTTGATTACTGAAATTATTGTCTGAAATACAGTCAATATTAAAAACCGTGGCTATTGTTAATTGGGATGAGTAACTAGAGGATGATTTGAGAATGTTTATAAACCAGGGCTGTATTTCTTGGTTAACATGAGAAGGTTTGTAGGTTTTCAAAGAATGGAACTGTTCCTACAGTGTACAATAAGAGGGGAAAGCTTCATGAAGGAGGTAGAATCTGAAGATTTAGATTTTCAGTTAGAAAATGAGCCAAGGCATAGCACATGGGGAGATAGATGATGATGGAGGTGACAGACAGTCCTGACCAAAGGGGAAGGATCACCTTGGGAAGTCATGGTGTAAACTGACAGCATAAAAATAAGATCAGAACAGTATAATACTTATCATTAACCCTGCACATTCCTCTTGTATAGTTCAGTATTGTGTGGTAGAAAAAGCACTGGAATGAGATAGTCTGTGGACCTAGCTTCATGTATATCCTAGCCTATTTTCTGTTATTATAATGCAATACCACACACACACTGGGTGTTATAAAGAGAAGAGGTGTATTTAGCCTCAAAAGTTCCTGTTCAAGGTCAAGGTTCACATTTGGTAGTAGCCTTCTTGCTGGCAAAGTCTGAGGTGGTGCAGAGTAGTACATTGTAAAAAATAGGGAGCTTGTAAGACCTAGCCAAACTGGATTTTATAGCAGTCCACTCTCCAGGGAATGCATTAAGCCATTTTTATGACCTGGATCTGAAATGTCCACCAAAGACTCACGTGTTAAAGGCTTAGTGAATAGCTGTGGTTCTGTTGGGAGTAGTGAAGCCTTTAGGAGGTGGGGCCTAGAGAGAAGTTAGGTCATTGGAGGCATGACTTTGAGGTGGATATAGGGACTCCAGACTCTTCCTCTTGCGCTCTCTCTCTCTCTCTCTCTCTCTCTCTCTCTCTCGGCATTATGTGATGGTCAACCTCCTTAGCACATGCTTCTGCCATGTTATACTGACATTAGAATTGTCACAGGCCCAAAGTAACAGGGCCAGGTGACTATAAACTGAAACCTCTGAAATCATGAGCCAAAATAAATCCATCCTCTGTTAAACTGATTATATCAGATATTTTTTCACAGCAATGGGAAACTAGCATACCCATTAATACGTTAATCCAATGAATAGATTAATATGTTCATGAGTGCACATCCTAAATCATCTCTTAAAAGTATCACCTGGTACCACTTAATATCTCATAATAGCAATTATTTCAAACCATAGTAATACAATAGTACGGACACATACTAGCTGGTAACCTTTGGACATAGCTGATCTTCTCTAACTCTCATTTTCCTTACTTACAACATTTGTATAATAACACAATATTCTGTAAAGAGTTGTTGTTTTAGGACTTGAGATAATAGCTATAGAAATAGTGAAAGTACTCCACTGTTATTCTTTTCTTCTACGTGTCTTTGCATCCCCCTGTGAAGTAGATTGTGCACATTTTATTATCAAACCATTTGTTTCCAGAGAAGGAAAATGAGACTCAGAGAAATTGAAGTTTTGGGAAATCAAATGATTTAACTCAAAACTACATGGCCATTGAGTGGTATAGGGTCATTTTGACTTCCAGTCTAAATTACAGTACTTTGTCATAACATTTCCAGTAAGAAAGCTAGGGGACAGCAAGAACTAGTGGGAACAGAACACAAGATAGGTCTGTTTTGCCTAAGGAAGAGGAAGATAAGAGAAGCTCTGAGTGAGTCCTTGTAGACAGAAGGGAATCGGAAAAGGGCCCTACATAATCCATAGGCTCCATAGGCAGCATGAGATCCTAGGGGTGGGATAGGTACTTGTTATGGTTTAGATGTGGTGTTCCCCAAAAGCTCAAATGTAAGGTTTGGAGGAGAAATGATTGGGTTATAACTTTATCCTAATAAGTTAATTAATCCTGGATGGGATTAATTGAGTGGTAACTGGAGGCAGGTGTGGTGTGGCTGGAGGAAGTGGTTCACTGGGGGCATGGTTATGGGGTATATATTTTGTATCTGGAGAGTGTAGTCTCTCTGCTTCCTGATTATCATGTGAGCCACTTCCCTCTCCCGAACTCTTCCACCACGATGTTCAACCTCAACTCCAGCCCCGAGGAATGGAGCCGGCTGTCTATAGATTGAGACTTCTGAAACCATGAGCGTCTAAATAAACCTTTCCTCCTTTACAATTTTCTTTTAGTTGCAGCAGTGAAAAAGCTGACTAAAACATTACCCAAATAGGTAACAGGATGTAGAAAGTTTGGGAACCAAATTTTCCTTTTTCAGTTTGATGAAGACCAGTTTGACCAGGGTGAGAGTTGGCCTTATCTTTTTTATTATGCATTTTGAAAAAAGAATTATTGTCAATTCATCAATATAGAAATATGAATATTTGAACACACACGCACACACATACACACACACATGCACACTGGTGGGGTGTCAGGGAGAAAAAAGGAAGAGATGGTAATGTTTGGAATTCTTTTTAATAGAAACACTGACATCTAGTAATGGGGCTCATAGATTAAAATGAAATATCACAAGGTGAAAGCCAGAATAAACACCATCAAGCACTATGTACTTGACCTAATTAGACACCCTCTAGTTCCACCAACCATTTATTTCTCTCTTCTTCCCTCCTGCTTTCTCTCCTAAGAGCTGAATTGTCTCCTCCCCGCTACTTCTCCTACACTCACCAGTTGCAGCAGGGTGATTTCTGGAGAAATTGAATTCATTAGGATTTTTATGGATAATTATAGTTTCAATATGCTTGGAGTCATTTTATTAAAGCAGTTATGAGGTAATTAATCTTGTCAATAACCTCTGGAGTGAATGTGCATTTTCTGTATTCTCTGAGCTTTTTGCCTCTGTTCAAGCCTCTGAAAATATTTGAATGTGTTTGTCACTTCTGATGCTCCTACCCACTCCAGAGTGGAAAAACAGGCAGGTGCCCAGACCAGAATTATTTTCTCACTCAAGGAAGAAGACATAGGACAGAAGAACTTTAGTGGTCCTTGGCTTTTTTTCTGTTCTTTTGCAAGTTAAAAATGAAAAACTGCTTGTGGTTCTTTCTCTCCCCTTGGAGCCCTCTCCTCATATTAGAAGAACAGATGGTGTTGCTAGATAATGACTAGAAAAGTAAGGGCCTCTGAAGACTGTTCCCCACATTGAGTATCCATGTACTTCCAATTCTAAGAAAACTTGATAAGTGTGATTCTGAATATACAGTTCCATGAAATTTGAATGCTTACCATTAAAATGTTCAAAAGATGATTCCTTGCCTAGAGGTTTCCTTTAAATAGGCATTTAATATAGGATCCAGTTTACAAAACCAATTAAATTAAAAATTCCATGAACTGAAATTTTAGAAAATTACTAGTTTGCAAAACTCAGTCTAACAAGAACTCAGTACTTTTTTTCTTATTGAATTGTGAAGTAGCCTTAATATTTTCCCCTAAATGCATAGAGTGAAATACCTCAACCCTGTGCATATATATGTATATTGTCCAATAAGAATAAATATATATTATATTAAAATGTAGTATGAAATATGAAAATGTAAATTGTATATTTCATATGCATATGGATTTTTTAAAGGACCATACTAGAAAATAAAAGCATTTAACAGAGTTAGTTGTTCACTACTCACTGACTTCTAGCCCTTGATTTATACCTAACTTCCCAAGAACACATCCATTGTGTAGAGAGGACACCTTTGCTCTTCCTACTGTGCTTACAAAAGTTTCTGTCCAAAGAATTGCTAATAGCAATGCAGTCACCTGTGGAGAATCAAAGGAAAGCTAATCTGGACCTCAGCAGCTCTTTGATATTCTTTTTATGAATACTGTTCTCTGTAACTCAAAGGTAACACTAAGGATGACCATTATCTCCATGCAGGCAAAATGACTGGGAACATAGATGTGACAAGATGTTCCCTCTCTTAGGAGTACTTTCATCTTTGTTCCTATGGCTGGCTGAATCCAATTAAGGGCCGCATCTCTAGATATACACCCAATTCTGAAAACATTCATCCCACTAACAGACCCATGTTCCTTATCTTCCCCATTTTTCTTGCATTATTCTTGCCCTTGAACTACCAACTCTATAGAATGGGGTGTCCAATTATCCATTCAGTTTTTTTAAATGAATCATGTACTTTCAGTGAGTTTTCTGGAATGATACAGTTACCTGCCAATATTATCTGAATATTGTCTACTAATTTTGGTAATTCCAATCTATAAGAATGGGCTAAGAGTCTTTCATTCAGTCATCTAACTAGTAGGATATCTGGTGGAATTATGTGTACTTTGGGACAGATCATAAAGAGTTGGGATGATTCCTAATTAAAAAGAATTCCCTTTTGGCATCAAAATTAATTGAATTAACTAAAGTACAATTGCTTCTATTCTATTCTATTTCCCAGGCATAAAACTGTTGCTTAGTCTGTATTGTTTTTACAAGACAATGTCACAGTTCTTAGACTTGGAAATAGTACTCAGAGTGAAGTTGGTGGTGGTTCTAAAGTTTATGCAGTATGCTAAACTGGTTAAATTCCCTAGATCTACCAACTTGAACAGTTTGAGAATTTTCAACCTTCGTAATAGATTCCCATGCATACTGTTTGATTGGTTAGTGTCAAGAACTGATTGATAGGCATAAAATAGCAAGCGCTAATACTCAGAACACCTTATTGGTTTACAAATAAACCAATATTTAAGTAAACTTTTTTGTAAATATAACATGTCTAGAAGTGGTTCTACATCTTTCAGGGGTTTGTGACCATTTGAGGAAGAAAATAAAAGACACCAATTCTCTTTCCCAGAGAAATACCTATGTGCACACATTTTACAGATAATTACAAGAGATATACTGATCTTATAAACCCTAATCTAGATTAATTGCTGAGTGCTTCAGCCTAAACAGCCTTGACACCTATAACATGGAGACCTGGGAGACAGGGGTACCATTTATTTCTAATATCTTTTTGTATCTGCTGAATAGTTTAATATATTATATATTACCATTAACCCCAATGCTTGGGATCAACTTTAATCTTCTGGAAATATACAGTATGTTCTTTGTAATTTTCCTGGAGATTTTACATAACTAACTTCCTAGGAAATTCATTTCCTAAGCAATTAGCAAGTTCAGTACCTGGTCTGATTGCCAAATAATAGATGACCTCTTCTAACACTTACTCTAATAGACCCACCACAGTGCATAAACTGAGGATAGGAAAGATCAGTCTCTGGCTGAGAAGACATTCGTCTAATGTGATCAGATATTGCAACAAATACATTTTGTTTAAAATTCAACTTTAAAACACATTTTCTTTTTGTTTCCAAGGGCTGCCTCCTAAGGCTGAGGGCGTTGAATTAATATACAGTATGTTCATCAGTTTCACTATAGAAAACTTTTTGGAGGCAACATAAGAGCTGCATGAAGATGATTCTATTGCTTCTAAGTGCGTGAAAAATGATTTTGGCCTTGCACAGACTTTGAATTGAAACTCTCTAGGCAAGAGCTGAGAAGTTCTTTCATCTCTCCTTTCATAGTCTTCAGCTGTTCATTTGAAACTATTTCCTTCTCCAATCTTCTGACCTTCTCTTTCCTCCCTGGATTCCAAGATAGTGTGCTTTTCAATTCTGTCCATAAGTTTCCTTTCTTCATTTCCACTTGAAGTGTAGACTCTGTTTCTCTTATTTTCACCTATTTCTTTCAAATTGTTTCAGCAAGCCCTTATCCTCAAAGGGTCATTCCAACCACATCACTCACCATCATTGCTGTGCCTACCAGTATACATCACTGACCAGAGGGACAGCTTATATATGAGACCTGCTAGTGGCCCACACAAGACCATTGTCTCTTCTCCTCATATCCTCTGCAACTCCAAGCTTCAGAGAAAAAAATCAGTGCCATGAACTTCTACCACGTTATGGCCAATTATTTTCAGCCATGGCTGATGGGGGGCATTCCAGGAAAAGCAAATTTAATGGGTATATTTCTGTTCCTGCCTTCATCATCTAAAACTCCAACTTTATCAAGCACTCTGAGAAGAGCTCATTAAGTTTGCATTCTTTTTTTCTGTTGGAATTACTGTGAAATTTACATAGATAATTTTTATACTGAAGTATATGAAGATTATACCTAAATGTCTCAATTCCAAAATCAGTTAAGTGAAAATAATCAGTTGTATTTTATGTTGTTGAAATATGTTGCCAAAAACATTACTGACATATATTAATTCATATTGATATGAAGTCTCTGGCCACTTCCATGTCTGTCCTCTACCACCACAACAGAGAGGGAAAAGGATGAAGTGTTTTTTCTCCAGAGAAGTGGAATCCTTAATGGGGCAGCTGACACAGCTTATCTTAGAGTACACGAGGCCCCTTTTCACTGCTCCTGGTTCCTCCTTCCTCATCACTTTCCCCATGTACCCCAAAACTCAGTTCACACCAAAGGACCTGAAGTTTACCAACCCTATTATTCTCTGGGTTGTCCTAGTGCCTTAGTTCTTACTATTGGTTCATTTTTCCTCTACCTGGTTAATTTCTGCAGGATTTATGAATCAGATCCAACTTTTTTCCACTGTGAAATTCCTACATGTATCCAAGAAGTTA
Organism: Sciurus vulgaris; assembly: GCF_902686455.1. Lineage (NCBI taxonomy): Eukaryota > Metazoa > Chordata > Mammalia > Rodentia > Sciuridae > Sciurus > Sciurus vulgaris. Next base: position 39,191,852 of record NC_136471.1, on the reverse strand, counting down.
TGGCAGAATCAAGTAAGGATCTTTTAGCAGCATTACACTTTGTTTTCTGCCCACACTTACTTTCTTCCTCACACTTGTGACCTCCAATTACACACACACACATACCTCCACCAGTTTCTTGTTTTCCCTCCCTTCTGGATTTACCCATCTTGAGAAACCCTGTTTTATGTTTTCTTTTCTTTCTTTCTTTCTTTTTTTTCCCTTTTCTCTCCCTAAGTTATTATGACCAAAAATATAATATAGGGAAAATGGGAAGTCAGACCGTGTCCATCTTTGATCCCTTTCCTATTCCATTGCTGGAATGCAGCCATTCTAATCCTGAGCTACTGTGTTGTCCCATTTGTGCAAGCAGACAACTGACCAACAAACTAGTTCCCATTCCAGTGCTGACCGCCCTTCCCTGCTCTCCAGTGAGCTGTGTCTCATTTGCAATAATGGTTTGGAAGAGAAGGTAATGTCCTGCATACTATCCCCCTCTATTTTTTTGTTAAAGTGGAATTAATGATTCCCTCCTATGTGTACCTACAGCATGGTGCACAGGCCATATTCCAGTTACTGGTTTCTAGGTCTGTCTTCCTCACAGTGGTAGATCTCAACCATTTTTTAAAAAATATTTTTGGTTGTAGTTGGACAAGATATCTTTATTTATATTGTAAGTGTGCTGAGGATTGAACCCAGTGCCTCACACAAGCTAGGCAAGCACTCTACCACTGAGCCACAATCCCAGCCCTCAAACATTTTTTAAAATGCAATATATACATTCATTTACACTACATTTCTCATGAACCCACTTCACTCAGATAATAGAAATAAAGCATAAAAACAATAGACTCTACATTCTGGGACACTCCTGTCAAGGTAGTGCCAATGGTAACTCATTCTCTCCTCATATGTGATGCCTGGCCTAAAATTCTTGAACTTAACTCCATGTTTCTTGAGGACAGGATCTGAGACTTAATCATGTCTACATTTAAAATGCACTAGACTGAATAGGTGCCTAGAAGCATGCTCCGTGGTTGCTTGGTTGGTTAGCTGGTTAGTTGTAGAGATGGGATAATATAGTTCAGTAGTTTAGAATAAAAATGACTGCATCTGGCTTTGCCATTTACTTTGGGTCTGGTCTTAGGCAAGTTATCTCACCTCTCTTGGCATGAATTGCTTAAAATATTAAGCTATTAATATTAGTTATATCTACTTCAGAGTATTTTTGTTCATTTTAGTTCACATTTATTGTCTACTATGTTCTAGATTCTGTCCTCATTGCTTTACATGGATTCGCTCATTTAATCCTCTGGATTAAGGGGAATAAAGCATGTACCGTGTCTAGCATATGGTAAATGCTGATAAACATTAGTTATTATGAAGCAAGCAAGCATGTGTGAGCATAGCAATGAAGTTCTGCTTCTGAACTTCAGGGCCTGAAGAACTGTGTTCTTTAGGGGTCAGTCTGGCTCTAATGCTCCAGTGTTACAAATCAAGTTTCCTCTTTTCTGTGGGTTACTGTTTTTGGAAGTTTCATTTCTACAGGGTTCTCCTCTATTTCTTATTCCTTAGGAACTTGAGTCAGTGTTTGGACAGAAGGATGTGTAGCCTGGAACTTAATAATTGCTCCTCCAATTAATAGTATTAATACTGCTTTAGTATTCCTGATTCCAGACTTTTCTTGACTTGGATAAACCTAGTAATTTCAAGAATAGTGACAGAAAGCCAATGCCTTAAGGGGGAGTAGGCTCTTCAGGGACCCTTTTCTAACCTAGATCTCAGAAGTAAGGTGGACTTTTACTTCCATTTAGGTGCATGATACCAATAATAGAAGTTCTTTGACTGACTTTTTACCTAAACCAATTTGCCAGATTAAGTGATCTTCTGAAAACATACTGGATGATACCCATGGCACTCTCTTCTGATTGAGCTGATAAGAGGATTCTAGTTGTCTTTGCACCAATTAGTTCTTAAGAACTTTTGCAGTCTTCTCCCTTCTGCAGCCCACTCTTGCTAATCGCAGGCCATTCAACGCTGACTTTTGGAGTTGATTCCTTCAGTCCTTTGAACTATGTTTTCCAAATGGGAAGCTGCAACATACTGATGTGCCCTCAGTGAGTTACAGGTGTGTTGAGCTATTGATCCTTCCAGGTGATTGGGTAGATGCTTGAGCAGCTAGAATCCATGAAAGTCTTTGCCTCTGATCGTGAGCAAACTTATCTTTCAATTTTAGTGTGTCCTATAAACATTATCATTTTTCACCTATGCCATGTCCTGGTAAAGCTGGCAAATACCATGTTTAGAGTACTAGTTATTGAACATCTTTTAACTATGGAGCTATGATATATGGATCAGGTTCAAAGTGATTTTTTTCTCAATACCACCAAACTATACACTTAAAACGACTACAGTAGTGCATTTTATGTGTATTTCAACACAATTTAAATTTTTTTTTATTGTAAACGTATGGGATACATGTTGTTTCTCTGTTTGTACATGGAGTAAAGGCATACCATTTGTGTAATCATAAATTTACATAGGGTAATGTTGTTTGATTCATTCTGTTATTTTTTTCCTTCCCCCCACCCCTCCCACCCCTCTTTTCCCTCTATACAGTCCTTCCTTCCTCCATTCTTGCCACCCTCCTTAACCCCACAATTTAAATTTTTATAAAAGTAAATTTGCTTTGAGTAAAATGGCAGCCATGCCCTAGAAACTTGGTGTTCCTATCAGCATATTATTTCAGAGAACACAGGTGAGAAAGTCACTATTTTAGAGAAGGAACTAAAAGCCCTTATGTACACATATGAATATACCACAGTGAATCTCACCATAATGTACAGCCACAAGAAAATAAGTTTTAAAAAATAACTCTGGGTAAATGGCAGGAAAAAACAGTAGAGGGAAGGTTACAGGGGTGTAGGGAGGGGTGGGGAGGGAGTGGTACTAGGGACTGAATTAGAATAAGACATATTCCATGCTTTTATAATTATGTCAAAATGGACTCTACTGTCATGTAAAACTAAAAAGAAGCAATAAAAAGTAAAAAAAATTGAGAGTTGCATGAGCATGTTTTAAATACAATCATTATTAAAATTTATATAATTAATATAAATTTGCAACTTAATGACATATTAAAAACAAATATAATTTAAAGAGCCTTGCTCTCCCTTTGGGCTCTGGAGTTTGCAATAGTATATCACACTGGGCAGCTAGCCTTTAGCATCTCTACAATGAGACAAAGCTGATCTCTTGGGCCTTCTGATGGGACATGTTTATTCTTCCTGACAGTGTGTCCTCTAACACCCTCCTTGGACACTCAGCACCAGTAACTTCTCCCTGCTTTTTCCAAACAACATGTTGAAAACTCACCTATCATAAATAAGAATAAATATTTAATGACAAGGATTTCCTCACCATATTATATATATGTGTGTGTGTATATGTTATACAAGATGAAGTAGCTGACCATTTCAGAAGGGTATAAAGTAAAAGAAAACCTCTCCCTCCCCATTGCTTGTGGCACACCTCCCCAGGTAAAGCCATTGCCAACAGTTTAGTATTTCTGTATGTATATATGCTTCCAGAAAAATCTTTTCACATATAAATATCTATATATAATATAGTCATGCCCTTTTGAAGTATGAATTTGAAATTTTTTTATTTTACTTAATAACACATCTTGATTCTCATTTCATTTCATCACTTAACATTCTACATCAAGCTAAACAACAGCTGCATAGGATTGCAAGGAATGGTTATACCATATTTTATTTCATTACTCCTCTAGTAATAACAGTTTGCTTCCAGTTGACTGAATAAAAAACAATTTGAAACAATCCAAATGTTCAATCACTAAATCAATTTTATTCTGTGCTTTAATATGATGCATTCTTTTAAAAATGATGCTGTAAAAGTACATTCAGTGCAATGGCTAAGTGGTTGCTATGTGTTTTCACAGGAAAAGCCAGTTGCAAAATGGTTCAAATATTTTGAGCCTTGATTGATAGAAAATATGAGCATACATGTGTAGAATATGTCTGAAAGGATGTACACTGAACTGTTAACAAAGGTTCTCTATAGGTGGTTAGGTGATAGGGTTTCAAATTATTTTTTCCATTTCATTTAAGTGTAGTTTCTTTAGTGATTAGAAAATCATTACAAGATTTTTTAGAAGAAGATCTATATCCTTACTATGACACTACAGCCATATTGCTGTGCCTACTGTATTTATGGTACTGTGACAGATAGTAGAGAACTAGTCAACCAGAACCAAAAGGCAAGTGCTAGGTCTTGCATTATGTGCATGTCCAATTGGATAGAGGATGGAGGGCATCTATGCCAGAGAAGCCACAGATCAGTGCAGGGCAGGAAGAACTGACAACACTTGAAGACACGTAGACAATGCTAACAAGGACCAAGTTGCAGAATGATCCATGAGGATTATATCAGGAAGAATCAAGGGAGGTTTGCTAGAGGAAGTTGGAATTAGGTTGAGTTTGGAAGGAAAGTAGAATTTGTAGAGGCCAAGATGAGGGTGGAATTCCTGTAGACCCTGACAATATTTGGTAATGTGGCAGTAAGATCTGCTGTTTTGTCAAATTGACTGGTTTGTCTACTAGTAGCCAAAGTGAGTTGGTGAGTGGCTGAGAGTATGAGCCCTCTAACTGAAACACATAGGTTCAAATTCCAGCTTTGTCACTTATTAGATGTTTGATTAGGCAAGTTACTTGACTGTTCCAAACCTGTTTCCTTACCTTTAAAATGGGAATTATAACAATACCTACCTCATCAGATTGCTATGAAGGTTAACTAAAATAATATTCATGATATCAGTAAATTAAAAGTAAAATAATACTATATAGCACAGTGCCTGATTGTCACATAGTAAATTATTAATGCTAATAGAACAAAATATGTCATAGCATTTAAAGCTCTAATTTCATAGTAACAATGAAATCATGTTCAAGAGATTCATAATTCTCAGAGGCAGAGAGTTTTTTTCAAAGTCCCTGATATGAGGTGTCGAAAAACTTCATGTGGAGGATGGGTTTGTGGCTCAGTGGTTGAGCGCTTGTCTAGCATGTGTGAGGTACTGGGTTTGATTCCCAGCATTGCATATAAATAAATAAAGAAAGAAAGAAAGAAAGAAAGAAAGAAAGAAAGAAAGAAAGAAAGAAAGAAAGAAAGAAAGAAAGAAAGAAAGAAAGTGCTTCAACAATTACAAAAAATATTAAAGAAAAATACTTTATGAGTTAAGCCAGTCCCCCCAAAACCAAAGGCCAAATATTCTCACTGATACATAGATACTAACGAACTGTAAGGGGGAAGTGATGAACAGAAGTTCATTGGATTAGATAAAGGGGGATGAAGAGATGGGAATAGGAAAGACAGTACAATGACTCAGATATAAACTTCCTACATTCATATATGAATACACGACCAGTATAACTCCACATCATGTACAACCAGAAGAATGGAATCCTAATTAGAGTAAGTTATAGTTCACAAATATATAATTTAAAATACACAATGTGTATTTTAAAAGAACAAATAAAAAACGTCATAGGTTGTGGAACTCAAACAGGTGTTTCAATTTCTAAATGAGAAACTGGGTGCCTACATAGGATGGTAGTTAGAAGCATTAGTCTGAGACTCAAGAGGCCAGGGGTTTAAGTTCATGCTTCTAACATGCACTGTATAATGTTGGGCAAGTTCCTCTGTAATATAGAGCCCCAGATCCCCCATCTAAAAAATAGGGATAATGGCATTATCTACATCATGGAATTTTAGTGTTAATATTGAATGAGATAATGCAGATAAATTGCTTAGTGCTTGGTATTCAACTAGTGCTCAGTTCATTCATTGAGCAAATATTTGTTGAACATTTGCCTTGTGGTAGGTTTTGTGTTTAGATGCTGAGAATGCATTGGTGAGTGAAACAAATAAGAGCCTTGTTCTTAAGTACTTAAGCTGTCAATAAATGAAAACCAGCACTACTACTGTTACTGCTACTAAAAAGGTATCCTTTGATATCTGAATTCTCATTGTCTAAATATTCATTGTAACACCTTAAAAATATTTACCTGAAATTCACTATTAAAATTAAAAGCCCTTACATGAAAACATTTGAGTTACACAGGAGTTCCATCTAAAGGATATAGAATGTGCCACTCTCCCAATAAGATGGTACCTTTGTTCCAGATGCACTCCCAATAAGATGGTACCTTTGTTCCAGATGCACTCCCAATAAGATGGTACCTTTGTTCCAGATGCATTGTACATCATCATTATCAACTTCCATACCCTTTTCCTAAGGGATTATCCTTCATGAATCCCAGTGTTTGCTTCTTTCAACTACTTGAGGGCACTATCAACCAGGGGCAATGTAGACTATTTCCTGAGAAGCTCTAATGTATTATTTTATTGTTGTATTACAGTATATGTTTATTGCAGTTTAGAAAGGAAATATAATTTGCTCCTGAGATTGTAAATTATTGTATACCAAACATAAAAATACCAATTAATGAGTTCATTAAGTGTTAAATAATTAGATATTGACATTTTAAAATTCTTTGTGAATTAATGAATAGATGTTTGTTTCAGTAATAAGTAGGATAAGTGGTTGGAGCTTTTGGATGGATTGGGAATATATTGTACTTTTTCATTTGTAATAATCAAATAGATTTCGATTTTATGTTAATGCATATACCACATATTCTCAGTTATATCTTATATTTGAATAAGCAAGGATGCCTGAACTACAAGTACCATAATAATATTACTACCATGTACACTCTGATAACTAGTAATTGCTAGCTACTAACTTCTACTATCACCCCCAAGTGTTCCTTTTGCAGTCGCCATAGAAGCTAATATTCCCCTGTTCGTTTTTCAAATTTGAGTGTGGTCATGTGATCAGGAGTCGGGCCTAATCCTCAAGGTGAAGGACCTGGATCTTGTTGTGGCTGATGTCCAGGCAAGGCTGCCTGAGGATAAAGAACACAACCCCAGTCACGTCTTTTTGTGACTTGGAGGCCAGGCCAGAAAGTCAAGGGTGTTGGCAATGTCAAAGGAAACTTCATATGGAAGTGTGGCCAACGATGCTCTTCTCCAAGGCACAAGCTATTGCCTGCTGCATGATTGTGCATGAAAGGATGTTGTTCCCTGAGATATTGCAAAGGCATTTGATTATTTCTGTAGGTGTTGATAAGCACCTACATGGGTAGACATAGAGTGGAATTTTAGTTTTGTTACTGATTAGTTTCTTTTAAAGGAGACCTGTTCATGATGAAAGGACAAAAACCATGTTCCCTGGTTAAAGAAATCTGGGGAAAGATTATATACAATATCTCCTGGGGATATGATCAACATATAAAAGACTCAAAGTAGTCCTGCAATAAAGTAATCTGATTACTCTTTGCTTACTAGAATATTCCCACCCCACCCCATTTTTTGGCTCCCATAAATCTTTTCTGTGGAGAAGCCCACTGAACACTATTCTACAACAGATGTTTTGAGAAATACTGTTGTAAATTGTTCTAGAATGAGTTATGACAAACTTTAATAAACTTCCTGACTCACCCATTATCCTCTTACTTCGTCCTGCCCTTTTACCTCATGCTTCTTTCCTGTTAGCCCAATCTTCCATCTCTTCTTTCCCATCTCTCCTCTTTTCCCTTTCACATTCATTGACAAATTATGAAGAAACCTGCTTATCATCAAAAGTTTCTTATTAATCATTTTATTACTGAGAACAATGCTAACAGCTGTCAAAAAGTGCCCCTGCCCCTTTGGAGCTGTCAGTAGCTCAGAGATCTGGACTGGATGGATATGCAGATTCTAGATGACATAAGTAATCTCCATGCAAGCAAATGGCTGAACACATGGTATGCTCATGAAGGGGAGGGGGTATTCAGTGAATTACAGCTACACCTTTTTCAGTACAGCAACTTGCCAAACACAGCTTAGCCGAGGGAGAAGAAACACAATTGTTATTCCCTGTATAATGTATGCCATTGTACAGCCAGTGCTGTACTCTCAGGGGGACATTGTGAAATTTGCAGATTTTGTCACATGCTACCTTCTTTGGGAAGCTGCGCAAGAATTAAGAGATCTGGATTCAGCTGCCAGCTCAGTCACAGACTTACTGTGGGGCTCTGAGTAATCCACTTGACCTCTCTGGGCCTCAGAGGAGGTTTCACTCTGTGACCTGGAATGACCCATCCTTTCCTTGTCTGAAATTTTGTGATCTCTCCAATGGAATTACTGCCCCCTTGTTGGTGGATTTGGGGTGAGGATGAGCTAGAAGATGCAGAGAAGATGCTTTCCTTCAAAGCTTATTGCTAGTTTTCAAAAGCCCTTGCCAATTGTTGCTTGAGGGTGGAGAGATTGACAGATTTGCAAGAAGAAACTTTTTGTGGGTGGGCATTTGGGTGTCCATTTCCATACCTAGTCACCTCTGCTAAACCCCAGCATTACTCTGCTGAACGAATATTTGATTTTGAAGCACATTTGATCAGATTCTATTTGCATTCTGGAAGTAAACCATGATGTGCTCGTCAAAATGACAATGTGTAAAGATTAAATAAACAAAGCTATTGCTTATGTAGGAATTACACATATGCATGCCTCCAGGAAAGCTTAATATTTTATCTCACTTAAACCTCACAATAATCTTTTAAGGAAGTTCATTTTACAAGTGAGAAAACCAAGCCTTGAAGATATTCTATGACCTACCCAAGTGACACAAGTAACTAGAAAAGCCACTTTCCAGATCTAGCCAGGATGAGTCCAGAGCCTTTATCTAGTATGCTTTTCTTTTAACTGGATCAAACAAATGCCATGGAAAATAATCAGTTGTGGAGAAGGGAAGGAAGGAAGCAGAGTCCCTCTCATCAACTGAATGAGCACTGGACTTGGTAAATGTTCTCTATCTGATGCTGGCGTTATGTAGAAGCAGTGGGTGCAGAGTACCAGCTAACCAGAATCTTTCCACAGTATTTAGCACTCTCTGTCATGCCTGTTGGAAACTCTACATTCTGAAAGACTGGTGGGAGCAAAGTGGAAGAGTTTCTGCAGTGGCTACAGCAAGTAGCTTATTCCACTACCATCGGTATATATGACTGTCCAGGAGCTAAATCCTGAAAGCTATAGAGCTTGTCCTTGACACTTTCTGTCTACCTTTCAGAACGAGTTCTTGTGTCTCTCTGCTCAGCATCTGTTAGGAAACTTCTGTGCATCTGCCACCTCTGGGATCACAGGTCCTTTCATGTTGCCATTCCTCCCATGTACCTGCCATCTTCAGAAGTTCCCAGTACTTTACATCTTTCCATTCTGTTTTTCCTGTTACTAGCTACTGATCTTGTCTCAGTCCTTGATTAAGGTGCTAATAATAAATCACTGATAACTACATTTATCAACCATTTTCCATGAGTGGGATTCTGTTCTAAGTATTTACATGCAGTGTCTCATTTAATTCTTACAACAATGCTATGAGTAGAACTCTTATTGTGCCTACTTGGAAGTGGAGGATATTGGAGTTCAGATAGGTTAATTTGTTCAATCACCCAGGTGGCTAAGAAAGACCAACATCTAGATCTTTCTAATTTTGGTGTCTATGCTCATGTGCATGTCCACTGGCCCATATTACCCCAGTTGTATTGCTTAGATGTTTCTTTTCTATCAAAGGAAGTAACTTCACAGCAGCTTTTTTGTATGTTTTTAATTAGAAATGATCCCTTCTCAGCGTCTTTAGAACTGTTGTAAAGACCCTACAAGGACAGACAGTAAAAACCCCAGGACTGCTTATTTTTTTTTAAACTCTCTCATTTCTGCCCATTCCTTCTTTCCATTTTCTTACTCAAATTTAGCACAATTTTCTTCTTGCCTTTGGAGTTTTACATGTGGTTCACATGTGATTCCTCATTGTGCCCTGTCTTGACAATTTAAACTTTGAGTACTCCTAAGCATTCTTAATCTTTCTGTGGTATTCATTCTGCTTCTCAATTTTTTCTTCTCTCAATAAGAACTATTTTCCATCTGCCCTCAAAATTTTCTATCTCACCTCTTCATCACTCACTGAGAGGAGGAATGCATTTGCTCTTATACCATTCTTGTGAAGCAGATAGTACCAGTTAGGTTGGCTCCATATGATAGATTAGGAAACTGAGGCTCCAGTTCCTTAAAGTGATACAAAGGATTGCCCAATCTCTTCTCCAATAGGGATGTCCTCCATAGGACTGTTAGTTACAAGCAAAGCAGATTTTGAGAGTGTTTGGGGTAAGTGGGGCTTAAAAATTACACCATTTTCTGGGTGTTTTGCTAAAACACCAAGACTAGAATTGGGTGAACTGGATTAGGGAGGTCTCTAAAAGAGACCTGTAATAGGTCTTAAATCAACTACCTAACTGAAAGAAATTAATTTGATACTTGAGTATCAATCATACATTGTAAAGAAAATCACCTACTACTCTGAGATAAAACCAAGTTTAGACCTTGGTAACTTTTCTTTAAATGATCCTCTTATTTTTGCCTGTACCATGCTAATACTATAATGGAAGAAAATTTAAAGGAAAACACATGGTTAACAATACTTAGAAGTCAGTGCTGTGAAAAATGAGCTATTATGGGGAAGGTCCTACCTTTTTCTCAGTACTTGACTTTACAATATTTCATAAGTAGAAATTCTACTCTCTGGATGTAGGTAAGAGGGAATACAGGGCAGACTGGGTTTAGGGGGAAGGGGGCATCTTTCCTTTTTGTTGAATTATCAGACAGGTCTTTCTGGTTAGATTTCCCTATTTAAGATTTTTGTGGAATTCTCTCTGTACTTTCAATACATGGTGTATGACTTGGCACATGATAGAGACTGTCTACATGAGTAAGTGGATTTGGACAACTGTTTTGTTTTGACTGACTTGTTCTGGTTATTCAACATGCTAGCCTATGCTGAACTTATCAGAGACTCCCTGGAGCCAGTATTGCCCATGCTGTAGATGAAGTAAACCACTGCATGTGGTGTAGAAATTATTGTGATTTAAATAGTTGTTCATATATTGAAGCAAGCATTGGTTTTAGTGAACCTGGGCTGCCATAACAAAATACTGGGGTTTGACAACAGGATTTTATATCTTATAGTTCTGGAGGCTGGGAAGTACAAGGTCAAGGTACTGACCAATTCAGTTGTCTGATGAAGGTTCTCTCCCTGACTTGCAGAAAGCCTCTTTCTTGCTACATCCTCACATGCTGCGGGAGGGAAGCAGGTTCTCTGGTGTCTTTCTTCTGAGTGCTCTAATCTCATCATGAGGGTTCTACCTTCATGATCTCATCTAATCTTAGTTATCACCCAATAGCCCTATCTCCAAATACCATTATATTGGGAGTTAGGGCTTCAATATATGAATTCAAGGGGACAAAATTCAGTCTATAGCAGTCTCTAATAGAATGAACTGTGAAACTCATGTTTATATGTTACAATAAAATGTGAGATGGTAATGAAATTCCAGTCTTGCAACAAATCACTTTGAGCTATATCTCTGACCTCCTGGAGTATATTCCCATTGTCTTCTGTCTGGAGGTGCTTGAGGTGAACTTTAAGAACTGCCAGAGTGGTGGAAATTGCTCCAATAGAAGTGGTGCTTCTTAGAGATCTGTTCTGCAGAAGCCTTAAGCTCTGTGAAGCTGTTAGGAATACTCTATACACAGATGTCAATGAAGATCTGACAGGAAATTTTGGCAACTGTGAGTAGGCAGTGGGCATGATAAAGTGGGGAAGAGGAGAGTATTGAGGGTGAAGAAAGGGAAGAACGTAAGAGTTGGACCCTTGACTACTCTCTTGCCCAATTTCATTTTGTTGAGGGGAAGATCAGCCTTCCTAGGACCTCTTTCCCCATTTGATTCCCTGTGTATTTCATAGGCTATTGGCTGTACTTCTAAAATGGTTCTCAGATGAGCTCTAAGGAAACAGGTATCACTGGATACCATTTCTGGAGGTGGGGATAGGGAACATTGGATCAAACTCCTGATGCAATAACCTCATTTAAACTTTATACAAAGTAGATATGTGAATGGCCACCCCTATAAGTCCCTTAGGACAAAATCACTGAGGACAAGCCCCCCGACTATTACCACATTCAGAAAGGAGAATCTAAGGAGTGTATACTCCTTAAGTAGAATTTTCTACCCATTAATATATTGAGGATTTCCTGAGCTCTCTTTTAAAACCTTCCTTGCAGGTGCTCTGGCCTGCCTCCTAACTCATCCTCTTTCCTGGATTTTCTCCACAATTTTCCTGTGCACTGCCTTTTGTCCCTTTGTTCCTTTAACTTGCACAAAACTCTTCTCCTCTGCTACCCCTGCTTATTCAGAAAGGTCTCACTCACCTCAGAATGTCTGCTCTGATATTCTCAACTCAAGCCACTATTTCTAGTTAATTTGCTCAGTAAAAATGATTGACATTGGACATGTGGCACATTATCCACAACTACCACTGTTAGTTTACTTTAATGAACTATTTCTTCTATAAATATCTACTCATTCTCTTGGCAATAATATTAGCATTAGAAACAATGGCCAGTGTATTGAACACCTGTATTGTTACCTTTCTTTCCACATTTAATCATGCAAAATACCTTGAGTGTCAGGTATTGATATTCCAATTTTGGAGCTGAGGAAATCAAGGTTCAGATAGATGAGTGGTTTGCTGAAGATTTCTTCTAGTAAGAATCATCTACTCTAAATTATCTCTGCTGCTAGCTTGTTACACAATCATTCTCAGTACTTAATTAAAATATTTATATTCCCAAAATAGGTAATCTATTAGTGTTTCCAGATAGTAAAGTGTAGTAGTTAAAAGAATAGGTCATGGCATTGGACAGAATTGGGTTTGAATAATGGCTATACTGAGTGACCTTGGAAAAGTCATTTCAACTCTCTGGATCTGTTTCCTTTATCTGTAAAATGAGGATGATAATTCCCATGTACCAGAGTTATTATAAGAACTAAATGAGATGGTATCTGTAAAGTGCTAACAGATAAATGACAGCTTGTCATTAATAATCTAAGAGTCAGATTGAAAGTGATACAGATCCTGCTAAATAAGGAGCAGAACTTGACTTTCAGCTGTAGAAGAAGTTAATGTATTTTGGAGAAAATACATCAGGACTCCTGGGAGAACTTTGGAAAGATTTTACATTAAAAGAGTTCATTCCTTTAAGGAATACAGAAGTAGATTTAGAAAGCAATTTGAGCTAGTTTACGAAGTCTTGCTCTATAATTTGAATAACGCCTATCGTTTCACAATGTTATGTGAAGGAACACAAGTCCCACATACAAATTGATCGAAGAGCAGTTGAAATCTTCACTACAATCTCTAGAATGCCAAAGACAATATGGTTGGCTCTCTGTATTTACAGATTTGACCTGAACTACAGATCAAAAATATTAGGAACACTTTGAATCTGCATTAAACAAATATAAATTTTCTTGTCATTATTACCTAATCAATACAGTTTAGCCTCTATTTACATAGCATTTACATTGAATCAGGTGTTACAAGTAATCTAGAGATGATTTGAAGTATATGGAGGATGTACATGTGCAAATGCTACATCATTTTACATAAGAGACTCGACTATTCACTACTGGTATTAGATATTCAAGAGAGTTCCTGGAACCAATTCCTCCAAGGATACCATGGATGACTGTATATTACCAGCAACAGAAAGAAATCTTCAAAATCTCTTTTCCAATTCCCTGTGTTCTCTGAGGATATTTCATACACCAAAGGTGGGTTTTGTTTCTGCCCAACTCTGCTCCCTGAACCTTTCTCACAAATAGAGCCTCTGGAGATTCTCCTTTCTTTTCTCCATCCCACTTTTCTTCCCTAGACCAGCTCTTTATTTTGAGCATCCACTTACCTGTGTTCTACATCAAAAAGGAGAATTGGGAACATGCTCTAGGCAGCCTGACCACTGTCATGGAGTATTATTGTGTGTGTGTGTGTGTGTGTGTGTGTGTGTGTGTGTGTGTGTGTGACTTGGAATGGGGGTAGATTGCAATCAGTTATCATTTAATGACTTTCCTATATTTGGAGCAATTTAACTCAATTGAAATTTTATATTTACCCCAAATATGATTGTTTTAGCTAAAAAGTACTCTTTAAAATTTCTCTTTTAGGTAGGAGTTTAGCAATTCATAGATGTAATATCAGTTTGGGGAATTTTTTCTATTGTAACTGTTTTTTTTTTCAGAAAAAAACATAATTAAATGATACAATTCAATAAAAATCCCTCAAATTCAATGTCTAGGGTTGTGGTGGTTGGGGGATGTAATAAGATGGAATGTAACTGGTGAGATGTTTGGAAACCTCTGTTGTGTGGTGCTTCATATCACACACATTATCTTATTTAGTTCTCACAACATCCTTTGAGGTACATCCCATTATCTCCACTCTAACATGAGGAAACTGGAACTTTACAGAAGTGAAGTATCTTTCCTAATGTTATTCAGCTGACAATGGTTGAAATCAGGGCTTGGTCTAAAGATGATGTGTGACTCCGAAGTGACAAAGGAAATTAAGTTGTCCAAACAGTCTGTTCTCTCTCTCTCTCTCTCTCTCTCTCTCTCTCTCTCTCTCTCTCTCTCTCTCTCTCTCTCTGTATGTCTGTCTGTCTCTTTCACAGATGATGCTGCTCTGGCAAGGATAGAGTAAGGGGAGGAGCAATTAATGGTTCTTAGGATCCAGCAAAATTCACTCAGATAACAACACCATAAAAATGGATGTCATTTGAGAAAAAGGTAGAGAGGATGAGTAGCTGAATATTCTTGACATGGAATTTTGAGGGGAAAGAATCAAAAGAAAGTGGACAAATTTTAAATGTCTCCCATATACCCAACACAACAATATATGTAAAGCTTAGACTATACTAATAGCTTCTCTACACAGTGCCTAACCCTCACAATAGTGCCATGAGAAAACTATGTTCATCATCATTTTACAGGTTTTCATTAAATTCTCCAGACATACAAATGCTAGTTACATGCCTAGCACAGGCTGGTGTGAAGAAACAGAACCAAGGAAATAAGATAATTTACTACTCCATGATTTAAAATCCACCATCTAGCACAGTAAACACACTGCGAGTGGGTGTTAAAATTTGGAAAATGGAATAAAACTGATCAAGCAATTTCTGTTGCTCACTTTCCTAGAGTTAAGTGCCACTCCCTGTGTATACCATATATAATTCTAGTGATGAGAATTTTTGGTCCTGGTTGGTAAGAGCTTCTCATCTCCCTTTACTTTGCAAAGAGGTGAAGATAAATACTTTGAAACAACAGAAATGTGGGCACCAATAAAATGAGCAGAAAAGCCAAAGAAGTAGATGATGCAGCAGTGATGAGAAAGGAGATCTCGATAAAGGCTACATGAAGGACTTTTCAGACTGTTTTTTACTGAGAAAATGATAGACCACATCTGTTAGAAATTGTATTAGTGTCTGCAACTAGAAAAATTATAAATGTAAAACTATCTAAATGATACAGTTAGACTGCAACTTTTCCCTACTTCCATGTTATGGTTTGCATGTGAGGTGTCCACCAAAAGCTCATGTGTGAAACAATGAGAGGGTTCAGAGGGGAAATGATTGGGTTGTGAGACCCTTAACCCAATCAATGAATTAATCCCCCTGACGGGATTAACTGAGTGGTAACTGAAGGCAGGTAGGGTGTGGCTGGAGGAGGTGGGTCACTGGGGACTCTTGGGGTTTATATTTTGTCCTTGTTAGAAGAGCTGTCTCCCTCTCTTTGCTTCTTGGTGCAATGTCCTTCACCACTTTCCTTCACCACACTATTCTACCATGATATTCTACCTCATCTCAAGCCCCAAGAAATGGAGCCATCTGTCTATGGACTGAGACTTCTGAAACTGTGAGCCCCCAAATAAACTTTTCCTCTTGAAAATTGTTCTTGTGAGGTCTTTTGGTCATGTCAGCGAAAAATCTGACTAAACATTCTATATCTGTTTTCTTATTGGAATCTCAGAGACCATTCTTTTCTCTTCCTCATTAATGTGCTCTTTAAAAACACCCCTGAGGAACCTGTCACACCAGCCCTACTTTTCTAACATTCACCTACAAAATTTTAGGCTTTCTCAAGCTCTTCTACTTTTCCATGCACACTCTCTGACCAAGCCCCTCTGAATGATCTTGAAATACAGGAGACTCTGTTTCCTCTGTCTTCTTTCTATGTGCTCAGAACCTTAATTCCAAGCCCTAAGATTCTGTGCGCTACAACTTTAACCCAATTCCTTCATATTGTAAACCTGGGAAGTTGTAAAACAATCATAGACTGTCATTGGCTATTACAGATTGCATCTAGGGTGTCTCTCAAAGGTTCATGTGTTGAAGGCTAGGTCTCCAGCAGGTGGGGATATTGAGAAGTGGGAGAAACTTCAGGAAGTAGGTCATAGTTGGAGGACATAGGTGACTGGGGGCATGCCTTTAAAGGATTATATTTTGTCCCCCAGCTTCTTCCTCTTGTGTGCTTTCTCTTTGCTTCCTGAGCGTCATGAGGTGAATCGTTTTGCTCTCCTGGAAGATATTAACAGAGAAAGCAGAAGAAGCCTTACATTGCTGTGGAGGGAGAGCTCCTGAAGTTGGCAGGGCATGGGGATAAATTATGGAGGAGAGTTCTATCTCTAGTAACCAAGTGGCAAGGAGTTCGATTTGGGAATGGTAGAAAGTAGGTCCAGACATCACCTCCAAAAATGCTGAAGAAGGAGGTATTAGGGAAGATGACTAGGTGGAGTGATCTGATCTGTAAAGGATGTCCATGGTTATACTGTTGATTCAGGAGCTCTCAGATTTTTCCACCAAAGTAACCCTAAGGGCAGAACCAATAACTTCCCTGATCCACTCCCACTTGTACTGTCCACAAGATTGGAAACATGGTTCAAAGCCAGCCACAAGCAGAACATTTATTTGAAATCCACTGTTTTCTTTTAAAAATTCATGCGAATCTGGAATTCTACCTCTTGTTTATTTCATGTTAATTTTATTACCCTTTAGCCTCCTTCCTGCTTCCCATATTTCTTACAGAATATGCAACCATACTCATGTTTTTGTGTTTCATGTAAAATATATTATTCAAAAATATGTTTCATGTGCATCCATTTTTAATTTATGGGAATGGCATTTATTACATATCTTCTTTCAGATTTTCCATTTTTCCTCTTAACACTATGTATATAAGAACCACCCATGCTCTTTGTATACATCTATCCTGACGCTACACTGAGGCAGTACACTCTAGCATGTATATCCACTACATTTTACCCATCTACTCCTCCTGCGATGGGCACCCAGATGGCAAACAACTGTCTGCCTCCTCAGGCAGAGATGCAGGGAACATCTTTCAACATATCCCTGTATGAACCCATGCACAAATCTCCTTGGAATGTATGCCAGGAAGATAATTGCTGGGCCATACACTGTGCTTTCCTCATGGGACTAAGTCATGCCAGATTGCTCTCTGGAATGGCTATACCAACTCTGACTTCCACCAGCAGTGAAAAGTTTGTTACTCTTTTCCCTCATCCCTATCAACCCTTGGCAGTATCCAAATTTCTTTCTTTCCTTTTGCTAGTGTGCAAGGTATAAAGTGTTACCCAGTGAATATTTTAATTGGCATGTCTCTAATTATGAACAATTCATGTTTATTTTAAATGACCAATCTGTAGTCAAGTTGATGTAACAAGAACCAACAAAGTTCAAATTAATTCTGTTGTTTTGTATTTTCCTACACGTCTAATTTGTTTCTTAAGTTAGGTATGTATCATTTTGAGCAATGTATTTAATAGCTGTATGATTTTAGGAAAGTTGCTTTCCTCCTCGGGATCTCCATGTCTTCCTCTATAAAGCAGGGTTGAACTAGATATCTCTAAAGGAACTTCAGGGCTTAACATTTTGGTATTCAAATAATGTTATCTTGAGTCACAAAACACTGTGGTACCCCTTCTGTATTAAACCCTCTTTTAAACGACAAAAAATCCATTCTGTTCATTTTTCTATGTTGTAGCAATTTACTCTCCACTAACAGTTCACATCCTTTCCTCCCATTTCTTCCAACCAGAGAAGTAAACTGTCTTTTTACACTCTCCCTAGCATGTGAACAGAATGCTACCAATTTGTTCCTGCTGTTCTTTAGTCTCCTGCACAGCATTTGCCCAAATTACAGACCTATCAAAGTTCTGTGTCCCCAGTCAGAACAAGGGGAAGATTAAAAGATAAACTTGAGCTCAACCACATGCCGTTGTAAATATGAAATTCAAATGGGGCTAATAATATGACATTATAGTCTGACAGTCACATGGTACTCATCATTATTTGCACCAAATAAAAGCTATTTATGCCTATTTTTGTGGAGAGTGAGGAGAAACAAGTAATTTCTAAGCCTTCCCTGATTCAGACTGTAAGAAACTAAAAGAACTAAACAAAATCCCTTTAAAATTCAGTAATGATAAATTAGGTTGAACCACATGAAATTATAGTTTTTGTAGATAAAAGCAGTCAAACACCAGCAAGTTAATATAGTTCAAACTAATAGATATGACATAGCTAAACAGTCCCTGAAAAATTCCAAAGTGGTAATTATTGATGACTTCATTATTTCTACTCTTGTCTTTCCAAATAGGAATGACATGTATTCTTTGCCTCTTATTGGGGTTTGCAGGGACAGTGCTACTGTCTTTATGTCTAATGATTGGGTTGGGAGTGTAGCTCAGTGGCATAGCACCTGCCTAGCTCATGTGAGGTCCTAGGTTTGATCCCCAGAAACATAAACAAAATTCTCCTCAATGTTGCATGATAGGTGTAAAAGAAAAACCACCCTTTCCCTAGATAGTTTAACCATAGGTTTTTCCCTTAGTATTTTGAGTATTATCAGTCCATGCTGCTCACCATGACTCCGTCACCTCTACCTATGCTATTGAGTGAATCAAATATGATGATGTCAGGTAAATCTGAGTGTCTGCTTTGAAATATCTACTTTTAAATCTGAAAGATATGTAACAAATACCATTCCCAGGAATGCATAAAGAATGAGAAAGAGTTACTATTCACTATGTGTCAGAGGTGGCGCTCAACATTTTAAATATACCATCTGATATAATCTGCTCAGCTGTATGAGAAAGGTGCTTTTATATCCATCTTATAATTAAGGAGGCTGAGGCACAGTGGTTAAATAACTTACTAAAGGTCACACAGCTAGTAAGTTGTAGAATTGGAACTCCAAGATCTATCTAGCTCCAGAGCTCATGATCCTTTAAATGCTTCCTTCTTCTTAACAGTATTAAACAATTTTCAACTATTTTTTGAATGTTGCTTCAACAATAACATAGGAAGCTGCTTCAGGGCAAGAGCTCTTGTATCTGAATCAGCTGATTATTTGTGTTGTATTAGTCAGCATTCCACCACTGTAACAAAATGCCTGATGAGAACAACTTAAAAGAAGGAAAGATTTATTTTGGCTCACAGTATCAGAAGTTTCAATCCATGGTCAACTGTCTACATTGCTTTTAGGCCTGTGGCAAGATGGAAAAATCATGACAGGGAGGATATGGCAGAGCAAAGCTGCTCACCTTGTAAAAACCAAGAAGCAGAGGCAAACAAAGGAAGGACTAGAAAGAAGATTTACCCTTCAAGGACACAACTTTGGTAACCCACCCCTGCCAACCAGGTCCCACCTCCCAAGTTTTCATCACCTCCCAATAGCTCCAGATTCTGGTGACCAAGCCTTTAGCACATGACTTTTGAGGGACATTTTGGATCGAAACCATAACTCATTGCAATTACAGAGAGCATACATTTTAGAAATCTTTATTAGGTACTTGTGTGTATGAAGCAAAATGTCATCAACCAAACCACTGCAAATGATTTTAATTGAAAAATACCTTTTGGACTTTATATCCATTGCTCCCCTCCAGGTTACTTTCTGCCAGGTATGCCAGAACCTCACAGTCTTTCTCAATCCTATATCTCAGAGACTTAGAACTTGCTCTTCTGTCTATCTGAAACATTCTTCCCCTCAGGTCAAATGTCAACTCATTAGCGAGACCTTTCTTAACCATAATGATTCAATATAGAATTCCCTTTCACTTCCTACCCTTTATCCTTTTTAATTTTTCTCCATTGCACCTATCATCATCAGATTTATAAAATTTCTATTTTGTTCATGTATTCCCAGCTATCTAGAACAGCTCTGGCACATAGTAGGTTCTGAATATATTTCTTAGATGAATAGGCAAGTAATTTTCATGGTTGAAGGATATTACATGTGCTCATGTTAATTATATCACCATAATTTTGATGATTGAAAAAAGTATGATTATTAAATTATATTATTAATAATAATGTCAAATAGCTTTTATTAAAAGATATTTTCCTTACTGAAATACTTATACTTCAACTTGTTATTCTTTATATAATTTATCAGCCTCTCAAAGCACTTGAAATACATTGTGAAATTTTTATAGATCATGGGATCTTCAACCCCAAACCCAATTCAGACACTATTGCCTTAATTATTTTTTATAAAAAGTGTGATTTTTCATATCTACAAAAGGCTTTTCCTTCAGAAATATTCAAGCCCTAGGTTATTGATTACTGACAGCCAGATTTCATAACAGCCTATAAATAGGAGACTGAATGAACTTAATACACCTATAATCAACCCAAGAGCAAGAGATGAAAGAGAGCAAACACTCTGGTTCTTTTTGGTTATTTCAAGGTCAGCGCCCTAGACCAACACTGAGATTTTCTACATAGGAGCTCAGTGAAAGCATACTGCAGTCTTGGGTTGTACTAGGCATGCATGGGACCTGTATGTGAGATTTTCTTGTGGAACTGAAGATTCAAAAGTACAATTTTGTAGCCAGATGCAACCTTTGTAGACTACATGATTTTTAATGTCTTTTTGTCCCCATAAATAATAACGAATATGGAGGTTCTAGACATAACTTGCTAAATGGCAAGTACCTGTCATTTAGTTAGAAAATGGATCCCCTTTTTCACTCTCTCCCTTGCTTCCTTTTTCTTTTTCTTATTGGAAAAACTATTCAAAGTCTTAGCAGCATAGACAAAGTTAGTGGACATACTAACGTAACTGAACATTGTGACTTTCCCGTTGTGTGTAAAGACCTCCCTGTAGTAACAGAAAGGTTAAATAGCAAAACTCCATTTAGCTTTTATATATTTATTTTTTATTGAATTATACTTTATGTAAAATAAAATGAATTTTAGATGTACAGTTATATATGTTTTGAAATGTACATATCCAGATAACTGCCACCTTAATTAAGACATGAAATATTCCCATCACCCCAATGAATTTATTTGGTGCTTCTTTTCATCCAATTCTTTCCACCACCTGGGCATTTACCAATTAAAATTTAAACAGCATATAGTCTTTTGTGTCTTTTTTCTTTTAGTTGGCATTATGTCTTTGGAATCTATCCATATCATGTATATCTCTAATTTGTTCCTTTTTATTGCTGAAAAGCATTCCTTTATATGGGAACAATTGCAAATTACAACATGTGGCATTTTATGTCTAGTTTTGCTCACTGATAAGTTCTTCGTAGAGATGAAGAACCAAAATAAATAGAATTGAAACCTGAGGAAAGAACTTGGGATTTCAAAATAGGAGAGAAGTAGTATGTGCTAGGATTCTGGTAGCAGCCAAAGTGGACTATTTTGTCACCAAAAGAGTGATTTCTAGGGACCCTAAAATTGGAGCATTTGCTGAGTTGGAATGAGGGTTACAAGAAATGATCTGCATAATTTAGGAATATAGTATAGTTGCCATTAAAGGATAAGGTTGTTGTGCTATATTTTTCTTGGAAGAACTGGTCTCGATCCCTCTGTCTTGTAATTGTTATTAGTGAGCTTCTTGTTCTGCTGAACATTCTTGCATGTCTTGAGTTTTGATTTATGGTTCTTGAGCCAAACCTGCAATACTGTTGGATGAATAACATTTTTTGAGGCTTTTTTTTTTTTTCCTAGAGGCTGGGGATCGAGTGCGGGTTCTTAATGATCAAGCCATTCAAATCTTTTAGTTGTTACTGAGTGAACATAATTTGTTTCCTTCGTGACTTCTTCTGGTGCTTGCCTTTGGGAAAGTCCTCTAAGCCCAAAATCTAATCTAGATGCCTTTCTATGCTTGAGTCCAGGGGCTAAAAGCAAACAAAACTTTACAAAAATTATTAACTAATTTGCTTTCTGGAGATCAAAATGGGATCTTGGAAAGATTAAAGTGATTCATGATAGCAGTAGAGAAAAAGAAACAGTGAGGTGGTTAGAGTTGTAGAGTTGCTCAAAGCTATTAATTAAACTGGAATTCAAGTTAAAGGTAAATAGTTCCTTCACTCTGTAGCTAACAAAACTATGGCCTTATTATCTATAAACTAATAATTTTGCTAACTGTAAATTTCAATTATACTATCAAATTCATATTAACATAATTTTCTGTGA
Organism: Sciurus vulgaris; assembly: GCF_902686455.1. Classification (NCBI taxonomy): domain Eukaryota; kingdom Metazoa; phylum Chordata; class Mammalia; order Rodentia; family Sciuridae; genus Sciurus; species Sciurus vulgaris. The sequence continues at coordinate 39,169,344 of NC_136471.1, read as the reverse complement.
CCCTAGTTTTCAAAACCACTGTTATGAATAGGATATGAGGTGTTCCCCAAAGCTGATAAGTGAGACAGTGCAAGAATGGTCAGAGGTGAAATGACTAGATTATGAGAGCTGTAACCAAATAGTAGATTAATTCACAGATACGGATGAACTAGATGAGGATTATAGGCAGGTAGAGTGTGGCTGGAGGAGGTAGGTCACTGGGGCTGTACCTGTGGGGTATATATTTTGTCCCTGTTGAGTGGAGTGCTCTCTTTACTTCCCAGTTGCCATGTCCTCAGTGGTTTCCCTCCCGACACCCTTCTGCCCTGATGCTCTACCTCACCTCAAGCCCAAAGCTGTGGAGTTGCCTATCTCTGGACAGAGACCTCAGAAACCATGAGCCAAAATAAACATTTCCTTCTTTAAGTTCCTTTGGTTAGGTCTTTAGGTCCCATAAATGCAAAAGCTGTCTAAAACACCCACCCTTCAACCTAGAAGCAATGAAAAATTAAATACCACATGCACTAGTTTAATTGTGTTTAAACCTCCCTGCATATTTAACTGCATAGCAAATAATTTGACTTTTTTTCTAAAAGAGGGAGAAGAGTAGTGGCTTGAGTGCAGCCCAGGGAAGATAATGGGTTATTACAGATTCATTAAACAATAGAGGGAGACTTAGGTAGCTATCAAAATAACATCCACTTCATTGTTCACGTTCAGGGTCCTGGGTTTCTAAGAACTGCTTGGAGGTATTTGTTTCCTCCTATGCTGAGCAACCATTTACTAGATGGTATTTTATCAGGTGTGTACTCACAAATTGAATAGGAAAACTTCCCTAGGTATAATTTTTTTAAAGTGACTAGTAGACTTTGTCATTCACCTGATTTGTCTGAAGTTCCTGCCTACATCACAGCATTTTTATTAAAATAGAGAGGAAACTAACATTTACTGAAAGCCTACAGACTGAAAGGTAATGGGCTAACTGCTTTTATACATGATACCTCATTTAATCTTGTAATAACCCTAGGAGATATTATTAGATCAATTTGGGATGAGGAAACCAATAGATAGATTGGTAATTTGGCTGGGCATATGTATGGTTCCACAGGACTGCTGAGTAGTTTGAAACCGTATATTACACAGCTACAAAAATGTAACTTTTCCCAACTAAGTAAGAGTTTTGTGGCATTTACAGTGATGAAATAGATCTTAAGTTTGCTAGGTGAGCCTAAATAAGTTTATTATTGTTCTATGATCCAACTTAATCAAGATCATTCCTCCTAAATTTCTGTTATCTATCAAAGTAAAATAAGGGTATAAACTTTTTATTAGTGACTTTCCTAAGGTTAGACTGTTTTCATTTTATATTTTAAGGGGTATCTTAGAATAATTACGTATACTGCATTTCCTACTACTACTAGAGTACCCTAGATTTCAAAGTAATATTTCTAATTTATATTATCTTTTGAATTAACAAAGTAAAGCACATTTGCCTAAACTTTCTCATTTTACCTTTAATATAATTTATTTATTCATTTCAAATATTATATAAATATGAATTTCTAATTTCTATATAGATGTTATCATTATCTGCAGGTTTATTTTTCTCTTCTCTTTTGGCTTGATTTTCCATTCTTCTTTTCCTTCCATTAGGTAACTCATGATAACACATGCTACCATTAAGATACATCCTTCTCTATTTTTTCATGCTCATACAAATACACATACATACTTTTGAGGATTATGTCATTGCTGTATAAAGTGATTATATTACATATAAATTTTGCATCTTGCTTTTCTAAACCCAAAATGCTTTCTGGAAGCTGGGTGTGGTAGTGCATGCCTCCACAACTTAGGAGACTGAGGCAGAAGAATCAAATGTTCAAGGCCAACCTCAGCAACTTAACTAGACCCTGTCTAAAAATTAAAAATAGAAATGACTGGGGATATATGGTCAGTGGTTAAGAACCCTGAATTCAATTCCTAGTGTTAAACAAACAAAAAACTCCAAAAGAAAAACCAAAACAAAACAAAAATACTCTCTGGAAATGTCTCCAGTCATCTTGGAAAGCACTACTACATTAATTTTTAAAATGTTTTTATTAGTGAATTATAGTTAAACATAATAGTGGAGTTCATTTTGACTTATTCATGCATGAATGAACTATAATTCACTACATTTCAATCTGTAGTATCTCCCTTTTTCCTCCCTCCTCATTCCTATTGTTCCCCTTCCTCTACTCCACTGGCCTTCTTTTCTCTTTATGTATTATTTTTAAAATCAGTACTTTATATATAAAACATAAAGATGGAATTCAGTGTGGCACATTCATCTATGTACGCAGCATAATTAGGTCAATTTCATTCCACAGTTTCTTCCTTTATCCGTTCCTCCTCCATCCCCCTCAACCTTTCTCTACTTCACTGATCTCCCTTCTATTTTTATAGGAACACCTGCACACATTTTCCCCTTAGTTTTGCCTTAGCTTCCATGTATGAGAGGAAGCATTCAATCTTTTACTTTCTGAGTCTGGCTTATTTCACTTAGCATCATGTTCTCCATATATAATATTCTATGAAGTGGATATACTATTATTTATTTAGCCTTCTTCCCATAGAGGAAATTCTTCAGTATTTTCAGGTTTTCAGTTGTTTTTGTCACTATAAAGAATGCTGAAATAAACGTGCTTGTATATATGCTATTATTGCTATGAAATAAGCAACAAGAAATGGGATTGCTGAGTTGTCAATTGTTTTATATCAATAGATGCTTCCAGATCACCTTAAAAAAAGTTGTAAACTTCACATTTCCACCAGCAATATATGGGTGGTATTTTACTTAAACTTAAACTACTAAATACTTAAAGTAGTATTTCATTTTACTTTAATTTTTATTTTCCTGGATGCTAGTGAATCTTTCTATCTGTCTTTTGGATTTACTCTTCTATGAATTAGTTACTCATTACCTTTGTCTATTTATCTGTTAAATTGTCATTTTCCTTCCAATTTAAAAGAACTCTTTGTTTATGCATAGTAACCCTCTATCTTTCATCAGTACTGCACACTTTTATTAATGATATTTTCACTTATGATACATTTTACCATGTGCAAATTTTGAATTATAAATGATCAGATATATCTATCTTTTGTTCTAAAGAATCTAGCTTTCCTAGATTTTTTTCTCATGTGCTCTCTGGTTTATAACATGTAGTATCCTGGATTAATGAAAAGATTTCATTGCATCATTGTTAACATTTCATAGAACTATAATCCAAATATCCTTAATTTAATCTCTTAAACTATATATAGAATGCTGAAGATTTTAGAATATTCACTGGTCATGCATCTATCACTACTACAATCCAGAATATCTTCATCACTTCAAAATAGAAATCCTGAGTCCATTATGAGTGACTCCCTATCACCCTCCATCCCAAGTACTAGCAACTATTAAAGCACATTCTATCTCTATAGATTTGTCTATTATAGAATCATATAATATGTGACTTTTTGTGGTGTCTTTTACTCAGCACAATGTTTTCAAGTTTCATCCATGTTGTAGCATATATCAGAATCACATTACTTTTATGGCCAAATAATATTCCTCTGCATGAATTTTTAAAATCCATTTCATCAATTTATAGATGTTGTATTATTTCTACTTTGAGGTTGTTATGAATAGTGCTGCTATGAATATATGTACACAAATTTTTCTTTTCTTCTTTTTGAGGGATACCAGGGATTAAATTCAGAGGCACTTAACTACTGAGTCACATCCCTAGCCCTATTTTATATTTTATTTAGAGACAGAGTCTTAGGGCCTTGCTTGGGGACTTGCTTTTGCTGAGGCTGGCTTTGAACTCGTGATCCTCCTGACTCAGCCTCCCAAACCACTGGGATTACAGATGTGCATCACTGCAACTGGCTCTGTACACAAGTTTTTCTGTGAACATATGGTTCTCAATTCTATTGAATATATACCTAGGAATGGAATTAGTCATATTGTAACTCTATTTTAACACTTAGAGAACTGCAAAACTGTTTTCCAAAGCAGCTGAACCATTGTCAATTATCATCCGCCAGCAGTATACGAAGTTTCCAATTTTTCCACATCTTAGCCAACACTTGCTATTATCTTTTGGACAGCGAGTGGATTTGATTCACATTTTTCCAATGACAAGTGATGTTGAGCATGTTTTATATGTTTAATGAATATTTCTATATCTTCTTTGTATAAGTATCTATTCAAACCCTTTGTTTAATTGTAATCGTTGTCTTTTGTTGAGTTTAAGAAAGTTTTTATGTATTCTGGATACTAGAAACTTATCCCATTAAAATATTTTTCCCATCTATAAGTTGGGAAGTTATCTTTTCAATTTTCTTTTTGCTTATTGGTACATATTAGCTGTACAAAATAGTGACTTTCATTGTTGCATATTGGTATATGCATAGAACATAATTTGATAAAGTTCTCTCCCCAATACCACCTCTTACCCTTTCCTCCTCTCTCCCCTGATCCCCTTTTTCTACTTTACTGGTCTCCCTTTGGCTTTTATAAGCTTCTTTTGTTTTTCTGTTTTCTCACTAGCTTCCACATGAGAGAAAACATACAGTACATGCATACAGTCTTTCTTAGTCTGTTTCACTTTGTTTAACATGATGCTCTCCAATTCCATCCATTTTCCTATAAATGACATAATGTTGTTCTTCATGACTAAATATATTCCGTTTTGTTTATATACAACTTTCTCATTATCCTCTCATCCTTATGAACACCCTACTCTGTATTCATAACTTGTTATTGTGGATTGTGCTGCTATAAACATTAATGTGCTGGTATCAGTATAGTGTGCTGACTTTAGTTCTTTTGGGTAAATACTAAGGAATGGCATATGGTAATTCTATTTTTAGTTTCTTGAGGAACCTTAGATAGTGGTTGTAGTAGTTTACATTCCTTCCAACAGTATATGAGTTCATTTTCCCTCATCCTCACCAGCATGTATTATTATTTATATTCTTGAAGATTGCCACTCTGACTGGACTGAGATGGAATCTTGGTAAAGTTTTGATTTGTATTTCCTTGATGGCTAAAGAGGTTGAACATTTTTTTTTCATAGAGTTGTTGGCTATTTGCAATTCTTCTTTTGAGAAACTCTGTTTTGATCATTTGCCCATTTACTGATTCTGTTGTGGAATAATTTTTTGTCCTAAGTTTTTTGAGTTCTTTATATATTCTGAATATTAGTCCTCTTTCTGAAGGGTAGCTGGTAAAGATTTTTTTCTCATTCTGTAGATCATGTTTTCATTCTGTTAATTGTTTCCTTTGCTGTGCAGAGGCTTTTAAATTTTATTCCATCCCATTTACTGATTTTTTTTTGTATTATTTTCTGAGCTACAGGAGTCTTATTCAGGAAGTTTATGCCTGTGCCTATGTGTTGGAGTGTTGACCCTATATTTTCTTCTAACAATTATATAGTTTCTGGTCTAAATCCTAGGACTTAGATTCACTTTGACTTTTGTACAGGGAGATAGATGGGGATCTGGGTTCATTCTTCTACATGTGAATATCCAGTTTTCCTAGTACCATTTGTTGAAGAGGCTATCTTTTCTCAAATATGTCTTTTTGGCACCTTTGTCAAAAATCAAATGACTATAGCTATGAGTTTGTCTCTGTGCCTTCTATTTTGGTCTACTTGTCTGTTTTTATTCCAGTACCATGCTGGTTTTGTTACTATGGTTCTATAGTATAGTGAAGTCTCCAGTTTTGCTCATCTTGCTCAGGATTACTTTGGCTATTCTTGGTCTTTTTTTCTTCCATATGAAATTTTAGAATTGTGTTTTCTAGTTATGTAAAGAATATTATTAGTATTTTGATGGAAATTGCACTGAATCTCTAGATTGCTTTGGGTAATATGGTGATTTAACAATATTAATTCTGCCTATCTGTGAGCTTGAGAGATTGTTCCATCTTCTAGTTTCTTCTTCAAATTTTTTTCAGAATTCTGTAACTTTCCTTACTGAGGTCTTTCTCCTCCTTGGTTAGGTACATTCTTAACTATTTATTAAGTTATTGTGAATTAAATTAGTTTTCTGATTTCTTTCTCAGGAGAAGAATTATTGGAGTATTAAAAGTCATTAATTTTGTATGTCAATCTTGCTTCTGGCTGCATTTCTGAATTTGTTCATCAGCTCTAGAATTCTAGAATTGAGTTTTTTGGATCCTCTAAGTATAGGATCATGTCATCAGCAAACAGAGATAATTTAACTTCTACTTTTGCTATTTTATATCCCTTTAATTTCATTCTCTCCCTTGATTTCCCTGGATAAAATTTCAAGTGCTATATTGAATGACAGTGATGACAGTGGACATCCTTGTCTTATTTCTGCTTTTGGGGGAAATTCCTTCAGTTTTTCTCCATTCAGTATCATATTGACTATGGGATTGTCATAGTTAGCTTTTGTTATGTTGAGGTTAGTTCCTTTTATTTCTGATTTCATCAGCTTTCTGAGACTGTAAAAATACCTGAGTTAATCAATTTATAAAACCAAAAGGTTTATTTTGGCTCACAGTTTTGGTTATTTTAGTCGATAATTTATTGGCCATATTGGTAGGCCACAGATCACATCAGGGAGTTCATGGCAGAGCAAACTATTTACTTCATGGTGGCCTGAAAGCAAAAAGTGAAAATAAGACCATTGTCCCATAATCTCTTTTGGGAAATTGAGTTCAGTGACCTAAAATTTCCCACTAAGCCCCACCTCCTAAAGGTTTCCACCACCTCCCAAAAGAGGACCAAGCCTTTAACACATGGGACTTTGGGGGATATTCCAGATCCAAACTCTAATACACATAAATCAGAGATAATATATAAAGAAGTGAATATGGCTATATTCAAATAAAATCTTATTTATAAATGCTAATTTTAGTTTCATATTCTGTTCATGTTATGAAATATTCTTTTGCTATTTTCCAACATTTAAAATGTTAAAATTATTCTTAGCTTACATGTCATATGAAAACAGGTAGCAAATAAGAGTTGATCTGTGAACTGTAGTTTGTCAGTCCCTGATTTAGTATGTTCTTTGTGTATTGAATCCTTATTGAACATTTAAAACATAGCCCCAGTCTGTCTATTCTAATGTATACATGCCAATTCATATCATAAAAGGGAACATCTTTTTTATTTCATTTACAGAATTGAATACATAGAAAAATTTTATGTTTTATTCCAGAAAATGTTTTCTGTAATGCACTTGAATCTCCTTCAGTGCTTATTAAAATTTCATCTGTCCCTTTGAGCAGTTCTGTCTCATTGAGCACATATTCAGTGTATTCTGCCTTACCTTCCTCTCTCTAGCTGCTAGGCACTTGGAGATGGGATTGTCACTTTTTATTGACAGCTCTTTGGGATTCTGGTAGTTGGCATGTCCTGTGTGTCTATAGTCCTACACTGCATGAAAAATGGTATCTATCCCTGTAAGTTAGAAGTATGGAAGTAGAGTGCTGGACTCCTGATGATGATAATGGCAGAATCCTCCATGTGATCTTGTTTTCCTCTTACTCTCCTGCCTCAGGTAGGAAGGACTTGAATCACTTAATCAATTTTGTCTTGGATTTTTAGGTGGTCACATGCAATCTCATGCAAGGCCAGTATTAATCCTCTTCATAGGGATTCATAGGTCTGTAAAAGTCAGGATATAGCAATTTACAGCCTTCACTTAGAGGTTCCCTGATGTGGTCTTCATATACTTATACAGTATACAGGGGAGGGAGAAATTCTCAGTTTTCTCCCCAGGGCTTAACAAAACCTAGAGCCTTTCTTGTGTTCAGCTACCCATGGGCACAAGTATCCATTTAATTTAGGAATAGCAAATAGCTTGTAATTGAGAGTTGAGGGGGAAATGTGTGATATTTAGTTCACCATGTTCTCAGAATCTCGCTCTCTCCAAATTTAATTAACTAGATCAGTTCATTATCAGAACATACATGTTTATTATGCACAGTCTCACACACTCTAAATTTTTCTTTATTTTGCGAACAATTGGAATAATTAAACGTGGCTGACAAAAATTCAATTTGAAGCTGATTAATTGAAGTTGAATTCAAGTAATTCTATGAAATACATTACTTATCCAAACTTATGCTGTAGAATCATCTGTTGACTTTGTTAATTCATTAAATATTATAGGTATTTTCTTTCAGAAATAATCTAGTGCAACCTTATTTCTTTGAAAGATGAGGTAACAGGGGCCTGAAGAGTTTAAATAATGTGTTGCAGCCAAGAATAGAAACCCCACTTCCATGATTCTTCTTGCAATATTCTTTCTACTACACCACCCTAAGAATGAAATGGTCCAACCACTTTAGCTAAATAAATGAACCTAAAACCTCATTTGAAAATTAAGGGCTTATTAGTAATGGTAGGAAAAGGTCAATAGAATTGTCTACCCTATTATAATCTTAGGTTACAAATATAACTCTAAGATGAAGTTCCCATGTGGTGGTTGTATATAATTATAGCTAAAACAACCAATAAAGCAACACATACCCATAAATAAGTTCAAGTATTTAAGAGATATGCTGGAAGCACACAGATACATTTATGACATGACCGCTATCTGAAAAGAACTTTTGTAACATTGACTGTCAATTAAAATAAAAGTAAAAATATGTATATAATGTAAGACTTCATGCTATAAGTAGTATTAGTGTTCTAGATATTAAGAGAAACTGAAAGTAGGAAAAGTGCTCTGTGGGTTGAGGATATTAACACTTCATTGGACCAGTAGGGTCTGAAATAATCCTTGAAGGAAGGATATGGTTCATAGTTATACCCATATAATTGTTGTCTAAACTAAAACACTTTTGAGAGTGAAATGAGGTGCTAATAATAATATTAGTCCAACAGAGTAGAGGACAGGGATAAGGGGAATGAAGGAAGGAAGGGGAAGGGGAAGAACTGGGAAATGAAATAGACCAAATGAAGCTATGTGTATATATGAATAAATCACAATGAAACATGATATTTTGTTTAATTATAATATATTAATTAAAAATTACATCAGTGTAACAGATGCAAATTAAGACTATCCCAGGTAAACAGGGAGAGATGATCTTCATATTTATAAAGACAAGGAGGAGGGTTCAAATCACTTCAAATTAGGGAATGTTTAAAAGAAGAGGCAAAGACAAGAAGGAGCTATCACACTGTCATAGCACAATGCACTACTTACACATTTCTGGTGAGGTTGGTATAAAAAAAAACCTACTGCACTGCCTAGTGTGCAAAAGTATAGCACATATAATTATGTACAGTACATATTACTTTGTAATAAATGACCACATTCATGGAAAAACAATGAGCTAGGTATGTTCTGGATACAGAAAAGATGGTTCAGATAGGGGACAAGTTAGAGGTTTAGAAAGGGTCTTAATTTTTTTTAGGCTAATGAATCTGTAGCCTGGGCCTTTTAACAACTCCTTTGAAATTATCTTTTAAAAATGTCCACAGACTGATGAAAATATAGAAAATAAATATGTCCTGTATACTAAAAAAAAGAAAGGATCCTAAATGGTAAGGCTAAAGAAAGAGCTTGATTTTATTCCATAAAAAACAACCATTGAAAAAATGATTTTCAAAATATTTAGCAAATAGCACATCATGGATGCTCACTGTGAGAAGAATAAAGCCATAAAACTGCATACTAGCTGAATATCAACTGCATATGTATTTTTTTTTGTAGGAGAGTGGGAGCATGACATGATGGAACTGGCATTTTAGAAAAGTGAATGCGGCAGTGGTATGAACAATCAATGAGGAAGAAACAAGAGAAGGGACCAGCAAATTGTTGTTGTTGTTGTACTGGATATTGAATCCAGGGGTACTTTACCATTGAGCTATATTCCCAGTTCTTTTTACTTCTATTTTGAGACAGGGTCCTGCCAAGTTGCTGAGGGTCTTTGTAAATTGCTGGGGCTGACCTCTCACTTGCAATCTTCCTGCCTCAGCCTCCCTCTTCCCTGGGATTACAGATGTGTGCTACCTCACCCAGCATTATAGCAAATGCTTTGTTATGAAAAGCCAGGTAGTAACTTTTTTAGGATGCAAAGGACATATGGTCTCTATTGCAACTACAGAACTCTGCCACTGTTGTACAAAAGTAGTGTTAGTCAATATATAAGCAAATGAGTGTGACCCTGTGCCAATAACTCTTCATTTACAAAAACAAACAACAGGATGAATTTGGCCTGTGTGCTATAGTTTGCTTATCTCTGATCTAGAGATAGACTGGTTAAATACAGTAGGTCATGGCCTTAGACTAGGAAGGTTTATAGTATAGAGAATCAAAAGAAAAGTAAAAACATACATAAAATGCACCTCAAAAATACTATATAGTTATTGTTGTCTTGATAATTTGGGCAGAAGGCCATCTTTAGCAGTCTGAAAGTGTCAAATAATTGAAGACACTTTACCTATGTTATCCAGATCATTTCTCCTCTTTCCTTTCTGCCTATGAACATAGTCCTAGCCTTGAGAAACATGTGCCTTGAACATAACAAAGAGATTGATGTGATTTAAAAACAAACAAGCTCAATCACTTAAACAGATGCCGTATAACCAGTTGAGCTGAAATGTTCACTAAACTGATTTATGAATCCAATGAAGATTATGAAGACCACGCTGTAAACTGAATGAGTCAATATATTCAGAGGGATCATCAAGATAGTAACCAAAATTATCCAGAGAAGACAGATAAAATATCTGAGAAGCTAGGACATTTTTGAAACAAAGACCCAAGGGAGTACTAATGTTATCTTCTTCAGGGGAAAATAGTCTTTTAGGACATTAGGACCAAACAAAAAATCTCTCATAAAGATTTTGCTGTTTTTAGCTCAAGGAGCAAGTAAAAGCATTTTAAACAAGGCTAATTGAGCATTCTGTAACAGGAAATGAACTAAATTAAAAAGAAAACTGATATATGAACTATCTGATGTAGCCAAATGGAGTAGTGGACAAAATGAGATGATATACTTAAAACCTGAATGTGTGCAAAAAATGCAATTGTCAAATGACAGTCTAGTGTGACTCACAGTTATTGATAGAGAAGAGGTGTGACACAGGAGACTCTGACCATAAAAGAAATATATTGATCACCTCTACCCTACCAGTATCCACAGGGCACCTGAAACTGCCCATTAAAAAATTAAAGCATTTGTACTAACTGCAATAAATTACATGAACTGAGAAAAGAATAGAAGTATTAAATCTCCATTCATTTGCCTGACCAAGTAACAAGTTGACTGAGATTATACCAATACAGTACCAGAACTTTGGGTTAGTTTGGTTAGGTCTCTCAAATAGCTGATCTCCATAGTGGGACTGGGGATTGGGAAAACAGATTTCCTTTTTTGTGCTAAAACTCACTATTAAATTGACTGACCACACCATCAATTTGATAATTGGGTAATTTGGTGGCCTCTAAAGACACAATCTGATCTGTATAACTTGCTGTTCTGAGTGCATTGTTTAGGGAAGGACATGACTGAAATTACTAACATCCAAAATAGCTCCCTCATTCCAGTTCCTTATAGGGCATCAAATATATTTTCACCAACAGGAACAAAATGCATGAAAATGACTCAGTTAGTTCATAGCAGCAAATGTAGAGGGTCAGATGAAAACTGAAAGGGGAGGGCCACAAAGGAGTACAGGAAAGGAAGACAGTAAACTTTTGATGTAATTCTTGGCACATTCTCTATGCAAGTAATGTTTCTTTTCCTGTATCCTCCCCACTCCCTCCTGGCCTTGTTAGGTGACAGGCTGATACATTATAGTACACAGTGCCAGTGACTAATAATAGCTTTAATGTATTTCTTTTCTAGAGAGTACTTGCATTTTAAGAGGGGACTCAAGGGGCCTAACATAAAAGAACACATCTCTAAAACAAGTATTTCTTGCACTGGTTAGTTGGAAGGGAATTTAGGGGAAACAAAAGTAAATCTATGAAATGTACCTCAAGTCACTCTGTCTTAGTAGATACCTACTCTGCTTAAATATAAATGCAGTATAGAATAATTGAATTATTATAAAGATCTACCCTACTATAATCAACACTTTTAAAAAAGGGTTGAAAATATCATCTAACTCAACTATTCTGAACTCTGGATGCATATTAGAATCACTTTTTGACATTAAACAATAAGATGACCGGGCCAGGCTAGGTGCTGCAGGCCTGTATTCCCAGCATCTCATGAGGCTGAGGCAGGAGGATCACAAGTTCAGGGCCAGTTTCAGTGACTTATCAGGGCTCTAAGCATTTAGCAAGATCCTGACTCAAAATAAAAAATAAGAAGGGCTGGGGATATGTCTTAGTGGTTAAGTGCCCCTTGGCTCAACCCCATGGTACCAAATAAATAAATGAATAAATAAAATAAGATGTCTGGGACTCACCTCCACAGAGTCTGATTTTATTGATCTGGGATGGGTCCAAGTCATTGGTGTTTTTAGAAACTCTCTACAAGATTTTACAGAGATATTTGAGAATTATCAAACTAATTCTAGACTGTAAGTGATGGAAGATGCTTTACAAGTCATAAAGGCCAATCCCTTCCTTTGTTACAATCTTGCCAACTGATTGTCCACATTTGCTTGAACATCTCCAGGGTAAACCTTCCTCCATGAAGCTGTCCATGTCTAAATGGGATTGTCCTCATCAGTGACAGCCAAGATACTGTTAAGAGAAAGAAAAGAAACTATGCAAATGTCTCTATTTTCTAAGACCACTGAAATGCCCCAAATTCTCAGTAACCAGGACTCAAATTCAGGACTACTCCCAGTACACACACACACACACACACACACACACACACACACACACACGGAAATGGAGAGAGAAAATGACAGAGATTTAGCATCAGGAGTTTCAAAAAGAAAGGTACTTTTATGTCTGTCTATTTAGATTCTGCAGCTGAAACAAGTGTTTCTTCATCAAACCTAACAAGCTCAAATGTCATGCTTCATAGCTAAGGCTAAAGGGATTAGAAGTGGGTAGTGGTTTAGAACAGTGTTTTCCAACCATGACTCTGTAGATGAGCCATTGTTTAAACAGCTTTGTGTCTGCTTTTCCTCCTTTTCTCTCTGTAGTGACAGTAGTTGGTCCTAAATCTCCCAAGACTGATCCTATTTCCCTTCTTATTAACCCTCACTTTTGGGGATCTTAACAGAGAATTTAAATTGCTTATTCTTCTATAGTGGTTTCATCCTTAGTGTGTCCTGTCTCACATGGGCATCATGGTATGTTCTTAAGAATGTTTTCAAATGAGAAAGTTCCCAACGTTTTGAGAAATGCTGGGCTAAGAAAAGTTAGAACTGATTTTTAAAATTTATTTCAGGACATTTCAGATAATTTAATCTGTTAATTATGCATTGTGAATCTCTAAGAGGAAATTGCAGCACTTTCCAACTTCGACTATGATAATCTTTTAAAATGAAGCATCCCAGGACTAGTGTATTGTAGAACATGCTTCAAGATGGATGACCTGGTCATCACTTTAACCTTTATTGAGGAACATCTGTTTGGAAAATAAGGTCAGAGTGGTAGGAAGCTTAGTGCTGAGAAGTGCCTTTTCTATTTGCTTGTGTTTTGCACCCAAACCATTCTTGACTTTTCACTTCATTTATAACCCTTCTTCAACCCCTGTTATGTTTTGATGCTGAATGTCTCTCAAAGGCCCATTGATAAAGTTTTGGTCCCTAGGGTGGCACTGCTAAGAGATGATGGAACCACTAGGAAGTGAGGCCTTGTGGGAGGCCCTTAGGTCAGTAGGAGCATAACCTTTAAATGTTGTGGGACCCTGGTATCTTTTTTTCTTCTACTTCCTGGCTCATGATGTGAGCAGTTTGCTTCTCCATGTGCACCTCTCATGATGAGACACCTTCACTGGAGGCCTGAAGAAAACTGGGCCATTTGGTCTTAAACTGGAGCCTCTAGAACTGTGAGCCAAAAGAACCTTTTCTCTTTATAAGTTAATTGCCTCAGTTATTTTGTTAGAACAGCAGGAAGCTATCTAGTACATCCCTTCTAGCTAAAATTGCTCTCTACCCTGTCTTCTTTGAACTCCTATATGCTCACTGACTAAGGTGCTCTAGTTCTAAATGCTGGGTAATGAGTGTCTTTTCCTCTCTAATTGTTTCATTTTTCTTTAAGAAATAAGTTCTTTTAGGGAACAGTGGCACATTCTTCATTTATGTGTTCCTGGTAACCAGCCCAGCACTGGCATTAATGATTTAAAAAAAAAATTATTAGATACTATTTATTGAAAATATACCAGGTTTGAAAGTAAGCTTTTTGGATGGTAAAGTCACATCATTATAATTCATATAATCAAACTTTGCTATTAACCTAGATTTTAACACTTCAACAAACTTAACTATCCTTACCAAAACACCCACCTCATTCAGTAAATATTTGTATGAGTTGAACCATACCAAAGTGCTCTCATTTTTGACCCATCTAACTGTCAATATATATTTTTATTAGGTTTTGAAAAAAATGTCAATTTCTATTTTTATTTGGTTTTTAAAAAAAACTTACCATGCAAAGGGTAGTCTGTTTATAAGCCACCCTCATCCCAGCCTCCTACACTTCTCTTCTATTGTTTGCTTGTTATTGTTGATCACTCCAGGAATGATGATCTGAGTCCTGTTATTCTCAATTAGCAAGTACAGGTTTTCTGGTGGTCACCCGTCAGAACTCTAAGGACACCCTAGACACTATTCATTGAGTGCAATCCTTGGACTGTAGAGAGTTCTTACTGAACTCTTCTTTGCATCACTAAAACAGCTTATATCCAAACACCTCTCCTGGGACTGCTTGTCACATTATTGTGTTAAACTGCTTCTTGACCTAGATCCTCAGTTCCTGTGCTCAGTCCAATTTTGTTTCCCAACTATTTGTTTATCTCTGCCTTAAATTCCTGACCCAGATCTATGTTCGTACACTATGACTCTATGTTTTCCTCCTGCTTACATTTAGCTTTCTGGGCATTGATCCTTGACTTATAACTCTACCTATATCAGAGCTTCAATTAATCTGGACCTGTCTGAGTATTGCCCTCAGCCACTTACTAGAATTGGAATCTTTGACTATGGCCTTTCTCTTTCATCTGATCCCTTGACTAGTGTTATCCTTATGACTTACTTTGGTGAATCAAGTCTCCCCCAACGGGCCTTTAGTCAGATTATTAGCCACAGGCACACCAGTTCAATTTGGTCATAGGTCCTGATTCTTCTCAACTTATCTTACTTTTTAAGGAGTATTGACCTGAGAATGACAGTTGTTTGAAAGCAAGACAGTTTTGTGAAGTTTTCAATATAACATTTTGTATAAAGATATTTAATTAAATATAGAAAAATTAAAGATCCAAAATCACATGTACAGCATTTTTCTGTTTAAAAAATGTGTGTAGCGCATGCACACACACACACTTGCATAGAAAAAAAATGGCTGAACAACTATTTATAAAAATGTTGACAGAGGTCTTAATGGGGTGATTGGTTAATTTTCCTTTTTTCTCTGTTTTCCAAATAATCTATTGTGAGTATATTGTTTTTGTAATAAAATGTTATTTTTAAACAAAAATTTCTAACAAGAATTATAGCTATAATCATAATCTTAGAAGTTCCATCACTGTAGTCAAAGACATAGTCCCCCTATCTATAAGCTCCTTTTGTTGCCTAGCATGCATCAGCCTATGAATCTCTTCAACTTCTTCTGTGAGTACATTTTTTTCCCCTGAGACAGTGGCAAGGAGCCAATGAATAATGATGGAAAGATATACAGAAAGCGGGAAAATGTAGCAATGGACTCAAATGCTATTTTTTCTGTGGAAACAGGTGACACTGTTGTGACCCCCTCTTCTAATGGAAGGAGAAATGTGACATAAAAGTGCTTAATATTACAGCCTTAAGAATACCTGTGGTTCAGGGGGTGAAAATATCTCCCTATAATATGAAATAGATTGGTATCCTGTCTTAAGCAGCAGACATCATTCATTTGGCAAGCACAATAAAAAAGTGGGCTTAATGAACACTATTTATATGTGAAAAAAATCTGAAATATGCTTTCAAGAGGTCCTATAGGGAGAAGCTATAGTCAGGAGACACAAGACATAAACCCATGTAAGGGTCATATATTAGAAGTAGCCAGCAAGGCATAATGGAAGTCAAAATGCTTTGTGAGCATGAGAAACTATACAGACTCAAGGGAGTTGCTACTAGTATTTTTAAGTACAGTGGTTCTTACAAACTTCAGTGGACACCTGGAAGGTGGGAAACATTCAGGTTCCCAGACTTCCTTCTCAGAAATTACTCTTCAGAAGGGTTGAAGTAAAATGCAGCAGCCTATATTTGGGTGATATCTGTGCTTGTGATCTGAGGACTACACTCAGAGAAACAGTGGTATAGTAGTTAAAAACCTGGAAGCTAGAGACAGATAAAAACATACTTGAGTCCTGTCTCAGTCATATACTAGTTATGTGACTTTGAACAAGTTACTCAAATGCTCTGACCTTGTTTCTTCATCTTCAAATAGGAATAAAAAGGACCTATTTCATAGGGACGTGATGAGGACAGATTATTCATGAAAAACATCAATTACAAAAAAGCACTCGGCAAATTTTTACTATCACAACCATGATTATCATCATCAAAGCATATGCTCCCTGTCAACAAGGTGGCAAATATGTTGTATGCTTTAGGAAATGGAGGAGGGGAAAGGTCACTTCTTCCTTCCAGAAAGGTCAAGAAATTCTTCACCAGGAAGGAGTAACTTGAACTGAGATTGGAAAGAATAGGAAAGATTTGGCCAAATGAGGATAAGAGAAAATACACAAGGAGAGTGTAGAAGTCAGACTTGGCCTACTCCCTAGATTTTCCAAGGCTTATGTTGGGAGAACATGGTCCAGATCATTCTAGACACTGTTAAAGAAAAACCTTTTGTAAATCTGCAACTGAGGTAAGGAGAATAAATATTCTGAGTCCTTCTAACTCCTTTGACAGGAATTGTCTCTAGGACAAATTGTAATATTTAGGAAGGACTGAAAGTAAAATTCTGTGCTATGTAACTGGGTGGCTCACTACTCATCAAATAAAAAGCCACATCATCTGACCTCCATTGAGATAGCTCCAACCTAATGGAAGAACTGACTCCTGGCTGTTCTGCTAACCTGTTGCAAGACTTTTGGACAGCTCCTCAAGCATTCTTCAAACTATTTCCTCAACTTCATGCTGTCTCTAATATTTTTCATAACCTTGTACTTTTAGGTTCACAGGATTGGCATCCAAGAGATTCTTTCCTCCCCTAATTACTTCCCCACAATTAAGGTAATTGTGGCAGCAATCCCTTTGTTCACACAGCTCATGCATTAAATTCTAAGCCAAATATTTTATATGATATACAGATAGGAACAAGAAAATGTTTTCAGACATTTACTTTTGATCAAGCTATAACTTTCTTGCATTCTAAATATGATGTTACAGAGAAGATATAAATAATCAATGCCTAGGGACATTTGGTATGTATCTGGTATTAACCAGGTTTTAAAAATCCTGACTTTGTTTTTATTAAATCATTCTCTCATTATACATGAATTCACAATTAATTCAGGTGCTAGGATTTTGTTAGTTGATTTCTGGTTGATTCATTTAGCAGTTCAAGTTTCTCTTCCTACCTTCATGATATTATGATTTGTATATGAAGTGTTCCCCAAAAGCTCAGGTGAGACAATACAGGGATGTTCAGAGGTGAAATGATTAGATTATGAGAGTTGCAACCTCATCAGCAGATTAATCCATTTGATGGAGTAATAATTTGAATGGATAACTGGGTGGAAATGGTAGGCAGGTATGGTGTGACTGGAGGATGTAGGTCACTAAAGACATGCCCTCAGGGATCATATCTTATCCCCCTGTCTACTACTTCTCTCTTTGTCTATGTTTTCTGGCCACCATGAACTGAGTAGCTTTCCTCCACCATGCCTTTAGTCATGATGTTGTGTGCATCACCTCAGGCCCAGAGCAATGGAGTTGCCCAACTGCAGACTAAGCCTTTTTCAAGGACTAAGATTATGTGAATGATTTCAAAGGAAATCATTTCAAAGGTGGAAACTCATATCTACTATATGTGTTATCTGTGACTATGTGAGAAATAAAAGGTTGCATAGTTTGGTGACAGAATACCCAGTTCAAGCAAGTTAATCAAGAATGGTGAATATATCAAGTCACATATAGTTTCAGGAGTATGACTGACTAGAGCAAACAATTCAAATGATATTCTTAGGAATCTCTGTCTCTCAGCTCTGCTTTCCTTTGTGCTGAAAGCCATTCCCTGTGAAGTAATAGAGAAGAAATTCTGGATTTCTAAACTTACATTCTACTACCTTAACAAATCTAACAAAAATAGGTTCCTTGTCTGTAAAACTCCCATAAGTGTCCCCAAATTTTATTTTATTCAACTGATTGGATCATCTGCTTACTCCCAAGATAATCACTGTGGCCAGGGAGATATTGTACTATTACTGACCAATCTTGGGTCATTTGCCCATTTCTAGAAATGGAACAAGTAATTAAACCAAAAGGAAGAGGTGGGCTCTTTAACCAGAAAAGAGAATGGTGGGTAAATATAAAAATAACATATATCCTCTTCAATATTATGAAGAGAATCATACTCATGTCTCAACTTCATTTACATTCATTAGATAGTCAAGATGAAATCTACCTTGAGGGGAGTAGGCAGATTAAAACACAGAGAATGTTGCATTCATAGCAACTTTTCTAATATTTTATCTATATAAGGAGCTTATATGTGGCTGTACAAACAATGCTGATATAATCAGAGTGTGGTGTTTGGATGCTAACTCTGTGGGCTAATCAATTTCCCTCTGGATCTCAGTTTGCCCATGTGTTAATTAACATGGTAATACCAGATAGACTTGCTAAAAGTCTTTCAAATAGTGACATAACCTAACCTCAGGTACTCAGATTGCTACCACTAGGAAGAATTTAGGACAAGCATTTTAATATGAACTGATCTTTTTGTCCATGATTATCAAAATAAGAGATGCAATTAGATTTTATTTATAAAATCAATACCACTCATATGCCATAAACATAGGCCTTGTGGTTAAAACTATTTTCTTTGTAGTTATGGAATGAGTTTCCACTGATTTATACAAACTCACTTGCAACCAATCTTAGAATACATCTGTAAAACAGCTGATCACACGTTAGTGGGAGATATAACATGTTCAAAGACAACTGGCCCATTTTGTGGGAAGAAACATGATAGAACTAGTTTATCCATTAGCAATCTATGTTTAACTATTGAAAATCCACATCAAATTAATTTGTATAATAAAGGGAATATGGGGTGCTCATAGAGCTTAAAATTCCAGGGCTAAAAAAGTTTTATCTCACAGTTCAATGTCATGACAACATAATCCCTCTACATTCTTCTGCACTGACTCTGTAGTACTGACTTCATCTTTATATTTCACTTGGTGGATGCTTGGCAGCTTTAACCTCTCCTGCCTTATGGTAGTAAAATGGCTGTAGCAATTTCACGCTTCTCACTCTCCCTATACCATATAGGGTAAGATAGAATTTCTTCCACTAGTTTTTGCATTAGTCCGATAGACTCTTCATCACTGGCATGAATTGGCTCAAGTGCTCATTAGTAAACTAATCACTTTTGCCAGGGCAGTGAGATTTGCTGATTCATTTAGGTCAATCATTGCCCATATCTGGTTTTAGGGAGTGGAATTGATCCCATCCATACAACATAAACTGAAAGTCAAAGAAGAATGAATTACTCCAAGAGTAATCAATGCATCATTGCTGGAGAAAGGGCATATGACTGCTAGAGAGAAAAACAGCAAATGCTTATTTTTAGCTAATATAAACAGTAAGTTTACAATATGTCAAACCTTTAGAATTATACCTTTTACTTAAATATAAGAAATATTTTATTTTTCTACAAAGATGACTAGACAGAGGAAATCTGTTAATAAGCAATAACCAGGATTCAAAGGGGTATTAATAGGAAATAACTTTATTTTCACCCCTTACTTGTCCCACAATGACCCCTAGGAAGATTGTGGGGCTCATCAGGTACTTTGAGTTATAAGGGTAGCTTCATTTGGGACATTGACGTTTTGTAGTTTATTAAAAATCTAACCAATATAAATTAAAGCTTTTTTCACAGGTTCTCCCCTTCTAATTCCAGGATCTGCAGTCAGGAAGGAGATAATCTCTGTCATCTATTACTTCTGGTTCTTACACTCCTTGTTCTTCCATCCCCCTATCGTTTTGGACTAATAAGCAAGCTTTTTTTTAAAACTTAATTGGTGCTTCTGGCAATTCCTATTAGCTAACACTGGCTGCCCATTGTGATAAGCACTGAAATCCCGGCTTTTTAAATGAAGCCTGTTTATGGATTCTCTGAAGTCACTTTCTCAGGTGCTACAATAGAGCACAGTGTCCTGATGCAGGCAATACATACTGCCCCTACCAGAACTAATGCACAGTTTGAAAGCAACAATTTTTCAAATGGGACTGGTAATTTACTAAATCAGAGTGAATTTCTTGTAGGAATATGGAAAGGCCCTGAGGCTCTTTTATACACTTAATGCAGAATAATCATAATAGTAGCAATTGCAAGAAAGAAATATTGGTTATGTAAGCATACTGTTTTGGCTCTATTTTCACACAAGCTGTATACAGTAAGCCTTTCTTGTCTGAACCTCACTGTCTGAACATCATTCTTTCATCTTTCAGATTTCCCATCACTCACTCACTGATTATCCTCTTACAGATACAGGTCTACTACTGATTCGTTTTCTCCTTTAACCTCTTTGAATACTGAGTCCACTTTCATCTGCTTAATGTCCTTTTTAATAAAGTTGTGGATTGGGAACATATCATCCTCTGAAGTTCTAGGTTCATCCCTATTTCCTTGTTTCAGGTCTCAGGCGTTAGATGCTGCTTAGGGACCCAGTATAAAAACCAAAGGCCAAATGTTCTTTCTGACAAGTGATGCCAATCCAAAACATGGGAGGGTGGGAGGGTAAGAATGGAAGTTCATTGGATTAGACAAAGGGGAATGAAGGGAAGGGAGGGGATAGAAAAGACAGTAGAATGAATGGGACATAACTTTCCTATGTTCATATATGAATAAATGACCAGTGTAACTCCACATCATGTACAACCACAAGAATGGAAAATTATACTCCAAGTATGTATAATATGTCAAAATACACTCTATTGTCATGTATATCTAAAAATAAGTAAAAAAGACCCTAATCCATAAAGTCACATAAAGGATTTTGTCAGATTTTTAAAGTGTAAGAGAATAGGGCACAGATAAGATGCTTGAGAATCCTAAGATAACACAGACCCCAGTCAGTCAATGCTTTTGTTATATACCAAAGAACCCATATCAGGGTAGTGCAAAGAATTCTTTCAAAGCATAAAATATCCAGTCTTATTTTTTTTACTTGGATTCTTATTTGTTTGACCTTTTTGTCTTTCTTCATTGTACTACATTACTCTACATTTCTGCTTCCTGTTCTTTGATCATTCTTCCTAAACTCATTTCAACATTTTTCTTTGGCCTTATGTTTACAAGAATATTGTGGTAAGTAAATTCATCATTTCATTTCTCTTTTGATAGTTTCGTGGCATTTTCCCTTCTCTGTCTTATAAAAAATGGTGAAGAAGCATTTCATTAAAACTGATAGGCATAATGAATCATTTAAAATAGTTATGAAACCCAATTCGTAATAGTATGTCTTAGTCCAATGTCCCTGGAGTTATTTTTGGCCTAGGAAGGCAGAGTACTCTCTGTGTTACAGAGGAGAAACAGAAAAAAAAGTGAAAAATGTTTAGTTCTTCTAAATCAAATCAATTTTGAATTAGCCAGAATATAAAAAAGAAAGAAAATATTCACCACACTTAAACACATACACATGTATAATCTTACACAAAGGCTCACTCCAAAATTTGCCTAAGAGTTTATTTTCCAAATTATACAGCTCTCTTTCTCTTAGAAAATTCTTCTCCATGTAAGTTGCTACTATAGTTGGAAAAAAGACATGGTATATGTCTTTTTTATGTCAGTTTTAGTTTATATCTTTAGAATAATTTAACTATTAGTCTCTCTACTCCTATTTTTGTCCCTAGGGTCTCTTCTTCTTTGACATCCCTTGCGTTTTACTTTCTCACTGTCTCCTAATCCTTCCATTGGGTATATTGATAACCATTGCAGTACACTTGTTGGTTTCAATTACTAGTTGTTTTAAAAATAGTTTATAACTTGCTTTCATCCTTTTAATTTCAAGACTAAGAACTCTGCGCTGCTTTATGATTTTGATTGGGCAGCTCCCTCTTTAGACACAGCTCCAAAATTTTGGTATTAGTGACCTGACAGACCTCATAGTGACCTCCCCTTTCCTCTTCCCTTATTCCATAATGCAACTACTACACACTCCAATTTTTCCATCCAAGAGAGAGATTCCTCTGCTAAGTCTAGGCAGTCTCATGGAATATCATCCACAAGAAGAATTCTGGCCTTATAAATGTGTGACTAAGACTGTGTTAAGTCCCTCGTATCTCTCTCCCTCTTGCTCTCTCCTCCAACCAGTCTCTTTTCTCTGTTAAGTATTCCGTCTCATTTTGGTTAATTGAAATTTCTGCTGTCAGGAGGCTCTATCCTTAAATCTGATGAATTCACATTCCTTCACAGGAATTTCCAATTCAGCAAAAGAGGCTGCCCCTTCAGTTAGAATTGGAGAATAAATTCTCCTTCTTTCTCTATTCCCTCGCTTCAACATTATACTTATATGAATAATGGATACCACTTCCTTTGGATAGACTCCTTTCCCCCTTCTGTATCTACTATCAAAGATCCAGAGAACATTTGCAAGACATGTACATATTCAGATCCCTTTTGTGTAAATGTCCTTCTTAGAAGTTACTTAGGTATGATCCTGAAATGAGAGCTACAATATTTCAGCTAGCACCTTTGTAATTTCCCCACCAAAGACATGAGTCCTGCAGTGCACAAGTACTTGGATTTGTTTATTCACTCAACAGATATTGAGTTTGTGCTACTGCTTTGATTGCTGGTGATAGAGCAATGAACAAGAAAGACATGCTTCTAGCCATAATAGACCTTTCCTGTAGCAGCAGGGGCATATAAAAATAAGTAAACAGATTAATAAGATCATTTTTGGTAGTGTTATGCATTATGAAGAAGAGGAAAACATGCTAGAAACTGAGCAGAATTAGAGGGACACTATACAGTGAAAGGTCTGAGAAGATCTCTTTCATGATGTGAACATCGAGTCAAGATCTGAAATTTGAGAAGGAAGAAACCATGTGAAGTTCTAGAGAAAGGCTATTTCAGGCAAAAAGAACAACTCCAGTATGGATAAACATAGCTCAGTGTGACTGCAGCACAATGAACAAGGGGGAGAGTGGTACTAAATTAGATCACAAAGGTAGACAGGGGAATATTCTGTTGAGGAAAGTTTTAGATAAGCTTTGTTATTATAATGCACATAGTTGAAGGGCCCACATAGACTTGGGTCACTTCTACAGTCTTCTCCCCAATAGGACCTCTCAGTTTCTTACCCACATTGAGGACTACCAACCAATCTAGTTTCCTTGGAACTGCCCTGGTTTTAGCACTGAAAGTCTGTGTCCCAGTTAATCCCTCAGTCTTGGACAAACCAGAATGATTAATCATTTTATCATATCTTAAATCCTTGGTACCTGACATGCAGAAATACCATTCCAAGGCCTGAGTTGTATCTTTCCCAAAGTTGCACAACAAAGGCACGAAGTATTCAGTGCAACCCACCCTAACTCTGTTCTTCCATTTCAACACTCAGTTTTCCTTTTCTTCTTCCCAAGGAAGAGGCAAAGGTATCTGATCAGGGAAGGATGGACGTAGGAGAAAAGTGAGTTTAAGACTTGCAAAGACATCATCTCTGAAATAGCCTTCATGAAATACATCATCTTCTGAAATAGCCTTTCATTGACTTGGAAGTCAATGAAAAAGAATGGGAGGCTTACAGATTGGCAGCAAAGACCCAGTTGATGCCAGGCAGACTTGGACATGGACCAGCTCTGCAAGTTTCTGTGACCCTTCCCATCTGTGGGAAAACCAAGAGATACATCATCATTTCTTCCTATTAAAGGCTTGGAGGGTCTCCAGGGGAAAGTGCTATCTGTACTGAAATTAAGGTTTAGAGGGCTACCACTTTTAAATCAAGGGCAAGAGGGAAATGCATTGGGAAATGGTGGGGTCATCTGTAAGATAAACTCCCTTCTTGTTGTAATATAATCTCTAAGAGTCCATTGCAGTTTGTCAATTGACCACAATGTAGGGAGTCTTGTTATACTCATACTTATTGGTGAGAAGGACCAATAAGTAGCAAGCTCCTGATTTTTGCATTCAAACTGTAACCATTTGGAAGAAGGAGACAGAAGTTGAAGCACAGCTTCTCTGCAAAAAAATAGACACTTGTTCTCTGCTCAATTGCATTTTGTGAAATGCCCTTTAATTTAAGATGCTCTTGTTTTTGCTGCTGTATTTTTTAAATAAAAGCTCATTATCTGAAGCACCATTAACCTTCAGCACCATTGACATAAATATGATGCACTCTCCATATTAAACACAAACTGTTCAGCAGCTCGAGGACTGACCCATAAGCAGGACACTCAGGAGGTGACCACAGTGAGATGCACAGCCAGATGGTGAGCCAGAGGCACTAATGGGGGTAGATTATTCAGGGAAATGAGTAAGGATGGAGGGGATAAAAATCATTTCTGACTATTAACGCGATTAATCATTATAGAAGCATGATTATTTGTTGTTTTACAAACATTAGTGTCAACCTAAATGTTCCTGTCACTCAGTACCATGGATGTCACTGGCAGGCACTCAGTCAGGACTTGTTGACTGGAACAGGAAGAACATGGGTAATAGAAATCCACTTTATCCAATATCTGCAAAATTAATTTTAGCAGAGGTTCAGAATTCCTCACAGAAGTAAATGTAACTGGCTTGTATTTTCTCTTCTGTATTTTCCCTAGCTTGAGAGTGGGACCATGGAAGCCATTGTTTAGGTTGTTGTGTAGTTTGGAAGGTGCCCCCTCCCCAACATATCCACCATTTTCCACTGGTGGTACACATTCATAAACATTCAATTTTCAAAATCCCAAATTTATTTTTCTGGATTAAAGCATTGAGGTGTTTATGTATAATGGTTCAGGAAAATATAAGTCCCAAAATAATTGTTGAATTATGTATCAGCATTTTGGCACAACTTAGAAACTTAGAACTGCCTTATCATAGAAGATTTCACTGAATTCTGAGGAATGAATATGGATCATTTTTAATGGGGGTAGTTATCATAGGAGTACAAGGAATGCAGATCAGTTCCAAAGTATGGAACATTACTGGGAAGAGCAGGGGGAATGACAAGGACTTCTCTGAGCAGCTGTAGTACTAGAACCCAGAAAGCAATAGAGAGCAGAAATGATATTGAGAGGTACAAGCAAGATGAAGAAATATAAGTAATGAAATAATCAGCAGATGAGGCAAAGAAAATAAACTAGGTTAAACAAAGACTGGAGTTTCAATCATTTGTATTAATGTCCTGTTGTCATGAATGCTTTATTACAGTACATTTTCTGAGGTCAAATCGTTGTTGATATTAATTAAGTTCAACAAATATTTACCACACATAGCATATTGCACTCAGCACAGACAGACAAAAGTGAGAGAGTCATTTGCAAAGTTTATAGCCTGATCAAGTTTACCTGTAATTTTAATCACTGTAATGGAAAATAAGATGATAAGTAGTTTATTGTATAAAGAAGCATGGAGAAGGGGCCTAATGCAGCTTTGGGTATGGTCAAGGAAAACTTCTCAGAGAAGTACACTTTCATGTTGATGCCCGAAGGGTCAATTTAAGTATGTCATGATGGGAGTTGGAAGCAAGTTTCAGACAGAAGAAACAGCATGCACAAAAGTCTAGGGGCAAAAGAAGTTGACTTTCAAGGAATTGAAAAGAAAATAAGTCTGGTGGGTACATAGTACAAGGCAGAGAGAGGCAAGTAACTGAATTGGAGAGATATTCAGAGATCAGGTCTTGAAAGAGTCATACCAAAGTATTTATACTTTTATCTTAAGAACTATAGGAAATCAGTTATTTTATATTGGCCTTCCCAAATCAACCCACTTTGGGGTGAGGCATTTTCAATTTATTTTTATCAGTGTCACTTCTCTTGGTAGGAAAGACATAGTTATATAAGGGTTATAGATTAGGGCCTTCAAAGCACCAAAGTGAAATACTTTTTGAACAAGTCATTTAAATTCAAGATGTTTGTACCTTCTCTGGGAAGGTCACATGACCAAGGGAGCTTGATGTTGATTCCAGTTATCTGTTTAACCCACAAGTAGGAGAATCTGACTTATAATATCCCTTCTGACTTTAATGCCCATGATTTTTGGTTTAGCTCTCCTTTCTGCCTTTCGCCCCTTTCACCATGAAGTTCTATTCTTTTTGTAACTCCAGTGGGCCCAACTCTATCCACTTGACAGAGATCTTCCTCTGTTCTCTTAGTCATTGCTCTCTTATTCAACCAACTGAACCCAAATTAAGATCCTTCTACCATGCTTATTCATGCCAGATGGCCCTTCTGATCCCAGTCAGTGCTTCTGACTAAGCTACTCTGGTTGTTTGGGAAGCCCCTGTCTCTGTTGGTACATGGCACTTACTGAATTCTACTTCTTTCCTTCACCTCAGAAGCACTATTAGAAACTAAGATTCTGCTTTGAGTTGTGTCTTTTAGTAGCCCATGGACATTTTTGACTTCCTGGAGGATTGAAAAGAGGCATCTCTTATTTAGCCATAAAATAATAGCAATAAGTTATGATTGCTGAAGTGGTATGATTGGATAGAGAGCAAAGAAGCATCATACAGTATGAATTTCAGATCATTTCTGCCTTGCTATGGCTGTGGGCCCTTGACTAAGTCACTTATTTTTGCTATCTTGGTTTTCTCTTGACAAAGAGAAAATAATGGATGTGAATTAGGTAATCACTATCACCACCACCATCATCATATACAGGCCTGACATACACTACACAGGTCATATACCCAGATACATACGCTGGCGTGTGCCTGCTCATAAGCTCTCAATGTACAACAGGCCTCTACCTACCCAGGAATTGCACTCTGGGGAAAGAAGAGGTGTAATTCTGGAGTTTATGGCAGAATGTGCTCTCCTGTAATTCAGTTTCTACACCTGAACAACTGTTCTGCTCTTTGGAGCTGAGTATCTGTTTATTCAATAGCTTATTTCATTAATATGCTAGTCTGTCTTCCCAGGATGTCTGACACACATTTCTCATCTGCCCCTGTCTGCCAAATGTTTCTTTTGAAAGCATACCTCCCTGTTTTTTGTCTTATGCAAACTTCACTCTGCAAACTTATGCAAACTTCAGATACATTTGAGCTAGCAGCATTTGCAAATAATAACTATTTTTTTCTATGTGTGCGTACTTTGGATATTAAAATAAAAATAGCAAGTCTTTCTTCTTTGGTTGATACCTGAAGTGGTGAATGTGAAGGCTGGAGGCCTTGTCTGAGACAGCTTTGGTCAACCCTATTATAGTAAAATACTGGGAGGCATATTATGACTCCAGTAAACAGAACATGGATTTTCAGCTTCTCTTGTGTAGAACACAGCTGAGAATCAGGGAAGCTGTAGAATATACTGCTAATGGTCAAAATGGATGCTACATGCCTTAATGATCATGTTTTTACACAGGAAGAGAATCCCTCCATCTTGAAACTCTGCCAATATAGTTTTAGTGTGCATATTAACCTAACATAATTGGATACTTTCTTTCCCTACATATAGCAAGTTAGAAAAAGCAAAATGGTAAGGGAACAGAGAGCATGGGGTACTTCTACTCCTATTGCTAGGTTATTAATATCAATTATGCTGATGACTGCAAGAAACTGAAAACAAAGAAGACCCAAGAAAAGAAAACTTCAGCTGTTTGGGACTTTTAAGTGTCAGGGAAAATAATGATCTTGTCATTCTATTTCCTAAAAACATTATTGCATAAAACCACCATACTGCATTTAATGATGACACGAAGTCATCAGGAAAAAACCCTCAAATTATATTAGATATTTTATGTTTAAGTATAGGCCTGTATCATAACTATTTTGTTTGTGAGCTTTTAATTTTAAAGGCAAGCATCATGTCATAGTAAAAAGCACATGGAAACTAAAAAATCCCATTTCTTCCATTGACTGTTTCATTCATCAAATAGGAATTAAACACTTTGCTATGTATCAGGCACTGGTCATTGAAGGGCAAACTAAGACATAGCCTTTCATCTTATAGATCACATTTTTAGTGGGAGAAACAGAAATGGGGACAAGTGATTACAAAGCAAACGGTGCTAAGGGGCCACATAGATGGGGCACTTAACCTGGACATGCACTTTCAGGGAAGGCTTCCTGCAAGATATGATGTCTAAGCTAATATGTTAGTAAGACAAAATGGGGTCAAAGACTTCTATTCAGAGAGTACACTGTGTGTAATAGAGTGAAAATGGAAAAGAATATGGTGTATTTGTGGAAACATATGTAATCTGGTGAGAAAGGGAAGAGGTGCAAGTGCTGAAGAACATGTTAAGATGTTTGATATTTTTTGGCCACAGTGGTGGTGTTTCACAGAACTGACAGAATGCCCTTAAGCCTCAGGAAGGATCACAAAGATTGAAGGTTATAAGAATGCTCATCTCCTCTTCTAATCTCTGCTTCTCCCTGCCTCACTGTTTCTAACATTTAAAATCTCAACAATTTGATTAACTCCTAAACTTTCATGATACAAATAAATTCTGTTACTATAAAAACAAAAAGAAATGTTTGACACTTTTTATGAAGACAATAGAAAACCATTGAAGAGTGTTCTTATGTAGTAATCTGACTTGCATTTTAAAATTTAAAACATTTACTCAAGCTACAGTGTGGAGAATAGGTTGAAGGGAAGAATACTAGAGACAGAATAAGGATATGGAACTTCCCCTCAGAATCTCCTACAAACATCTGGATATTTTGGGGTCCTTATCTCAGGTCTTAACAGCACATAGTAAACATTAAATAAATAAGTGCTTGTTGGATGAATGAATGTATAAATGATGTTTCTATATTTAGGGGGATCAAAAGAGAACTTTCTGGATTACATGGAAAGGAAAAATGAAGAAGACAAATTTAGTTTTACTTATCAGATAGTCTCCTTTCTGGTATTATAACAAATACCTGAGATAAAGGTAATTATAAAGAAAAGAGATTTACTTAGGCTCTTAGTTTTGTAGGTTCCAGTACATGGTCATTTAATTCCACGGCTTTTGGATCTTTGGTGAGGCAGTACCTCATGGCACTGAGTGCAATGCAAAGGAAAACCATATGTCTCTTGGCAGAAAGTAAAAAAGAGAAATAAGAAAGGGACTTGTGTCACACCATTCCCTTCAAGGTCACAGCCCTAAATGGCCAGTGACCAGAAAACTTCCCATTAGAAACCTCTTAGTTTCTACACCTCCCAAGAATACAAAGTTGGGGGCTAAATTGCTAGTACATGGGCATTTGGGTGACAATTAAGATCCAAACTACAGCAGCCTGTATTTACTAAAGTACTCACTGCATGGCAGCAATGTTTGAAGTGCTCATGCATTCTGCACAGAACAAATCTCATTTATACTTTAATTTGATTCTTCTGAATAAAAGTTAGAAGACCTCCTAGGAGCCTATTTTAGTAATTGAGGTAAGTAATAATGGTAGTCAAAATCAGTATGGTAGTAATGAATGTGATAAGAAATGGGTCATTATCATTTGGATGTGAGGTGTCCCCTAAAAGCTTGTGTGTGAGACAACGCAACAAGGTTTAAAAGTGAAATGATTCGGTTGTAAGAACCTTAACCCTATCTGTGAATTAATGCCCTGATGGGGATTAATTGAGTGGTAACTGAAGACAGTGAGAGGGTGACTAGAGGAGATATGCATTGAGGATGTGTCTTTGGGGTATATATTTTGTATCTGTCCAGTGGAATCTTTCTCTTCTTCATGATCATCATTTCTTAAGCTACTTCCCTCCACCATACTCTTCTGTCATGATATTCTGCCTTACCTTGAGCCCCAGGGAATGGAACTGACTGTCTATGAACTGGGACCTCTGAAACTGTGAGCCCGCATTTTTCCTCCTCTGATTTTTTCTTGTCAGGTTTTCTGTTGCAGCAGTGAAAAGGCTGACTAAAACATGGTAGATTCTGAGTATATTTTGAAGGCAGAGGCAATAGAATTTCCTGACGTATTAAATATGACTATAAGAAAAGAGATGGCTCCAACACTCTTCCAAGGTTTGTGACCTAAGCATAGGATGTATGTTGCCAGACATTGAAATTAGGAATGCTGTTGGTGGATTGGTGGTTCCATTTTGAACTTAGTGAGTTTGAGGATGGATATTAAACATCCAAGTGAAGATATCAAACAGGCAGTTGGTTTTATGAATGATGTTTGGAGACAAGTATAGGGTAAATAAATGAAAACCAGGAGGCTACATGAGAGTAGTGAATAAAGGGGTACACATAGAGTAAGGAAATAAGAACTGAACCCTAGGGGCTGTAATATTAATAGACCTGTTTCATTTGACCAGAAACTAACCCTTCCTGTCTGCTGTTTGTAGAGTAAGTATTACAACAACCAATCTGCCCCCAGCAGCCTCCTGAAAGGCACCTAGGACTTTAGTTTTAACTCTCTACACTACTTCCCATTGTGCATTCCTCTCATGGCAACAACGGCTAAATCCTCCATGTGATATTTAAACCTCAAGAGGTTACTTGGTTATAAATATTTATCATTTCCTCCAGGCTAATATAATGATTATTAATCCCAGCCAAATAAGAATCCATTCTTACCAGGGTAAGGAGATTTTTTTTCTCTGCATAATTCATATGCAAATATTTTGAAAAGCAGTTTGAAATGCAAGCTGCCACCTGTCAGTTTGCTTTTTGCAAGGGAGGGGGAGGCTCCATTGTCCCTGATTTCTGAGAAGAGGAGCACTTGCCTTATTCCAGGCATCTTCAGCTTATTGTTTGCAGGCTGAAAGACTCATATGGTAGGTATTATTTTAAGTAGAAGATCCACACCCGAAGCTGTTGCACAATATTTACCATCATTGAGGACTTTTCTTTTACTTTGAGGCCATCCTTCTTCTCCTTCACTGCTCTCAGGGTGCAGGCACAGAATTGGAAACACCAATTTCAAAATGTGGATTGGAAAAAGAGAAGTAGCAAATGCTGGGGCTGAAGCATATGCTCCAAGGTCACCATGTTCCCTGTTCTATCTCCAGGTAGGATTGTACCCAGAATTGGTCCTAATTCCCTTGAAACTCTTTAGGTTTACTTTTCATTGGTCCTGGGTCTATAAGGCTTGAGTTAATCTTGATTTCTAAGCTCTAGGGCTCCTGTGATAATGGTAATTCACAGAACAGGCTCTTTGCATAGATACATGCATGCTTTTTAAGAAACAGTTTTAAGACTGGGATATGTAGGGGTACCCAAAAACTTTCCCAGGGGCACACAGGCACAGTTTGAAGAAAATCAATTGCCAGATTCTCAATTTTCTTAAGTGCTTTTCCTAAAATATATCTATAGATGGAATGTTTTTTCAGTTCTCACTTTGTACCTCTCCTTTCAATGTCACCCTACAGTTAACTGCCCTACAAAAGAAAAATATACCCCTCAACCATGCAAACCTTATTTTTTCGTGCAGTACATCCTCAGATTATTGCTATAGAATGCAATATCTCATATGTAGTACCTGGTAAGAGTAGTAAAAAGAAAACATTGGTTTAAAAAGTGCTTTTTGTAAGTTTTGCATTAACTAGTGGCCTAATGCTTTCTCCTTGTCTTGGTGCTGTTCTCTTTTTTTTTTAGTGTTTTTATTTTTATTTTTACAGACTGCCTTTTGATTCATTGTACACAAATGAGGTACAACTTTTCATTTCTATGGTTGTACACAATGTAGATTCACACCATTCATGTAATCATACATATACACACTGTAATACTGTCTCAGTCCACTGTCTTTGCTAATTTCAGCAAAGTACATCAAACTGAAGTCTTCATAGCAGAATGTCTACTTATACAGAGAAGTAAAATGAATGTTTGCAAAATGTTCAATCTACTCTGTAAGATTTAAGCTTTAGAATATAAACTTCATTTCAATAGGTTAATTTCTACCTCTCACATATGTTTCATTTATGTCAAATTGTTTCCATCAAGGAAGGGAAATTATTGACCTATGCATGCACAATAGTTCTCAAATGTCCATCTCTCTATCCATCTGTCATGCCATTTAATTGGTACTTTGAAACCATTTAGGTCAGAAATTAAAATTTGACATGAAATATTAGTTCCTAATTCATAGGCTAAGGGGAGAAGTCATAATGTACAGTTTTAAACATCATGATTTTTTTTTCATTTAAATTTATTGTAACTGATACCTAAAAACATAAAAATTGTACATATTAATGGGATACCATGTGAAGTTTTGATATGTACACATAATGTAACATGTACACATGTTTGTATAATGTGTGATGGTTATGTGTAATGTTTACACTTATCTATAATATGCAATGTTAAATCAAGGTAAACATTTCTATCTCCTCAAACATTGATTATTTCTTGATAGTGAAAACTTCAATGTACTTCTAGCTTTTTGAAATGTACAGTTCATTATTGTTATCTGAGTTATCCTACTGTGCACCCCAAATTCTTACTCATAACTGAAAGTTAGTACCTATTTCAGTTAGTAACTGAAAGTTAGTACAAGTTTTTTCAGATTTCACATGAGTAAGATTACATGATACTTGTATTTCTCTACCTGCCTGTTTCATTTAACATAATGATCTCCAATTTTCGCCCATGTTGTTGCAAATGACAAGGTTTCACTTTTATGGCTTAATAGTACTCCATGTGTACACACCCCATTTTCTTTATCCACTCATCAGTTGATGGATACTTATATCATTTCCATTTCTTTGCTATTGTGAATAGTGCTATAATAAACATGGGAATGCAGATGTCTCTTGGACATGCCAATTTCATTTACTTTGGCTGTTTAACCACTAGTAGTTGTGCTAGATCATAGGAAAGTTCATTTTTAACTTTTCAAGAGTCCTGCATAATATTTTCTATAACAGCTGTACTAATTTTCATTCTTATCAACAGTGCCCTATGGTTCCCTTTTCTCGACATCCTTGCCAGCACTTGTTATCTTTAGACTTTTTGATGATAGCCATTCTTACTTGGATGATGTAACAGCATTGTAGTTTTGATTTGGATTTCCCTGATGTTCAGTGGTATTAAACATTTTTGGGGAGGGTACCAGGGATTGAACTCAGGAGCACTCCACCACCAAGCCACATCCCCAGCCTTATTTTGTATTTTATTCAGAGACAGGATCCCACTGAGTTGCTTAGTGCCTTGCTTTTTCTGAGGCTGGCTTTAAACTTGCAATTCTCCTGCCTCAGCCTCCTGAACTGCTGGGATTACAGGTATGTGCCACCACACATGGCTTAACCATTTTTTAATATACCTGTTGGCCAAATGGACATCTTTTTTTTCTTTTTTTAATATATTTTTTATTTATCTTTTAATTTTTACAGACTGCATTTTGTTTCATTGTACACAAATGAGGTACATCATTTTGTTTCTATGGTTGTGCACAGTGTAGATTCATACCATTCATGTAATCATACATATACATAGGGTAATGATGTGTGTCTCATTCCACCATTTTTTCTACCCCCTCCCTCTCATTTCCTTCTACATAATCTAAAGTTCCCCATTCTTCTCTCCCTCCCCACCCCCCCACTCCCATTATATATCATTCTCCACTTACCAGGGAAAACATTTGGCCTTTGATTTTTTGGGATTGGCTTATTTCACTTAGGATGATATTCTCCAATTCCATCCATTTACCTGCAAATGCCATAATTTTATCCTTCTTTATGACTGAATAATATTCCATTACGTATGTATACTACAGTTTCTTTATCCATTTGTCTGTTGAAGGGCATCTAGGTTGGTTCCACAATCTAACTATTGTGAACTGAGCTGCTATAAACATTGATGTGGTTGTGTTACTGTAGTATGCTGATTGTAAGTCAAATGGACATCTTTTGAGAAATGTATATTTAATTCTATTCCCCCTTTTTAAAATTGGATTATTTGCTTTTTGATGTTGAGTTTTTGTAGGTCCTTATAAATTTTGGAGACCAGCCAACTGTCAAATATATACCTTGCAGATGTTTTTTCCTATTCTGAAGGTGTTCTCTTCACTCTGTTGTTTTCCTTTGCTGTGCAGAAACATTTTGGTTTTATGTAATCACAATTGTTTATTTTCTCTTTTGTTTCCTGTGTTTTTGGGGTCTTGTCTAAAAAATCCTCACCAATCCCAATGTCCTGAAGTTCTTCCCCTATGTTTCTTCTAATACTTTCATAGTTTCATATCTTACATTTAAGTCTTTTCAAAAATTTGTTCTAATTAGTTATACATGACAGTAGAAAGCATTTTGACACATCATACATAAATGAAGTACAACTTCTCACTCTTCTGGTTGTACACATTATAGAATTATAGAATTATAGCAGTCTTGTATTCATATATTCACATAGGGTAATAATGTCCAATTCATTCTACTGTCCTTTCTACCCCCATATCCCCTTCCCTCCCTTCACCCCCCTCTGTCTAACCCCAAGTACATCTATTCTTCCCTAGCCCCCACTCTCTTATTGTGAATTAGCATCCACATATCAGAGAAAACATTTTGCCTTTGGTTTTTTGAGATTGGCTTATTTCACTTAGAATGATATTCTCTAGCTCCATCCTTTTACCTGCAAATGCCATAATTTCATTCTGAGTAATATTCCATTGTGTATATGTACCACAGTTTCTTTATCCATTTATCTGTTGAAGGGCACCTAGGTTAGTTCCATAATTTGGCTATTGTGAATTGAGCTGCTATAAACATTGATGTGACTGTGTCACTGTAGTATGCTGATTTTAAGTCCTTTGGGTATAAACCATGGAGTGGGATAACTGGGTCAAAAGGTGGTTCCATTCAAAGTTTTCTGAGGAATCTCCATACTGCTTTCTATAATGGTTACACTTCCACCAGGAAAGTATGAGTGTACCTTTTCCCCACATCTTTGCCAACTTTTATTATTGCTTGTATTCTTTATCAGAATGGCAATTATCAAGAATAGATTTAAGTCTTCAATCCATTTAGTGTTGAGTTTTATAAGTAGCATAAGATAGTAGTCTAGTTTTATTCCTCTGCATGTGGATATCCCATTTTCCCAGGTCTATTTATTGTGAAGACTGTCCTTTCTCCAATGTGTATTTGTAGCCCCTTTGCCAAAAATCAGTCAGTCATAGATGCATGGGTTAACTTCTAGGCTCTTTATTCTGTTGCATTAGACTATATGTCTGTTTTTAATGCCAATACATACTGTTTTGATTACTAGAGCTTTGTAGAACATTTCAAAGTCAGCTAATATAATACCTCTTGTGTGTTCTTTGTTCATAATGGCTTTGGCTATTTATGTGGTTGGATTTTTGATGCAGGTATGCATATGGTTTCACATGAATTTTAGAATTTCTTTTCCTAGTTATCTGAAGAATGGCATTGGTATTTTGATAAGTATTGCATTGAATCTGTATATTGCTTTGGGTATTACGAACATTTAAACAACATTGATTCTTCTTAAACACAGGATAGCTTTTCTCTTCAATTTCTTTTATCAATGGTTTATAGTTTTCATTGCTGAGAGTTTTCACCTGTTTGATTACATTTATTCCTTGACATTTTTCTATCTGTTGTAAATAGGATTGCTTTCTTGATTTCTATTTCAGATAATTCATGATTGGCATAGACCAATGTTACTATTTTGTGTGTGAACTTTTAGGCTTGCAACTTTTCTGAATTCATTTTTTAAAAATTTAAACATTTTTTGTTGAATTCTTTGGAGCATTCTACATATAAGATCATATCATCTGCAAACAGTGAAAGTTTCACTTCTTTTCCAATTGGGGGAATGCTCTTTCTCCTGCCTGATTGATCTGATTAAAATATCCAATAACATCTTGAATAAAAGTCATGAATGTGGGCTTCTAAAAGGTAAAGTTAGTTTTGATTCTCCAAGTTTTGTCTCATTTTAGCTCCACAGACAAGGTACCTCTAAGGGAAAGTATTCCATATATAACTGATATTTTTAATTTTTATAAATAAACTATTATTAAAGTACAATATGTATACAATATATAAAGAAAAATGCACATCTTTTAAAATCATGAATGGACCAATGTAACTAGCCAAATATTAAAAAAAAAAAATTACAGGACTTTAGATGTCCCCTTGAGCTTTACAGTCACTATCTAAATCTTCTTCTCATAGGTAACCACTCTCCTGATTCATAATATCATGGATTTCTTTTTACTCTTACTTTCTCCTTAAATTGAATCATATGGCATGTACCCTGTAACCTGTTCTCTTTTGCTCTACATTATGTTTTTGAGCTTCATCTGTGTTGTTTTGTGTAGCAGTATCCACTTATTTTCACTGCTACATAATATCCTACTGAATAAAAGTTTATTAATAATTTCTAATGTTAATGGGCAGTAGAGTTATTTTCAGTATGATACTGTTACAGTGTTGCTATTTATGTGTCTACAGGGCAAGAGGGTTTTCTACCCCCTCTCTTTGAGGGTTTCTTCTACTCATGCCCCAGAAGTTGGATATTTTTGCCTGAGTCATGAGGAAGAAAGTATTTGTTGCCCTACCAGCAACAACTTAACCTTCACTTAGTAGGAAAAAAATATCCTAAAAATCAACTGGACTTCTTGCCAACATGCCAACAACATTCAAGAGCACAGTGTGCCACCAAGGGAAGACAGCCTCTCTTAGACTCCTGCTTTGCCCCCAATCTTCTTCACAATAACTGGACACTTCCCTAGAAGAGAGTTTTCAAGCAAATGTGAGGTCTTTTTATGTCTTGGACTTCTACCTCTCCCAAACTGACCCCCTTACCCCTACTTGACTTTAGAAATTCGATAAAAATTTAACATTTCATCTAACCTGTATGTGTGGTGGAGACTTCATTATCTGCTCTGCCAATGTGAAAAAGTGTGTATTGTGTTTTTCCTTGGAGACACTTATCACTCTTTCGAATATTTGTTTGATTTTCTTGTGAATGTGACTCTGATCAGCTCAAGAAAAATTATTTTGTAGATCATCTAAAATTTTCTCACTCTTAACACGGAAACCTCTTTTATCATGGATTTCTGCACCCTAAACATAACTGGAACTCTCAAATAATGTTCCTATGAATTTTTTATTCATGAATTTAATGTATTCATGTATATATATCTATTGAGTATATATCTAGAAGAATTGTTGAATCATATGTGTGTGTGTGTGTTCAATATAAATACAGACCTCCAGTTTCCCGAAGTATTTTACCAATTTATACTCCTACCAGTATTGGATGAAAGTTATAGTCAATATTTACTAGCTTCATCTCTTATTATTATTATCTTGGCCATTCTCATGTGCATATACTAGTAACTCATTGTAATATAACTTGAATTTCTCTGTTGGATATATTTTTTTATTTAGACCTTTTTATTTATTTATTTAATTTTGTGAAGTTTTTTTTTTTTTTTTCCTAGTCATTTCCTTGTGTTTTATGGAGTGTTGGAACTTTTTCATATTGGTTTGTATGAATTCTTTATATATCTTACAAATGAGTTGTTGAAGTTGTATGCATTAGATAGTGTTTCTCATTTTGTGAGTTGCTTCTTTACTCTCTTCATGATGTCTTCTATTTTTATTTTTATTTTATTAGAGCTTATAGTTATACATAGTAGTTTGGTTCATCCAGACAAACACATGCATGGAATTTGATTTCAGTTCATGATTGCCTGTTTTCCCTCCCATCCTCCCTCCCCTCTCCCATTCTCCTTCCTGAACTCTACTAGATTTCCTTTTGCTTGTCTATTAATTTACATTTTATTGCTTCTATTATCTTATCCTTCCCTCCCCCTTTCCTTTATTTTACTCTAGCTTCTACATATGAGAGAAAACAGTCAACCTTTGAGTTTTTGAATTTGGCTAATTTCACTTAGTATGATATTCTCCATTGCCATCCACTTACCAGTAAATGACATAATTCCATTCTTTTTTTGTGGCTGAGTAGAACTCCATTGTGTGTGTGTGTGTGTGTGTGTGTGTGTGTGTGTGTGTATACATGTGTGTACATTTGTGTGTCTAAATTTTTTTAATTCATTTGATTTTTGGGCATCTGGGTTGATTTCATAATTTAGCCATTGTGAATTATGCTGTAATAAACAATGAGGTGACTGTATTGCTTCAGTATGCCAATTTTAGATCTTTTGGAAAAATACCAAGGAGTGGGATAGCTGGGTCATATGGTGTTTCCATCCCTAGTTTTTTGAGGAAGTTCCATACTACTTTCCAGAGTGGTTGTACTCTTCTGCAGCCCCACCAACGATGCACAACAGTACCTTTCCCCCACAACCTCACCAGAATTTATCATCATTCAAATTCTTGATCTTTGCCATGCTGACTAGAGTGAGATGAAATCTTAATGCAGTTTTGATTTGCATTTCCCTGATTACTAGAGATGTTGACCTTTTTTTTCGTGTATTTTTTGGCCATTAGTGTTTATTCTTTAAAGCAGTTTCTGTTTAGTTCTGCCTATTAATTTTTGTGTTAAAAATTTTTTAATTCTTTGAATATTCTGGATATTAATCCCCTATTGGAGGGGTGGCTGGCCAAGATTTTCTCCCAATTGTAGACTTTTTCTTCATGCTTTTAATAATTTCCTTTGCTGTTCAGAAGATTTCTAATTTGATGGCATGCCACTTATTGATTTTTGGTTTTAATTCTTGTGCTTTGGGGGTCTTGTTGAAAAGTTGATACCAGCATCAAAGTGATGGACTGTTGACCTTATGTTATCTTCTAACTGTTGTAAAGTTTCTGGTCTAATTCCTAAGTCTTTGACTCCTTTTTATTTGAGTGTGGTGCAGAGTGGGAGATAGGGCTCTAGCATCAGTTTTCTACATATAGTTATCCAGATTTTTCCAGTTTAAAAGGCTGTCTTTTCTTCAAAATGTATTTTTGAATCTTTGTCAAGTATCAGATGGCTATAGGTATGTGGGTTGTCTCTGTGTCTTCTATTCTCTTTGATTGGTCTTCATGTCTATTTTGATAATAATGCCATGCAGTTTTTGTTACTACAGCTCTGTAGTATGATTTCAGGTCAGGTATTGTGATGCCTCCTGATTCACTTGCTTTGTTTAGTATTGACTTGATTATTCTGTATCTTATTCTTACAAATAAATTTAAAAATTGTTTTCTCTAATTCCGTGAAGAATGTTATTAGTATTTTGATAGGAATTGCATTAAATCTGTACACTGCTTTTGGTAGTATGGTCATTTTGACAATATTTTTTGTAATTTATTTTTATTGTAAACAAATGGGATACATGTTGTTTCTGTTTTACATGGAGTAGCAGCACACCATTTGCATATTCATACATTTACATAGAGTAATGATGTTTGATTCATTCCATTATTTTCCTCCCCCCCACCCCTCCCACCTCTCTTTTCCCTCTTTTCCCTCTATACAGTCACTCCTTCCTTCATGCTTGCTTCCCTCCCACCCCCCATTATGTGTCATCATCCACTTATCAGTGAGATCATTCGTCTTTTGGATTTTTGAGATTGGCTTATCTCGCTTAACGTGATATTCTCCAATTTCATCCATTTGACTGCAAATGCCACAATTTTATCATTCTTCATGGCAGAGTAATATTCCATTGTATATATATACCACAGTTTCTTTATCCATTCATCAATTGAAGGGCATCTAGGTTGGTTCCACACTCTGGCTATTGTGAATTGAGCCGCTATGAACATTGATGTGGCTGTATCTCTGTAGTATACTGATTTTAAGTTCTTTGGGTATAGGCCGAGGAGTGGGATAGCTGGGTCAAATGGTGGTTCCATTCCAAGCTTTCTAAGGAATCTCCACACTGCTTTCCAGAGTGGCTGCACCAATTTGCAGCCCCACTAGCAATGTATGAGTGTACCTTTCTCCCCACATCCTCTCCAACACCTATTGTTGCTAGTATTCTTGATAATCGCCATTCTAATTGGGGTGAGATGGAATCTTAGGGTAGTTTTGATTTGCATTTCTCTTATTACTAAAGATGTGGAACATTTTTTTCATATGTTTGTTGATTGCTTGTAGATCTTCTTCTGTGAAGTGTCTGTTCATATCCTTAGCCCATTTGTTGACTGGGTTATTTGTATTCTTGGTGTAGAGTTTTTTGAGTTCTTTATAGATTCTGGAAATTAGCGCTCTGTCTGAAATATGAGTGGCAAAGATATTCTCCCACTCTGTAGGCTCTTTCTTCGCATTGCTGATAGTTTCCTTTGCTGAGAGAAAGCTATTTAGTTTGGATCTATCCCAGTTATTGATTCTTGCTTTTACTTCTTGTGCTATGGGAGTCCTGTTAAGGAAGTCTGATCCTAAGCCAACAAGTTGAAGATTTGGACCTACTTTTTTCTTCTATAAGATGCAGGGTCTCTGGTCTGATTTCAAGGTCCTTGATACATTTTGAGTTGAGTTTTGTGCAGGGTGAGAGATATGGGTTTAATTTCATTCTGTTGCATATGGATTTCCAGTTTTCCCAGCAGCATTTGTTGAAGAAGCTATCTTTTTCTCCATTGCATATTTTTGGCACCTTTGTCTAGTATTATAAAATTGTATTTATTTGGGTTTGTGTCTGTGTCCTCTATTCTGTACCATTGATCTACCTGTCTATTTTAGTGCCAATACCATGCTGTTTTTGTTACTATTGCTTTGTAGTATAGTTGAAGTTCTGGTGTTGTGATACCCCCTGTTTCATTCTTCCTGCTAAGGATTGCTTTAGCTCTTCTGGGTTTCTTATCCATCCAGATGAATTTCATGATTGCTTGCTCTATTTCTGTAAGGTACGTCATTGGGATTTTAATTGGAATTGCATTGAATCTGTATAGCACTTTAGGTAGTATGGTCATTTTGACAATATTGATTCTGCCTATCCAAGAATATAGGATATTTTTCTGTCTTCCTCAATTTCTTTTTCAAAATATGTTTTAGTTGTAAATGGAAACAATACCTTTATTTTATTTATTTTTTTTTATTTTTATGTGGTCCTGAGGATGGAACCCAGTGCCTCACACATGCCAGGTAATTGCTCTATCACTGAGCCACAACCCCAGTCCCTCTTTCTTTAGTGTTTTACAATTTTCATGGTAGAGCTCATTTACCTCCTTGGTTAGATTTATTCCCAAGTATTTTACTTATTTTATATTTTTGAAGTCATTGCAAGTGCGATTGTTTTCCTAATTTCTTCATCAACTGAATCACTGTTGGAGTACAGGAAAGCTATTCATTTATGGGTGTTGATCTTGTATCCTGCTACTTTGCCAAACTATTTATAAGCTCTAGACATCTTTTGGTGGAGTTTTTGGGTCTTCTAGATATAGGATTATATTGTTGGTACATAGAGATTTTTTGACTTCTCCTTTTCCTATATGTTTCTCTTTGACTTCCTTTTCTTGCCTGGTTGCTCTGGTTAATGTTTTGAGGACTATATTGAATAGAAGTGGTGAGAGTGGATATCTTTGTCTTGTTCTTGATTTTAGAGGAAATGCTTTTACTTTTTCTCCACTTAGTATGATGCTGCCTTGAGGTTTATCATAGATGGCCTTTATTATGTTGAGGTAAGTTGTTTCAATCTCTAGTTTCTCCAGTATTTTTAACATGAATGTGTGTTGGATTTTATCAAAGGCCTTTTCTGAATCTATTGAGATAATCATGTGATTTTGTCCTCAATTATGTTTAAGTCATAAATTACATTTATTGATTTGCATATGTTCAACCAACCTTGTGTTCCTGGAATGAGACCACTTGATCATGAAGTATTAGCATGGAATTTCATTGTTAGAATGTTGTTTGCTAATATTTTATTAAAGATTTTTGCATCTATGTTCTTCAGGGATATTGGTCTATGTTTTCTTTCCTTGATGCATCTTTTTCTGGTTTTGGTATCAAGGTTATACTGGATTCACAGAATGTATTTAGGAGTATTCCTTCCCTTACAGTTTTATTCAATAATTTGAGAAAGGCTGGTGTTAGTTCCTCTGTAAAGGTCTGATAGAATTCAGCTGCTAGAATCAGGTCCTGGGTTTTTCTTTTTGGGAAGATTTTTAATCATTGTTTCAAATTAATTACTTGATAATGATATGTTTAGGTTTTCTATATCTTCCTGATTCAATTTGGACAGGCAATATGTGTCTAGGAATTTATCAATGTCTTCCATATTTTTCAGTTTATTAGAATATAAATTTTAAAAATAGGTTCAATAATCCTTTGGATTTCAGAAGGGTCTATGGTGATATTTCCTTTTTATCTCTGATCCTGTTGCTTTGCATCTTCTCACTCCTTTTGGTTAGTTTGTCTAGGTGTTTGCCAATCTTATTTCTCTCTTCAAAGAACCAACTCTTTGTTGCATTGATCCTGTGTACTGTTTTCTTATTCTCAATTTCATTGATTTCAGCTCTGATCTTAATTATTTCCTGTCTTCTACTGGGTTTGGAGTTAGTTTTTTTCCCTAAGGCTTTGAGGTGAAGCATAAGCTTATTTATGTGGGATCTCTCTAATTTTCAATGTAGGCACTCAATGCTATAAAATTTTCCTCTTATAAGTGCTTTCATATTCTCCCAGAGATTTGGATATGTTTCATCTATGTTCTTGTTTGATTCTAAGAATTTCTTTATTTCTATTCTTATGTCCTCTTGGAACCCTTCTTCATTTAAGAGAGTGTTGCTTAATCTCCATGTGTGTGTGTGGTTTTTATTATTTTCCTCCCTGTTAATTTCTAGCTTCATTCCTTTATGATCTGATAGGATATATGGAATTGTATCAGTTATTTTGTATTTGCTCAGATTTACTTTGTGGCCTAGAATATGATTGCTTTTTTGAAAAATTTCTATGTTCAGCTGAGAAGAAAGCAAATTCTGCTGTTTTGGGGTGGAATATTCTGTAGATGACCATTAGGTCCATTTGATTTACGTAGTGTTGTTTTGGGGGGAGATATCTTTATTGAGTTTGTTTTGCTGACTTGTCTATTGTTGATAGGGTGTACAGAAATCACCCAGTATTATCGTTTGAGATCTATGCGAGTTTTAATTTCATGGAATATTTTTTCCATGTAGCTGGATGCTTTATATTTGGGGCATAAACTGTTACAATATTGTTATATCTTCTTGGTGGATTGTTGCCTTTATTAGGATGTAGTGACCTTATTTGTCTCTTCTGAGTAAGTCTTACTTGAAATGTGCTTTGTCAGACATGAGAATAGGTACTTCTGTTGGTTTTCTTGGATCATATACATGGAATATTTTTTGCCATCTTTTTTCCTTCAGCCTGTGAATGTCTTCACCTATAAGATGAGTCTCTTGTAAAAAGCATACTATTAAATCTTGTCTTTTGATCTGTTCTGCTAATCTGTCATTTCATTAGGGAGTTGAGAATGTTAACATTCAACATTAGTATGGGTATGTATTTGTGGTTTCCTGCCATTTTTTGTTCTGTTTTATCCTGTCTTAATTCTTGTTTAGTGGTTAATTCTTCTATTGGACTTTCTCTGCTTGGGAGCTTTGGAAATTATTTTTTAGTTCCTCTGTGTGCAGTTTATCTTTGAGTATGCTTTGTAGTGCTATCTTGTGATCATGAATTATTTTAGTTTATTCTTGTCATTAAAAGCTTTTACTTCCTCCTAAGATTTGAAACTGAGCTTTGCTGGGTGTAGTAACCTTGACTGGAAGTTGTTTTCTTTTAAGACTTGGAATATCTCATCCCAGACCCTCCTTGATTTTAGGTCTGAGCTGAGAATTCAGAAGCGAGCCTTATTGGCTTTCCTCCAAATGTGACTTGGTATTTCTCTCTTGTGGTTTTTAAGATTCTTTCCTTATTTTATATGTTAGGTATTTTGATTATGGTGTGTTTTAGAGAGCTTCTTATTTGACTAGGTCTATTTGGAGCTGTACAAGTTTCCTGCATATGGATGTCTATCTTGTTTCTGATATGGGAAAACTTATCTGTAACCTTCTCATTAAAAACAACCTTTATGCCTTTAGTTTAAATCACTTGTTTCCCAGTGATTCTCAGGTTTGGGCTTTAAAGTTTTCTCAAAATTCTTTTATATTCTTGTTTTAGTCAGCTTTTTACTGCTGTGACTTAAAAATCCAACCAGAAAAATTTTAGGGAAGAAAAGTTTATGTGAGGGCTCATGGTTTCAGAAGTCTCAGTCCATAGAAGGCTGGCTCCATTCCTCAGGGCTTGAGGTGAGGCAGAACATCATGGAGGAAGAGGGAACATCATGTGACAGAGGGAAGCAGCTCACATGGTAATCAGGAAGCAGAGAGAGAATTCACTTGCCAGATACAACTATATACTCAAAGCCATGCCCCAATTCCCACCTCCTCCAGCCACAC
This sequence comes from Sciurus vulgaris, assembly GCF_902686455.1. Classification (NCBI taxonomy): domain Eukaryota; kingdom Metazoa; phylum Chordata; class Mammalia; order Rodentia; family Sciuridae; genus Sciurus; species Sciurus vulgaris. Next base: position 39,124,579 of record NC_136471.1, on the reverse strand, counting down.
CCTACCACTTCAATTACCACTCACTGATTAAATCACTGATTGGGTTAAGACACTTGCAACCCAATCATTTCTCCTATGAACTTTCTTGCATTCTCTCACACATGAGCTTTTGGGGGACAACACATCTAAACCATAACAATTCTGTTCATGTTCTATAATGTTGTTCCTTTCATTACCTTCTGTGTATTCAAGATCATTTAGCCTATCACCAATGCCTGAAGCTCTGTCTTCAAGGACTGAGGTTCTATTTTCTATGCAATCTAGACTGTTAGTGATGCCTTCAAGTGAGTTATTGATTGTGTCTTTCATTTCTGGGAGTTCTGCTTCATTTCTTTTCACGATTTCTATTTAAATGTTCTTTCATCTCCAATAATTCCTCTCTTAATCCCTTCGTTAGAACTTCTTTTACATCATAGAACATTTTGATAGTCAGTGTCATATAATCTTTCTCTGGGTTTTCATCCACCTATCAATGGGATCCTTTGGGGGATTGTGGATTTTGGGGGCAGATTTGTTTGCCTCTTTTCTCATGTTTTCAGAGGCCTTGGTCTTATGCATCAATTGAGGTGGATTCTCCTACCTATTGTTTTGTCTGTGTCATTTTGTGTGTAATTATCTTATTTGTTCTGGGACTTCACTCTGCTTTTGATGTGTAAATAGATGCCAAATGGTGGGACCTGAGTTTCCTCTGATTCTTCTTCCTTTGGTCCTTGTTGTTGGTTTGGGACTTTTGTCTCCTTACATCTTTGAGTTGGAGTAATGTCAGGGAATGTTTAGTTCAGCAGCAGGGTCTCTATTGGGTGAACTTTTAGTGTTCCTGTAGGTTCTTAGCACTTCACAGAATGGAGCAAAAAAACAATTTAAACAATCATTTCAAACAACAAGCCATACTAGTGTTAAAGTAAATACCAAGTTTCCATATGATGTCTTCAACATTAAATGATGCCAATAAAGAGGAATGGTGGGTTCATCATTTGGCAACAGTATGAATAATAACCATGAACTAGATCTGGCTTTATAGCAAACAGCTGATGTCAACTATATCATCCACAGCAGTAATATTACATCAGCATTAATGTTGGGGGCAGGAGTTTTATAGACCAATTAGTTTTCAAAGATGGGAAAAATACAATTATTTAGGGGGAAAGGGAAATGTGTTGGGAAATTAGAAGAAACCTTACAATTTCAAAAAGTGAAGAGAGAGGATGCAGAAGAGATGTAGTAAGTGATATTTATACAGAAGGATGGAAAAATATAGAGGAAGCAAGGTATTGGGTAAGAGGGAGAGATAACAATAGAAGATAAGAGAGAAAAAGAAGCAAGAAGAATAAACAAATGAAAATAATACAATACCAATCTATAATATAAAATCCCCAACCCTCAAAACCTTCAAACACAGTGTTAGGTAAAAATATTTACATTTAAGAATGCTAAAAATGAGAGAAAAAATAACAGTATGTATATATGTTCCTGAACCAATCAGCACAGGCAGAATTCACACACACACAGAAAGACTAGAAATAAAAAATAAAATAATAAAAAAGTTAAAAAATTCAAAAATCTTGTTGAAGAATGAAGCAACCTTCTCCACTAAGGTGGTCAAAATAGTTGACCAGATTGAATGGTCACTGTCTATGTCCAACGGTCTTTCTTTCCTATTTTTCTTGAGTTATGTACTGATAGAGAGAGCAAGGGGTGGGGGTTGATAACACTCTCCTGTTTTTGTGGTGCTCTCTGAGTTACCACTTGAGCAGCCTAATATTGAAGTCATTTGATATAAGACTCAGCTTCCCTTCCCACCAGTCTGTGATGGGATAGATTAGGACATACTATCACTTAGTTTGTCCCTCAAACCAGCTCAGTACACTCCCAAGGTACCACCTGTGCAGCATTCTGTGAGAGGAGTTCCAGCAGGTGGACCTTAGGTCTATCAGACCACAGGGACTTTTTGGGTGGTGTCGGCTTGGGAGAGACTAGATTGATCCACCCCTAGGGCTGTACAGTAGCCAATCTCTTTGGCAGGTCTGGTTCTCAGGACTCCTCCACAAAATCTAGTCATAGGGCAGGGGGACTGATCCTCCACTCATTGCTTTCCACAAGCACAGCCTTCCTGTATCAGTCCCTGAGTGTATTAACCCCTGCCCACTTAGAAGCCTGGTCCATGTCAGCTGGTCACTTGAGCCACCTGACAAAGGAGCAGTGAGTCAGATTTCCTTTTACACTGCCCAGTGGGATACCCCTGGGTACAGTCTACTCCGCTCCTGTTTCACTCACATTCCATCAGGCCCAGCCTAGTTCCCTCAATAGGTGCTTTCTGGGACATTATAACTGTGTTTTTTTTTTTTTTTTTTCCCTTCCCCCCACCCCTCCCACCCCTCTTTACCCTCTATACAGTAGTTCCTTCCTCCATACTTGCCCCCCTCCCTAACCCTAACTCTAACCCTTCCCTCCCCCCCATTATGTGTCAACCTCCACTTATTAGCGATATCATTCGTCCTTTGGCTTTTTGAGATTGGCTTATCTCACTTAGCATGATATTCTCCAATTTCATCCATTTGCCTGCAAATGTCATAATTTTATCATTCTTTATGGCTGAGTAATATTCCATAGTATATATATACCACAGTTTCTTTATCCACTCATCAATTGAAGGGCATCTAGGTTGGTTCCACAGTCTGGCTATTGTGAATTGAGCAGCTATGAACATTGATGTGGCTGTATTTCTGTAGTATGCAGATTTTAAGTCCTTTGGGTATAGGCCAAGGAGTGGGATAGCTGGGTCAAATGGTGGTTCCATTCCAAGTTTTCTAAGGAATCTCCACACTGCTTTCCATAGCGGCTGCACTAATTTGCAGCCCCACCAGCAGTGTATGAGTGTACCTTTCTCCCCACATCCTCGCCAACACCTGTTGTTGCTCGTATTCTTGATAATCGCCATTCTAGTTGGGGTGAGATGGAACCTTAGGGTGGTTTTGATTTGCATTTCTCTTATTACTAGAGATGTTGAACATTTTTCCATATGTTTGTTGATTGCTTGTAGATCTTCTTCTGTGAAGTGTCTATTCATTTCCTTAGCCCATTTGTTGACTGGACTGTTTGAATTCTTGGAGTAGAGTTTTTTGAGTTCTTTATAGATTCTGGAGATTAGTGCTCTATCTGAAGTATGATTGGCAAAGATATTCTCCCACTCTGTAGGCTCTTTCTTCGCATTGCTGATAGTTTCCTTTGCTGAGAGAAAGCTTTTTAGTTTGAATCTATCCCAGTGGATGATTCTAGCTTTTATTTCTTGTGCTATGGGAGTCCTGTTAAGGAAGTCTGGTCCTAGACCAACAAGATGAAGATTTGGACCTACTTTTTCTTCTATAATCTGCAGGGTCTCTTGTCTGATTCCGAGGTCCTTAATCCATTTTGAGTTTAGTTTTGTGCATGGTGAGAGATATGGGTTTAGTTTCATTCTGTTGCATATGGATTTCCAATTCTCCCAGCACCATTTGTTGAAGAGGCTATCTTTTCTCCATTGCATATTTTTGGCCCCTTTGTCTAGTATGAGAAAATTGTATTTATTTGGGTTTGTGTCCGTGTCCTCTATTCTGTACCATTGATCTACCTTTCTATTTTGGTACCAATACCATGCCGTTTTTGTTACTATTGCTTTGTAGTAGAGGTGAAGATCTGGTATTGCAATACCCCCTGTTTCACTCTTCCTGCTAAGGATTGCTTTAGCTATTCTGGGTTTCTTATTCTTTCAGATGAATTTCATAATTGCCTGCTCTATTTCTGTAAGGTACGTCATTGGGATTTTAATTGGAATTGCATTGATTTTGTATAGCACTTTAGGTAGTATGGCCATTTTGACAATATTAATTCTTCCTATCCAAGAACATGGAAGATCTTTCCATCTTCTAAGGTGTTCTTTAATTTCTTTCTTTAGTGTTGTATAGTTCTCATTGTAGAGGTCTTTCACCTCTTTTGTGAGATTGATTCCCAAGTATTTTATTTTTTTCGAGGCTATTGTGAATGGGGTAGTTTTCCTAATTTCTCTTTCTGAAGATTCATCACTTATGTATAAAAATGCGTTGGATTTATGGGCATTGATCTTGTAACCTGCTACTTTACTGAAATCACTTATGAGTTCTAAGAGTTTTCTGGTGGAATTTCCAGGTTCCTCTAAATATATAATCATGTCATCAGCGAACAGGGATAGTTTGAGTTCATCTTTTCCAATTCGTATCCCTTTAATTTCTTTGGTTTGTCTAATTGCTCTGGCCAGAGTCTCAAGAACGATGTTGAATAGAAGTGGTGAAAGAGGGCATCCCTGCCTTGTTCCAGTTTTTAGGGGGAATGCTTTCAGTTTTTCACCATTTAGAATGATATTAGCCATGGGCTTAGCATAAATGGCCTTTACATTATTAAGGAATGTTCCCACTATCCCTATTTTTTCAAGTGTTTTGAGCATGAAGGGGTGCTGTATTTTATCAAATGCTTTTTCTGCATCTATTGAAATAATCATGTGATTCTTGACTTTAAGTCTATTAATATGGTGAATTACGTTTATTGATTTCCTGATGTTGAACCAACCTTGCATCCCTGGGATGAAACCCACTTGATCATGGTGCACTATCTTTTTAATATGTTTTTGTATGCGATTTGCTAAAATTTTGTTGAGAATTTTTGCGTCGATGTTCATTAAGGATATTGGTCTGAAATTTTCTTTCCTTGATGAGTCTCTGTCTGGTTTAGGTATCAGTGTGATATTGGCTTCATAGAATGAGTTTGGGAGGGTTCCCTCCTCTTCTATTTTATGGAATACTTTGAGAAGTATTGGAATGAGCTCTTCCTTAAAGGTTTTGTAGAACTCGGCTGAGAACCCATCTGGTCCCGGACTTTTCTTTGTTGGTAGGCTTTTGATGACTTCTTCTATTTCAGTACTTGAAATTGGTCTATTTAAATTGTTTATGTCCTCCTCGTTCAGTTTAGGCAATTCATATGTCTCTAGAAACCTGTTGATGTCTTCGAAATTTTCTATTTTGTTGGAGTATAGATTTTCAAAATAGCTTCTAATTATGTTTTGTATTTCCATCCTGTCTGTAGTGATATTTCCTTGTTCATTCCGAATTTTAGTGATTTGGGTTTTCTCTCGTCTTCTCTTTGTTAGTGTGGCTAAAGGTTTATCAATTTTGTTTATTTTTTCGAAGAACCAACTATTTATTTTGTCAATTTTTTGTATTGTTTCTTTTGTTTCAATTTCATTGATTTCAGCTCTGAGTTAAC